>NC_041728.1:100042617-100691228 GCF_004115215.2 Ornithorhynchus anatinus | reverse complement strand
GGACAAGTCACTTAACTTCTCTGTGCCTCAGTTACCTCATCTGTAAAATGGAGATTAACTGTGAGCCTCACGTGGGACAAACTGATGACCCTGTATCTCCCTCAGCGCTTAGAACAGTGCTCTGCACATAGTAAGTGCTTAACAAATACCAACATCATTATTATACTCGTCATTGGTATTTATTGAGCACCTACTGAATGCCGAGCACTGATTCAAGCACTTGAGGGAGAACAACGAAAGCAAGAAATACATTCCCTATACCCTAGGAATTTTCAATCAAATAATCGGTCAACCAATCAAGATGTTTATCGAGCTCTTACTATGTTCCAAGCACCGTAATAAGAACTTGAGTGCATGCAATATAACAGAGTTAGTACACATGTTCTCTGCCCATTACCAATATGGAAGAGAGAGGGACAAAAATATTTACAAATAATGGGTGCAGAAGGAAGTACGAGGGCATCCTGCCTCTGGCCTGGAACTCCCTCCCTCCTCAAATTCGACAATTACTTTTCCCCCCTTCAGAGCCTTACTGAAGGCCCATCTCCTCCAAGAGGCCTTCCCAGACTAAACCCCACTTTTCCTCATCTCCCACTTCCTTCCGCGTCACCCTGACCTGCTCCCTTTGCTCTTCCCCGTCCCACAGCACTTATGTCCGTAGCTGTAACTTTATTTATTCGTACTGATGTCCGTCTCCCCCCGCTTCTTCACTGTTAGCTTGTTGCGGGGAGGGAATGTCACTGTTTATGGTTGTAATGTACTTTCCCAAGCGCTTAGTGCAGTGTTCTGCACAGAGTAAGGGCTCAATAAATACTATTGAATGAATGAATGAAATAGGTCGTGGCTAAAGTAGGTTAAAATGAGATAGCTGAATAATTAAAGGTGCAAATACATGCACATATGTCCTGAAATGCTGAGGCGAGGAATAAAAATGCATTGGTGTTGAAGGTGGCTGTTGGGTTGACGGAACTAGGAGTTAAAAACGATGTACATTTTAAAGGTGAAAAGTGATGAGGGTGAATAGGGGAGAAGAGGGTGGAGGGATCCGGTAAGAAGGATGGAGGGAGGTGGAAGAAACCCTTTAATTAATTAATTACTCAGTGGTATTTAACAGCGCGCTTATTATGTGCAGAGCATTGAGCTGAGTGCTTGAGAGAAGTCAATTTCAAGGAGTTTTTGCTTGATGCGGAGGGAAATAGGCCGTCGCGGGAGGTTTTTGAAGAGGGGAGAGGTGAATGCAGAATGATGATTTGAGCAGCAGCATCCAGTACAGACTGAAGCAGGAGGAGTTGGAGGCAGAACGACCAGTGAGGAGCCCAATCCAGTAGTCTAACTGTGATATTCCAAGATCTTGGTCTTGGCAGGTAATAACAACAATAATAATAATAATAATTATGGTATTTGTTAAGTGCTTGCTACGCACCAAGCATTGTACTAAGCAATGGACACAGGCAAATCAGGTTGGACACAGTCTCCGTCCCACGAGGGGCTCACAGTCTCAATCCCCATTTTACAGATGAGGTAAATGAGGCCGGCAGGATAGAGCAGTCGGATGTATTGTGAGAGCTGAGAGACAGTAGAGAGTTAAGATTAACACCGACTTCGTGGGCTTCTGGCGCAGGGAGGATGGATCGACAGAGATGGGAAAGTTAGGAGGAGCAGGTTTAGGAGGGAAGACGAAAGGTTAAGATTTAATCGTATTGAATTTGAGGGTAATGGATCAATCGATCATATTTAATGAGCACTGATTCTGTGCAGATGCAGAGCACTGTGCTCAGCACTTGGGCGAGGACAACAGAGTTTGTAGGCTTGATCCCTGCACTCGATCAGCTTCAAGTCTAGCAGGAAACACGGACTCTAAAATAAATTACAGGGGTGGGTTGGGGTGAATGCCCAAGTACTTAGGTGACTCAGAAGCGTTGAAGTGGCAGTAGAGAGGGGAAATGGGATTGGGAGACAAGAGCTTAATCATCGCGAAAGGCCTCCTGGAGGAGATGTGATTTCAGAAGGGTCTTGAAGATGGAGAATAGCATGACTAGTATAAAGACCATGGGCCAGGGAGTCAGAGGAAATGGGTTCTTATCCCAGCTCCACCACCTGTATGCTGTGTGACCTTGGGAAAGTCCCTGAACTTCCCTGTGCTTCGGTTCCTCGTCTGTAAAATGGGGGCTCAATACCTGCTGCTCTTACTCCCCGTTTTACAGATGAGGTAACTGAGGCCCAGAGCAGTAACTGAGGCACAGAGAAGATCACACAGGTCACACAGCAGATATATTGGTGAAGCTGGTACCTGCTGCTCTTAATACCCATTTTACAGATGAGGTAACTGAGGCACAGAGAAGATCACACAGGTCACACACAGATAAATTGGTGAAGCTGGGATTAGAACCCAGGTCCTTCTGCCTCCTAGGCCGGTGCTCTATGGGCTGCGTCCGACCTTTATCTACCCCAGTGTTGAGAGCGGCGCTTGACGAATATAACAGTAATAATAATAATAATCAAGGACAGAGGGAGTTCCAGACAGAAGTGAGGGTGGAATAAGAAGTCGGTGGCAAGAGCGACAAGAATGAGGCACAGTGGGTAGGTTGAATTAGAAGAACTGAAGTTTAGGAGCTAGGTGTAGTGGAAGAGGAGAGGAAGGATAAATAAAGGGAAAAAGCTGAATAAGTACCCTAAGAAGCGGCATGGCTCGGTGGAAAGAGCCCGGGCTTGGGAGTCGGAGGTCATGAGTTCGAATCCCGCCTCTGCCACTTGTCAGCTGTGTGACTGTGGGCAAGTCACTTAACCTCTTTGTGCCTCAGTTCCCTCATCTGTAAAATGGGGATTAAGACTGTGAGCCCCACGTGGGACAATCTGATTACCCTGTATCTACCCCAGCGCTTAGAACAGTGCTCGGCACATAGTAAGCGCTTAGCAAATACCAACAGTGCTCGGCACATAGTAAGCGCTTAGCAAATACCAACATTATTATTACCTTAAAGCCGAGGGTCAAGATTTCAGATTGATCAATAGAGGAAATGGGCAACCAATGAAGGTTTTCGATCCGGGCAGTAGAGTCAAGTATGGACCGGCGAGGGGGGAGACTGGAGGGAGGGAGTTGTGCGAGGAAGTCGACAGAGTTGTAGCAACAGGACATCAAATGGAGAGGTCCTGGCGGTAGGAAGAAATGCCTTCTTGTAGTTAGATGAGAAGTCAGAATTGGTTCTGATGGAGAATCTTGAAGTCAATGATCAAGAGTTCCTGTTTGATGCAGAGAGGAATGTTTAAGTATTGAAGGAGTTTGAAGAACAAAGCGATCTGCTCAGAAAGGCATTTTAGGAAGTGTTTGATAGATTGAAGAGGCCGAGAGGCTGGAAGCGAGGATCCCTGGGAGGACTTTGATGCGGTAATTCAGTCGAGAGGTAATGAGGGCTTGAACCTGGGAAATGGCTGTCGGGGAAGTGAATGAGGCCGACGGGGAAATATTGCGGAGGCAAAAACAGCAGGATTTAGAGACAGACTGAAAGTTTGAGGTGAGAGAGATTCAAAGATGTCACCAAGGTTGCAGACTTCTAGGACTGGAAGGCTACTGTTGTCTAACCCTCCTGGACCCCAAAATTGAAAAGATATGCAGCGGCAGAGCCAGCCTGTTAAAGAGTAACTTCTGCAGCAGCAGCAGGAAAGCAAAGTCATTGAAATTCCTTCTTTATTCTGCCTTTATCTCCTAGCCTGTTGGATGTTCAGCAGGAGATAAAGCCAAAATAAAGGAGAAATTTCAGCCGGGTTTAACCCTCTTCTCCCCAACTCCTGTCACTCTCAACTCTCCAGTTTCGTAGCCGGTGGGGGTCAGATAGCAGAAGTGGGGAGGGTTATCTGAGCCTGCCCCGACCAGAGTGAGGTCGACTCTGTGTGACCCCTCTCAGCTCCAGACAAATCCTTTAGGTCAGATCTGCCCCCGGGAAAAATTTTAAATCCCAAAACCGGGATGCATTCTGAGCCCTCCACCTCCACTGTGACCCCTCTGAATACTGTGCCACGTTGGGACTTTTTTATGGTATTTGTTAAGTGCTTACTATGTGCCAGGCACTGTTCTAAGCACCGGGGTGGATACAAAGTAATCAAGTTAGACACAGTCCCTGTCCCACATGGGGCTCATAGTCTTAATTCCCAGTTTACAGATGAGGGAACTGGGCCTCAGAGGGGTGAAATGACTTGCCCAAATTCACACAGCAGACAAGTGGCGGAGTCAGGATTAGAACCCAGGTCCTTCTGATGCCCACACCCATATCCTATGCATTAGGCTTGCGGACACACAAACACATACACACACTCTACATGCTACAGACATGAACAGGGCCGCTAAACTGGAGTGGAGGAGGGCAACACTGATTTTCTGTTTCTCACCACATAAATGTAGGTTAGCTGTGCCAGAAAGCACATCCGTGGGCTTCACCACACCACTGTAGGTAGAGAATACAAATAACAATGTTTGTCCTATGTGTTTTTCACCCAGTGATCTCAAAACATTTCTTAGCAGGCATCTTTTAATGCCACAGTTTAGTTTCTGGAAATCAGTGAAGCATTACCCCACATCAACCTGAAGCAGCGAGGCCTAGTGGCTAGAGTCTTGCCCTGGGAGTCAGTAGGACCTGGGTTCTAATCCCAGCTCTGCCACTTGTCTCCTGTTTGACCTTGGGCAAGTCACTTCATTTCTCTGGGCCTCAGTTATCTCCTCTGAAAAATGGAGATTAAGAATGTAAGCCCCATAGAGGACAGGGATGGTGTCCAATCTGATTAGCTTGTATTTACCTCAGGGCTTAGAACAGTGCTTTCATTCATTCATTCATTCAGTCATATTTACTGAGGGCTTACCGTGTGCAGAACACCGTACTAAGCGTTTGGAAAGTACAATACGGCAATAAAGAGAGAAAAATCCCTGCCCATAATGGGCTTATAGTCTAAAGGGGGGGAGACAGACATCAAATCAAGTAACCGGACATCAGTATAAATAAATAGAATTGTAGACATATACATATATACATAAGTGCTGTGGGGCAGGGAGTGGGGGGAAGAACGAAGGGAGTGAGTCGAGATGACACGGAAGGGAGGGGGAGCTGAGGAAAAGGGGACTTAGTCTGGGAAGGCCTCTTGGAGGAGGTGCACCTTCAGTAGGGTTTTGAAGGGGGGAGAGTGATTGGCGGAGTTGAGGAGGAAGGGCATTCCAGGCCAGAGGTAGGACGTGGGCCAGAGGTCTCTGGCGAGGCAGGCGAGATTGAGGCCCAGTGAGAGGGTTAGCAACCTTCTGTGCTTGACACATAGTAAGCCCTTAACAAATACCATCACCATCATCATCATTATCATCATATGTATCAAGTCTCAGTACCTTAAAATACCCTCCCACAGTGCTGGGGAGAAGAGTATATTCACCCAAAAAAAACCCTCTCCTGCCTAGAGACAGAATGACTACCATCTATATTCCTAGCCACTTGTAAGCTACTAATAACGTAAAATAGGTATAAATATTCCTTCCTGAAATGGTCACGATATAAATTACTACCACACTGAAACTGTTCTGCATTTCCTTTTTTAGAGTTTCTCTCAAATAAGCACCCCCTGTTATTTGTTATAAGTAAGAGCTGTATATAAACATACATATGCCAACATTTCTATTTTCAGGCGATTAGAACTTGTCCACAAAAATTCCCTCCAGTGCAAAATGTGTCTGATACAAGGGGAACAACTATGTGTCTTTTCCCAGTTTTCAAAAATAGATGTTTCTCTCTCAGTCCCTTTTTTAAGTTACCTCGGTGGTTTTCCAGCTTTCTAATTGATTAGTTTTGGATGGTTCTAAAATGGCATTCCCTCTCAGGGTCGCACCTGGAGGGTTTCCAGTACTCTACCAGTCACAACTACAGGAGGGAGAGTCAAGCAGAGGCTTGTCCATTCCATTCCTAGCTCGGGCAGTGGCTACTGAGTGGAAGGCCATCTGCTACATATCAAAACTCCCCTGTGCTGGGCAGCAGCGGCATGGGAGACAGTCGAGGGCAGAGCCTCTTTTACTGTGCGAAAGGAGGGAATGGTAAGCCACTTCCATGTTTTTACCGAGAAAACTTTTTTATTTTACCAAAAAAACCCCAGAACAATTGCAGATGGAAGCGGGGCGCTCTGGGAGAGATGCGTCTTTGGCGTCGATATGGGTGGGACACGACTCGACAGCATAAGACAACAACAACAACAAAATGGCATTACTTTTTCTATCATTGTGAAATTGTTCCTAGTCCATGAGACATTACCAGGCACCATTAGCTCTGGTTTATGCCATAAGCACCACGGGGCATCACTGAAGGAGTTTCCGGCACACAGGTGTTCCCAATTTTTGCCAATAGGGTTGAGCACTCGGCATTTTGAAAGCACTACCCCAGTTGTCCAGGAACGACCATCTTGGTGTAGGTTAGGATGGTAAGTTTTTTTAATGGTATTTGTTAAGTGCTTACTATGTGCCAGGCACTGTTCTAAGCGCTGGGGTAGATGCAGCTAATCACGTTGGACACAGTCCCTGCCCCTCATGGGGCTCACGGTCTTCATCCCCACTTTACAGATGAGATAACCGAGGCCCAGAGCAGTGAAGCGACTTGCCCAAGGTCACACAGCAGACAAGTGGCGGAGTCGGGATTAGAACCCAGGTCCTTCTGACTCCCAGGCCTTTGCTCTATTCACTAGGCCCCGCTGCGTCTCTGGATTTGGAGTTTTGGGACCAAACATGCCTGATGTACAGATGGCTAGTTTCCTTCTGGTCCTCAGAGACTCTCACCTCTGGGCCTTTTTTGGAGCGGGGCATGGAAGGGGATCCAGTCTGTCCAACCTCTCAAGCTACCCAGGGGCCGAGAATTGGAGGTTCAGCACCCCCTCCTGATAGCTGGGCCAGGGAAGGAGGAGGGAGGAAGAGCACAGTGCCGAGAGTCAGGGTCGCTGGGTTCTAATCCCGGCTGGGTCGCTTGCCTGCTGTGTGGCCTCGGGCAAGTCTCGTAGCCTCTCTGGGCCTCATCTGTAAAATGGCGACAAAATACCTGCTCTTCCTCTCTCTGGGAGTATGGGCTCCACGTGGAACAGGGCCTGTGCCTGATCTGACTGCATTGTATCTATCCCATTGCTTACACAGTGCTTGTTACAGAGCCGGAGCTTAGCGAAGTCAACGATTACTGTTGTTAATAGTGGCACCAGCATGGCTGGGCGGACAGACAGAAATCTGATCTAGACTTGAGTCCCTAGGGCAGTCCCAGGACCAGATTCATCCTCCATCCATCTCTGCATCAAACAGAAACTCCTTTCCAACGGCTTTAAGACGTTCAGTCAGCTCGTTCCCTCCTACCTTACCTCGCTGATCTCTTCCTGCAACCCAACCCGCATATTTCACTTCTCTAACATCAGACTTACTGCCATCCCCTTGCCCAAATCCTCTTTCTGGCCTGGAACCCCCTCCACCTCCATATCTGACAGACCACCTCGCTCCCTACCTTCAAATCCCTACTAAAATCATATTTTCTTCAAGAGGCAGCATGGTGTAGTGGGTAGAGCCTGGGCCTGAGAGCCAGAAAGACCTGGGTTCTAATCCCAGCTCTGCCACCTGTCTGCTTGGGTGACCTTGGGCAAGTCACTTCACTTCTCTGAGCCTCAGTTAACTCATCTGGAAAATGAGGTTTACAGACTGTACACCTTAAGGGCTTAACAAGTACGATGACAACAACAATGAAAATAATCTTTCACCAGTAGACTTGACTAATAGACTTGACCACACTCACTTGGAGTTGTTTAGTAGTGTTAGAGCTCATGGCATTTATTGAGCACCCACTTGGTTTGGCGCCCTGAACGAGGCACTTGGAAAGGGGATTTACCCAGGGCTTAGAGAAGTGCTTGGCACATAGTAAGCGCTTACGATGTGCCATAATCATTATTATTATTATTCCCCATTGTCTCACTCCACCTTCCTGCCTCCTGACCAGGAACTCTACGGCCCACAGCCCCCACCTCCTGCTTCCAAGCATGAACCTGCCCCCTTCCTCCGTGCTCCTGGCCGCCTCTCGGATTTTTGCATAAGCTCCAAATTATGCTGACACTATAAGGCTTGAGCTAAATGTTTGCAGGGTGGCTTTGGCTTGCCTTCAGGAAACAAGATAGTGTGGAAGTATTTGAGAGGCATGCCGAGTTGGCCCAGCAAGACATACATGAAAGCACATTAAAATCAAGGAAATGAACATTTCCTAAAAAAGGGCAATTGATGTGCTCATAATTTTCTGATTAAATTCTACACCGTATCAATCAGTGGTATCTGTTGAGCACTGACTATGTACAGAGCACTGTACCAAACACTTGGAAGAGTATAATACTACGGAGTTGACAGATATATTCCCTTCCATCAATGAGCTTACAGTCTAGAGGGATAGATAATGTAAATAATTTATAATATATAATTTAAAGTTTTGAACGTAAGTACTGTGGGATTGAGGGTGGAGCAAATATCCAGGTCACAGATGCGAATACACCCTATGACTGGTATGCACCGCCTCACATCTCGGAATCCAGATCTACTGAGAAGTGACATGGCACAGTGGAGAAAACACGGGACCGGGAGTCAGAGGACCTGGGTTCTAATGTGGCTCTGCCAAATTGCTTGCTGTGGGACCCTGGACAAGTCACTTAACTTCTCGGTGCCTCAGTTTATTCAACTGTAAAATGGGGATTAACTATCTATTCGTGTGGGACCTTGGACAAGTCACAACTTCTCGGTGCCTCAGTTTATTCAACTGTGAAATGGGGATTAACTATCTATTCACCCTCCTATTAAGACTGTGAGCCCCATATGGGACAGGGACTGTGTCCAATCTGATTAGCTTTAATCTACCCCAGTGCTTAGAATAGACACAAAATAATATAATGATGGCATTTGTCGAGAGCTGTGTGCCAAGGACTGTACATCATAAGTGCTTAAAAATACAATAATAACAATAATAATAATCTGTCCACCAGTAGACTTGACCACACTCACTTGGAGCTATACAAAGTGGTACTAGTTATAAACCCTCCCTCCTCAAATCCGACAGATGCTTACTCTCCCCCACTTCAAAGCCTTATTGAAGGTCCATCTCCTCCAAGAGGCCTTCCCTGACTAAGCCCCTTTCCTCTTCTCCCACTCCCTTCCTCATCACCTGACTTGCTCCCTTTATTCATCCCCTCTTCCAGCCCCACAGCATTTACGTACCTGTCATTTATTTATCTATATTAATATCTCTATCCTCTTCTAGATTGTAAGCTCGTTGTGGGCAGGGAATGTGTCTGTTTATTGTTATATTTTACTCCCCAAACGCTTAGTACAGTACTCTGCACACAGTCAGTGGTCAATAAATACAAATGAATGAATGAACACTTGGTACAGTGCCCTGAACTAAACACTTGGGAAGTACAGAATGAAAAAGTGATTCATTCCCTGCCCACAAGAAGCTTGCATTCTACTGGGGGAGACAAACGTAAAAATACTTGCAATTAGAGTGGTCAAAGTAAAAAAAATTGAGCAGACACATATCGAATGAATGCTAAGGATCAATTCAGTTATATCGTATTCTCCCAAGTGCTTAGTACAGTAAGTGCTCAATAAATGCGACTGATTAACTGAACGATAAGGATGGGACAAACAATTTCAAGAGTGCTAGGAACTCTCCCTCATTTCTATCCAATCCTGGCTCCACCACCTGTAGGCTGTGACCTTGGGCAAGTCAGTTAACTTCTCTGTGCCTCAGTTTCTTCATCTACAAAATGGGAATTAATGTTGTGAGCCCCATTTGGGACATAGACTGTATCCAACCTGATTAGCTTGTATCTACCCCAGTGCTTAGATCAGTACTCGATAACACTTAACCAATACTATCATCATCATTATTATCATTATTATTATTATTATTAACATGGAGAAGCAGCCCACAGCTAAAAAGCCCATCCAGTTTGGCTCAGTGGAAAGAGCCCGGGCTTGGGACTCAGAGTTCATGGGTTCGAATCCCAGCTCTGCCACTTGTCAGCTGTGTGACTGTGGGCAAGTCACTTCACTTCTCGGTGCCTCAGTTACCTCATCTGTAAAATGGGGATCAACCTGATTACCCTGTATCTCCCCCAGCGCTTAGAACAGTGTTCTGCACACAGTCAGTGCTTAAAAAATGCCAACATTATTATTATTATTCCGTTTTTCCTGAAGGTTGAGGGATGCTTTGCCCACTCCCTGGTGACCGCATTACCCACCCTGTCCTGGGAAAGAGCCAGAGGAGACTTCCCTGACACTTGCCATCCTCAGAGTCTCTTCTTAATTTGGAGTTTTTCAATGTGCCCAGCAGCTGCCTTTCCCCATTTCACAAAAGTTGGTTCACTAATCACTCCCATTTCCAGAACCTTTTGAAATTATGTGTCACTGTTAGTGGGTGGTCACATTCCAGAGACCTGAGCCTGAGTAAAACGGAGAAATGCCTATGGAATTCTAAAGAACTGAGCCTGTGCGAAGCCTAGCGCAGTTCTTCAAGTGGGAGGGGAAGATGTGAGAAAGAGAGAGGAAGAGAGAGACAGAGAGAAAAGGAAAGAGAGAGAGAAATGAGGTCACCTCTTCTAGGATATCCCCTGGCTGTGAAACCATATGCCACTCAGTGCCATGAAACATACTACTTTGGGTTCCAGTCCCCCAGGGCACAAATCCCCAGGAAACCAACACTTTTTTAATGGTATTTGATAAGCACTTAGTATGTGCCAGGCACTGTATTAAGCACTGGGGTAGATACAAGCTCATCGGGTTGGACACAGTCTATGTAGGACACGGGGTCACAAGTATTAAATCCTCATTTTCCAGGTGAGGTAACTGAGGCACAGAGAAGTCAAATGACTTGCCCAAGGTCACACAGCAAAGTGGCAGAGCTGGGATGAGAACTCAGGTCTTTCAGACTTCCAGGGATACGCTCTGTCCGCAAGGCTACGCTTCATCAGAACCTGCCTTTATTCCTAAATACCACTGGGTCCACAGGTCATCCACCTGGCTATCTTGTATCTATACCAGAACTTAGAACAGTGTCTAGCACATAGTTAGTTCTCGACAAATACTGATTAGTATTATCTCTTCTCCCTCTCTTCAGGAGGCTCAAATTCTGGAAGAAGGTCTTCTCCCGTTGTCAGATTTTCCATTTTACCTCTTTCTTCCCTCCTATTCAATTTTAGCAGTACAACTTGGAGATGAAAAGAGAAATGTCACAAGGAAATATCACATGACTCCAATATTTTGGTCATCCATCTAGCATGTCTTTAAGGATAGTAAAAGCTGATTGTGAATTTTCAGCACTTCTACATGGTTGTGAAACTTTATAGTGAGTTTCTAACAGAAATGGAGCCTTTGTATGGAAGGTTTATATTGGAGGTTTATCCTCTAGCAGCGAGCTCGTTGTGGGCAGGGAATGTCACTGTTTATTGTTGCATTGTACTTTCCCAAGTGCTTAGTATGGTGCTCTGCACACAGTAAGTGCTTAATAAATGATTGAATGAATATTATCTTTGTAAATGGTATTTGTGTGGCAGGCACAGTACTAAGTCTTGGGGTAGATACAAGAAAATCAGGTTTACCACATGAGGCTCACAGTCTTAATCCCCATTTTATGGATGAGGTAACTAAGGATCAGAGAAGTTAAGAAGTTGCCAAAGTCACACAGCAGATAGAGAAGCAGCGTGACTCAGTGGAAGGAGCCCAGGCTTGGGAATCAGAGGTCATGGCTTCTAATCCCGGCTCCGCCGCTTGTCATCTGTGTGACTTTGGGCAAGTCACTTCACTTCTCTGGGCCTTAGTCACCTCATCTGTAAAATGGGGATTAAAACTGTGAGCCCCACGTGGGACAACCTGATCACCTTGTATCCTCCCCAGTGCTTAGAACAGTGCTTTGCACATAGTAAGTGCTTAACAAATACCGTTATTAATATTATTATTGATAGCAGAACAAGGATTAGAACCTAAGTCCTTCTGATTCCCAGGCCCATGTTCTTTCCAGTAGGCCATGCTGCTTCCCAAAGAATTGGGTAAGTAAATAATTAGTTTCCTATGGAAAAAAAGAGAATTTTAGTTGGGTTCCAAGATATGAGGTTAAGGCAGCTCTCCAAGGACAGAAAAGAACTGTAAGGTCTCATTCAAAATATCAAAGAAGTCCAAAGGAATGCATGCCATGTCCTGTGTGAATGAAAATAGTCCATTATAAGATTGTATTCAGTCCTTAATTATTGGCACCAGTAATTAGGATCGCACCTGGAGAGTTTCCAGTCCTCTACCAGTCTCGACTAAGGGAGGGAGAGTCAAACAGAGGCGTATCCATTCCATTCGTAGCTTGGCCAGTGGCTAGCGAGTGGAAGGCAATCTGCTACATGTCAAAACTCACCTGTATTGGGCAGCAGCGGCACGGGAGAGAGTCGAGGGTCGAGACTCAAGTTTACTGCATGGAAGGAGGCAATGGTAAATCACTTCCATATTTTGATCAAGAAAACTCTATGGATCCACTACCAGAACGATTGCAGGTGGAGATGGGGCGTTCTGGGAGAGATTCATTCAATAGTATTTACTGAGCGCTTACTATGTGCAGAGCGCTGTACTAAGTGCTTGGAATAGACAAATCGGTAACAGATAGAGACGGTCCCTGCCCTTTGACGGGCTTACGGTCTAATCGATGGAGTCGTTATGGTTCTGAAACGACTAGACAGCATAAGACAAGACAAGACAGACTGTAGCCCGGACCAAGATAATTTTTTTTATTATATTTGTTGAGTGTTTACTATGCGCCAGGGACTGTACTGAACATTGAGATAGATACAAACTAATCGGGTTGGACGCGGCCCATGTAACAAGTGGGACTCATAGTCTGAATCCTCATTTTGCAGATGAGAGAACTGAGGCACAGAGAAGTGAAGTGATTTGCCCAAGTTCGCACAGCAGACAGTGGAAGATCCAGGATTCAAACTCAGATCCTTCTGATTCCCAGCCCCGTGCCCTATCCATCAGGCCATACTACTGCAATCATTTATGGTGGGAAGGGGTTTTTACCCAGGAAACTGTTGGCCTCTGACGGCTGAGATTTTCAATGACACGCTAAAACAAAAACCAATAAAAAAGCCACTCTGAATGACTTTCCTTTAGACAGCCTACAACAATCGCACGAGCAGTTCATCCAGATACCAGAAAGGCTGACAGTTGAGGAAACTTTTTTTTTTTTTGGCTTTTCCTTCGGTCAGTAGTCTTGAAGGATGATGAGGTCATGTTACATTTATGCCATACGACTTTAAGGCTGGAGAAATGTCAAGAATTCTACCGACAGAGATCACAGTGAAACTGCTTAGCGGCGAAATTAGTCATAATGTACATTACAGATCAGTCACTTCTAAACTGAGTCTGTGACTAATTGCCAATGCAAACAATGCTATTGTACGAGTCAGGAAGTCAAGTCCACCACCAGCAGGGCTTAGAACAGCTCTCATCTTTCTGCTGTCCGAGTAATGCAAATGAGATGACGATTGGACTTTGCAAATGTTGAAAGAAATTTGGAAAGGGTACAAGATGGACAGGAAAAGGAAACATTTTACCATCTATTTTTTTCCTTTACAGGCTGAAATACCAGACTTTGCCCATTAACCGGGTTTGTTTGCCTCTTTGTTATTTTGTGTTTGTACAAAGTGTGCGGGAGGTTTCGATGATAAGATGTGTCTGGGGTTGGAGGAGACTCACTGCCTCAAATTGATTCCCCAGTCTTCCCGAATGGAGTTGACTTCCAGTAACTTTCTTCGAAGGACGGTAGGAAAGGCAGGATCCAGGAGGGCAGGTCCTCTCGATGATGTTTTCTAGAGAAGCAGCATGGCTCAGTGGAAAGAGCATAGGCTTGGGAGTCAGAGGTCAGGGGTTCTAATCCCGGCTCTGCTGCTTGTCAGCTGTGCGACTTTGAGCAAGTCACTTAACTTCTCTGTGCCTCAGTGACCTCATCTGTAAAATGGAGATGAAGACTGTGAGCCCTACGTGGGACAAGCTGATTATCTTGTACCTACCCCAGTGCTTAGAACAGTGCTTGGCACATAGGAAACGCTTAACAAATACCAACATTATTATTATCATTTTTCTCCATTTCAGAGGCTTTGGGCTAGCAGGTGACCTCCTGCTTGGAGCTGGTTCTGACTTGATTGCCAGATGTCTGGCCCTGGCGCTGCTCCTCCCCCTCTCCCTTCCCATCCCCTCAGCACTGTACTCGTCCGCTCAACTGTATATATTTTCATTGCCCTATTTATTTTGTTAATGAAATGTACATCACCTTAATTCTATTTAGTTGCCATCGGTTTTTACGAGATGTTCTTCCCCTCGACTCTATTTATCGCCATCGTTCTCGTCCGTCCGTCTCCCCCGATTAGACCGTAAGCCCGTCAAACGGCAGGGACCATCTCTATCTGTTGCCGACTTGTTCATTCCAAGCGCTTAGTACAGTGGTCTGCACATAGTAAGCGCTCAATAAATACTATTGAATGAGTGAATGAATGAATGGAGCTCACTGAGAAACAGTGCGGCCTAGTGGAAAGAGCACCGGTCTGGGAGTCGGGAGACTTGGGTTCTAATCCTTACTCTGCCACTTGCCTGCTCTGTGACCTTGGGCATATCACTTCACTTCTCAGTGTCCTCACTTAAAATGGGGATAAGGTGTCTGTTCTTCCCACCATCTCCTTCAACTGTGAGTTCCATGTGTGACAGAGACTGTGCCTCATCTACTTATATTGGTATCTACCCCACTGTTTAGTTCAGTGCTTAGCATATAGAGCTTAACAAATACTACAATTACTGATACCATCCCGGTGGGTCAGAACCTTCGCCTCTATTTTGGCCTCACTCATCAGCCAATAACAAAAATTCAAAAAATACTTATTTGGTACTTGTTAGGCGTATATTATGTATCAAGCACTGTACTAAGCATTGGGGTAGGTACAAGATAACCAGATTAGACACAGTCCCTGTCCCCCGTAGAGCTCACCATCTAAGTGGACCTAGATGTCTGTTACCTGCCCTGCCAACGACTTGCTGTGCGACCTTAACTTCTCTGTGCCTGTTACCTCAACAGTAAAATGGGATTAATTTCTTCTCCCTTCAGTGGGAAAGGGACTGTGTCCAACCAGATTAAATCTGTATCTATCCCAGTGCTTAGAACAGTTCTTGACACATAATGAGCCCTGAACAAATACCATTTTAAAAAGTAGGAGAGAGTAGCATTTATGGAAATGATCAATCAATGGTATTTATTGAGCACTTACTGTGTGCTGTATTAAGCTCTTGGAAGAGTCCAATACAACAGAGTTGGTAGACATGTTCCCCGTCCAGAAGGAGCTCACAGTCTAGAGGGGGGACACAGGCATTAAAATAAGTTACAGATACATACGTGCCGTGGGGCTAAAGGTGGTGTGACTATCGAGTGCTTAAAGGGTACAGAGTATTCTCGTTTTAAACATGATGGAGAACCACTGAACTCTTCTACTATATTTACACAGTTTTCATGGAATAGATTTACCGGAGAACAGCCATAATAGGTGGAGCTGTACTTTTTCCGGTATTCAACTTTAAACTCCCAACAGCTATCAGTTCATTCTCAGATTCTGTGAAATACCCGGTATTATGCAATATAAACTGATGGGATCTATGCTCTGATAAACTGATGGGATCTATGCTCTCTGGAACATCAATCTGAAGTAGAAACAGGCAAAGGATACTGTCAATCGATCAGTTGTATTTATTGAGCACTTACTGTGTGTGGAGCTCTGTATTACGTACTTGGGAGAGTACAATAAAACATTCTTAATTATTAACAATTTTCATCTAATAATTAGAGAAGCAGAATGGCTTAGTGGAAAGAGCATGGACTTGGGATTCAGCGGACAGGGGTTCTAATCTCAGCTCTGTCACTTTTCTGCTGTGTGACCTCGGTCAAGCCACTTTACTTCTCTGTGCCTCAGTTAACGCATCTGTGAAAATGGGGATTAAGACTGTGAGCCCCACGTGGGACAACCTGATTACTCTGTATCTACTTCCGTGCTTAGAACAACGCTTCACACATAATATGTGCTTGACAAATACCATCATTATTATTATTATTATTATCCTCATCACTAACAGGCTTCTCAGTTAACCTGTTGACACTGATGGTGAGAGGGTTGGCCATTGTTTTAGAAAGAAGGAGTTGAGACTGGGGCTAGAGTGGGGTTAATAATAATGTAACACAATAATTCTAATGATATGATATAATATTATAATATAATAATAATAACAATTGTGGTATTTGGTAAGCATTCACTATGTGCAAGGCACTGTACTAAGCTCATTCCCCCTTCCCCCTTTATTCATCCTGGCCCCCTCCCAGCCCCACAACACTTATGTACACATCTGTAATTTATTTATTTATATTAATGTCTGTCTCCCCCTCTAAACTGTAAGCTTTAATAATAATAATAATGTTGGTATTTGTTAAGCGCTTACTATGTGCCGAGCACTGTTCTAAGCGCTGGGGTAGACACAGGGGAATCAGGTTGTCCCACGTGGGGCTCACAGTCTTAATCCCCATTTTACAGATGAGGGAACTGAGGCACCGAGAAGTTAAGTGACTTGCCCAAAGTCACACAGCTGGCAAGTGGCAGAGCCGGGGTTTGAACCCATGACCTCTGACTCCAAAGCCCGTGCTCTTTCCAGTGAGCCATGCTGCTTCTGTGGGCAGGGAAGGTGTCTGTTTATTGTCATATCGTATTCTCCCAAGCGTTTAGTACAGTGTTTGGCACCCCGTAAGGGTTCAATAAATATGATTGTATGAATGAATGGATACAAACAAATTGGGTTGGACATAGTCCCTGTCCCACATGGGGCTCACAGTCTTAATCCCCATTTTAGAGTTGAAATAACTGGGTCACAGAGAAGTGAAGTGACTTGCCCAAGGTAACACAGCAGACAAGTAGCGGCGGTGGAATTAGAACCCAGGTCCTTCTGACTCCCAGGCCTGTATCCAGTAGGCCGCACTGCTTCTCTGGCTAGTGCAGAGGTTGGCCAAGGGATGAAGTAATGCCACCCTCACCCTCCCCTCAGCCAGGCAGTCAGTCATATCTACTTGAGTGCTTACTGTGTGCAGAGCACTGTCCTAAGCGCTTGGGAGAGTACAAGCAGCGTGGCTCAGTGGAAAGAGCCCGGGCTTGGGAGTCAGAGGTCATGGGTTCTAATCCCGGCTCCGCCGCTCGCCAGCTGTGTGACTTTGGGCAAGTCACTTTACTTCTCTGTGCCTCAGTTACCTCATCTGTAAAATGGGGATTAAAACTGTGAGCCCCACGAGGGACAACCTGATCACCTTGTATCCCCCCAGCGCTTAGAACAGCGCTTTGCACATAGTAAGCGCTCAACAAATACCAAATTATTATTACAACACAATAATAAATCGACACCCGAGAAGTTTATAGTCTAGAGGGGGAGACAGATAAATAAATACATTACAGATACGTACTAAGTGCTGCGGGGTTGGGAAGGGCGATGAATAAAGGGAGTAAGTCAGGATGATGCAGAAGGGAGTGGGAGAAGAGGAATAATAATAATAATAATAATGATGTTGGTATTTGTTAAGCGCTTACTATGTGCAGAGCACTGTTCTAAGCGCTGGGGGAGACACGGGGGAATCAGGTTGTCCCACGTGGGGCTCACAGTCTTAATCCCCATTTTACAGATGAGGTAACTGAGGCCTAGAGAAGTTAAGTGACTTGCCCACAGTCACACAGCTGACAAGTGGCAGAGGCGGGATTCGAACTCATGACCTCTGACTCCAAAGCCCATGCTCTTTCCACTGAGCCACGCTGAAGGGAGGGCTTAGTCAGAGAAGGCCTCCTGGAGGAGATGGGCCTTCAATAAGGCTTTGAAGAGGGGGAGAATCATTGTCTATCAGCTATGAGGAGGGAGGGACATCCAGGCCAGAGGAAGGATATGGGCGAGAGGTCGGCGGCGAGGCAGATGAGATTGAGATACAGTGAGAAAGTTAGCATTAGGGGAACAAAGTGTGCGTGCTGGGTTGTAGTAGGAGAGTAGGAAGGTGAGGTAGGAGCGGGCAAGGTGATGGACTGCTCTAAAGCCAATGGTGAGGAGTTTCTGTTGGACGAGAAGGTGGATGGGCAATCACGGGAGGATCTGGAGGAGTGGGGAAGCATGTCCTCAATGCTTCTGCAGAAAAATGATCCAAACAGCAGAGTGAAGTGTGGACCGGAGCGGGCGGCGGACAGCCGGCAAAGAGGTCAGTGAGGAGCCTGACAGGCGGGGCAGGGTGAGCGCTTGGATTAACACGGAGCAGTTTAAACACCACTGCTGTCGAACCACTCCCAGCTGCTGCTGGGCAGCCAACCTTCCTCTCGGAGGTTATGACCCTCGGGTGTTGCCGTCACCGACCAATGCCCTGGGAGTGCCGCCTTAGTCTCATCAATCAAGCAGTCGATCGAAGGTATTTTTTGAGTGCTTCCTGTGTGCACAGCACTGTACTGAGCTCCCGGGAAGCAGCGTGGCTCAGTGGAAAGAGCCCGGGCTTGGGAGTCAGAGGTCATGGGTTCTGACCCCGGCTCCGCCACTTGTCAGCTGGGTGACTTTGGGCAAGTCACTTCACTTCGCTGTGCCTCAGTTACCTCATCTGTAAAATGGGGATTAAGACTGGGAGCCCCACGAGGGACAACCTGATCACCTTGTATCCCCCCACCAGCACTTAGAACAGTGCTTTGCCCATAGTAAGCGCTTAACAAATGCCATTATTATTATTATTACACTAGAAGAGAGTGGGTAAACAGGTCACCTGCCCTGAAGAGCTTAAAGTCTAGAGTCTACAGTCATCAATTTCTTGCATTTGAGTCCTGCTTCCTCCATTTTTTTTTTTCATTTGCACTAAGCCTACATCTTCACCATATTTTTTTTCCACCGGGACATTCCACCCTCTCCCAAAATAAGTCAAAATATGACACACACTCTCCGTTGGCGGGCAAATATTTAATTATGGCATCTCCGGAGAAGCTGCGTGGTGTAGTGGATGGAGCACGGGCCTGGAGGTCAGAAGGTCACGGGTTCTAATCCCAACTCCCCTACTTGTCTGCTGTGTGACCTTGGGGCAAGTCACTTCACTTCTCTGTGGCTCAGTTACCTCATCTGTAAAATGGAGATTGAGACTGTGAGCCCCATGTGGGACCCTGGATTGGGTCCAACCTGATTAGCTTGTATCCGTCCCATCGCTTAGTACGGTCTCTGGCACATAGTAAGCACTTAACAAATACCATAATTATTATTATTAGAGGAGTTTTCCTTGCAAGGGCATTCAGTGCCCTGGAAAGGGAGGTTTTGTTTTTTTTGAGCTTCTAGTAATTGTGGTATAAGAGTGTATGCTTTCCAACAGTCATGCTTACAACAAATTTGCTGGAATCTAGGACACAAGGACAATGAATAAGAAAGAGTTGAGTCTCTAGAGGAGAGTTAAACCGTTTTTAGGATGAAATGTAGATTCTCCATTAATATAATGTGCAAATCTATCATTTCAACAATTCAGAGCGTTGACATTCCAACTGGTAAAATTTAGGGTGATTAAAAAAAACTCAATAAAAAGAGTGCAGCACAAGAATATTATCTCTGGGCTTCCAGCACCTCATTGGATTGAGACCTCAGTATAAGTTTTATGTAATTGTCCTTCATATTTGAATAAAATACCTCTGAAGATGAAATTCCCCTCTCAGGGTCACACCTGGAGAGTTTCCAGTCCTCTTTCAGTCTCGTCTATGGGAGGGAGAGTCGAGCAGTGGCTTGTCCATTCCATTCCCAGCTTGGGCAGTGGCTAGCGAGTGGCCGGCAACCTGCTACATGTCAAAACTCACCCGTGCTGGGCAGCAGCGGCACGGGAGAGAGTCGAGGGCGGAGACTCGAGTTTACTGTGTGGCAATGGTAAACCACTTCTGTATTTTTGCCAAGAAAAGCCTAGAGATACACTACCAGAATGATTGCAGTTGGACAGCGATATCCGTGGGGTTGTTATGGGTCGGAAGCAACTCGATGGCATAAGACAAGACAAGATGGTGAAATTCACCTATAAGTGTATGCGGGACTGGAAAGATAATAATAATAATAATGTTGGTATTTGTTAAGCGCTTACTATGTGCAGAGCACCGTTCGAAGCACTGGGGTATGCAGGGTAATCAGGTTGCCCCACGGGAGGCTCACAGTCAATCCCCATTTTACAGATGAGGGAACTGAGGCCCAGAGAGGTGAAGTGACTTGCCCACAGTCACACAGCTGACAAGTGGCAGAGCCGGGATTCGAATGTGGGACCCTCAGTCTCACCCACAGTGTGCTCACAAAAGATTGTTCCTTGTTGTGTCATCACAGTCGACGTTGGCCACACCTGACACCGCTTTTGTTCCCTTGTCTCTCGTTCCTTACTAAGTTTTGCTCACCATCCTTTCTGGATGACAGTGCCTTGTGCTGACCTGTCCTTGGCAACTGACTCCCGATTTTCAGTTGAGAATGCAGCACTATCTGAGGCTTTGTCTTACTGCGCTCTTACGATGTTTCCTTTTTTTTTTTGGTACTGTAAAGTGTTCACTATTTGCCAGGCACTGAACTAAACACTGGGGTAGATACAAGATAATAGGTTTGGACCCAGTCCCTGTCCCACACGGGGCTCACAGTCTTAATCCCCATTTTGTAAGCTTTTTGTGGGCAGCGAGTGTCTGTTATATCATTGTGTTGTGCTTTCCCAAGTGCTTAGTATAGTGTTCTGCACACAGTAAGTGCTCAAAAAATATGATTGATTGATTTTACAGATGAGGGAATCGAGGCACAGAGAAGTTAAGTGACTTGCCCAAGGGGCACACAGAAGATAGCTCTGGGGGCCAGGGAAGCAGAGTGGCTCAGTGGAAAGAGCATGGGCTTGGGAGTCAGGTCATGAGTTCTAATCCCAACCCTGCCACTTGTCAGCTGTGTGACTGTCACTTCTCTGTGCCTCAGTTCCCTCATCTGTAAAATGGGATTGAAGACAGCGAGCCTCAGTGAGACAACATGATTACCCTGTATCTACCCCAGGGCTTAGAACAGTGCTCTGCACATAGTAAGTGCTTAACAAATACCAACATTATCATTATTATTATCAGCATGAATCAGGGCCCAGGTCCTAATAATAACAATAATAATTATTATTATGGTACTTGTTCGGTGCTTAGTCTGTGCCAGGCACTGTTCTAAGCGCTGGGGCAGATGCAAGTTAATAATTTTGGACACAGTCCCCGTCCGCATAGGGCTCACACTCTTAATCCCCATTTTATAGATGAGGTAACTGAGGCCCAGAAAAGTTAAGCGACTTTCCCCAGGTCACACAGCAGACACGTGGCAGAGCCAGGATTAGAACCCAGGTCCCCCTGACTTCCAGACCTGTGCTTTATGCACTGAGCCATGCTGCTTCTGCCTCCCAGGCCCAAGCTCTTTCCACTAGGCCACACTGCTTTCCTCTTCCCTCCTTAAATACAGGTTCCCGATATCAGCTCTCCATAGAGCAGCTGTTTGGGGTTCCTGCTGTCGCTCATCCTCCTTCCGGGTCCCACCCAGCATAGCTTCGGCTTTAAAAGACTTCCTTCATTCCAGAACGTCGTTATCTGTGACCCTATCTTGTTATACGATATGGAACCTTGCCCATAGATGATGTAGAGGGAATTGCTCAAGGAGCCGGATGTTGTGCTTATGAGGGATCCAGGACTCAGGGCCAGAGAGAAAGTTGGGCAACACTACAATCCTGGCGACCCTTAGTTTGGACTGGGGCCCGATACCCCGGCCGACGGACTCGCCTTCTGGATTCGGTTCGCTAATTCTTTTTGTTTTTTAATGGTATTCGTTAAGCCCTTACTACTTGTCCTAAGCGCTGGGGTAGGTGCATTTTAATTTGATCAGACCCGGTCCCTGTCTCTGATGGGATTCACGGTCTAAGTCGGAGGGAGACCGTGTATTGAATCGCCATTTTATCCCAGTTGAGGGAACTGAGGGATAGAGAAGTTAAGTGACTCGCCCAAGGTCACAGAGCAAACAATTGGCAGTCCGGATTAGAGCCCAAGTCCTTCTGACTCCCGGGCCCCTGGCTTTTTCCGCTAGGCCACGCGGCCTCTCTACTTCATCGACTGTGGTCAAACTATTGGTCAGTGTGATGTGTAGGCAACAGAATTCTGTGACAATATTTAGCTCTGTGCTGCCGATGTCATTTTTTGGTTGTGCGTATGGCTCCCCTGGTGTCGGCTGAAAGGTCGCCTTGGATTTTTTTCGACCTCACGAGTCAGGAGCGCTTTGGTGACTTGGTGAAGCGGTTTACAGTCATTTGCTGTCTTCTTTCCTGTATGTCTCTAGGGTGCAGTCGAAGGCATACAGTAATTCTTGAATGACTGCCTCCAGGACTGGATCGCGCTTGAAGTACGTTGAATTGGATAAATGTCCCAGAGATGCAGAAATGTACACTAATGCCTTCGGTCACCCCACTTGTTGCATGTTCCATGTGCTGTATAGGATAAATAGTTGCAGCATGATTTAGTGGATAATGCACAGGCCTGGGAGTCAGAGGACCTGGGTTCTAATCCCAGCTGTGCAACTTGTCTGCTGTGTGACCTTGGGTAAGTCATTTCACTTCTCTTCACTTCATTTCACTTCTCTGTGCCTCAGTTACCACATCTGTAAAGTGGGGATAAAGACTCTGAGCCCCACGTGGGACAGGGACTGTGTCCAACCTGACTAGCTTGGTCAGCACTTAGCATAGTGGTAGAGAAGCAGCGTGGCTCAGTGGAAAGAGCATGAGTTTAGGAGTCAGAAGTCATGGGTTCTAATCCCGGCTCCGCCACCTGTCAGCTGTGTGACTTTGGGCAAGTCACTTCACTTCTCTGGGCCTCAGTGACCTCATCTGTAAAATGGGGATGAATACTGTGAGCCCCACGTGGGACAATGTGATTACCCTGTATCTCCCCCAGTGCTTAGAACAGTGCTCAGCACATAGTAAGCACTTAACATATACCAACATTATTATTATCGTTATTACAGTGTTTGGCACATAGTAAGTGCTTAACAAATACCATAAAAAAAAGACAGGACAAACTGTGCATCTTTACTCCGTTAGCCGCAGGGACTAGACAATGTGTCAGTCAGTCAGTCAGTCAACTGTAGGTAGCATGGCCCAGTGGGTATCAGAAGGACCTGAGTTCAAATCCTGGCTTGGCCACTTGACTGCTGAGTGATCTTGATCAAGTCACTTCACTTCTCTGTGTCTCAGTTCCCCTTGCAGAGGAGCCATGTTGCTCAGTGGAAAAAGCACGGGCTTGGGAGTCAGAGATCATGGGTTCGAATCCAGGCTCTGCCACTTGTCAGCTGTGTGACTGTGGGCAAGTCACTTCACTTCTCTGTGCCTCAGTTACCTCATCTGTAAAATGGGGATTAAGACTGAGTCTCACATGGGACAACCTGATGACCCTGTATCTTCCCCAGTGCTTAGAACAGTGCTCTGCACATAGTAAGTGCTTAACAAATACCTACATTATTATTATTATTATCTGTAAAATGGGGATTAAGACTTTGAGCCCCATGTGGGATATAGACTGTGTCCAACTTGATTGCTTAGTATAATAATAATAGTGATGGTATTTGATAAGAGCTTACTATATGCCAGGCACTGTACTAAGCACTGGCGTGGATACAAGCAAATCGAGTTGGACACAGCACTTAGTAGAATGCACAGTGCTCTGCACATAGTAAGCGCTTAATAAATGCCAACATTATTATTATTATTAACAAATGCCATAAGAAATTGAGTGCTTATTGTGTTCAAGGGTACAATAGCACAATATAAAAGACACGTTCCCTGCCCACAACGAGCTTACAGTCTAGAGGGGGAGACAGACATTAGGCTTCAGATCTGACTTGGCCAGCCACGGCATCCTGACGTAGTCTCGTATCCTTGATGACTTTTCAGGGCAGCCAAATTTGCTAAGTAATTCCCAGAGCCCAGATCTACTGATGATCTCAAATGCTCTCAGAAGATCAATGAAAATTATATAGCGGGCTTGGTTCTGTTCCCTGCATTTTTCCTGCATCTGACACCCAGCAAAGATCATGTCTGCTGGGTCAGGCTGTGGTCCAAAGCCACGATGCGTTTCCTGGAGCCTTTGGTCAGTGATATTCTTCAGTAGCCGATCCAAGAGTAGTCTGGCCAGGATCTTTGCTGCAATGGAGAGTAATGAAGGGCCTGGATAACAAACGGCCTGCAGAGAAAGAAAGCCGACAGCGGAGGCGATCTGGGCTGGCAAGTTAGTGGCACGAGGTCGGCGGAGGACAGTGGAGAGAGGGAGTTGAGTCCGGTGGAGAGTCCAGGGAGTCCAGCGGAGAAGGTGGTGTCGAGGGCGTCAATTTGCGCATCAAGAAAAGGTACTTTGGCTAAGGAGACCAAATAGCTCCTTGGTTCTAATCCCAGCTCTGCCACTTGTCTGCTGTGTGACCTTGAGCAAGTCACTTCACTTCTCTGGACCTCAGTTACCTTATCTGTAAAATGGGGATTAAAACTGTGAGCCCCATGTGGGACAGGGACTCTGTCCAACCTGATTAGATTGAATCCACCCCAGTACTTAGAACACTTCCTGGCGCGTAGTAAGTGTTTAACAAATACCATTAAAAAAAAGGGTGTGATGATGACTTTAGGGAACTGGAGGGGGTCAAAAGGACGGAGGTGTCCGTCTGGGAACGGGAAAGATTTATGAGGAGTGGGTGTGCGGTAGAGAAGGCAAGTGGGGAGGCTGTGATAGGATAGAGGAATTTCACAGTTGGTGAGGATAGAGATTGTACAGTGGCTAGAGATGATAAGATTGAGCATGTGTCCCAGATGGTGAGTGGTTAAGGCTGGGTGGAGCAGGAGGTCAGCGGAGTGGAAGAGTCAGAGGAAGCGGGCAACAGAAGAGTTGTCGGGGATATCTACGTGGCTACTAAAGTCCCCGGGGTTAATAATAATAACCGTGGCGTTTGTTAAGCACTTACTATGTGTCAGGCAATGTACTAAGCCCTGAGGTGGATGTAAGTCAGTCGGGTTGGACACAGTCCTTGCCCCACTTGGAGCTCACAGCCTCAATCCCTATTTTACAGATGAGGTAACTGAAGCCCAGAGAAGTGAAGTGACTTGCCCAAGGTCACACAGCAGACAAGTGGCCGAGTTGGGATTGGAACCCGGGTCCTTTTGACTCCCAGGCCATGCTGGGATGGACAGTGAAGGAATATGAGAAAGTGATCAAAATGGTTGAGTGAGAGACATATCTTGCTACCCCAATCGTTGATGTCTTTCTTGGGCAACCAGGGGAAGTTGAGGTAAGCCAGCATCATGTTGACGATTAGAACAACTCACTCAAAAGTATTCATCATTTAACACCCTCTTGGGCTTCACTCATCCTAAACCAAAATATCGAAAACAGAAGGACATCAAGAAATAGCCATAAAATCTCAAGTCGCAAATGACTCGTCTGCATTTCTGCCCTCCTTCTTCCTGGATCTGGATTCACTTTAACCTTTATACTTCTCAACATTTTGTCGTGAGAAGTCAGGTATTTAAAGATGGTCTCATGCCAACTTTCCCATTTTTGACCACTGAGTGAGACGTGCTGATTTCTTTTTCCAGTTTTGCTTCTTGGTGCTTTAATGTGGGCAGGGGGAGGGGAGAACGACTCTTTTTCATTCACAGTCTTGTTCTGCTTCTTCTTTGAAGTCACTGTACATCATGAAAAATGTATTTTACTGAGGTTAATCACTATATCATAAAAATGATCAGATACGGAAAGAAAATTTAAAAATGCTTTCACTAAAGCTATTACGCTTTTGGCCTAACCTTCCATTGGTAAAAAACATGTTTTACCTTTTTCTTTTCAGCTTCCACCTGCTGGGTTCTCTGGCTAATATGGCGGTTCTTTTTCCCCATTCCCTTTCATAGTTCCTAACCTTCCACACCTACTTTGTTTTGGGAGAGTTAGTTAGATATATCACAAAGGTGGGTAAAAGATATTTCTAGCCTTATATTAGAAGCAAATTTGCACTAGGCCCAAAGAATTGAAATCTAATTAATTATCCAATGACTTTAATCCATGTGGATTGCCAAATTGAATAATTCAAGATAACAACTCAGTTACCTCATCTTTAAAATGGAGATTAAGACTCCATTGGAAAATGGAGAAGCAGCGTGGCTCACTGGAAAGAGCACGGGCTTTGGAGTCAGAGGTCATGGGTTCGAACCCCGGCTCTACCACTTGTCAGCTGTGTGACTTTGGGCAAGTCACTTAACTTCTCGGTGCCTCAGTTACCTCATCTGTAAAATGGGGATTAAGACTGTGAGCCCCACGTGGGACAACCTGATTCCCCTGTGTCTACCCCAGCGCTTAGAACAGTGCTCGGCACATAGTAAGCGCTTAACAAATACCAACATTATTATTATTGTTATTAAGACTGTGGGCCCCATGTGGGACAGGGGCTGTTTCCAACCTGATTAGCTTGTATCTATTCAGTGCTTAGTTTGGTGTCTGACACATAAGTGCTCAACAAATACCATAAAAAAAAGATTCTGTTCATTCTATATTCAGCCCAGGACGGTTGTCTGCCTATATCCCCTGCTTAGCCACCTTTGTCTCTGCCCTAGATTCCAGGAGTTTGGAAGCAAATAAAGCCATCCCCCAGAGCAAATGCATGCCTTATGTTTTGGTCTGACTGCCCAATAATAATAATAATATTAGTATTATTTTTTTTGCTAAGTGCTTACTATGTACCAGGCAGTGTACTAAGCACTAAGGTGGATACAAGTAAACCGGGTTGGTCACAGTCCCTACCCGACATGGGGCTCACAGTCTTAATCCCTATTTTACAGAGGAGGTAACTGAGACACAGAGAAGTGAAGTGACTTGTCCAAGGCCACACGGCAGACACGTGGCAGAGCTAGTATTAAAACTCATGACCTTCTGACTCCCAGGCCTGTGCTGTATCCACTACACCATGCTGCTCAAGCCCACTTGCTTCCCAAACACTCAATCAGTGGTGTTTATTGAGCACTTACAGTGTGCCGAGCACCGTACTAAGCACTTGGGAGAGTACAATACAACGGTATAACAAAACTGGTAGGCACACTCTGCCCACATTAAGCTTAGATGTCTCCTTCAGGATAGAGGGAGCCACACTGTGAACAACAAAATGCACTGTTGTATGCTCCAAACTCTGATTCTGCAGATCCGTCTAGACGTAAACTCCTCGTGGGCAGGGAAAGTACCAACTCTGTTGCATTGGACTCTGCCAAGTGTTTAGTACAGCACTCTGCCCGTGGTAAGTGCTCAGTAAATACCACTGATTGATTGACAGATTCAGTGTAAACTAAATTCCCCTATTCATATTTTGGGAATATTTGCCAAGCATCCTCATGAGTAGGTCTTCTTTTGGGTATAGAATCTTGAGAAGAGTTTTATTATTATTATTGTTATTATTAAGTGCCGTCGAGTCACTTCCGATTCATAGCGACTCCGTGGATATACTTTCTCCAGAACGTCCTGTCCTCTGCCATCCCGACTCTGCCCCTTGTCAGCTGTGTGACCGTGGGCAAGTCATTTCACTTCTCTGTGCCTCAGTTCCCTCATCTGTAAAATGGGGATGAAGACTGTGAGCCTCACGTGGGGCAACCTCATTCCCCTGTATCTCCCCCAGCGCTTAGAACAGTGTTCTGCACGTTGTAAGTGCTTAACAAATACCAACATTATTATTATTATTATAATGGTTCTTCCGTTACCATTGTTATGGTCTATCCATCTAGCTGCCAGACTGCCTCTTCCACATTTTCCCTGGACTTTTCCTAGCTTTAGTGTCTTCTCCAGAGAATCAGTTCTCCTCATTATGTGTCCAAAATATGCTAATCTAAGTCGAGTCACTTGGCCTTCCAAAGACCACTTTGGTTTAATTTGCTCTAAAATCCATTTGTTTGTCTTTCGGGCATTCCACGGTTTACGCAAGAGCCTTCTCCAACACCACATTTCAAAAGAATCGCTATTTTTCCTATCCTGTTTTTTCACCGTCCAGCTTTCGGATCCATACATTGTCACTGGAAATACCAAAGAGTCGAAAAGTTGTATTTTTGCGGCAGTCGTTACATCACCACATTAAAGAAAGGAGAGATTTCAACTTTCTGAGGGACACCTGGACTGGTTCTATTCTATCATTCATATCGTTCCGCAGACCACCACCACCAACACACACACACACAGACAGACAAATTCTAAAACTCAGTGGAAGTGAGGAACAGGAGGAAAGGGGAAATTATATTTTCTTGCATGACTAAAGTCGAGATCAACAGAAATACTGTTGCTAGCCCCCTTCCACTGGTTCCTTTACACCAAAATACGCATCACACGAGGCAGGTCACGGAGTAGTGGGGAAAAGGAAAATGATGAAGCAATAGCTAACGGAGATGCTACAGAAATATTGTGAAGGAAAAAACAGCATTGACTAACTGAAATGACTTTAAGGTGCTGGATCAACTCTCCCCCCCGATAACCCCCAGCTCAACCAGCTATCCTTTCTCCCTTCCCACTACAATCCAGCCCACAAAATTCACTCCTCTAATATCAACCTATTCATTCATTGAATCGTATTTATTGAGCACTTACTTAGGGCACAGTACTAAGCGTTTGGGAGAGTCCAGTGTAACAATAAGGAGAGTCCAAAATAACGGCAAACAGATGCATTCCCTGCCCACAGTGAGCTTATATTCTGTTCCTCAATGTCCTCTCTCACTACTGACCTCCTTTCTCCTGCTCTCGCTCCTTCCCGGAACTCCCTCCCCTGTCATACCCAACAGACCATCGCTTTCCTCGTTTTCAAATCACCACTGTGTAACTTTTAGTTACATATTATGGATTACATATTTATTCATATTATTGCCTGTCTCCCCCTCCAGACTATAAGATCATTAGGATCAGGGAATGTGTCCGTTAATTCTTTTGTATTGTAATAATAATGTTGGTATTTGTTAAGCACTTACTATGTGCAGAGCACTGTTCTAAGCGCTGGGGTAGATACAGGGTCATCAGGTTGTCCCTCGTGAGGCTCACGGTCAATCCCCATTTTACAGATGAGGTAACTGAGGCACAGAGAAGTGAAGTGACTTGCCCACAATCACACAGCTGACAAGTGGCAGGGCCGGGATTCCAACCCATGACCTCTGACTCCCAAGCCCAGGCTCTTTCCACTGAGCTACACTGCTTTACCGCACTCACCCAAGCGCTTAGTACAATGTTCTTCACATAGTAAGCGCTCAATAAATACCTTTGATTGATTGCCTGAACTCTTCCAGGAAGTCTTCCCTGGCTAATGGCTCATCTTCCTACCCCATTTCCCTCCCTATTTCATTTATTCATTCAGTCGTATTTATTGAGCGCTTACTGTGTGCAGAGCACTGTACTAAGCACTTGGGAAAGTGCAATATCACAATAAACAGAACATTCCCTGCCCACAACGGGCTCGCCTATGTATTTGATGGGACCCATTCCCCTTATATCATAGTAGTAATAGTATTGATTAAGCACTTACTGTGAGCAAAGCACTATCCTAGTGAGCACATGGGAATTAGCACTTAGGTGCTCCCACCTCTCAAGCACTTAAGTACACACCCTCATACTCAGTTAATAATAATGATGGTATTTATTAAGCGCTTACTTGTACCAAGCACTGTTCTAAGTACTGGGGTAGATACAAGGTTATCAGGTTGTCCCACACGGGGCGCACAGTCTTAATCCCCAATTTACAGATGAGATAACGGAGTCGCAGAGAAGTTAAGCGACTTACCTAAAGTCACACGGCTGACGAGCGGCGGAGGCGGGATTCGAACCCTCGAGCTCTGACTCCCAAGCCCGTGCTCTTTCCACTAAGCCACGCTGCTTCCTTACCTGTAAATTTATTTAATATCAGCCTCCCCCACGAGATTGTAAACTCCTTGAGGTCGGGGATCATGTCTACCTACTCTACTGTAATCACCCAAGCATCTAATATAGTGGTCTGCTCTGCACACAGTAAGCGCTCAATAAGTACGTTGATTGATGTGTAGATTCTACACTGCAAGAGCTTCAGTGGAAAGAGCCCGGGTTTGGGAGTCAGAGATCATGGGTTTGAATCCCGGCTCTGCCACTCGTCAGCCGTGTGACTGTGGGCAAGTCACTTCACTTTTCTGGGCCTCAGTTCCCTCATCTGTAAAATGGGGATTAAGACTGTGAGTCTCACATGGGACAACCTGATTACGCTGTATCTACCCCAGTGCTTAGAACAGTGCTCTGCACATAGTAAGCGCTTAACAAATACCAACATTATTAGTAGTACTGTGCTTGGCACACAGTAAGCGCTCAATAAATTCGATTGAATGAACGATCGATTGATTTAACCCACATCATTTAACTCACATCCTCCAGCCTTTAAATAAAAAAAAGAAGAAGGAATCTATTTGCAACAGCCAGGGTAGAAGACTGGAAGATGGAACCCCCAAAGAAACAGAGAGAGGAATAGAGAAGAGAGAGAAGGGCAGGAAACAGAGACATAAACATAGACAAACATTCCTGGAGAAGCAGCGTGGCGCAGTGGAAAGAGCACGGGCTTTGGAGTCAGGGCTCATGAGTTCGAATCCCAGCTCTGCCACTTGTCAGCTGTGTGACTGTGGGCGAGTCACTTAACTTCTCTGGGCCTCAGTTCCCTCATCTGTAAAATGGGGATTAAGACTGTGAGGACCACGTGGGACAACCTGATTCCCCTGTGTTTACCCCAGCCCTTAGAACAGTGCTCTGCACATAGTAAGCGCTTAACAAATACCAACATTATTATTATTAGATGGGGATCCAGTGAGAAAGTTATAGGGAGATGATCAAAGGGGAAACTTACAGCCATATGGGGTGAGAAGGAGACAAAACGCCAAGAGGGTGAGATGGGCAGGGAGACAGCCCGTCAATCCTATTGAGCACTTACTGCGTGCAGAGCAGTGTACTAAGCGTTTGAAAGAGAATGATATAATAATGATAGTATTTATTAAGCACTTACCATGTGCCAAGCACTCTTCTGAGCACTGGGGTAGACACAAGGTAATCAGATTGTTCCACGTGGGGCTCGCAGTCTTAATCCCCATTTTAAAGATAAGGTAACTGAGGCACAGAGAAGTTAAGCGACTTGCCCAAAGTCACACAGCTGGCAAGTGGCAAAGTCGGGATTAGAACCCACAACTTCTGACTCCCAAGCCAGTGCTCTTTCCACTAAGCCATGCTGCTTCTCAACAAGAAACAGACACATTCCCTGCCCTTGACGAGCTTACAGTATAGACTTTATGACCTTACAGTTTCTCAGGCCTAAAACAAGACAGTAATTTCTTCTTGATTGTTTTTTTCTGCACTTTGTCTTTCCCATTCCTGGGCTCCATCATTCACTTCAGCTCAGAGCCAGCAGAGAGAAAGTGGGGGGAGACACTGAAATGTCTCATATCAGCACCACTCTGCCACTTGTCAGCTGTGTGACCGTGGGCAAGTCACTTCACTTCTCTGTGCCTCAGTTACCTCATCTGTAAAATGGGGATGAAGATTGTACGCCTCATTTGGGACAACCTGATGACTTTGTATCTCCCCCAGCGCTTAGAACAGTGCTCTGCACATAGTAAGCGCTTAACAAATACCAACATTATTAGCACCAGAGGTGTATACTGTGGGCTGGCCCATACTCTGAAGACACACAGGTGGCTTTCTGCCACCTTGCATTCTAGTTAGAAAGGAGTGACATTGGGGGTTCGGTTTTCCATCAAATGGGAGACCTCTGAAGCAACGTGACATAGTGGACGGAACACAGGCCTTGGAGTCAGAAGGTCATGGGTTCTAATCCCAGCTCTGCCACTTGTCTGCTGTGTGGCAAGTCACTTCATTTCTCTGGGCCTCAATTACCTCATGTCAGAGAAGCGGCGTGGCTCAATTGAAAGAGCCCGGGCTTGGGAGTCAGAGGTCATGGGTTCTAATCCCGGTTCCGCTGCTTGCCAGCTGTGTGACTTTGGGCAGGTCACTTAACTTCTCGGTGCCTTAGTTACCTCATCTGTAAAATGGGGATCAAAACTGTGAGCCCCACGTGGGACGACCTGATCACCTTGTATCCTCCCGGCGCTTAGAACAGTGCTTTGCACACAGTAAGCGCTTAACAAATGCCACCATTATTAAAGTCCTTTATTATTAAGACTGTGAGCCCCATGCGAAACAGGGAATGTGTCCTACCCAGTTTGCTTGTATTCATCCCAGCATTTAGTACAGTGCCTGGCATAAAGTAAGCAATTAACAAATACCACTTTTTTATTATTATTATTATTATATCCACCTGCAGGAGCTGGGGCTGAATTCAGGAAGACATGACTGAATAATTCCCCCAAATGCCTGCGCTTCAGTGATGACGGGCAATTCCCCCAGAGCTTCAGGGATTTGGATAACACATGCAAGCCAATCAGAACACATACTTTATCAACAGATCAGGTAGGGGCCTTCCCAGAGAGAACCCAAGGGAAAAGCAGCATGGCCTAATGGGTAGAGCACATGCCTGGGAATCAGAAGGATCTGGGCTCTAATCCCGGCTCCTCCGATTGTCTGCTATGTGACCTTGGGCAAATCACTTCAAAAAAAGACAGGAGTAAGGAGGGAAGGGGAGAGGAAAGAGAAGAGTTCCTATTTCCAAACTTTAGTCCAAGATTTGCCACTATTCCCAGTGAGTATCCACGTACAACCTGTGCTCATCTAATTGTTCCGAAACAAGGCTTTTTTCTTAGAATGCAGTTATGTCTCGCGGAAAGAACATGGGCCTGGGAGCTAAAGGACTCGAGTTCTAATCCCCTCTGCCACTTGCCTTGGGCAAGACGCTTAACTTCTCTGAGATTCAGTTATCTCTTCTGCAAAATGGGAATAAAATACCTGTTCTTCCTCCCTCTTAGACTGTGAACCCCAAGGGAGAGATCGGGACTGTGTCTGATCCGAGGGTATCGTATCTACCCCAGTACTTAGTTCATTCATTATTCATTCCTTTATGAGGCTGTGAGCCCATCATTGGGCACGGATTGTCTCTATCTGTTGCCGAATTGTACATTCCAGGTGCTTAGTACAGTGCTCTGCACATAGTAAGCGCTCAATAAATACGATTGAATTTATTCATTCACTCGTATTTATTGAGTGCTTACTGTGTGCAGAGCACTGTACTAAGTGCTTGGGCAGTACAGTTCGGCAACAGAATTGTTCAGTGTTCTACGCATAGTAAGTGCTTAACAAATGTTACTATTATTATTACTTGTTGTGTGGCCTTGGGCAAGTGGCTTAACGACTCTTGTACGTCATTTATGAAAAGATGATTAAATACCTGTTTTCTCTCCATCTTAGACTGTGAGCCCCACCTGGAACAGGGACTGTGCCCGATTTGATTATCTTATATCTACCTCAGTGCTTAGTATAGTACTTGGCACCTAGAAAGCACTCAACTAATACTACAATCAGTAGCATAATCATCATCAGCATCAATCATCATCATCCTGTGCCTAGCACTAGAACAAGCACTGAAGAAGATGGACCATCCCCTTCTCCTCAATACATTATCCAACCTTGGCTTCACTGACTCTGTGTCCTCTTGGTTCTCCTCTTATCTCTCTGGCCGTTCATTCTCAGTCTCCTTCACGGGCTCCTCTTCCCCCTTCCATCCCCTAACTTTAGGGGTCCCTCAAGGTCCAGTTCTTATGGTCCCTTCCTATTTTCCATTTACAGTCTACACTCCATCTACTATCTTGGAGAATTCATTTGCTCCCATGGCTTCAACTATCATGGCTATGTAGGTGACACCCAAATCTATATCTCCTTCGCTGTTCTTCCTCCCTCCCTCCCTCCAGGCTCACGTCTCCTCTGCCTTTAGGACATCTCCACCTGGATGTCCTCCCGCCACCTGAAACTCAACATGTCCAAGACAGAGCCCCTTATCTTTCCTCCCAAACCCTGTCCTCTCCCAGACTTTCTCGTCACTGTGGACGGCACGACCACCCTTCCCGTCTCACAAGCCCACAACCTTGGTGTCATCCTTGACTCCGCTCTCTCATTCACCCCACCTATCCAATCTGACACCAAATCCTACCGGTCTTACCTTCACAGCATCACCAAGATCCACCCTTTCCTCTCCATCCATGCTACCATGTTAGTGCAATTATTCATCCTGTCCCGACTGGATTACTGCATCAGCCTCCTTTGTGACCTCCCAACCTCCTGCCTCTCTCCAACTTCAGCCCATACTTCTCTCTGCTGTCTGGATTATGTTTCTAAAGAAATGCTCTGGGCACGTCACTCCCCTCCTCAAAAATCTCCAGTGGTTGCCTATCAACCTCCATATCGAGCAAAAACTCCTCACTATTGGCTTCAAAGCTCTCCACCCCCTTGCCCCTTCTTACCTCACCTCCCTTCTCTCCTTCTACATCCCAGCCCACACACTCCGCTCCTCTGGTGCTAACCTCCTCACTAGGCCTCGATCTCATCTGATCCACTGTTGACACCTGGCCCACGTCCTACCTCTGGCCTGGAATGCCCTCCCTCCTCAAATCTACCAAACAATCACTCTTCCCCCCTTCAAGGCCCTACTGAAGGCTCATCTCCTCCAAGAGACCTTCTCAGACTAAGCCCCCCTTTTCCTCTACTCCTCTTCCCTTCCACATTGTTTTCATGAGATGTTCTTCCCCTTGACTCTATTTATTGCCATTGTTCTTGTCTGCCCGTCTCCCCCGATTAGACCGTAAGCCCGTCAAAGGGCAGGGACTGTCTCTATCTGTTGCCGATTTGTACATTCCAAGCGCTCAGTCCGGTGCTCTGCACATAGTAAGCGCTCAATAAATACTATTGAATGAATGAATGAATCACCTCCACTCGCTCCCTTTGCTCTCTCCCCCTCCCTGCCCCACAGCACTTATGCATCTATGTACATACCTATACTTCTATTTATAATTCTATTTATTTATATTGATGCCTTTAACTTGTTTTGCTGCATATATATCTATAATTCTATTTATTTGTATTGATGCCTGTTTACTTGTTTTGATGTCTCTCTCCCCCATGCCCCCCACCCCCGCTCCTCACCCCCAGACTGTGAGCCCGTTGTGGGCAGGGATTGTCTCTCTTTATTTCGGAATTGTACTTTCCAAGTGCTTAGTACAGTGTTCTGCACACAGTAAGCTCTCAAAAATTACAATTGAATGAATGAGTGAAATTGAGCCCAGATCACTTTTGCCCTCAAGGACCTTGCTAGCTAAAATGGGGAAGAGACCCACCTGCACACAGAAAAATTTTAACCCCAATGATTAGGTAAATCTGATAGGGGCAAATGGAAATCTCATCAAGGAGTTCAAAAAGTAACAGCTTCTCCAGGACCAATCTGTCTGGAGCCAAGGCAACCCAATATTCCTGGGTATTTTAACCAAATTGAAAGGCCAAATTCTGGCCGCTCTCTCTGCACCTTGGGGAAAATGGGGGAGGTGAGGAGGGGGGCCAGGCTCAAGTCTCAGCCCTCCCTACCCCCGGGCTTAGGACGTAGCGTCAGATGGATCCTGTTTCTCAATTGCATTCACCTAAAAAGGGAATCCTACTGCATTATAAAGATAATCTAGCAAATATGCCACATAATAATCAGAGCTATTTCAAGTATCGAAATCATTATCTCTGGCTATCTTGAATTTTGTTATGGTATTTGTTCAGCACTTACTATGTGCCAGGCACTCTACTAAGCACTGGGATGGATACAAGCTAATCAGGCTGGACCTGGTCCATGTCCCGTGTGGGGGTCTCAGTCTTCATTCCCATTTTACAAACGAAGTAACTGAAGCTCAGAGAAGTGCAGTGACTCACCCAGGGTCACACAGCAGATGAGCGGTGGACCTGGATTTAGAAACCAGGTCTTCTGACTCCCAGGCCCATCCTCTATCAGCTAGGCCATGCTGCTTCTCATCTTGAATTTTTAAAATTTTCTTTTTCATCGGGTTAATTGCATCTCAGTGTGGAGAAAGAGAACCAAACCCATCCTGCACCTTTGGGTTTTTTGTTTTTTAATTTCTCTCTCAGCGGGACTGACTTCATCTGATTGTCCTGGGAGGGGGTGGAGAAGAGGAGGAGGAAGGGGGAGGAATTAATTCCAAACGTGGAGCTCCTGGCAGCTGGAATGAAGAATTCCCTACAATGAATGACACACCAAATCCTGCAGGGAAACGCACACTACAATACATTATTTCCTGTGGTTTCCTGGCTGGAAAAATTCAGAAGGACTGCAAAAATCTCCCAGTAATGATTTCCTCAAGTATTGCCGTGATAGCCACGGCTTAGCTAATTCGTCCAAGTAACCCAAATTAATGGCATAATACAAATATGTGTTTGCAAACATTTTGATGTTTCTATTGGTCTACGAGGAGGTGACACTCAGTTCTTTGAAATGCAGTAAATGTGATCAGGATTCCATTGGATCATAAGCCTGGAATGCTGAAAATGCTGTTGCAAAATCATTCATTCATCTAAATGAAAAATCTCTAACACCGCAAGTCTCCTGAGCCATATCCTTAGAGTCCCTTGCTTTCCACTTTAATTTTAAAAAACTCAAACGGCTTTTCCCCTTCAATCCAAAAGCTGCACTCACTATCTTCCAGGCTGAACCCACAGCAAATAAAATCGGTGTGTTTGGCTGAATTCCTGATGTTAAAATAGACTAAAAAGAAGCTTGTTTCACAAATAACCTGAAAAAGGTATTTGGAAAAGTCAAGTCAGGACGGCCTGATATTAGTCCATACCTACAGTAGTGGCTACTGTGCACTGAACTGGCCATGGGAAATATTTACCGAGATGGTGGCCTCTCAGAAACCCAAGATTCTATGTTAGGACAGCCAGAACTGGTTCTCTCAACTCGATTTACACATTCCATTTATATTCAGCTACCAAAGTCCTTTCTAGCTTTACGTATTTATATAGGGCTTGTTATTTACAAGACGATTTTACAATTGTTTACTGTCCCTGAAAGATAGCTCAGAATGATTATTATTTGGATTTGAGGTCGAGGGATCCGAGTTGCACTGAGGTGAAGTCATTTTGCGGGGACCGCAGAATAAGGCCGTGGCAGAATCCAAATGAGGACAGAGCTCCTTCGTTCGAGCCCTTAACTGATAGCACTGAGAGGCCCTTGTCTGCTAGGGGACCTTGGGAAAGGTGCTTGACTTCTCTGAGCCTCAGTTTCCAAACTGGTAAAATGGAGATTGGCTATCTGTTCTCTTTCCCCCTTAGACTGTGAGCTCAAGTGGGGAGGGGATTGTGTCACTCAATCAAACGATTTTATTTACTGAGCACTTACTGTGTGCTGAGCACTGTACTGAGCTCTTGGGAGAGTACAATATAACAATATAACAGACACTTTCCCTGCCCACAATAAGTTTACACTCCAGAGGGAGAATCCAATCTGATCTGATTGCCTTGTAATAATAATAGTGTTTGTTAAGCGCTGACTATGGGCCACACATTGTTCTAAGCGCTGTGGTAGATACAAGGTAATCAGGTTGGTCACGGTCCCTGTCCACATGGGGCTCACAGTCTTAATCCCCTTTTTACAAATGAGGTAACTGAGGCATAGAGAAGGTCGCCCAGAAGGCATGTGACGGAACTGGGATTAGAACCCACATCTTCATACTTCCAGGCACATGCTCTTTCCACTAGGCCATGCTGTTTCCCCTATATCTTCCCCAGAGCTTAGCACAGTGCTTGGCATATACTAAGTACTAAACAAATATCATTATTATCATTCAAAATTATTATTGCTCTTTTCCCTCAGAGAACCCTGGTATCTGAAGATCAAGGGAGTAGATGCCTAAAGAGCATGGAGGCATTTAGGGAGATGGGAATTTCTGTAGACTGGGGTTCCTATGGACATTATTGGAATGTGGCCTCTCCTGTTGGAGTCTTCCCTGCATTCCAGGTTCCTTTTGGGCATGTCTACTGACTCTTTCGTATCCTCCCAAGTGCCTAGTACAGTGCTCAATAAATATAATTGGCTGATTTTTGCCAGAGATCATAGTAATGATATTCTCAAGTGTCCGTGTCAAGTGATATTCTGATTATTTGAAGCTGGTCTGAAATTGATATATAAGATTTGAACATAAATACTACTGGGCAGAGATCATAGTAATGATATTCTCAAGTGTCCTCTGGGTGCAATGTGACCATCTATCCTTCATCCTTCCACCCTCTTCACAGGTCTAGTCGGGCAGGAGCTGAAGCAAACACTCCCTTCAGAATCACCAGCTAGCCAGGGGGTGAGGACTGAATTCAAGCCTGGGCTCTCATACTTTGTCTATAGAAAAAATCCAGATGTGACTACAAAGAACACTAAACTCTTTTATAGTATTTGTTAAGCACTTACTAGGTGCCAGGCACTGTACTAAGCACTGGGGTAGATTCAAGCTAACCAGGTTGGACACGGTCCATGTCCCACATGGGGCTCGCAGTTTTAATCCCCATTTTACAGACGTAATAACTGAGAAACAGATTAGCGAAGCGATTTGCCCAAGATCACAGAGTGGGTAAGTGACAGAGCTGGGATTACTGACTCCCAGACCCGTGCTCTTTCCACAAGACCACACTGCTTCTCCTTAAAAAATACGGGGGACACAATTACCATTACAAATACCATTCCTGGCTGAAGGTATCTTGGCTCTTCTCAAAGATCTCTAGGGAAGGGAATTCTACTCCTTAATGGGTAGCTCCAGTCATCACCTCTTTCTACAGAGAAGCACTTTTTTGGCTCGTCTGACTCCTTCTACCTATAATATCTTTCGGAGAAGCTAGTGAGGAATTGGTCACCATTTTGAAGCAGTCAGCAATCAAGGGTAATTTTTAAATGGTATTTAATAACAACTCACTATGTGCCAGGCACTGTACTAAATGCTGGGATAGATACAAGCTAATAATAATAATGATAATGTTGGTATTTGTTAAGCGCTTACTATGTGCAGAGCACTGTTCCAAGCACTGGGGTAGATACAGGGTAATCAGCTTGTCCCAAGTGAGGCTCACAGTCTTAATCCCCATTTTACAGATGAGGTAACTGAGGCACCGAGAAGTTAAGTAACTTGCCCACAGTCACAAAGCTGACAACTGGCAGAGCCAGGATTCGAACCCATGACCTCTGACTCCCAAGCCCGGGCTCTTTCCACTGAGCCACGTGGCGCGGTCCATGTCCCATCTGGGGCTCATAGTTTTAATCTCCACTGTACCAACGAGGTAACTGAGTCATAGAGAAGTGAAGTGACTTGCCCAAGCCGCAGCAGACAAGTTCATTCATTCATTCATTCAATAAATAGTATTTATTAAGCGCTTACTGTGCACAGAGCACTGTACTAAGCACTTGGAAAGTACAATTCGGCAACAGATAGAGACAATCCCTACCCAAGAATGGGCTCACAGTCTGGAAGAGGGAGACAGACAACAAAACAAAATAAGAAGACAGGCTTCAATAGCATCAAAATAATAATAATAATAATGTTGGTATTTGTTAAGCGCTTACTATGTGCAGAGCACTGTTCTAAGCGCTGGGGTAGATACAGGGTAATCAGGTTGGCCCACGTGAGGGTCACAGTTAATCCCCATTTTACAGATGAGGGAACTGAGGCACCGAGAAGTTAAGTGACTTGCCCACAGTCACACAGCTGACAAGTGGCAGAGGCGGGATATGGAATTATAGATATATATACAAGTTGAGGAGCCGAGGTTAGAACCCAGGTCCTTCTGACTCCCAGGCCTGTGCTCTATCCTCTGAGGAACACGGCTTCTCATGCAGCTTTATTGAGCATGACTACAGGCAGTGCCCTCTTCTAAGGGTGGCTTAGTGGATAGAGCACAGGCCTGGGAGTCAGAAGGTCTTGGGTTCAAATCCCAGTTTGTCTGCTCTATGACCTTGAGCAAGTCACTTTTCAGTCCCTCATCTGTAAAATGGGGATTAAGACTATGAGCCCCACGGGGGAGATGGACTGTGTCCAACCTGATTAGCTTGTACCTACCAAGAACTTAGTAATAATAATGTTAGTATTTGTTAAGCGCTTACTACGTGCAGAGCACTGTTCTAAGCGCTGGGGGAGATACAGGGGAATGAGGTTGTCCCACGCGAGGCTCACAGTCTTCATCCCCATTTTACAGATGAGGGAACTGAGGCACAGAGAAGTGACTTGCCCACAGTCACACAGCTGACAAGGGGCAAGCGCTTAAGGAATACCATTAAAAAAAAACTAAAGCTATTCACTGGCCCTGCTTGCATAAGAAAGACCTAGATTGGGAAAGGAATTGTCCAGTGGCCAATTCCGTTTCTTCCCTAAGGCTGCACATGGAAGCCTCCGACCCCTCAGGGCCAACTAAATGTGTACGGGGCTAGTAACATGCAGACAAGCCTGGCCAGTGTATGGAATTCGTTACCACAGGAAGCTGCGTAGGTGTAAAATATCAGGAGGTTTAAAACGGGTTAGGAAAAATTAATCAGCAAGAAACCTGTAATGGGCCACTAGAGCGTGGGGAAGCAGCGTGGCTCAGTGGAAAGAGCGCAGGCTGGGGAGTCAGAGGTCACGGGTTCTAATCCCGGCTCCGTCGCTAGTCAGCTGTGTGACCTTGGGCAAGTCACTTAACTTCTCTGTGCCTCAGTTACCTCATCTGTCAAATGGGGATGAAAACTGTGAGCCCCACGTGGGACAACCCGATCACCTTGTATCCCCCAGCACTTAGAACAGTGCTTTGCACATAGTAAGCGCTTAATAAATGCCACCATTTATTTATTTTAGAGTACAAAAATTAGCGATGTTAGTAGGCACCAAAAGGGCTAAATAGATTCATAGATGTTAGGTTCCTGATGAGCAACTGAGGGAGGAAATTAGAAACTGCTTTTGACGTCGCACCCTTTATTCACCCCTCCCTCAGGCCCACAGCACTTATGTGTGTATCCATAATTTATTTGCTTATATTCATGTCTGTCTCCCCCTCTAGACAGAAGGCTCGTTGTGGGCTGGGGATGTGTCTACCAACTCTGTTATATTGTACTCTCCCAAGCTCTTAATACAGTCCTCTGCACACGGTGAGCACTCAGTAAATATGACCGATTGATCGAGTGGATATTCGGAGTCACAGCCCTAACTGTGAAGATGGCTGACTAAGAAGGCAACCATCACAGAGAAAGGGTCTCTTATTTCCCCCATCAGAGAGGAATATTGTTCGGGCTGGATGCCCCACTGGATTCAGTAAGGCCTGAATGAAAAGCAGCATGACCTAGTGGATAGAGCAGGGGCCTGGGAGTCAGAAAGCTCTGGGTTCTAATCCTGACTCTGCCTCTTGTCGGTTGTGTGACCTTGAGGAAGTCACTTCACTTCTCTGGGCCTCAGTGACCTCATCTGTAAAATGGGGATTGAGAGTGTGAGCCCCACATGGGACAGAGACTGTGTCCAACCTGATTTGCTTGTATCCAGCCCAGCGCTTAGTACAGTGCCTGGCACATAGTAAGAGCTTAACAAATTCCATTATTATTAGTATTAGAGAAGCAGCGTGGCTCATTGGAAAGAGCCCGGGTTTGGGAGTCAGAGGGTATGGGTTTGAATCCCGGCTCTGCCACTCGGCAGCTGTGTGAATGTGGGCAAGTCACTTCACTTCTCTGGGCCTCAGTTCCCTCATCTGTAAAATGGGGATTAACTGTGAGCCTCATGTGGGACAACCTGATTACCCAATATCTCCCCCAGCGCTTAGAACAGTGCTCTGCACATAGTAAGCACTTAACAAATACCAACATTATTATCATCATCATTATTATTATCATTTTGGGCTTTATTTTACTCAGAATGATTGTGAAGCTGAAGACAGCTGTGTCCTAGGGGATTTTAAGGGGGAAGGAGCTCCAGATCGAGAGGAAAGATACGGCATGCTACGATGGATGGCGTCATCGTGCACAGAGGCATCATCGGCGTCGTGGGCCCCAACTTCCATAAACAAAGTCTTTCCCAGACTCCGGCGGGCTGTAACGAGGGGAGGGGTGCAGTGTCAGCTTCCTTCTCCCTGGGTTATCCACGATCACTGGGGAAATGCCTGGGCCAATCAAGCCCCCTGACTAAACAAGGAGGATCAAGACCCCCTGGAATTTGGGGGAAGATCAGGGGAGAAGGTGTCAGAGAGACATGCTGCTATTTCTTCCGCTGCTCCTATCTGACTGACACCTCTGGGACCCTACCAATCAACAGCAAAGTGGGTAGGGTGCGAGCCTGGGAGTCAGAAGGTCATGGCTTCTAATCCCGGCTCTGCAACTTGTCTGCTGTGTGACCTTGGACAGGTCACTTCACTTCTCTGGACCTCAGTGACCTCATCTGTAAAATGGGGATTGGAACCGTGAGCCCCACGTGGGAGAGGGACTGTGTCCAACTCGATTTGCTTGTACCCACCCCAGCATTTAGTACAGAACTGAGGCCCGGAGTTGAAGGCGCATCTCCTCCAAGAGGCCTTCCCTAACTAAGCCCTCTTTTCCTTTCTTTCAGTTCCCTTCTGTCTTCCCTGACTTGTTCCCTTTATTCATCCCGCCTCGCAGCCCCACAGCACTTATGGACATATCTGTGACTTGTATTTATGTCTGTCCCCCACTCTAGACTGTAAACTCCCTGTGGGCAGGGAATGTACCTGTTTTTTATTAGAGTGCTCTCTCCAGAGTGCTTAGTATAGTGCCGTGACACAATAAGCGCTCAATAAAAACGATTAACTGCCTGACTTTCCCAGAGTCACACAGCAGGCAAATGGCGGAGTCCGGATTAAAGCCCAGGTCCTCTGATTTCTAAGATCCTCTAGACTTGTTTGGGACAGGGAACATTTCTACCAACTCTGCTGTATGCTTAGTACAGTACTCTGCATATAGTAAGTGCTCAATAAATATGATTGATTGACTGATGCTCTTTACGCTAGGCCACCCTGCTTCCTCAGAGTGGGGTAGGAGAGAGGTAGAAGCAGCGTGGCTCAGTGGAAAGAGTATGGGCTTAGGAGGCAGAGGTCATGGGTTCGAATCCCGGCTCGGCCACCTGTCAGCTGTGTGACTTTGGGCAAGTCACTTGCTTCTCGGTGCCTCAGTTACCCCATCTGTAAAATGGGGATTAAGTCCGTGCACCCCAAGTGGGACAACCTGATTACCCTGTATCTACCCCAGCGCTTAGAACAGTGCTCGGCAAATAGTAAGCGCTTAACAGATGCCAACATTATTATTATTACTTTTTTTAGACAGATTAATCAACTGTTCCTTTTGTTATCAATGGGAGAATTGAATTTCCTCAACAAAGAATGTACCCTAGAACAAAAATGCAGTAGCTCCAGGCTGACTATTGTACCAAAACTACTGTATCACTTATAAGCATCCTGTCACAAACCAGAAAACATATTTAATCACTTTCTACAAACTGAAAAATAAGGCTAATTTTTTTTTAAAAAAGTCCATTCCGCTACTAGCCAAGTTCCAGCTTACCGTACATTTTTATAGCTGAGTGATAACTCCTGCAAAGTAGTTTATAATGGAAACGCTAACACAACTTTAGCTCTAGTGCTTCTGGGAAAACATGCAAGATTTATTGCCTCTTAAATCTGTTGAGCGCTCAGATGAATTTGCACATCCCAAAGCCCAATTTATATCACGGGGTACATATGCAAGTCCTCTTTAATACTGAAGTTATAGGTACCTTCAGCTCCTTCCCCTGAATAACCAGAGGAGATAGTTTGGGCAGGGATTGTCTCTATCTGTTGCCGAAATGTACATTCCAAGTGCTTAGTACGGTGCTCGGCACACAGCAAGCGCTCAATAAATAAGATTGAAATGCTATTGAATGATGGGGATGGACCATCTGGTGACCTGAAAGATTTTAAAAAATTGAGCAGTAAGACTCCATGCAACATGGCCTAGTGGTGGAAAGAGCACGGGCTTGGGTGTCAGAGGTCATGGATTCTAATCTGACTCTGCCACATGTTTGCTGTGTGACCTTGGACAAATCACTTAACTTCTCTGTGCCTCAGTTACCTCATCTGTAAAATGGGGATCAAGACTGGGAGCCCCATGAGGGACAGGGACTGTGTCCAACCTGATTACTTGGTAACTACTCCAGCGCTTAGAACAGTGCTAGGCACATAGTAAGTGCTTAACAAATACCACAATTATCATTCTTATTATTATCATTATTACCCTCTAAAAATATTTCTTAACAGAATGGCCAGGGATTTAAAAGTGCCGCCAGCGAGAGAGTATGGGTTTGGAGAGAGAGAGTAGTGAAGTATCAGACTTTTAGTCCTATACTGTAAGCTCATTGTGGGCAGTAAATGTGCCTGTTTATTGTTATACTAGACTGTCCCAAGTGCTTAGTACAGTGCTCTGAACCCAGTAAACGCTCAATAAATATGATTTATTGACCGACTCATAGTCAACAGTATTTATTAAGAGCTTACTCTGTGTGGAGCACTGTACTAAGTACTTGCAAGAGAAGAATTCAGTAGAGTTGGTAGACTCAAACCCGGCACACAAGGAACAGACGGGGTTGTTCCAGCTGAGGGTGCTTTTCCAGCTCTCCCTGCAGTCTGGCGAGGCCAATGGGAACTCCTCATGGCCCCAGTTTGGACCGCAGTGTCATGTGTAGCTGAGCGAAAGAGAAGGAGAGCAGCGGCTTGGCCCAGCTCTTCCCTTATCCCCACCCTTGAGCAATCAATCAATCAAATTGTATTTAGTGAGCGCTTACTGTGTGCAGCACACTGTACTAACTCCCTTCCTCCTCAAATCCAACAGACAGTTACTCTTCCCACCCCTTCAAAGCCTTACTGAAGTCAGAGGTCAAGAGTTTGACTCCCAGCTCTGCCACTTGTCAGCTATGTGACTGTGGGCAAGTCACTTCACTTCTCTGTGCTTCAGTTACCTCATCTGTAAAATGGGGATTAACTGTGAGCCTCACGGGGGACAACCTGATTATCCTGTATCTACCCCAGCGCTTAGAACAGTGCTCTGCACATAGTAAGCGCTTAACAAATACCAACATTAATTACTGAAGTCACTTCTCCTCCAAGAGGCCTTCCCAGACTAAGTCCCACTTTTCCTCATCTCCCGCTCCCTTCTGCGTCATCCTGACTTGCTCCCTTTGTTCTCCCCCCTCCTCCCAGCCCCAGAGCACTTATGAATATATCTGTAATTGTATTTATTTGTATTTATGTCTGTCTCCCCCATTCTAGACTGTGAGCTCGTTGTGGGCAGGGAATGTTTCTGTTTATTGTTCATTCATTCAGTAGTATTTATTGAGCGCTTACTATGTGCAGAGCACTGTACTAAGTGCTTGGAATGTTCAATTCGGCAACAGATAGAGACAATCCCTGCCCAGTGACGGGCTCACAGTCTAATCTGTATTGTACTTTCCCAAGTGCCCTCTCCGGGTCCCACCAGGCGAGTTTCCAGTCCTCTTCCAGTCTCGACTAGGGGAAGAGAGTCAAGCAGAGGTCCGTCCATTCCATTCCTAGCTTGGCCAGTGGCTAGCGAGCGGAAGGCCATCTGCTACAAGTCAAAACTCACCAGTGCTGGGCAGCAGCAGCACGGGAGAGAGTCGAGGGCGGAGACTCGAGTTTACTGGGCAGGAGGCAATGGTAAACCACTTCCGTATTTTTACTAAGAAAACTCTCTGGATCCACTACGAGAACGATTGCAGGTGGAGGTGGGACCTTCTGGGAGAGATGTGTCCACACCTTCGCTATGGGTCGAAGATGACTCAACAGCATAGACAAGACTTTCCCAAGCATTTAGTACCCAATGCTCTGCACACAGTGAGCCGGTTAGCTCAGTTGGGTAGAGCGTGGTGCTAATAACGCCGAGATCACGGGTTCGATCCCCATACGGGCCAGACTGAGCTTCCCCTCTTCCCCTTATCCCTCTGCTCCCCCTCTACCCCCCTTCACCTCCCCTCAGCTAAGCCCTCTTTCCCCCCTTTCCCTCTGCTCCTCCCCCCTCTCCCTTCCCCTCCCCTCAACACTGTGCTCCTATGTATATATTTTTATTACCCTATTTATTTTGTTAATGAGATGTCCATCCCCTCGATTAGTCTGTAAGCCCGTCAGTGAGCAGGGACTGTCTCTCTCTGTTGCCGATTTGTACATTCCAAGCACTTAGTACAGTGCTCTGCACATAGTAAGCACTCAATAAATACTATTGAATGAATGAATAAAGACGTTTGAATGGTCACTAAGCACCTGGGAGAGTACAATATAACAGTCGGTAGATACGTTCCCTGGAGCAGCCCCTGGCCCCCTCTTTCCGCCAAGAGTCATCCATCGATTAATCAATGGAATTTACTGGGCACTTCCCATGTGCAGAACACTGTATTAAATGCTTGGAGTAGTACAATATAACAGAGTTGGTGGAAATTACGTTGGTATTTGTTAAGCGCTTACTTTGCGCCGAGCACTGTTCTAAGCGCTGGGGTAGACACGGGGGAATCAGGTTGTCCCACTTGGGGCTCACAGTCTTAATCCCCATTTTACAGATGAGGTAACTGAGGCACCGAGAAGTGAAGTGACTTGCCCAAAGTCACACAGCTGACAAGTGGCCGAGCAGGGATTCGAACCCATGACCTCTGACTCCAAAGCCCGTGCTCTTTCCACTGAGCCTCGCTGCTTCGCTATGATGATTCCTCCCCTCGAGGTACCAAATGCTTGGAAGAGTACAACACAACAGAGTGAGTGGAAAAGATTCCCGAATCTCGGGGAGCTTCAGACTAGTGGAGAGACAGACATTAAAATAAATTATAGGCGGAATACAAGGAAATGTACATAAATGCTGTGGGACTGGGGATGGGTGAGCATCAAAGCAGCAGCAACATTTTATGAGCATTGTATGCTCATTTCTCTCAGCTACCTAAGGACCTGGATGATGATATCTGCCAAGAGTTTAACCTATGCGATACCGTGAGGAGTAATGAGATGTTGGTATAGGGCTGAGGTCCCGGGAAAGCAGGCGGTACATCATCAGTGTCATAATTGTTATCAGCAGCCGTACTTGTCATAGTAAGGGTTATTTCTCCTTATTTAAAGAGCTGGGTGTTAAAGGGTGTTAAATCGATGGCACTTACTGAGTGCTTACTGCATGCAGAGGAAAATGCACTAATGCACTAAACATTTGGGAAGGTATAATGCCTCACAAGGAACTCAGCGTCTACAGAGGGATTTCTCACTCCTACTTAGGCTGTGAGCACCATATAAGACAGGAACTGTGTCCAGCCTGATTATCTCGTATAAAATAATGATAACTGTGGTATTTGTTAAGCGCTTACTCTGTGCCAGGGACTGTACTAAACACTGGAGTAAATACAAGGTAATTGGGTCGGGCATAGACCCTGCCCCACATAGGGCTCACGGGCCAAGTAGGAGAGAAAACAGATATTGAATCCCCATTTTGCAAATGAGGGAACCGAGGTACAAATAAATTAAGTGACTTGCCCAACATCACACAGTAGACAGGTGGCAGAACCGGGGTTAGAGCTCAGGTCCTCTGATTCCCAGGCCTCTGATCTTTCCACTAGGCCACACTGCTTCCCTGGATCCTCGAAAGAACCCGGGCTTGGGAGTCAGAGGTCATGGGTTCGAATCCCGGCTCTGCCACTTATCAGCTGTGTGACTGTGGGCAAGTCACTTAACTTCTCTCTGCCTCAGTTCATTCATTCATTCATTCATTCATTCAATGGTATTTATTGAGCGCTTACTATGTGCAGAGCACTGTACTGAGCGCTTGGAATGAACAGGTCGGCAACAGATAGAGACAGTCCCTGCCCTTTGACGGGCCTACGGTCTAATCGGGGGAGACGGACAGACGAGAACGATGGCGATAAATAGAGTCGAGGGGAAGAACATCTCGTAAAAACCGATGGCAACTAAATAGAATCGAGGCGACGTACAATTCATTAACAAAATAAATAGGGTAATGGAAATATATACAGTTGAGCGGACAAGTACAGTGCTGTGGGGAGGGGAAGGGAGAGGTGGAGGAGCGGAGGGAAAGGGGGAAAAGAGGGTTTAGCTGCGGAGAGGTGAAGGGGGGTGGCAGAGGGAGTAGAGGGAGAAGAGGAGCTCAGTCCGGGAAGGCCTCTTGGAGGAGGTGAGTTTTAAGTAGGGTTTTGAAGAGGGGAAGAGAATCAGTTTGGCGGAGGTGAGGAGGGAGGGCGTTCCGGGACCGCGGGAGGACGTGGCCCAGGGTTACCTCATCTGGAAAATGGGGACTAAAACTGTGAGCCCCACGTGGGACAACCTCATCACCCTGTATCTACCCCAGCGCTTAGAACAGTGCTCTGCACATAGTAAGCGCTTAACAAATACCGACATTATTATTGTTATCATTTTCTCCTGAGAATTCCCTGTTGCTCCAGGTCACCCTCCTGCTTATCCCACCTTCCCATTTGCCTTCTTGACCACTCCTGGATCCACTATTGTTTCTTCTTCTTTGGTTTCCTCCTTTTCCCCCTCTAGAATTTTCTCTTCCTTGCCTTTCGTGGTCCCGCCTCTCTCATTTCTCCACTGATCCCTTCTCTACTTCCTCCCTCCCGGAGAGGCTATGATCCTTTCCGTGAGGAAGTTGTCCTGTCCTCACCTGTGACCCTGGTGTCCTGTGGCTCTTGGGAGCTGGCTGGCAGTGAGGGGACAGCAGGAGGAGGGAGCAGATGTCTGATCTTAACGTGTCTGCTAATTCCGTTGCATTGTACTCTCCCAAGCGCTTAGTACAGTGCTCTGCACATAGTAAGCACTCAGTAAATACCACTGATGGATGGTGGATGGAGGGATGATGGGGGGAGTCAAGCATCAGTTCCCTTTGCTTTGTCCCTTCCTCATCCACTCCTCGCTGCTGCCCAGGTCCAGGACAGGCAGAGTAATAATGTTGGTATTTGTTAAGCGCTCACTATGTGCAGAGCACTGTTCTAAGCGCTGGGGTAGACACAAGGTTGTCCCACGTGGGGCTCACAGTTTTCATCCCCATTTTACAGATGAGGTAACTGAGGCACAGAGAAGTGAAGTGACTTGCCCACAGTCACACAGTTGACCAGTGGCGGAGCCGGAATTCGAACCCATCACCTCTGACTCCAAAGCCCGTGCTCTTTCCACTGAGCCACGCTGCTTCTCTGCCCAAGGGGAAGGACAGCATGACAAAGAGGGATGAGATGTGGTTCTCCCTGCCCTCTTCCTAGAAAAAATAAAACGTCCTGCTGTTCATCCCATCAGCTCCCAATAAGAAATTAAGTGAGCTGCTTGTCAACGGCTTGACTTCTCTATGCCTCAGTTACCCCATCTGTAAAATGGGGAGAAAGACTGTGAGCCCCACGTGGGACAACCTGATCACCTTGTATCCTCTCCAGCACTTAGAACAGTGCTTTGCACATAGGAATCGCTTAACAAATGCCATCATTATTATTATTATTTTTCAGGTGAAAGCATAAAATGTAGTTAGTGTTATTCTGCAAATGATGACCAGATTGTAGGCTCCCCGAGGGCATGGATTTCGTCTCCACCGAATCTGTTGCTCTTACTCTGTGGCAAGCAAAAGAAGCAGCATGGCCTAGTGGTTAGAGAATGGGTCTGGGAGTCAGAAGGAGTCAGACTCACTTGTCTGCTGTGTGACTTTGGGCAAGTTATTTCACTTCTCTGGGCCTCAGTTACCCCATCTGTAAAATGGGGAATAAGACTGTGAGCCCCATGTGGGACAGGACTGTATCCACCCCAATTTTGCTCGTATTCTCCCCTCCAGCGCTTAGTACAGTGCCTGGCGCAGAGTAAGCGCTTAACAAATACCACAATTTTCAGTGTTCAGTACAGCGCCTAGCACACAGTAAGCGCTTAACAAATACCATCATTATTATTATTACTTAAAAGGGCTTAGAACAGGGCTCGGCACAGAGTAAGCATTCAATAAATGTGATTGATCAATCGATCAACCAGTTAGAAATGTTTTTCCTTAAAGCCTGTACTTACACCTTGATTCACTATGGGTCTCCCATATGGGGCTTTATTCTGTTTCTCATTTTTCCAGGATGGATTTAATATAATGGGTATTTTTCAATATCAACTGATTTCTAACGTGTAATGACTTTTTCCTTCCGAATGTGGGTCCCTGCTCTAGAGCAGCACTAATTTTGAATGGTTTGAAGATGCCACATGAAGCTAAATAGTTTTTTAGCTGGACCACATAATGGATGTTTTGGACTTGTAAACATACTGAATACTAGATAAAGCTCTGCGCTGTTGCTACAATGTCAAAGGAATGTTAATTATTTGCAAAATATTCTAAGAGGAACACACTTGGTAGATGTCTTTTATTCACAGAAACGCTGCTGTGTTCTCTGGGGGTTGTTCAAAAACACCAATGTGCCTAGTAGAAAACTATAAAGCATGTGGAATGCCAGCAATATGGTTCCTTGACCTGTAAAGCACCGTGGCGCAGTGGAAAGAGCATGGGCTTTGGAGTCAGGGCTCATGAGTTCGAATCCCGGCTCTGCCATTTGTCAGCTGTGTGACTGTGGGCAAGTCACTTCACTTCTCTGTGCCTCAGTTCCCTCATCTGTAAAATGGGGATGAAGACTGTGAGCCCCACGTGGGACAAGCTGATTCCCCTGTGTCTACCCCAGCGCTTAGAACAGTGCTCTGCACATAGTAAGCGCTTAACAAATACCAACATTATTATTATTATTAAAGCAGTCAATTAATAGTATTTATTGAGCATCTACTATATGCAGAACATTGAACGAAGGACTTGGAGAGTACAAGAGTTTGAAGTCATGACCTCTGCCTTCAAGGAGTTTATAACCTAGCAGGGTAAACAGACACTAAATAAATTACAGATGGGAGGAAGAGGAAAATCCTTTCAAAAAACCCCTCGTTTCCTCTCCCCCATTCCCCAACCTTAGCTGTCTAATGATATTTTTTCTAAGAATGTGTGTCTTTGAGGGCCGGTTTTTCTCTTCAGTGCCGGCAAGTATGTTGCTTTGTTTCTGCAAAAGTCAGTAATAGTTCTACACAAAAATCAAAGATGGCTGGATGAGTCCCATTAGAGAAATCACTCAGTCTATCAGCCATTGGTATTTCATTCGATCGTATTTATTGAGCGCTGACTGTGTGCAGAGCACCGTACTAAGCACTTTATTGAGCATTTACTGAGTGCAGAGCACTGAACTGAACACCACGGACGGAACTGAAGAATTGGTATTCATGATCTCTGCTCTGTGGGAATCTTAGAATCTACTGGGAGAGACAGAAACATTGTTGCCTAATAGAGCATGGGTCTGGGAGGCAGAAGGATTGGGTTCTAATCCCGGCTCTGCCACTTGCCTGCTGTGTGACCTTGGACAAGTCACTTCACTTCTCTGTGACTCAGTAGCTCATCTGGAAAATGGGGATTAAGACCGTGATCCCAGTGTGGGACAGGGGATGTGTCCCACCCAATTACCTTATATCTACAGCACTTAGTACAGAGCCTGGTACATACTAAGCACCTAACAAATACCACAATCATTATTATTAATATTATTAGCTATTAACATAAATTGCAGTTAGGGGAAGCAGCAAAGTATAAGGATATGTAACCCAAGTGCTTTGGGAGTAGGGATGGGTGAGTACCAAAATGCTATTCAAATAACAGAATGATTTTTTAGGGTCGGGGCAAAAAAAGTGCTCATATTTTAATCACATGTGTCTTTGGAAAGACAGAAGTGAAACCTTTTTGGTGGGTCTATTAAATATTTAATGACATTCCCATATACTAAGAGAAGATCAAATTTACCCTCTCTCTCCCTTTTTACTAAGAGTGAATTTTTTTTTAATTCCAAGTTTTTCATTCAAAGTTGGCTTCCTTAAAATTCATAGTGGTTTGGAATGGCCGGGTTTGGTAGAGTCCACGAATCTCCTTGATTCAGCTTGGTTTAGTGGCAAGAGCACAGGCTTGGGGGTCAGAGGTCATGGGTTCTAATCCCGGCTCCGCCATTTGTCAGCTGTGTGACTTTGGGCAAGTCACTTAACTTCTTTGTGCCTCAGTTACCTTATCTGTAAACTGGGGATTAAGACTGTGAGCCCTACGTGGGACAACCTGATAACTTTGTCTCCTCCCCAGTACTTAGAACAGTGTTTGGCACATAGTAAGTGCTTAAAAAATACCATCATCATTATTATTATTATTATATTCTTTTCCTGAAGGGAAATTTGCCTGCTAATAGCCACTTTTGACTTCTTAGGGATATGATGTAGGGATCTGACTGAGGGATCTGATTTAGGGATTCGACTTTTTAGGGATCACTAAAATATATTCATATTAGTATCTTAAAATTATGTTATTTGTTTAGCATTTACCACATGCCAAGCACTGGTGCTGGTGTAGATACAAGATAAACAGGTTGGACACAGTCCCTATCATAGCGGGCTCATCATCTAAATAAGAGGGATTAGGATTTAATCCCCATTTTACAGATGAAGAAACTGAGGTACAGAGAAGAGACCTGTCCAAGGTCACACATCAGACAAGTGACAGATCCAGGATTAGAACCCAAGTCCTCTGATTCCCAGGCCTGTGCTCTCTCCACTAGGCCACGATACCTTAGAGAAGGAATACTCCACCTAGACTATTCTAAAACATTTCACCCAAAAGTGCACATCATTTTGTCCTGCCTATTCCTCGCTAATTCCCTGAAAAGTAATCTAACAAATTAATATTTACTGAGGTCCATTTGTTTATCAGGGAGTTGTGAAAAGTGTCACACGGAGTAGGAATTGGTGATTGGTTAATCCTCTTTGAGTTTCCCTTTTTTGATTGAGAAGGTGGAAGTAATACTAATTTGTTTTATTTGTTTGGCATTTGTTAAGCGCTTACTATGTGCCAAGCACTGTTCTAAGCACCAGCGTAGATACAAGGTAATCAGGTTGTCCCACGAGGGGCTCACAGTCTTCACCCCCATTTTACATATGAGGTAACTGAGGCACAGAGAAGTTAAGTGGCTTTGCTAAGGTCACAAAGCAGACAAGTGGCAGAGGTGGGATTAGAACCCATGTCCTCTGCCTCCCAAGCCTGTGCTTGTTCCACTAATAATAATAATAATAGTGGTGGTATTTGTTAAGCGCTTACTATGTGCAAAGCACTGCTCTAAGCGCTGGGGGGCGGATACAAGGTGATCAGGTTGTCCCAAGTGGGGCTCACAGTCTTCATCCCCATTTTACAGATGAGGTAACTGAGGCACAGAGAAGTTAAGCGACTTGCCCAAAGCTGGTAAGCGGCAGAGCCGGGATTAGAACCCACAACCTCTGACTCCCAAGCCCGGGCTCTTTCCACTGAGCCAGCCACGCTCCTTCTCGCTTGAAGTCACTGAAGTGTGGGATGGTGTATTTCCATTGCATTTTGATCACCGAGAATCTGTGAGCTCTTTAAACCACCATCCTCCTCCCCACCCCCACCCCCCCAAAAAACTGTCTTCCAGTTTCACATATTTCCATCCCTTAAGATAAAAAGGAGGGGAGGCAACCCCATTCTCTTGGGCAAACAAAACCATTATCATCAGGTTAGTGCTAATGTTTTCACTTACAAATTAAAAGAACCACATGTCTTTGTCCTTTTATTATTATCTCAGTTTCTCGAAGAATCCCCACAGTTTGCACCACAGGAATTAAGGCTCAGTTATTTGAGAACTGAATAGATTTCATATCCAGTCAGAGCAATCTGTCTTGGGATCAGCTGAGAAAAGTGTCCTGGAACTGCAAGTTAAACTGGGTATTTTTCATTTAAAATTCTGGCAGATTTTTTTTAAAGGTATTTGTTAAGCACCTACTATGTGTCAAACAGTGTTCTAAGCGCCGGAGAGGCATGGCTCAGTGGCAAGAGCTTGGGCTTTGGAGTCAGAGGTCATGGGTTCAAATCCATGAACAGGACTGAGGCACAGAAAATTTAAATAACTTGCCCAAGGTCACCCAGTAAGCAAATGGAAGAATGGGGATTAGAACTCAGGTCCTTTGATTCCCAGGCCCGTGCTCTCTCCACTAGGCCACGCTGCTTCTCACTAGACCTTGCTTCTTCTCATTCATTCAGATGCTTAAAAACAAAGCGGAAGGTCCCTTCAGAGTACATAGCAATCACTTCACTATTAATGTTTGGACCCTAGGCTATTTTTGAGTGTGGATCATAAGGGAGAAATGCAGTGTGGCCTAGTGGAAAGATCACGGGCCAGTGAGTCATAGGACCTGGGTTCTAATCCTGGGTCTGCCACTTGTCTGCTGGGTGACCTTGGGCAAGTGACTAAACTTCTCTGTGCCTCAGTTTCCTCATCTGTAAAATAATTAGACTGTGAGCCGTCAATGGGCAGGGACTGGCTCTGTTGCCGAACTGTACATTCCAAGTGCCTAGTACAGTGTTCTGCGCATAGTAAGCGCTCAATAAATACTATTGAATGAATGAATGAGGATTAAGACTGAGCCCCAGTTGGGACAGGGACTGTGTCCAACCTATTATCTCGTATCTACCCCAGGGCTTAGAACAGTGCTTGGCACATAGTAAGTGCTTAAAAAATACCATCAATATTATTTATACTCTATTGCGGTCCCCTTTCTGTAATTTATCTTATCGTCTCCCCCACTCGACTGTAAGTTCTGTGAGGATGAAGATTATGTCTACTAATTGTATACTCCCAAGTGCTTAGTAGTGTCCTCCATAGAGTAAGCACTCAATAAATAAGAGAAGCAGCGTGGCGCAGTGGCAAGAGCATAGGCTTTGGAGTCAGGGCTCATGAGTTCGAATCCCAGCTCTGCCACTTGTCAGCTGTGTGACTGTGGGCAAGTCACTTAACTTCTCTGTGCCTCAGTTCCCTCATCTGTAAAATGGGGATGAAGACTGTGAGCCCCACGTGGGACAACCTGATTCCCCTGTGTTTACCCCAGCGCTTAGAACAGTGCTCTGCACATAGTAAGCGCTTAACAAATACCAACATTATTATTAAATATACTGACTGATTGATCATATCTGCAAAAAAGGTCTACTTACCCCACCTAACCTGCATTAGAGTCTCCTGCGATAATGTTAGTTCTTCCTAAAATTGAGCCTCTTGGTTTTTAAAGTTTCTCCAGTGAATTTCTTTTAATTCTGTTTTTTTTTTTAAAAAAAAAAGGTATTTGTTAAGTGCTCACTACGTCAGGAAGTGGTTCAAAGCATCCGGGTAGATACAAGTTAATCAGATCAGACTCAGTCCCTGTCCCACATGGAGCTCACAGTCGAAATCTAAAGTTCTTTAAAGGAGAATTGGGGCTTGCCAGAGATCCGATTTAGTCATCACTGCCCGCTCCTTCCCTACACCAGACCGGCATAGAAACGCAAACTACCCAACCCAACTACCCAACCGGCAGCTTGGCAGCAGGTATCGGTGGGTCAGAACTCTAATTCCATCAGTGCTGCCCGTGGACCCCATTTAACGTCAAAGGGTAAGACGGGATCACCAACAGTGTGGTGTTGGAACTCAGCCAGTCCCCAGTGGGATCAAAATAATACTTGTCACATCACAGCTTTTCTGAGTGGGATGTGTGAGGAGAATGGAAAACCACGGGATTCCTCGATGATTGCTGAATGGTGAGTTGAAACGGGGGTTCCTAAATTGAGGAGGAGAGGAGAAATGTTTGATATCTAAAATGAGACGTACTTCAGACGAAGGCAGCAGTGTCAAACAGGCCAGTCTGGAATACAACAATTCGGGAAGGGGGTCATTTTTAGAGCAGAAGCTTCTGGAAGATAAACCAAGAGGCAATCCATCAGTTAATCAATCGATGGTATTTACTGAGCACTTGTTCTGTGAAGAGCACTATACTAAGCGCTTGGGAACGTACAATACAACAGTAAATCCGACTGATTGATTGACCGAATACAATGGTCCTGAAAACATGTGTTAAGCACTTACTGTGTGCGGAGCACTGTGCTGAGCACTGGGAGATAATACACAAGTGGGAATTGGACATGGCCCCTCTCTCTCAGGGGGCTCACACTCTAATAAACATAATCCCTACCCAAAAGGAGTTTACAGTCTACAGGGGAGGCAGAATACAAAACTTCATTCATTCATTCATTCATTTGCATTTATTGAGTTCCAACTGTGTGCAGAGGACTGTAGTAAGCGCTTGGGAGAGTATAACACAACGATAGACACAAAACTGCAGCAGGCACTGCAGGTAGCTGAGGCTCAGAGAAGCAGTGACTTGTCTAAGCTCACACAGCAGACAAGTGGCAGAGCCAGAATTTCAGAGGTTGTGGGTCCTAATCCCGGCTCCGCCACTTGTCTGCTGAGTGACCTTGGCCAAGTCACTTCACTTCTCTGCGCCTCAGTTATCTCATCTTTAAAATGGGGATCGAAACTGGGAGCCGCACGTGGGACAGGGACTGTGTCCAACCCGATTTGCCTGTATCCACCCCAGTGCTTAGTAAATGCCTAGCACACAGTAAGCACTTAACAAATTACATCTTAGTGTGAATCACATCATCTTTGAAACCATAGAGGAATTTACATATTGTATGCTGAGGGGAGTCAGCATATGGGATTCTCACTCTTAAGTAGAAGCATTTGACCAAAAAAAAAACAATGCCTAAGGTGTTTATCTTGGCAGATGAAAATGTGCTGGGGGTCTACTAGGACTCTTTACAATGTAGCTAAATGCCACAAAATCGTTATTCCTGAAATACGCTACCAGCTGAGCTGTTTGAGGGACACGCATTTCATCCGTCTGTAATTGCCGCAACCTTTCTATTTGGCATTTCAAAAAATGTCCTTCTTTGTAAAGGAATAAATGTATCTTGATCTTTCAGACTTCCCAGCTATTTTTTTCTATTTCTTCACTTATCGGTTTGCCTTCCCTCTCTAGATTTTTCTTTTTTTTTTTTTTTGCATTAGGTTGGAGGGAATTGTCTCACTACCTGCCATTCTTAGTAACATCCAAATCCCTGCACAAACAACAATTTACCAGCTGCAGCTTTAATAATTAACCCTTTTGACTAGGGGTTTTTAGCTTCCTCAAATGTGAACCAAAGGCCTTCAAGGCTGAAGACTGGTGAAGCTGGAAAGCATTTCGGAGACTATCTAGCTTCTGGTTCCTTTGAATCAAGAATCTGCTCTACTTCAATAGGTTGCTTTAATATTCTATCAAAATCAAGGAAAAGTATTTTTTAGGGGCATATTAACCCAACCGGGTATGGTAGTCCAATGTTTCTCTTATAAACCAATGTTTCTTTTATAACTGGCAAACAGCATGGCCTACTGGAAAGGGCATGGGTCTGGAAGTTAGAGGACCTGGGTTCTAATCCCAGCTCTGCCACTTGTCTGCTGTGTGACTTTGGGAAAGTCGTTTAAGCTCACTGTGGACAGGGAATGTATAATACTAAAAAATAATAATGATGGCATTTGTTAAGCGCTGTTCCACTGTTCTAAGCGCTGGCGGGGGCGATACAAGTTAATCAGGTTGTCCCACTTGGGGATTAAGACTGTGAGCCCCATTTTCCAGATGAGGTAACTGAGGCACAGAGAAGTTAAGTGACTTGCCCAAAGTCACATAATAATAATAATGTTGGTATTTGTTAAGCCCTTACTATGTGCAGAGCACTGTTCTAATTGCTGGGGTAGATATAGTTTAATCAGATTGCCCCACGTAAGGCTCACAGTCTTAATCCCCACTTTACAGATGAGGGAACTGAGGCACAGAGAAGTTAAGTGACTTGCCCACAGTCACACAGCTGACAAGTGGCAGAGCCGGAATTCAAACCCATGACCTCTGACTCCCAAGCACGGGCTCTTTCCACTGAGCCACACTGCTTCTCTAATAGCTGACGAGTGGCGGAGCTGGGATTAGAGCCCATGACCTCTGACTCCCATCTGTTTATTGTTAAAGTGGACTCCCTCGAGTGCTTAGTACAGAGCTTTGCCCACAGTAAGCGCTCAATAAATACGATTGAATTCAACTCTCTTTGCCTCAGTTACCTCATCCATAAAATGGGGATTGAGATTGTGAGTCCTATGTGGGACAGGGAATGTGTCCAACCTGATTAGTTTATATCAACCTATGTGCTTGGTATGGTAAATGCTTCACAAATACCTTAAAAAAATGAAAATAAGGTGGCATACAAAGTATGAGCTTCCCAAGGGAGCTAGTATAAATGAGAAGAATGTAAAATGAGCGATGCAGCCCAATTTGAAGCCCATCTCCTTTAGTGCTTGGCCCAGGCCTGCTTCCAGGGAGCAGAAAGCTGGTCACTAAACTCTAATTCCTTTTCACCCCACCAAAAGGAAATTGGAAAACAGTCAAATGTGTCATCGTATTTGGGGATGGGTTGGGATTGACTTAAAAATGCTTACTTGAGCCAGTAGAGACCTGGTTTTTTGGCTGTGTAAGGACAAGCTTGAGGCATAATCTCTGAAAGGCCCAAGACTCATCTTGATTGTCATCTGTTTCCCAGGAGCGCTAACAGCTCCACTGTGCTCCTTTCTTTTCCTCTCCCCTAGCTGCCAGTTTATCTGAACTCTGGGGAAGGAAAGAAGAAGGGAAGGAAAGAAGGAAAGGAGAGGGAAGGAAGGGAAAGGAAAGGAAAGGAAAGGAAAGGAAAGGAAAGGAAAGGAAAGGAAAGGAAAGGAAAGGAAAGGAAAGGAAAGGAAAGGAAAGGAAAGGAAAGGAAAGGAAAGGAAAGGAAAGGAAAGGAAAGGAAAGGAAAGGAAAGGAAAGGAAAGGAAAGGAAAGGAAAGGAAAGGAAAGGAAGGAAAAATTCTGGGACCTGCCAAGGGGGAGACTAGTGGGAAGACTAAACCACTTGTCTGCTGTGTGATCTTGGGCAAATCACTTAACTTCTCTGTGCTTCAGTACCATCATCCGTAAAATGGGGATTAAAAACTGTGAGGCTCAGTTGGGACATAAATGTTTAGTACAGTGCTTTGCACGCTGTAAGCGCTCAATAAATATGATTGAATGAATGAACGGACATGGGCTGTGTCCAACCTGATTAGCTCGTATCTACCCTAGTGCTTACTATAGTGCCTCGTACAAGGTAAACACTTATCAAATATTTTTTTTAATAAAAAAATTCATCCAAACCCCTCTTGAACCTGCTGAAATTTGCAGCTGCCTAACTTCCTGGGGAAACCAATTTCCCATGCCAGTCACCTGCCGTGTGTGAATTGGCAGCTGCTCCGTTCCCACTCTGAGGGGAAACTGCAGATGTGATGGTCTGCCCTGCAACCCCGGCCCTGTCTTAATAATAACACTATGGTATTTGTTTAAGTGCTTACTATGTGCCAGGCACTGTACTAAGTGCTAGGGTGGATACAAGCAGATAGGGTGGGACACAATCCTTGTCCCACATGGGGCTCACAGTCTCGATCCCCATTTTACAGATGAGGTAACTGAGGCGCAGAGAAGTAAAGTGACTTGCCAAAGGTCACACAGCAGACAAGTAGTATAGTCTTCCCATTAGTCCCACAAGGGAAGCAGCGTGGCTCAGTGGAAAGAGCCTGGGCTTCGGAGTCAGAGGTCATGAGTTCGACTCCCGGCTCTGCCGCTTGTCAGCTGTGTGACTGTGGGTGAGTCACTTCACTTCTCTGTGCCTCAGTTCCCTCATCTGTAAAATGGGGATTAAAAGTGTGTGAGCCCCATGTGGGACAATCTGATTCCCCTGTATCTCCCCCAGCGCTTAGAACAGTGCTCGGCACATAGTAAGCAAATACCAACATTATTATTAGTCCCTCCGCTTGGCAGGTCCCCGAATTTTTCTCCTATTCGATCATTTATTTATTCATTCAATCGTATTTATTGAGTGCTTACTGTGTGCAGAACACTGGACTAAGCGCTTGGAAAGTATAATTCGGCAACAGAGATGATCCCTGCCCAACAACGGGCTCACAGTCTTCATTCAGTCATCTATTGAGCACTTACTGTATGCAGAGCGCTGTACTAAGTGCTCAGAGAGTACAATATAATAATAAACAGGCATATTTCCTGCCCACAACTAGCTGCTCTACCCTGCTCATGAGTTTGAATCCCAGCTCTGCCACTTGTCAGCTGTGGGCAAGTCACTTAACTTCTCTGTGCCTCAGTTCCCTCATCTGTAAAATGGGGATTAAGACTGTGAGCCCACGTGGGACAACCTGATTCCCCTGTGTCTACCCCAGCGCTTAGAACAGTGCTCTGCACATAGTAAACGCTTAACAAATACCAACATTATTATTATATCAGTAGCTCCATGCTCCTCACCTCACCTCAGTGACCTCCACGCTCCTTTGTGGGCCAGGAGTAGCAGCGGGGAAGAAGGAGTGATCACTGGGAAGCAGTGTGGCTTAGTGGAAAGAGCACGAGCCTGGGTGTGGCTCAGTGGAAAGAGCCCGGGCTTGGCAGTCAGAGTTCATGGGTTCAAATCCCCGCTCCGCCGCTTGTCAGCTGGGTGACTGTGGGCAAGTGACTTAACTTCTCTGTGCCTCAGTGACCTGACCTGTAAAATGGGGATTAAGACTGTGAGCCTCACGTGGGACAACCTGATTACCCCGTATCTACCCCAGCTCTTAGAATAGCGCTCGGCACATAGTAAGCGCTTAACAAATGCCAACATTATTATTAATCCCGGCCCCGCCACTTACCGGCTGTGTGACCTCGGGCAAGTCACTTCACTTGCCTGTGCCCCAGTGACCTCATCTGTAAACTGGGACAGGGACTGTGCCCAACCTGATTAGCTTGAATCGATCCCCAGTGCTTAGCCCAGTACCTGACACACGGTAAGCACTTAAGGAATATTATTAGATTTTAAAAGAACAGAGTAGGAAGGTCTGAGCTAGACACGACTCCGTCAGTCATATGTATTGAGCGCTTACTGTTCATTTATTCATTCATTCGATCGTATTTACTGAGTGCTTACTTTGTGTGGAGCACTGTACTAAGTGCTCGGGAGAGTAAAATACAGCAAGGCTCAGCGGCAGGCAGGTCTGGCACTTTGCAGCAGCCCACGAGCCCCAAATTGACAGCCCTTCATTTATTAATTGCACAACTTCAATCATCCTAAAATTATGAGAAGCAGCTCGGCCTAGTGGAAAGAGCACGGGCCTTGGAGTCAGAGGACCTAGCAGCGTGGCGCAGTGAGAAGCAGCGTGGCGCAGTGGAAAGAGCACGGGCTTTGGCGTCAGAGGTCACGGGTTCGAATCCCGGCTCGGCCACCTGTCAGCTGTGTGACTGTGGGCGAGTCACTTCACTTCTCTGTGCCTCAGCTCCCTCATCTGTAAAACGGGGATGAAGACTGTGAGCCCCACGTGGGACAACCTGATTCCCCTGCGTCTACCCCAGCACTTAGAACAGTGCTCTGCACAGAGTAAGCACTTAACAAATACCAACATTATTATTAATTCCGGCTCTGCCACTTACCCGCTGTGTGACCTTGGGCGAGTCACGTGACGTCTCGGGACCTCAGTTTCCTCAACTATAAAATGGGGATTCAACACCTCTTCCCCCTCTTACTTGGACTCTGAGCCCCATATGGGACAGGGACCGCGTCCGACCTGATTAACTCGTATCTACCCCAGCACTTGGTAAATGCCATAATTACATTAATATTATCATTACGGTGTTTATGATGAAAGTAAGCATTTAAACGTACTCACATATCCTGTTTCTTACATCATGAGCTCACCGAAAATGACACAGCACAGCGCCTGGCTTTCCTTTCAGCCCAGGAATTGATGCAGTTGTCCGAGGAGATGGATGACAATGAATTCCATCTTTCTCTGCAGCTGTTTACATTAGCTCATTTTCTTATCCTGTGCCTGTTCAACTTTTCCCTTCCCTCACTTGTTATTAAAATAAACACACCAAAACAAAACCTGGCCCTCCTGAGGTGAGCCTGTTTCTAGGCGTCGGTGGTCAGCAGCCAGGGAAGCAGCATGGTCTAGTGAAAAAAACACGTGCCTGGGAGTCAGGGCACCTGGGTCCTAAACCTGGCTCTGCCTCTTCATCACCATCAGCGATATATAATGTTGGTATTTGTTAAGCGCTTACTAGGTGCCGAGCACTGTTCTAAGCACTGGGGGAGATACAGGGTGATCAGGTTGTCCCACGTGGGGCTCACACACTTTTAATCCCCATTTTACAGATGAGGGAACTGAGGCACAGAGAAGTGAAGTGACTTGCCCACGGTCACACAGCTGACAAGCGGCAGAGCCGGGAGTCGAATTCATGACCTCTGACTCCGAAGCCCGGGCTCTTTCCACTGAGCCACGCTGGTTCTCCATCATCAGTGGTGTTTGATGAGTGTTTACTGATACAGAGTACTGTACTAAGCATCTAGGGAGAGTAATGATAATAATAATAATGTTGGTATTTCTTAAGCGCTTACTATGCGCAGAGCACTGTTCTAATCACTGGGGGAGATACAGGGTCATCAGGTTGTCCCACGTGAGGCTCACAGTTAATCCTCATTTTACAGATGAGGTAACAGAGGCACAGAGAAGGTAAGTGACTTGCCCTCAGTCACACAGCTGACAAGTGGCAGAGCCGGGAGTCGAACCCATGATCTCTGACTCTGAAGCCCGGGCTCTTTCCACTGAGCCACGCTGCTTCCCCAATATTATTACAATACAACAATACAATACAATATTAGTACAATACAACAGAGTTGGTAGACACCTTCCATATCTTCCCCCAGATTCCGCTCTTCCACATAAGAATAATAATAATGATGATGGTATTTGTAAAGCACTTACTATATGCCGACCACTGTTCTGAGCCCTGGGGATAGATTCAAGGTAATCAGGTTGTAGCACGTGGGGCTCACAGTCTTCATCCCCATTTTACAGATGAGGTAACTGAGGCACTGAGAAGTTAAGTGGCTTGCCCAAAGTCACACAGCTGACAAATGGCAGAGCAGAGATTAGAACCCATGACCTCTGACTCCCAAGCCTGTGCCCTTTCCACTAAGCCACGCTGCTTCTCTCATCTTCTCCTAGATCTGACTTTCCCATCACACTTGACAATAACACCATCCTTCCCATCTCTAAAGCTTGCCCACAGTGAGCTCATTCGTCTGTTGTGTGATTTGGGGCAAATCACTTAACATCTCTGTGCCTCAGTTTCCTCATCTGGAAAATGGAGATTGAATACCTGTCAGTCAACCAATGGTATTCATCGAGAATTTATTATATAATAATAACAATGTTATTTGTACAGCTCTATGTGCCACGCACTGTACTAAGCGCCGACGTGGATACGAATAAATAGGGTTGGACACAGTCCCAGTCCCACATGGGGCTCGGAGTCTCAATCCCCATTTTACAGATGAGGGAACTGAGGCACAGAGAAGTAAAGTGACTTGCCCGAGGTCACCCAGCAGGCAAGTGGAGACGCTGGAATTAGAACCCATGACCTTCTGACTCACAGGCTCGTGTTCTAGCCACTTCGTCACGCGGCTTACCGACTACGCTGCTGACTCTGTGCTAAGCACACGGGAGAGTAGAAGAGAATTGGCAGACACGTTACCAGCCGGTACGAGCTTACAGTCTAGACAGGGAGACCGACATTAACAAACTATAATGTATAATTTATAGATATGTACATAAACGCCATGGGACCGAGGGTGGGGCGGATATCTGAAGCTCAAAGGTCACAGATCCAATTGCAGAGATGATGCGGAAGGGAGAGCAAGCTGAGGGAAAGAGGTCTCAATCGGGGAAGGCCTCAAGGAGCAGCGGTGACCTTAATAATATTTGGAAAATGGGGAGAGTGGTGGGGTGGTGTAGATGGACGGGGAGGAAGTTCCAGGCTGGGGGCAGGACGGGGAAAGGGGTCGGCGGTGAGATAGACGAGATCGGGGCACAGCGAGTAAGCTGGCACTAGAGGAGCGGAGCCTGCGGGATGAGCTGGAGTAGGAGATAATAATAATCTTGGTATTTGTTAAGCGCTTACTATGTGCAGAGCACTGCTCTAAGTGCTGGGGGAGATACAGGGTAATCAGGTCGTCCCACGTGAGACGAGGTGAGGTGTCCGCCCTTCCGCTTATTCATTTATTGAGCGCTTACTGGAGGCAGGGCACTGTACTTATGCATTTAGTACTGTACTAAGCGCTTAGACCGTGAGCCCTTGCAAGTCAGAGCCCGTGTCTGTTCTCTTGTATCCACCCCAGAGCTTAGTACAATGCTTGGCACATAGTAAGCGCTTAACAAATGCTATCATTTAGTTATTCCCCGGTGAGCTCGTCATGGGCAGGGGATGTGTCTGCTTGCTGTTGTGTTGTATTCTCCCAAGCTCTTAGTATAATGCTTTGCACAGAGGAAGTGCTCAATAAATACCACTGGATGATCGAGTTGAATATTATCAAGAAGCAGCGTGGCTCAGTGGAAAGAGCACGGGCTTGGGAGTCAGAGTCATGGGTTCAAATTCCAGCTCAGCCGCTTGTCAGCTGTGTGACTTTGAGCCAGTCACTTCACTGTGCCTCAGTTACCTCATCTGTAAAATGGGGATTAAGACTGCGAGCCCCACGCGGGACAACCTAATCACCTTGTATCCTCCCCAGCGTTTAGAACAGTGCTTTGCCTATAGTAAAGTGCTTAACAAATGTCATTATTATCAGTAGTAATATTAATATCATTAGTATTATAACACATTGCATTGTTTTCTTGGTTGCAGTGTGTGCTCAGATACTTTTTAGGGTCAAAACTGCAAGATTTATTATACGATTAATACTTGTTTGAAACTTTTTTCAATACTCACAGACTTTTTTTCTCCCCCACTGGATCCTACCATCCCCGATGGCCAAGAGAGCAGACTTATTGGGGTTGCTTCTAGACAGAGCTAGACAGCTCAACAAGGGCAATAATATATATGACTCTTCGCCCCAGGATACACCTGGGACTTGACAGGTGTGTGATCACCTTTGAACCCAGTGGTGCCTGAAAATACCTTCCCTAATCCAGGTGATTCAATCAGAGTCTTGTTAACAATCACATTAAGGACCATCCGGAATGAACTGAAATGAAGAAGGCAATCAGCACAGCCAGTGCTTTAAGTAAGGTGGTTGAGGGGGAGTGGGTGAACGTAGATTACTAAAAGATTAAAAAAAAAGTCTCCTTTCAAGTTGTAAGTAGTCGCTCAGAATAAATACCTGCAGCCTTGACTCTGCATCCACCGGAGACCCCAACAGGGACCCAAATAATAATAATAATAATGTTGGTATTCGTTAAGTGGTTACTAGGTGCATGTTCTAAGTGCTGGGGAGGACGCAGAGTAATCAGATTGTCCCACGTGAAGCTCACAGTTCATCCCCATTTTACAGATGAGGTAACTGAGGCACGGAGAAGTGAAGTGACTTGCCCACAGTCACACAGCTGACAAGCGGCAGAGCCGGAATTCAAACCCATGACCTCTGACTCCCAAGCCCGGGCTCTTTCCACTGAGCCACGCTGCTTCCCCGAGCTCTCTCCTCAGGGATGAGAGCAGGAAACCTGGGATCCCCCCATAGACCAGATTGGGTGGGATCCCTCCACTCACCCCTAGCAGCCAGATCCAAGCGGCCTCAAATGCCCCTGAGGCCTCTAAGACTCCTTCTTTGTTGTCCAAACTGGGGCTGGGTTTGCCACATATAACCGGCAAGTTTAGACTTGTGTAGAAGCCTTCTCTGCGAATAGCTGAATTTCACAGTCCAGGTAGCAGAAGTCAAGCAAGTCAAGAAGTTAACCACTTAACTTCTCTGGGCCTCAATTCCCTCCTCTGGAAAATGGGGATGAAGTCTGTGAGCCCCATGTGGGACATGGACTGTGTCCCACATGATCAGCTTGTTTCTACCCCAGAGCTTAGTCCAGTGCCTGGTACATAGTAAACGCTTAACAAATGCCAAAAAAAAAAAAAAAGGGGGGGGCAGCCAAGACATGATATTTTTGGCAGTGATGGAATTCTGGGCTGCTGAATCATCGGACTGACTCGGTAATGGCAGCATTCGTAGTCTTTTGTCCTCGGAAGATGGGAAAAGAAGAACAAAAAGAAAAAGGAAAGTCAAATATAAACCAGAAGATAACCAGGTGATGACTATTGTATCAACCTTCACCCCAGCCTCCCGGCCTTCAGCATCTCTCTCGTTCAGTCTATATGGTACATCGCTGCAGGAATCATCTTCCTCAATCAGTCAATCAATCAGTGGTATTTATTGAGTGCTTATTGTGTACAGAGCGCTGTAGTAAGCACTTGGGAGAGTACCAGAGAATCGGTGAACACACCCTGCCTATAATGAGCTTAGAGTCTAGAAACAAGCTTGCTGACCTCCCTGCCTCCTGTCTCTCCCCAAGCCAGTCCATGCTTCACTCTGCTACCCGGATCATTTTTCTCCAAAAAAATCAGTCCGTAGCTCCCCACTCCTCAACAACTTCCAGGGATTGTCCGTCCACCTCTGCGTGAAACAGACTCTCCTTACCATTTGGCTTTAAATGAGAAGCAGCGTGGCGCAGTGGAAAGAGCACGGGCTTTGGAGTCAGGGCTCATGAGTTCGAATCCCAGCTCTGCCACTTGTCAGCTGCGTGACTGTGGGCAAGTCACTTAACTTCTCTGTGCCTCAGTTCCCTCATCTGTAAAATGGGGATTAAGACTGTGAGCCCCACGTGGGACAACCTGATTCCCCTGTGTCTACCCCAGCGCTTAGAACAGTGCTCTGCACATAGTAAGCGCTTAACAAATACCAACATTATTATTATTATTAAATCACTCAATCATCTCACCTCCGCCTTCCTTACTTTGCTGATTTCCTACTACGACCCAATCTACACGCTTCGCTCCCCTAACACCAACCTACTCACTGTACCTTGATCTCTTCTATCTCGCTGCTGACGGCTCACCCACATCCTCCCCCTGACCTGAAACTCCCTCCCCCCTCATATACACTACCACTCTCCTCACCTTTAAAGCCTTACTAAAATCATATCTTCTCCAAGAGGCCTTCTCCAGTTAAGCCCTCTTTTCTTCTACTTCCTCTCCCTTCTCTGTTGCCTTGGCGGGAAGCAGCGTGGCTCAGTGGAGAGAGCCTGGGCTTCGGAGTCAGAGGTCATGGGTTCGACTTCCGGCTCTGCCACTTGTCAGCTGTGTGACTGTGGGTGAGTCACTTCACTTCTCTGTGCCTCAGTTCCCTCAACTGTAAAATGGGGATTAAAAGTGTGTGAGCCCCACGTGGGACAATCTGATTCCCCTGTATCTCCCCCAGCGCTTAGAACAGTGCTCGGCACATAGTAAGCAAATACCAACATTATTATTAGTCCCTCCGCTTGGCAGGTCCCCGAATTTTTCTCCTATTCGATCATTTATTTATTCATTCAATCGTATTTATTGAGTGCTTACTGTGTGCAGAACACTGGACTAAGCGCTTGTCAGCTGGGTGACTGTGGGCAAGTCACTTCACTTCTCTGGGCCTCAGTCACCTCATCTGTAAAATGGGGATTAACTGGGAGCCTCACGTGGGACAACCTGATTACCCTGTATCTATTCCAGCGCTTAGAACAGTGCTCTGCACACAGTAAGCACTTAACAAATACCAACATTATTATTATTATCATTTTTATTACCCTTTAAAAACTTGTTATTCACCCCTCATTTATTTATCCATAGTTTGTCACCTCCTCTAGACTGTAAACCAGGGGGCAGGGATCTACCAACTCTGTCGTACTCTCCCAAGAGTTTAGTAATAATAATAATAAGGTTGGTATTTATTAAGCGCTTACTATGTGCAGAGCACTGTTCTAAGCGCTGGGGTATGCAGGATAATTAGGTTGTCCCACATGAGGCTCACGGTCTTAATCCCCATTTTACAGATGAGGGAACTGAGGCACAGAGAAGTGAAGTGACTTGCCCACGGTCACACAGCTGACAAGAGGCAGGGCAGGGATTCGAACCCATGACCTCTGACTCCCAAGCCCATGCTCTTTCCACTGAGCCACGCTGCTTCTCTATACAATGCTCTGTGCAAAGTAAGCCCCCCCCAATAAATGCAATTAACTGATTGATTGATTCCTGATGCACATACAGATAATAATAATAATTACGGTATTCTGTTAAGCTCTTACTGTGTACCAGGCACCGTACTAAGTACTGGAGTGGATGCAAGCAAATCAGGTTGGACGTAGTCCCTCTCCCACATGGGGCTCACAGTCTCAATCCCCATTTTACAGATGAGGTAACTAAGGCACAGAGAAGTCAAGTGACTTGCCCAAGGTCACACAGCAGACAAGTGGCAGAGTGGAGATTAGAACCCATGCCCTTCTGACTCCCAGGTCCGTGCTTTATCCACTACACAGTGCTGCTTCTACACATCTACCCCAGTGCATAGCACAAGTCATGGTGTATAAGTGCATCATGTACATATATATTTTGTTAATGAAATGTACATCGCCTTGATTCTATTTATTTGCTATTGTTTTAATGAGAGGTTCATCCCCTTGATTCTATTTATTGCTATTGCTTTTGTCTGTCCGTCTCCCCCGATTAGACTGTAAGCCCGTCAAATGGCAGGGACTGTCTCTGTTACCGATTTGTCCATTCCAAGCGCTTAGTACAGTGCTCTGCACATAGTAAGTGCTCAATGTATATATATGTATATCTGTGTATGTATCTATATAGACCTATAAATTCACAGATATATCTGCATAAGATGATTTCACTCCAATCACCCTTGCCCAAGACTCAGCACTCCAAAGGTGATGCCAAACAATTGTGCCCACCTGCTGTGCTCAATTTCACTCCTAAAGGGCCGGACACATCACAGTTTTCAGGATTATACCCTGGGAGTGCGGAGGGAGATTTAGGCCGAAGACTATATATCTGGACGAGGGAGGGGAGGGTGGAACGAGGCCAGGGAATGCGAATGTGAGCTGATTTTCTCTCAGCCCTTTTGAATTGTTTTCAAGCATCCTAATTGTGTGCTCAGGGGCAGAGGGAAATGGGGAGAGGAGTGTGGTGTGCAGCTGGGACAAGGAAAGAAGTGTCCTTGACTCATGGTAGTGAATTGTTTGTACGAGAGAGACCGATTGTTTTAGTGAAAAGTGGAACTTTTGTGTTTGAATGAAAAATGCCCTTCAGAACGCACAGTATTACAATTATGAACAATCGTGCATTTCTTAAAGAACTCTAAATGTAAGGATCTTTGATATTACAAATGGATTTTGACGCCAACCGGCCCCCACTCTCAGCAACCACCTCTATATAGTGGACTCCCAAATCTTCTTCTCTAGCCCTGACCACTCTTGGGTCATTCGATCTAGCATTTTCTCTCGCTTCCAAAACATCTCCACTGATCCCCAAACTTCACACGTTCAAAAGCGAACTCCTCATCTTCCATTCGAAACTCTCCCTTTTCCCCCGTTTCCCATCTCTTTCAATTACACCATCATCCTCCCTGTCCCAGAAGCCTGCGACCTTGGTGTCATCCTTAATTTTGCAATCAGTGGTATTTATCGAACACTTATGGGGTGCAGAAGACTCTACCAAGCACTTGGGAGAGTAGAATACTCTTGGAGAAGCAGCGTGGTTCAGTGGAAAGAGCCTGGGCTTCGGAGTCAGAGGTCATGGGTTCGACTCCCGGCTCTGCCGCTTGTCAGCTGTGTGACAGTGGGCAAGTCACTTCACCTCTCTGGGCCTCAGTTCCCTCATCTGTAAAATGGGGATTAAAAGTGTGTGAGCCCCACGTGGGACAACCTGATCACCCTGTATCTCCCCCAGCGCTTAGAACAGTGCTCGGCACCTAGTAAGCGCTTAACAAATACCAACATTATTAATACAATGGAGCTGGTAGTCGGGTTCCCTTCCTTTTCCTAGAAAGCAAGGGCCTTGCATCCCGGAACCACTTCTAAACCTGATGCCACACCCGGAGTCGCTGGGCCTTCGGAGATAATTGGCAACCAGCAATCTCAAAATGTATTTTCGAGTGTATTCATACGGTACTCCCAAATACCAACATTATTACAGCCAGGTGTGCTGAGCAAGGCGTGTTGGGACTGACAGGTGGACTTTGATCCTGAGCCTTCGGGAAAGAGAAGGAATGGATTAAACCCTTCTTTGATACGAACGCCAACGCCGGAGCCTTTACGTATGTAGGCTTACATTCTATTTCTCCTATCTGGAGCTTCTTTTAATGTCTGTCCCTAGTAGATGGCAAGCTCCTCCACCACAGGGATCGTCTACCAACTCTTCCCCAGCGATCTGCATAGAGTAAGCGCTTAATAAATACCACAGGCTGACTGATGACAGTGAGCGAAGTTTGCAAAGCGAGGAACCAGGGTACAACGGGCGAGCTGGCTTGACGGGGGTGCAGCATATCGCCATCGCGTATCGTGATCGACAGACCCACCTAAAGCCAAACCGAAAGCGGTCCCCTGCCTCAGTGCCACGTCCCGGCAGCTCCCGTGATCTTGGCCTCCCACGTTATCCAGCTATTTTTCCCATTTCCCGCTAGGTCCACCGGTCTCCGGCTTATTCCCCGCTGAGCGCGTAGCCCCAGGTAGTTAGAACGGGGACTCGCTTCTCCTGACTCACAGACTCGCTTCTCCTGACTCACGGAACAGCGCTCTTCCCCTTGAGCAACAGCTGGGCTAGACTCACCCCTCAAGACAATCCGTCTCGTGTTGCCCTGTGCTCTCAGAAACCTTGCTTCTGCCGGGCTCATTTCCCTCATCGGTGACCCCCTAGGTCCGGGGAAATACTATTGAATGAATGAATGAATGAATGAATGAATGAATGAATCAGAAGGACCTGGGTTCTGATCCCAGCCACACGTCTGCTGTGCCAACTTGGACAAGTCACGCCCCTTCTCTGGGCCTCAGTGACCTCCTCTGTAAAAATGGGGATGAAGAAGGGGAGCCCCATAATAATAATAATAATGTTGGTATTTGTTAAGCGCTTACTATGTGCAGAGCACCGTTCTAAGCGCTGGGGGAGATACAGGGTCATCAGGTGGTCCCGCGTGAGGCTCACAGTCTTCATCCCCATTTTCCAGATGAGGGAACTGAGGCGCGGAGAAGTGAAGTGACTTGCCCACAGTCACACAGCTGACAAAGGGGCAGAGCTGGGATTCGAACCCATGACCTCTGACCCCCAAGCCCGGGCTCTTTCCACTGAGCCACGCTGCCTCTCATGTGAGACAGGGACCGTGGCCATTCCGATGAACTTGTATCGATCCCAGAGCTTTGACCAACGCTCTGATAAGATAAGGGAGTAACACTTACCATTATTATTAAAAAACCAAGCAAAAATCCAGGCCGTCAACACAAATCGTGCCCCCGCGCCCTCCCGGCGTGTAGAAGCAGCTTGGCTTAATGGAAAGGGCACAGGCATGGGAGTCAGAGGTTGTGAGTTCTAATCCTGCTCGGCCACTTGTCAGCTGTGTGACTTTGGGCAAGTCACTTCACTTCTCTGTGCCTCAGTGACCTCATCTGGAAAATGGGGATGAAGACTGTGAGCCCCACGCGGGACAACCTGATTACCTCGTATGTATCCCAGCACTTATGGGAAGCAGCGTGACTCAGTGGAAAGAGCCCGGGCTTGGGAGTCAGAGGTCATGGGTTCTGCCATTTGTCTGCTGGGTGACCTTGGGCAAGTCCCTTCACTCTGCTGTCCGTCTCCCCCGATTAGACTGTGAGCCCGTCACTGGGCAAGTATTGTCTATCTGTTGCCGTATTGTACATTCCAAACGCTTAATACAGTGCTCTGCTCATAGTAAGTGCTCAATAAATACCATTGAATGAATGAATGAATGAACTTCTCTGGGCCTCAGTGACCTCATCTGGAAAATGGGGATTGAGACTGTGAGCCCCATGTGGGACAGGGACTGTGTCCAACCTAATATCTATCCCAGCGCTTAGTACAGTGCTGGGTACATGGTAAATGCTTTACAAATACCACAGTTATTATTATTATGTCTGATGTTCTTAGGATCCGTGCTGGAGGATTTGGGAGGCTGCCTTGTCTTGGGCAGATCCATCCTCATTTATTCATTCATTCATTCATTCAATCTTTATTGAGTGCTTACTGTGTGCCTCATTCATTCATTCAATGCTATTTATTGAGCACTTACTGTGTGCCTCATTCATTCAATGCTATTTACTGAGTGCCTACTGGGCGCCTCATTCGTTCACTCGATGGTATTTATTGAGCACCTACTGTGTGTTTCATTCATTCACTCAATGGCATTTATTGAGCACCTACTGTGTGCCTCATTTATTCACTCAGTGGCATTTTTTGAGCACCTACTGCGTGCCTCATTCATTCATTCAACAGTATTTATTGAGCTCTTCCTATGTGCCTCATTCATTCACTCAATGGCATTTACTGAGCGCCTCCTGTGTGCCTCATTCATTCACTCAATGGTATTTAATAATGTTGGTATTTGTTAAGCGCTTACTATGTGCAGAGCACTGTTCTAAGTGCTGGGGGAGAGACAGGGTCATCAGGTTGTCCCACATGAGGCTCACAGTCTTCATCCCCATTTTACAGATAGGTAACTGAGGCCCAGAGAAGTTAAGTGACTTGCCCACAGTCACACAGCTGACAAGTGACAGAGCCAGGATTCGAACCCATGACCTCTGACTCCCAAGCGCGGGCTCTTTTCACTGAGCCACATGTTTATTGAGCACCTACTCTGTGCCTCATTTATTGAGTGCTTCCTGGGCGCCTCATTCATTCACTCAATAGTATTTATTGAGTGCTTTCTGTGTGCCTCATTCATTCAATGGTATTTATTGAGCGCTTCCTGGGCGCCTCATTCATTCACTCAATGGTATTTATTGAGTACCTACTGTGTGCCTCATTCATTCACTCAATGGCATTTATTGAGCAACTACTGTGTGCCTCATTCACTCACTCAATGGTATTTTTTGAGCACTTCCTGGGCACCTCATTCATTCACTCAGTATTTATTGAGCACCTACTGTGTGCCTCATTTATTCACTCAATGGCATTTTTTGAGCACCTACTGCGTGCCTCCTTCATTCATTCAATGGTATTTATTGAGCGCTTCCTGGCGCCTCATTCATTCACTCAATGGTATTTATTGAGTACCTACTGTGTGCCTCATTCATTCACTCAATGGCATTTATTGAGCAACTACTGTGTGCCTCATTCACTCACTCAATGGTATTTTTTGAGCACTTCCTGGGCACCTCATTCATTCACTCAGTATTTATTGAGCACCTACTGTGCGGCTCAGTGGAAAGAGCATGGGCTTTGGAGTCAGAGGTCATGAGTTCAAATCCCAGCTCTGCCACTTGTCAGCTGTGTGACTGTGGGTAAGTCACTTAACTTCTCTGGGCCTCAGTTACCTCATCTGTAAAATGAGGATTAAGACTGTGAGCCCCATGTGGGACAACCTGATTCCCCCGTATCTCCCCCAGCGCTTAGAACAGTGCTCTGCACATAGTAAGCACTTAACAAATACCAACATTATTGTTATTATTATCATTCATTCACTCAATAGAATTTATTGAGCACCTACTGTGTGCCTCATTCATTCACTCAATAGTATTTATTGAGCACCTACTGTGTGCCTCATTTATTCACTCAATGGCATTTTTTGAGCACCTACTGCGTGCCTCCTTCATTCACTCAATAGTATTTATTGAGCACCTACTGTGTGCCTCATTTGCTCACTCAATGGCATTTTTTGAGCACCTACTGTGTGCCTCATTCATTCACTCAGTGGCATCTATTGAGCACCTTAAGTAAGTAAGCGCTTAACAAATACCGACATTATTATTATTCGTGGCTCAGTGGAAAGAGCCCGGGCTTGGGAGTCAGAGGTCACGAGTTCGAATCCCAGCTCTGCCACTTGTCAGCTGTGTGACTGTGGGCAAGTCACTTCACTTCTCTGCGCCTCAGTGACCTCATCTGGAAAATGGGGATTGACTGTGAGCCCCACGTGGGACAACCTGATTCCCCTGTGTCTACCCCAGCGCTCAGAACAGTGCTCTGCACATAGTAAGCACTTAACAAATACCACCATTATTATGAGATGTGCATCCCCTCGACTCTATTTATTGCCATTGCTGTTTTCTGTCCGTCTCCCCCATTAGACTATAAGCCCGTCAAAGGGCAGGGGCTGTCTCTGTTGCCGATTTGTCCATTCCAAGCGCTCAGAACAGTGCTCTGCACATAGTAAGCACTTAACAAATACCACCATTATTATGAGCTGTGCATCCCCTCCACTCTATTTATTGCCATTGTTGCTTTCTGCCCGTCTCCCCCATTATCCAATACTATTTGTTGAGCGCTTACGAGGCGCAGAGCGCTGGCCTAAGCGCTCGGGATGAACAAGTCGGCCACAGATAGAGACGGTCCCTGCGGTTTGACGGGTTTACAGTCTAATCGGGGGGAGAAGGACAGACAAGAACAATGGCAATAAACAGAGTCAAGGGGCAGGGACCGTCTCTATCTGTGGCCGATCTGTCCGTTCCGAGCGCTTAGGCCCGTGCTCTGCGCCTCGTAAGCGCTCAAGAGATAGTAGTTAGTGAATGAATGAATGAATGAATGAACGAGGGCCGGTCCTGATGGCGGCGGGGGCCGAGGGGCGGTGACGTCACGGGCCGCGTCACGTGACCCCCCCCCCCCCGGCGGGGGCCGGCTCGGGTTTTTTCCCGGCATCCTCGGCGCGGCCATTTCAGCCCCATCTTGGCCGAGGGGAGGGAGGGAGGGAGGAAGGAAGGGAGGGAGCAGCCGGTCCTGCCTCAAGCCGTGGCCGCCGCTTGAGTTGCGTTGTGCGGGAGCCGGCGGGGCCGCCGCCGTTTTCTTCTTCTTCTTCTTCTTCTCCTTCTTCTCCTCCTCCCGGGCAGGGAGGAGCAGCCCCAACCGCCTCCGGCCGGGGAGGAGGGGAGGACCGAAGCGGGGTTTCCCTCCCCACCATGTCTCCGCCGGGGCCCAGCTCCGGCTAGAGAGCGGCCCTCGCCCATCCTCAGGGCCGAGCCGCCCAGGAGGCTCCCCCGCCTCGGTCGGCCGCCGTCCCCCCTTCCCGGCCGGCGGCCCGTCCGACTCGCCACGGCGGCCCAGGAGGAGGAGGAGGAGGAGACGGCGACGTGCCAGGAAGGACCGGTCCCCCCAGCCCGGGGAGCCCCATCGCGCCGGGGCCTGGAGAGGGAGGCCGGCTAGGCCACCGGCCCCGCAGCCGCCCGAAGAAAGGAAGGAAGAGGATGTCTCAGACCACCGCGGGGGCCGCCCGGATCCGCCCGTGACTCCCAGGCCGGGGGAGGGATCGGTCCCTCGGGGAAGAGTCGGGGAGCCTCGCCCTCTTGGGCGGAGAGGCGGGAGCCAGGAAAGGAGGTTCTGCGCCCTCGCCGCCGCCGCCGCCGCCGCCTTCTTCCCGTCCCCACCATGTCCAAGATGCCGGCCAAGAAGAAGAGCTGCTTCCAGATCACCAGCGTGACCACCGCCCAGGTGGCCACGAGCATCACCGAGGACACGGAGAGCCTGGACGACCCGGACGAGTCCCGGACGGAGGACGTGTCGTCGGAGATCTTCGACGTGTCCCGGGCCACCGACTACGGGCCGGAGGAGGTGTGCGAACGCAGCTCGTCCGAGGAGACCCTCAACAACGTCGGGGAGGCCGAGACGCCCGGCACCGTGTCGCCCAACCCGCAGCCGGACGGGCAGTCCTCGGTCGCCCCCGGGACGGGCCGGGTCATCACCGAGACCCCGGCCCAGATGGCCGCCGCCGCCGCCGCCGCCGCCGCCGCCTGCAGCTCCCGCTTTCGGGTCATCAAGCTGGACCACGGCTCCGGGGAGCCCTACCGGCGCGGCCGCTGGACGTGCATGGAGTACTACGACCGCGATTCGGACGGCGGGGCCCTCGCCAGGACCGGCGATTGCATCCGGCACGGCGGCGCCCCGGTGGAGCAGCCCGCCGAGAGGGACAGCGGGCTGGGGGCCACCGGGGGCTCCGGGGCGGCCGGGGACCCCGGCCCCGACCCCTCCTCCGCCACCCCGGCGCCGTTCCTGCAGGCCGAGATGATGGGCCAGGCCCCGCCGGCCCAGGCGCACGGTCCGGTCATGGGGCAGCCGCCCCCGGCATCCGTGCCCGCCGGACACGACGGGAAGAGCGGACCCCCGGTCCAGCCCGGCGTGCCCGGGCTGCCGCAGCAGGTGCCGCCGGCCGGCGCCTCGGCCGCCCAGCCTCCTCAGCCCTTCGCCTACCCTCCGCCTCGACTCCCCGTCGCCCATCTCCCGCCCGGCCTGCAGCACGTGGCGGCCCAGCAGGCCGCCCCGGCCCCCTCGGCCGCCCCGATCCCCTCCGCCGGAGGAGCGCGGCCGGCGGGCCGGGCGGGCGAGGCGGCGGTCCCGGGGGCCGGGCCGGGCGGCCAGGCGACCCCGGGCGCGGCGCGGCCGGGCGGCGGCCCCGCGGGCCCCGCGCCGTCGACGCCCCTGCCGCCGTCGCACCAGATGGGCGCCGCCGTCCAGCCGGCGGCGATGCCCGGCGGTCCCCATCCTCTGGTCCCCGGGGCCCAGGCCGGTCCGAGCGCGCCCGGCGCCTCCGCCGCCCCCGTCACTATGCCAAATGTCCCCGTCACGTCGGCCCAGCCGCAGATGAGCGGCCACGCGTCCCTCGGCAGGGGTCCCGGCGTCGTCCAGCACGTCGGCCTCCCGCCGGCGCCGGGCGGCCCCAACGTCCCGACGAGTCTGCCCCCGTCGAACCTTAGCCAGTTTCAGACTCAGACCCAGCCTTTGGCGGGACAGATCGACGACACCAGAAGAAAATCAGAACCCCTACCTCAACCGCCTCTTTCTCTCATTGCTGAAAATAAGCCTCTAATGAAGCCTCTCAATCCGGATGCCCTCACAAATCCCCTCCATTTACCGGCAACGACTCCCATGAACAGTCTCGCCAGCTCTGTGTTCAGCATATCTATTCCTGTCGATGGCGATGAAGACAGGTATGGAAATCTTGCCGATGGGTTTTTGTCTCTCTTAAGCGACAGTTTATGGCGGATTAACGCTTCCGCTCTCCGAGAGCTCGTTAGCCCTTCCGACGCCTGGGACACCGGACGGCGTTCTGTTTCCAGAGTTTAGGTGCAATTTAAAAAAAGCAAAATCGGAGAATTTCCGAATGCCAAAAATTTCCATTAGAATCTGAACTGAAATGTCACTGTTGGCACAATACCTTTTAAAGTAGCCCTCCGTTCTCTTCAGATTTAGAGCCCGGTGTCTAGCCTTCCTTTTTCCCGGCTAGCTAAGTAGAATCATCGACTTCGGGAAGGGTCATCCTGCAGATCCTGTCAGAGATGAAAACGCGCAGTTCCAGAATAGCAGCCGTGCAGATTGGGTTGGTTAAGCAGGTCATTAGGAAGATAGTTTTCGGAGGAGCGAAACCGCAGTAGGTTTTGTAGGAAGAAAGGAAATTATCGGGAGGCACTCCCTTTAAAGCCTGGAAGGAGGTTGGAAGGGAAGGGTGAGGGAGAAACCTCAGAGATCCCTCGGAAAAATTTGAGGCGGGGCGGGGGGGGGGGAAGGTAAGCGTTCGCTCTGACTTTCTTCTAAAAAGTGGGCGACAGTCATACTCCCATCTGTCCAATTCCAGGGAAGAGTAAGGTTTCCATTGTCTTCACTGCGAAGTCACTTTCTGTAGCTATGGTTCTGATTGAATTTTGGGAGTGACTCTAAAGCGTTATGGTAAAAATTAGCCTGGTCTCCAGAGAGCTGCTGTTATCAGATCGGCTACAAGTGGTGGTGCAACTTGCACATAAACCCCATTTTAATCGTCCTAGCTCGATGCTGGGTGATAGAACGTATGAGTAGCCACCGCGTGTTTCCCGGGAGGGAATTCCAAAGGAGAATTTGACCTGCCATCGAAACAGATGGTTAAAAACAACAAGAACTCGACTGGGGTTTGAGGCAGGATGTAGAAGCCTTTTAACGACGCTTGCCATTATTCGAAATCGAAGATTGTCATTTGGGAGGTAGTGTATCGCAGCAGAGAGGACTTCCAAATTTCGCCTCTGGGGAGGGTAGCTGGTGGGACGGTCAGGAAAACCTCATGTCCCTTATGGGGTCACGGGTTTAGGAAGTGTTTCTTTAGTCTTTCAGGGTGCCAGCTGTGCTCTAGTATGATTGGCTGCTACTTTTCGAAGCTCTCCTCTTCCTCTGACCTTTCGTTCCCTATCATTCTTCTTCCCACTTCGCTCTTTCCCCTGGTGCTCTGACTCTGCGTTTCATCAGCTCATTGACACTCTCGTATTCAACATGAAAACGTTACGATTTTTACAGTCAACCCACAGTCTGCTTTAAATTCCGATCGTTTTTGTAGGTGCCTAGCCAGAGGGCAACGACTCCTCTCGTCTCTGGAGCTGCAGATGAATTTAGGTTATCGTTCAGACTATGGGACCGACCTCTCCGTGTGTCTGTAGAAATTAGGAGCCCATTTGCCGCAAGGTACACGAAGATACGAGTGTTCGTGGATGGTTTGACTTACCTAGCGATAGTACATCTTATTGTCGGCTATTGGCGATCTGAAAGAAGTGATCCAAGATGGGGTGTTTTATAAACTTCAACAAAACTACTGTTTTGTTTCATTTAATGGTGGTACTCTTCTAAAGCCTTTTTTGTTTTGTTTTGTTTTCATGCCTAGAATTGGGAGCTACTGCTCTGGCTGGTAGTGTTGGTTGTGGGGTTTTTTTGTTTGTTCTTTAGGGCAACAGTAAATCAGATGTGCGCTCTCCAATCCAGACCCATTATTTAAATCCTTGAGTGTGTTTTCTACGTTACATGCTAAGGTTTAAGATTTCATGAACCTTTAACACATGTAAACACTCGTTTGGCCAACGTACTTACCTGGTGAAGGAATAAATCCATTAAGAGGTTCTTGGATTGATGGAAAAGAATCTTTGTAAAGAAGAGGTTGGTATGAGTGCGGTGTCCTTTTGAGGTCGTGCTGAGCATTTTCCCAAACACTTGCTTAAATTTCTTTGTGGTGGGAATAGTATAGATGAACTCTTTTCAGAGCTTGTATCGACTGTATTTAGTGAGAGCTTGTTGTGTGCAGAGTACTGTATTAAACCCTTGGAGGAGTACATTTCTATATTTAGAAACCAGAAAGACAGGTACATAAAGCTTTAAAAGAAAATCTGCCTGGAAACCATCATTCATTCAACTATTGGGTCAAAGTGCAAAATAGGTGGAGAAGAATTAATGAAGATATTGAACTTATAAATATTTCCTCAGCTGCACAATTTATCAATTCTTGAATATTTTTATGGGCATTTGTTAAGCGCTTACAATGTGCCCGGCACTGTACTGAGCACCGAGGTAGATGCAAGCTAATCATCCATTCATTGTTGTTGTTTATTGAGCACATACTTTGTGCAGCGCACTGTGCTAAGCGCTTGGAAAGTACAATTCAGGAATAGAGACAATCCCTGCCCACACTGGGTTTACAGTCTGGGGGCGCCGGGGGGAGACAGACATCAAAACAAGTAAAGAGGCATCAATGTAAATAAATGGAATTAGAGAGATATGCACATATACTTGAGTGCTGTGGGGCAGGGAAGGAGTGCAGGGGGAGAGGAAAGGGAGCGAAGTTAAGTGAAGTGATTTGCCCATGTTGTTGTTGTTAGTAGTATTTAAGTGCTTACTATGTGCCGAGCACTGGAATAAGCGCTAGGGTAAATGCAGGAAATGCAGGATGACAGGCACAGACCCTGTCATATGCATGGGGCTTCACAGTCTAGAGTGAAGGGAGAACGGGTATTGAATCCCCATTTTACAGAAGAGGAAAATGAGGCCCAGAGAAGTTTGTGACTTGCCTATGGTCATTCACTCAGCAGGCAAATGGTGGGAGCTTGGGTTCAGAACCCAGGTCTCCTGACTCTCCCACCTATGCTGCTTCCCTTAGTTGAGTTGAAAAATAAGGAGAAGAAAATTAACAAGTTAGGAAACATACTAAGAGAAAGTAAACAAGCAAATTGTTACTTTAGGCTTATTCTTTTTCATAGGAGAAAGTTTGGGTGTAGGGGATATGTCCTTCTCAATTTTGGTTCTCTTTTTTGAAAGAGTGTCCTTTAAACTAATGGTGGTAATGAGACAAGTCTATACGCCCACAGCTATGAGTCTGTTACAACCCAATGATAAGTGAAAATTGAAATGGACAAAGTGGTTGCAAATTCAGAGAAGCTTTTCATGCAATTTCAGTGATCCAGCAAGATACTTTGGCGATGAAGCAAGAATAGTGTAGTCGAAAAACTAGTCAAATATCAGTATTGAATTCCACGGTGACTTGAATTTCACCCTCATCCGTGGAAAAAAAATACTTCACGCATAGACCAATTTGTTTCATAGTTTATAATTTAAAAATAGTTCTTGGAAAATGTGGCCACTATTCAGTGAATGTACTGTAATTGGCAAAAGTTTTTGTAAACCTCCTCCTACATGTTTAACAGACTCCTTTTTTGTAAGGCGAGGGGGTGTAAAATATTACTTGGCCTATTGGAAAAGGAACCAAGCACAGATCATTTTCCCGAGATAGCTGACCAGTGTGAACTGTGCAGGCCCGCATTCCAGGAAATCTAATGAATGGCTGCAATTGTGAACTGTCAACTGCAGCCGCAGGACTGTTGAAAACCTGATTATAAGAAGCCCTTCATAGGCTATATTGCTACATTCCATTAAATGGTTTTAGCTGTACAGTGTGTTAATTGCTACTGATAGAAAGTATCATAACATAGAAAACTGAGGTGGTATCACCGGTTCGTACTTTAAAACACTAAATTGTTCTTGGGACCGTTTAACGTGATCTTTGGTATAGGTCTCCCCTCCTCTCCGAGTTTATTCTGGGCCCTGTCCTGAAATAAAAAGAAAAGGGATTATGCAAACGAATGCCAATGGGCAGAGCTGGAATTGTTAAGTTATTGAATGTTGTCACTCTTCTCCCTTTACTCTGAAGCATACAGTGCCTTCTCTGTGGCTCAAGAGGCCTCAATCTTAATGGGTTCAGTCTACTAAAAGTTTAAAAAAAAAAAACACAAAAAAAACCTTCCAGACTTCAATTTTGGTTTTAGAAAAGTGTTGCTCACTTTGTATTTTGGCCCTGGATCATTTTTGAAGCTCTGTTCTCCCTTATTCACAGCTGCAAATTGGGTTTGAGAGCTTGAGGGAGAAGTGTTAAGGGTTTTTTGTTGGGTTTTTTTTTCTCTGCTGCTGAAACACCTTTACCCTCCCAGTCTTATTTGATTGCCTCCTTTGAAACTACTGGTTTCCCTTTAGATGTTTCCTTTTTGAAAACACCCGCGTTTTTGAAGAGAAACTGTTCAGTCACCGCACGGTGACAAATTTGGAATAGAAGCCAATGGATGCATTTTTCATCCACCCTGATCACCAAGAGGGATTTTAATCACCAGCCACATCATTTTTGGATATTATCAAAGTTGGTGGAGTAGTATTGAGGCCCTCCATTAGCAATGAACAGAACAGTTCTGGTAGTGAGTGCTGGGCTCTTTGCTTTCTGGGCCTCTATTTCCTCGCTGGAAATTGTTAGCAACACTAGAGTTTTATAAACAGTGCATTTGGTATGAGCTGTGTTTGTTTCTCCAAAAAAAGATATCTTGGAAGAGGGGATTTGGTGTTTGATTATAGCAACCAATAAAATATTGCCAGTCTGGCCAAGTGTGTTCTTTTAAGCCCCAAATTTGATCTTTTCCAAAAGAAAACTTTTATATCACTGACTTTTTTTTTTGACCCAAGACCCAAAACCTAGTGTACTAATTTTTGACTTAATTCTTTAGTGGATAATTAGCTATATGTTGAAACATTATTACGTCAAGTGATATAATAGTTCCTAGCAGCCTCATTAACGGATTACACAGTGAGGATGTCAGTCGGGTACTATTTGGAGAAAAGGTTCATCGGGGAGTTGGCTGAAGCTCCAGAGTGTGGAAGTGATGACTTTTTTCATAATACTGTCAAATGTAATTATTAACCTGGAGTGAACCTATGTATTTCCACTCTCCCCTCAAATTGGCTTGATCTGGGTTTGCTCATCTCTTTGCATAATGTCCTGGAGATGAGCGACCTTAAAAGAACATTGGGAAGTAGAATGCTGAAAACTGTCAAGTTGTGGGGTTAAGCAGGTTTATTGGGAATGGGGTTTAGTCAGCTTCTCACCTTCAGGGTGAGGCAGAGTGAGTGCCTGATCCCCTAGGTAGTTTGTGTCTTACAGAAGTGGCCCTAATAGAGGCCCATCTTGCCAGATGAGAGTCTTGGATTACATTTGTTACCTAAGTTTTAAAAATGGTTTGAAAATAAAGCATTAGGGGTTTTCACCCCTCCCTTCCCCAAAAGAGAAGTAGTATTTTAAAAAAAAGCATTGATTATATCTTCAAGGGGCTTAATCCTTAACAGTTTTGTTACACAGTGTCCTTTTGGCTTCAGCGTAGTAATTGGTTGTTTCTCAGCAGAGATTTTTCCATTCCTGGATTATATCTTTTTTTTTCCCCTTTGGCGGGGGGGCGGGGGGGGGTGTTGCATATCTAACAGAGCAAGACTCTTTTTAAAAAGATTTGGCCGAAATATTGGGTATTTTCTGTGCATTTAATGTGTTGTCTGTACTTTGGGATTATTTTTCACATTGGAACAGCAAGTTCTTAATTTACCCGGTAGGTCCTGCATTGACTTTTTCAGTTATACACCCACCAATGGGTGAACTCCACCATCAGGGGTGTCTTTGAAAAGGAAATTGTGTGAGCGTGTGTTTTGTGTGGGCTGCATATAATGTAAAAATGTTATGACCTGGTGATTGACGTTTGCCCCGTCATAACTCCTTCCATTTTGCTCGTGGCAGTGAACCCGTCAATCACCATTCAACTGCCCTCAAAACACACAGGTTTACCACCTTTTTCCTATACCGATTTATTTTTATTTTAGTTGATAAATTCGTTTATTTCGGTGGTCTTAGGGCAAAGTAAGACACTGATCTTGGCCTTGTTAAATACATTCAACATAAAGTATTGTAGATTTTCTTAAGAGAGCAACTAAAGCTCTCAAAACCTTTAACTGGAACAGTTTAAGCCTATAAATTGTAAATAAGAATGGATGGCTTGGATTTTACTAGATATTAACTAGACGTCCCCCCCCCCCAAAAAAAAACAAAACCCACAAACCTCTTGGATATTAAGGTTAGAAGAAGATTTAAGGTTTCCTTAAAGTGAAGTTTTGAAATATGTTTTGAAGTTCCTATTTCAAAATGTGTAGCAGTCATAAGTGATTGGAAGCTTTAGAGGAAAGCACAACTCAGAATGAAAAGCATCAGTGGTATTTATAGAGTGCTTACTGTGTGCAGAACACTGAACTAAGTGCTTGGGAGATTATGATAGAGGTAATAGGTCTTAAAGCAGGTTCTTTGAAGTTGTGTATTAGTTTAAAACAACTCCTCCTATGTTTAAATCTTAAGATTTGTAGTACCCGGATATCTTCCATGGAAGTCCTGTTGAGAATTTCCTTCCTTACCTCCCATCCTTTAGGTTAGAAAGAAAACCGGAGTGTTTTTATAATTCTTCAGTGTAATGAGAGCCTTTTTAATTTTTCCCTGGGCAGCGCAGATGAAACTTTGCTGATTTTTTTTTCCTTTGTTCTGAGAAATCATAATCTCTGTGGCCTTGGTTGATGGCTGCTCTACAAATTAAGGAAGGTTCAATGCAGTCTTTTCACTGCTGAATGTGACATATGCTTCTAGTGCGTATTTCACCTCTCACTAAAAAGAATACCCTCACTCAACTTTAATGGACAGAGATTTCAAACTCCAGCTTCCTCAAAAATCACAGATAGCAATGTGGTTATGAATAATTGCTAGTCTTAAGCAAGATTAAGTTGAAATGTAGCCACACTGGTTTGCATTGCTAAACTTGGAAAATCAGAAGTCAGAACTCTGGACTAGCATATCAACTTTTATTCCTTCAGATTTATTGTAAAAGTAAGCCACACTTTTCAGCTTTCTAATTTCGTTTTAAATATCGAATGAATTAAATATTTTTGTACACATTTCGGGCCACAAACTAGATTGAGGTAACATCTTGTCAGTGTATTCTGACATTTTCTCCTAGTAAAATCAGACTGCCTGGTAATTCTTTGAATACATTTTAGTTTTGCTTAGTAACAAGGCAAACAAAAGTGGATTTTTTTTTTCCCCTGAAAGAACTCGGTTATCACTGCTGCCGGTGCCTTCAATTGTGGAATAACTCAGAGACGTCAGCTTTTTCATTTTGAGGACCAAGGGAAAAAGCAGGCACAGTGAGGATTGGTTGGGAGCAGGCATCAAGAGCTAATTGATCAGAAAGCCCCCATTTCAGCCCTGACGAAAACTCTCAGGTTTTGTCACAGACCTGGGATGAACAAGTCTGGGAGCCCAGCTCAGAATGTTGGAAGCCCTGTGGACAAGGCCCCCGTTGATAACGCTACAACTCTACCGTATGAGTGATCTGAAATCTCCTTTGCAGAATTGTTAGGCGGGGGAAACCTTAAAGTAACTTCAAAAATATGTCTGTTGGAGAAAACTTGTGAGGATCTCCTCTAAGTTCTTTGCTTAATTATTTTATTCGGTGGGCATCAGGAGGCAAGTCTTGCAATCTAAAACCAGTAGACCTCTGAAATTAGCAATAGTCTAGTGTCCAATACTAGTGCCTCTGTTTTAAAAATTCCCAAACCGAAAGGCACCACTGTCAGGTTGTTTGTGGGTTGGTATTATCCACAGTTGGTTGAAAGAACTGAGGGATACAGGTGAAGCCAAAGAACTGAGGAATACTTCTGAGTGGATGCCAGAGCAGGATGAAATGCAACATTACGGATTAGAAAGCACTTTGTCATTCCTGGTGATTGTCTATAGTAGAGTGCTTACTATGTGTTGAGCAAGGGGAAAAGTGTAAAGAGCCTTTTAAAAATACAATATTTTTATTCCATTTATCTATGTGAATAATAAAATGGGAGTTTATCAGAACGAAATGAATCGGGTTCTTAAGGAGATCCTTAAAGACAGAAATAGGTGAGGGTAGAATCACTTGATTTTTAGTAAGTAATTTAGGTACTTTGTAGTCCTGCATTTAAAAAACAGACATAAGCTAAATTGCCAGGCAGAAAAATACTCACATGGCCACCCGGAGAAGCCAGAAATCAGAGGTAGAGTTGATTTGGGATAGAAAAAGGTGGGGAAATGTAGCTGGAACTTCTCAGTATTTCGTTCCAAAGCTTTCCCACCCCTCTGACTGAGCCATAAGGAAAATCTGAGTAGTATTTGCCTCAGGTGTGGTGCTCGTTTTTTATTTTGATGGCTAATTGTAGTCTCTTGGTTACTGACCCGGACCCTGAAGTCCTTTAAATTTGGATGAAGTGTAGATTCTTTTTTTTAATTGTGTAAAGCCAAATTACTTTCCCAGACTCATTGCTTTATCTGTCTCTTGGCTCACTTGAAATTTCCAGTATTTTTCACTTTAGGACTTCCTCTCTGACATATCTTTAAAGGAATCACTATCTTTCTAAAGGAAAGGTAAAGGTGTTACATTATGAGTAATTTCCTGTGAGGCTATTTTCTTAACTGCATGAAACTTTTGATATGTGGTCAAGTAGAAAACTTGAATGAACAGACTCCTTATCAACGCTTTAGGAAATAAACTGAATCATACTTTCTGATAAGATTGCCCCAATTCTGACTCAGGGAAAATGAGCCAAGTCTCAGTGCTAAGGGAGGATTTTTATTTTTCCTTTTGGATGGCTGCATTTCTAAATCACAACCTTTGAAGCTTGAAAAATTTGAACAGGAACCTGATCAAGTGAAGGTGGGATGACAGTAATGGTTCAGCCTGTCATCTTGAGACAGGATTACTTGGAGGATATTTTGAATTAAATTAAAGTAATATTTTCATCCCCTCTAGACTGTAAGCTCGTTAGAGGCAGGGAATGTTTCTGCTAGTTCTGTTGTATTCTCCAGAGCTCTTAGTACAGTGCTCTGCACACAGTAAGTGCTCAAATACCATTGATTCGCTGCTTTTTTGTTTTTGTTTTTAACTTCAAATACTAGAGTTTTTTCCCTATGGTACACATTGATTTGTTTAACCCAAATGTTTGTTTGGGTGTTCATTTTTTTTTTCATGAGTGAATTTGCAACTTTGAATTTGCACTGTTAAATTTTTTTTTAGGAAATTTCATTTTTCAAGTTTCCTATTACGAAAAATCTGATGTTCATAGATTTCAATACTTAAAAATGATATTCTCTTCTTAGACAGTCTTTGGCCAGCTAGGTTATTCAAGTATAGCATCTTTAATATTCCCTTGCAAATCAACATTTTGAACTCATCCTTGGAAGTCTTGAAATTGAGTGTAGCATTCTTTCAATTCAGTCATATTTTTTTTTATTGGAGGAGCCCAAACTGAAAGCACTGTTACAGATGTTTTACCACTTTTAGCTCCTTGTGAGCGAAATCATGTTTACCAGTTCAATTCTATTGTACTCTCCTAAGCGCTTAATATGTAAGTGTTCAATAAATACCATTGCCTTGTGTTTTTTCCCTTTTAGTCGATCATATAGTCATTGAGATTTTATTCATTTCAATCGTAGTTTATTGAGCGCTTACTGCGTGGAGAGCACTGTACTAAGCGCTTGGGAGAGTACATGGTTGGAGAGAATCTCAAGATATAAATTCAAGTGTAGGTGGGAGCAAGACAATTGCTTTAAATCCGAAGGAAAGCAATGCCCTAAAGCCTAGAGGGGGAGACAGACATTAATAAAAAGAAATCTAGGATATATCCTTTTTCTGCCCAAGTTTCTGCATGCTTTAAGTCTGTTCTCAAGTTGCCACTATTTTTGAATTTATTTTTTTTAATGTTCAGGAGTCTGGCTTCAGATCTATTTCTAAAGACTTGTTTCATTCCCTTCAATAGCCCAAATTCGATTTGTTTTTATTTTAAATACTGCATGAGTATTATTAGGCTTTCCCCCAGTAACCGTCTATACTTGTTCCGCTTCTCAACTGGAAAATAAATTGGTTTCATAGAATACCTAAATTCTTGCGGAACCTTCCTTGGAAACACACAATTTACCCATTTTGTCTTTGCTTTGAAAGTTGGATCTTAAAATTAAATGTTCCTTCTTCCAAAAAAGGAAATGGGCATTAGTTATCAAACCCAAATTTCTGGAGAAAAATGCCTTAAAAAATGGGATCTGCTTCATCATTTTAGTTTTCCCAGGTGTGTGAATCCAATCGTTCCTAGAGAAGCCAAGTGGCATCCTTTGTGGCTCAGTGGAAATAGCCTGGGCTTCGGAGTCAGAGGTCATGGGTTCTAATCCCAGCTCCGCCACTTGTCATCTGTGTGACTTTGGGCAAGTGACTTAACTTGTCTGTGCCTCAGTTCCCTCATCTGTAAAGTAGGGATTAAGACTGTGAGCCCCATGTGGGACAACCTGATTACCCTCCAATGCTTAGAACAGTGCTGGGCACATAGTAAGCACTTAACAAATACCATCATCATTATTATTATCCTGATCTGAAAAAGCTAAGGATTCTAGATAGAATTATTTGGAACCCAAGAATTGCATTAAACAAAACTCTGTGATTTTTGTGAATTGACTAAAACTTTAATATTTTTAAACATCAAAAGAATACTTGCTACTAATGTATGCTCAGGATTACAAATCGAATAGGTCAATCATTTGTATTTCTTGAGCGCTTACTATGTGCAGAGAACTCTATGAAGTGTTAGGTACAGTACAAGGCAACAGCTTGGCATAGTGGATAGAGCACAGGCCTGGGAGTCAGGAGGTCATGGGTTCTAATCTTGGTACTGTCACTTGCCTGCTTTGTGACCTTGGGCAAGTCACTTCACTTCTCTGTTCCTGTTACCTCATCTTTAAAATGGGGATTGTGACTCTGAGCCCCATGTGGGACAAGGGACTGTGTCCAACCCGATTTGCTTGTATCTTCCCCAGCGCTTAGTACAGTACCTGGCACATAGTAAGTGCTTAACAAATACCAGAATTATTTATTATTAACAGCATTAGCAGACATGTTTCTTGCCCATAATGAGCGTAAATGAGGTGACATCCTTTGAGCTGTGAGTTTAAGAGGTTTAGTAATAATAATGTTAATAATGTTGGTATTTGTTAAGCGCTTACTATGTGCAGAGCACTGTTCTAAGCGCTGGGGTAGACACAGGGGAATCAGGTTGTCCCAAGTGAGGCTCACAGTCTTAATCCCCATTTTACAGATGAGGTAACTGAGGCACAGAGAAGTTAACTGAGGCACAGAGAAGTTGTGACTTGCCCACAGTCACACAGCTGACAAGTGGCAGAGCTGGGATTCAAACTCATGACCTCTGACTCCAAAGTTCACTCTCTTTCCACTGAGTTACGCTGCTTCTCTAATGAACCGAAGGTCCTACTACCAGGTACCAGGACACAAAGGAGAGCTGAATATCCACTGTTGCCAAGAGACGTTTGATCAGTTATTATGGAAGCTCTTTGTTTCCCTTCCACTGGACTTTTGACCATTTCATTGCTACTTAACACCCCTACTTGAAGTAGAGCAGGGAGAGAAGACGAATCTTGAGCAAGGCTATTTAGCTTCTTTATTAGCAGTTCTGATTTAAAATGTGGTGGGGAGTTGAGATGATGGCCAGTGTGAAATTTATGTATTTTCTCTAGGTTTCAGTTAGCCATACTATCACTATACCGCCTTCACACTTTTACAAATGATTGAGTGTTTTTGCCGCTATTTCCTGGCATTCAATTTTGCTAAAATTCAGTTACTGAAGTTGTACGATGTTAAATCTTTGTTTTCCACCAGGGAGGGCATGCTATATGAGAAAATCTTAAAGATAGGCTTTGACTAAACTGTGTCTTACCCACCACCTGAATCAGGGTCTTCTAGGACCTTAGCTCTTGAGGTGACTCAGGACTGAGCCAATCAAGAAGAAGGATGATCTGACTGATCAATTTAGAGCCTCCTTTCTACACCCCTTCCTCCCGCGCATTGAGGTTAGCATAGTGTTCTTGGGGCGGGGGGAAGGCTGGGATAGTGACATCATTCTGTCGGTCTCTATTGCCTGGGAGTCAGAAGGTCGTGGGTTCTAATCCCGGCTCCTCCACTTGTCAGCTCTGTGACTTTGGGCAAGTCACTAAACCTCTCTGACCCTCAGTTACCTCATCTGTAAAATGGGGATTGAGACTGTGAATACTGATTACCTTGTATCTACCCCAGCGTTTAGAACAGTGCTTGGCACATAGTAAGCACTTAACAAATACCATCATCATTATTGGATGAACCAAGGAAGGTCCTCGCTCTGCCTGGATCCGTTGCCAAGAGGATGGGAGGATTCCGGGGGGTGTCCAGGTTAGTGACAGCGTGAGCTCCCACACCATCGCTTCCATTTCACTTCTCAGCAGACTGTAAGCTTCTTGTGGGCAGGGATCCCATCTGCTAAAACTGTTGAATTTTCTGTTTTCTATAGGTATTCAAGCCCTTACTATGTGCCTAGCACTGTTCTAAATACAGGAGTAGTTAGTAATGAAGTTGGACACAGTCCCTGTCCCACGTGGGGCTCATGTTCTAAGTATTGAATCCCCGCTTTAGAGTTGAGGAAACCGAGACACAGAGAAGTGAAGTGACTTGCCCAAGGCCACCAGCAGGCAAGTGGCAGAGCCGGGGTTCGATACCAGGTCCTCTGACTCCTAGACCCATGCTGGTTCCCCCAGGTTACGTTGCTCCAGAATTGTACTCCGAGCATTTAGTACAGTGCTCTGCATGTGGTGACACTCATTAAATACCATTGATTAACTTCACCATGGGCATTCCAAGGAACCTGGAACCCACACTGTCAGTCCTGACGCTTCATAATCCTGGCCCGCCTGGCCACTTCCTTAGGTGGCAAGGAACCTACCAAAAGCAGTAGGAGAAATAAGTCCCTGAGGTATATTTCCCTATTCTTATCCCTGTAAAAATGGTCCGGAGATCTATATTGCCTAATAATTGAGGGCCTGCTGTACTCCCTCTGAGTGAATAATTCTGTTCTGAACTAAATGTGGTTTGGCTGCTAAATGTCTTCACTTGTGTGTCTTCAAAATAGAATGAACTTGTTTTTTTGTCTTCACCCTCTTGAAGAATGCCTTTGGCTATAAAAACCTACACGTTGAATTAAGAAATCAACTGTTTTACATGCTGAATACCCGTTTAATATATCTGATACTAAAAATTTAAATTTGTAATTACAGCTAATAAACACTGCTCTAATTCCCACACTATTCACTACAAACTTAGGCTGCTTTGCATGGCCGAAAAATAACTTAAACTTTAAATAATAATAATATGCTAATAATAACTTAAACTTTTAATGATCAAAGTGCACTATTCTAAAAACAGTAATTGCAGTGGTGGGGCTTCTTAAATGAGTAGAAAAGAGCCCAAGTTTTTCCATTTTTGACATGTTCCTTCTTTTTAGAGTGTTAACCCCGAAATATAACCACAGATGAAATCTAGTTACAAAAGTAGAGCAATCAGTGAGACTCTCGATAAGGATGCAGTCGTAGCCATTCTCATTAGGTATGATGTTTCTAGTTCCCCACCGGCAGTGCTACTCTTTTTAGTTTGGAGGTCGGGGATGTGTTAGCAAATGTGCAGATATCACACCACTTGAGCAGGAGCGGAGGACAAGAACACAGGCAGTTCAGCTACTGGAGGTTCTAGCCAGGTTGGGAATTACAAAAGGAGGATCTGGATTGGGTTTATCTTATTCCCTTCCCACTGGTAACTAATAATTTATCTGTGTGGGGGAGAGAGAGCCTGACTGAGGCTCTGCTCCCTTCACCTTCCCCCTCCCCAAAACCCCACAAATTAAACTGTATCGGCAAAGGAGAACTGGATGGACAAGATCTGTTGTCTCTGCCTCCTTCTAGACTTCAGGTTTTTGTGGGCAGGAAATGGGTCTACCAACTCTGCTTTTTGGTACTCTCCTAAGTGCTTAGTACAGTGCTCAGCACACTGTAATCGCTCAATAAGCACAATTGATTTCACCACTTCTCTGGTGGGGAGCCGGAATAGCAAGAATGCATGTCAACTCAGCTTTTAGTCTTAGACCGTGCTGGAGTTTGCTACTTAATTTCAAAAAAATCAGTGGACTTCAAGTCTTAAATCAGAGGTGTATCTCTCTTTATGGATGCCTGCCACATCTGAAAATCAAGGTCATCGGAGGCCCTGTTGACAGATCTTTTGAAATAATTTCATTAAATCCCAGGAAAAAAAACACTGCCCTGCTCATTTTGAGTTGGATGGGGATGGTATTTCTTTAATCTATCTATCAGTGGTATTTGTTAGGCACCTATTGTTTGTGGAGCAGTATGTACTTTGTGCTTGGTAGAATATCCTTGCATCAGAAGACCCAATTAGGTATGCCCTCAAAGAGCATTCAGTGTACTGGGAGGGATGGACAGACATAAATTATTTTTATTGGAGAGGGAGCGGGAGGAAGAAGAGAAGCAGCGTGGCTTAGTGGAAAGAACCCGGGCTTTGGAGTCAGAGGTCATGGGTTTGAACCCCGGCTCTACCACTTGTCAGCTGTGTGACTTCGGGCAAGTCACTTAACTTCTCGGTACCTCAGTTACCTCATCTGTAAAATGGGGATTAAGACTGTGAGCCCCACGTGGGACAACCTGATTCCCCTGTGTCTCCCCCAGCGCTTAGAACAGTGCTCGGCACATAGTAAGCGCTTAACAAATACCAACATTATTATCATTATTATTATTATTAAGAACAAGGATGTAGTAGGTCATATAGCACAAGAAAGTTGGGCTAAAATAGCTGAATAAAAATTTAATATATAGTCAAACGTGCATATATTCATAAGTGCAAAGGGTGAGTGTAAATGGTATGAGAAGCTTTTGGGCATTGATCAGGGAAGGCTTCTTGCAGGAGGTGGGATTTTAGGGGAGGTCTTTGAGTACGGGGAGAGAGAGCCTGGCAGATTTACAGTGCCTCAGCGCTTACTACAGTGCCTGGCACATAGTAAGCACTTAAATACCATTATTTAAATTTAAATAGGGAGCTCCGGGCAGGAAAGGGAATAGCGTGAGCAAGGAGGTGGAGACAGGAGAGTCTAGAATGAGGTTGGGTTAGATGAGGTTGGGAGAAATGGAGGGTGCAACCAATATCTAAAGTGGTAAGAGCTAGTAGAGAGTTTTGAAACCAGCGGTAAGGAGTTCCTTCTTGATGAGGAGGGAAATAGATGGCCTTTAGAGGAGTGGAGGTACAACCTGCATTTTATGAAGATGATCCAAGTACACAGCATGTAGTGTGGATTCAGGGTGGGAAGGGAAGCTGGAGGCAGGGAGATCAACGGGGAGGCCGATATAGTAGTCCAACCATGATATGACAGGAGTTTAAATATGGGCGGCACCTGCTTTCGGGGGGCGGAGGAAGAGACGCATTCAGGAAACTATGTGGAGGAAGAAGTAGCAGATCTTAGCTGATAGTAAGAGCTGGAAGACAGTGAAGAGTTGAGAGTGAGAGACATTTTGTGGGCTTCTGATAGAGGAAGAATTGTGAATCAAGAATCAACCAAGATGGCAGAATTGGGAGGAGGGAAGACTTTAGGCAGGAAAACTAAAACTTGAGTTATAGACATGTTGCAGTAGTGATGCCAGAGGGGACAACTAAGGGGATATGTTTTAGGGGTGAGAGGAGGTGGAATAGGAGAGCGAGATCAGGCTAGGGAAATGGATTTCGGAACCATCAGTATGGACGTGGCAACTGAAGACTTTTTTGGGAGGAGAGGGAGGTATTTAAGTGCTTACTATGTGCCAAACACTGTTCTAAGTGCTGGGGTGGATATAGGGACACAGTCCCTGTCTTGCATGGGGCTTACAGTCTTAATCCCCATTTTACAGACGAGGTAACTGAGGCAAAGAGAAGCAAAGTGACTTGCCCAAGGTCACAGAGCAGACAAGTGGATGGATCCGGGATTAGAACCCAGGTCCTCCTGATTCCCAGCCCTGTGCTCTATCCACTAGGCCATGCTCTTCTGGATGACTGGATGAGTTTTCTGAGACAGAGAGTAAAGTGGGTCTTGTGGGACCCACTTGTGGGACACGTAGCGAATGAGAGGTAAGAGAAACCGGGGAATAAAACTGAGCGGACAGAGAGAAAGTCAAGCTAGGTGATTACTGTATTCGAGAAACGCGGGCCTGACTGCAATTCAAGGAGGCAGCAGTCGTCAACAGTGTTGAAAGTAGTTGGGAGGTCAAGGCGGATTAGAACAGAATCTAGAATCCATTGGATTTGGTTATAAGGAGGTCCTTGGTGACCTTCATGAGTGCTGTCTCTGAAGGGGGCAAAAACCTACTTGTCTAGGATCAAGAAGAGCTGGTGGAAAGGAAATGGAGATGACAGATAAGTGCTTAATATTGCTGCTGTAGCAGGTGTTTGCAGCCTGTTTGAGGAGTTTGGACAGGAATGGGAGTCCAGAGATCGGACGATAACTGGATTAGTCAGTGGGATCCAGAGGTGTTTTTTAAGTATAGGAGAGACTTGAGCGTGATTGAAGGCAGAGGGGAAGGAGCAGTCCGAGTGAGCCATTCAAGAAAACTTTGCCTGTTTTAGGTACAAAATTTAATGAGCTAGAGGTTATGGTGTTACCGGCTTTAATATAATACTCCCTGAAAGGCTGTCAGGTGCAGATCGTTGCCCCGAGATGTGCAAAATAGACCACCATGCTAACCAGCCTGGTCCACCATGAGACCATAAGCTCGTTGTGGGAAGGGAATGTGTCTGCCGACTTTGTTGTATTGCACTCCCATAAGTGCTTAGTACGCTGCTCTGCACGTAGTAAATGCTCAGATACTGTCAGCTGAGAGCCATTCAGTTAAGCAGTGTGGCCTAGTGGCTAGAGCCTCGGCCTGGGAGTCAGAAGGACATGGGTTCTAATCCCGGCTCCGCCACTTGTCTGCTGTGTGACCTTAGGCAAGTCACTTCACTTGTCTGGGCCTGTTACCTCACCTGTAAAGTGGAGATTGAGACTGTGAGCCCCATGTGGGACAGAGACTGTGTCCAACTCTGCTTGTATCACCCCAGTGCTTAGTACATGCCTGGCACATAGTAAGCGCTTAACAAATACCACAATTATTATTATTATTATTATTATTAAGCCCCTTAGACTCTATTCTTCACAATTCACCTTCCGTCTAAGAACCAAAACACTTTTAAAATGGGTACAGCGTGCTTTAAAAAGCATCTGCTATCCATAATGTCCAGCCACACAGTCAGTTACCAAATCTTGTTGGTCCTTCACACTCCAGAATCTCCTCCCTTCTTTGCCCACTGCCACCACGCTGGTCCAAACATGTAATATCCCATCTCAATACCGCATCGGCCCCTTCACTGACCTTTCTGCCTCTGGCCTTTCCCCTCTGCAGTCCACGCTCCACTCTGCTGCCTGAACCATTTTTCTAAAATATCATTTTGCACATCTACTCCCATTCTTGAACCTCTAATGGTTACCCACCCCCTCTCCACATCAAGCAGAAACTCAACATTGGCTTAAAGGCACTTAATCGGCCCTTTTCCCCCACTATTTCTCCTGGCTCCTCTCCCGCCATAACCCAGCCCACGTGCTTTGCTCTTCTAATGCCAACCTGGCCACTGGGCCTCACTCTCATCTGTCGGCTCTCCTCCTGCTCAGCCTCTCCATTCCTGCAGGACCTCCGTGCCCCTTCTTATCTGGCAAACCACTACTTTCCCCATCTTCAAAGCCTACTAAAAATCACATCTCCAGGAGGTCTTTCCTGATGAATCTCTCAACTCCCCATCTTACTATTCTCCCTACTCTCATAAGCACTTAGGTATATGCCCTTCCCTCCCCTCAGCATATTTGTACCTACCTGTCAACCGTACTGCTTTTCCTTCCTTTATTTTAGTTTCTGTTCCCCTCCGCCCCCGGCCCCAACTAGATTGTCAACTCCTTGAAGATGTCATGGACTAATTCTGTTGTACTTTCCTATATGCTTAGTACAAGGCTGTACACAAATAAACATGCTATTTATTGGCTATAATAGAAACCAAAATGGCGTGAGGCTTAAGGGGAATTACACGAGTTGAAAGTTTATTTCTGGTCTTTACTCTTTCTTCTGTTACAACCCAGTCTGCACACTCCATTCCTCTAATGCCAACTTACTCTCTGTACCTCGATCTCCTATTCTGCTGTCAACCTCTTGCTTCAGTCCTCCCTGGGATTCCTTCCCCCTTCGTATCTTGCAGCCCACCACTCTCCCCACCTTAAAAATGCTCTGGAAGTCTTGTCTCCTCCAAGAGGCCTTCCCCAGCTAGGTGCTCATTTTACCTACCCATCCTCCCCCCTGCACTTGGTTGCGTATGCCCAGCACGTTGTTACTCACCCTAGCCCCATAGTACATCTGTAAGCATCCTTAAACTCGCCTGTGTATAATTTACTTTAGTGGCTGTCATCCCCTGCAGACTGTAAGCTCCTCCTGAGCAGGGATTGTGTCTACCAGCTCTTTGGATTGTACTTTCTTAAGCGCTTAGGCACAGTGCTCTGTTCACAGTAAGTGCTCAGAAATTACCATAGACTGTACATAGCGTCTGGTAGTCATCAGTAATTGTCTTCTGAACCAAACTTACTACAGGTGTTACCTAATTAGGGCATGTGAAATGTATGTATGCAAATCATGTATTCTACTCTGAAAAGCACTTCTTTGTGATTGAAGCAATTATGCCTTGCTAGGAAGCGTACAACCCTTCATCTTTATGATAAAAAATGATTTGTGTCCATTCTCAACCTCATTTCCATTTGATTCTTGGATCTCGCAGGAATCCTTCAACTGCTTTCTACCAAGCGTTCCATTTGAACAAGTTTCAGGGATCAAAGAACATCTGGGATAGGTATGAATACTTAAGTATGGAATGCATACATGCAAAAGTGTATGCATGAACTGCTTTGCACTATGCTAGTTTCTTGTCATTTTAAATTGGTTTTTTCTATCTAATTTTTGTTGCTTTGAACTTGGCGAAAAAAACCAAAGAACACCCACGCAATGGCTAGATTGGTATGTAGGTCATCAAAATGAAAAAAAAAACACCAAATCATCTAAATTAAACTTGATTTCTTAAACCATCAAATTATATAGAATCTAAACCACATGCTCAAGGCTTTCTCTTGCTTTCACTGCATTCTGTTCATAATTTTAAAACATTACTTAAGTTGAAAGACTTTGTATATAAGCCTACTGCTGATTCATGGCTTGAAAATAAGCATGGGAGGCAAACATTTTTTAATGATTCCTAAAATCCATTATTTAAAGGTAACTTTGAAACAAGTTAGCAGTATTTTTACATTTCAACTCTGTACCACACATAGCTTAATAGTATTTTTTGCGTTTTTAAAGTTAAATCGAGAGATCTAAAATGACTCAAAACCGTTTAAAAAGAGTTGGAGTTTAATTCATGGCTAGAAACTAAATTGGTTGGGTATCGCCTACTAGAAATGCATTACTAATTTATAAATTGCTGCAGAGCATTTTGCTTTCTCACAAGACCTTTTTTTTTTTTTTTTTTTGGTTTAAAAACCTTTTGGAGATTTATGCCTGATGCTTTGGTTTATCTTGTATCTGTTTTAACACACGTTTTGAGAGTGTTCGCTCTGTTCAGTTTGTTGCGGAATATTGATTAGCACTACATCATCCTGTGTGTTTAATTACAATAAGTCGAGCGCAAACAATCTTTTCAAAACTCTCACAAAGCTTTGTTGGATTTTTTTTAAGTCTGCTTGGCAACGCATTTGTGCTGTGTGGAACTTTGGCATAGTTTTGGATAATACTCATGGACTCAACACTGTTCCTTTCATCAAAGAAGTGTAGATAAGTGTGTGTTTGTGTGTGCGCGCGCACACCTGCATATCGATATGTTTTATGTTACCTAGAAAACATGGAAACCCAACTTTTGTGTCCTTGCCTTAGACTTGCAAATGTAACTCAGTTGTACCCTGCAATTGTTCTTAAAATCCAGATCAAAATATTTTTTTCATGTTTCTCAAATGTATTTTAGTTCTCTTTGTGTATGTGTGTACAGATAGGTGTAACTCTTGTGAAGAACTTCATGTTTAAGGTAGATTCCACATAATGGTTTTGGCATCATTTAAAATTGCTTGGTTATTTTATTATTAATCTATAACCAACATGCACTGTCACCTTTTTAAAACCCGGATTTAATCCTTGAATTTAGAAAAATCAAATCTTTACGGCTTGTAAGCCTCCATTTCCTTTAATGTAATTTCTAGTTTACTACCCCTAAAATTGTAATTTTGTAATAGAAATAATGGTAAAATATTCCTGCCTTTAAGTTTTCACTGCTGTAAAACCAGCATCTGAAAGGCATCTTCATTTCTCTTTAAGCGGGCAGTCTGCTGGAGGTTACCTCTTCACCAATTGCCAAAAACTCAAAAGTAGATGTAATCTTGTCCGTCCCTGCCTTCCTAGTCCATTTTTACCACCAAGGCATGAGTTGCACCTCCTTCCTGGAGCCCCCCAAATCCCTGAGATTTCTAATCACTGTACCTGTTCAGAACAGAGATCATTGTTTTTAAGAAAGCCCATATATGCGCTTCACCACCCCCCGCCTACTCACTTGTGGCACCTACCTCAGTGGAACGGGACCAGCAGGAACCAAGCCACTATCACTATAAGCAATTCCTCTGGGCCAGTTCTCAGTCCAGAGGCAAGTCTCGATCGTCATCCTCATTCAGATCCCCTCTGCTTGTTCTGCCTTTTTGTTCCCATTTCATTGTGGAGATTGCTTTTTTGCCTCTAACCGTGACCCTTAAGTTGGAGAAGTGGGTGACCGATTTGCACGGAGGGGAGAGCAGATGAACTTGTCCAGTAATGAAAGTAACAGTGAAGTATTGTAACTTGTACTTATAACACATGAATAGTGTTAAAGGTAAGCAAAAATGTTACACACCAAATGTTCTTTATTTGCACACCTCCTTTAAGCCTTTTGTTTTACCATTAAGTGTTTTTTCCAACCATTGAGGCTTTCAAGAACTTGATTCCTTTGACCAGGAATCAATCAATGGTATTTATTGAGCACTTACTATGTGCAGAACACTGTACTAAATACTTGGGACAGTACGATACAACAGAATTAGCGGACATGTTCCCTGCCTATAACAAGTTTGCAATCTAGAGGAGCAAGAGAAGGAAAGACTGTAGTATTAGGGTCTGAATGAATATTTTGTCATGGCCACCATCATCAAAATGTATTTTAGGGCACTTGGGGCGTGACACTTTGCTAAAAGCTACATCGTATGAAGCCAAATAATTTGGATCCCTGCCTCCTTAGGAGCGTATTGTAGGAGCTTAAATCTCCAGACTATTAGTCCTTGTTGGGTTTGAGAGAAACTTAAAAAAAACAAAAAACCCTCAACTTCTCATTCCTCTCAAGCATGTGCAGCACATTGTACAATCAGGTTCCGCTGTGTTTTTTTATACTAGAATGAATGTAGAATTATAACAAAATGGTCACCAAGGGAGCAGCTCTCATTGGGGAGAACTAAAACAACAAAACTGAATGCAGGCAGACACTGTGAGGAAACAAAACGATTGCCTAGCACCAAGCATCAGATTAGGTAGAATGGAAGAGTCCAGTGAGAAGAAACCTTAGGCAGTGAGAGTTAAGTCCTTTAGGAAGCCAAGACTAAATTAACCTTATTAACAAACAATTTGGGTATTGGTGTTTCTCTGGGGGGAAGTCTGCAAATGGTAATGTTGCCGTCCACAACTTCTGGCTCTGTTGCTAGGTGAACTGTCCCCGTGAGTCTCCGCTCTCCCATGGAATAATACAAAAAAAAATGTTTAAAGAGATAAACAGATGAAGAGTAAAATGCTTAGGCTTTCTCCTTAGGAGTAGTAGATTTAATCATAGAAAAGTTTTGTTTCTCAGTAGGCCATTTTGCTAAAAAATAAAACTCTACCAAGCTGAAGAGTAGCTTATTGGTTTCCAGTGTATATTTTACTTTCAATTAAATGAATTTACACAGCCAGTACCAGAAGTGAAACTCTCTTAATAAAATTGCCACTCCCAGGTAAACTTCAAAAGCAGTGTATTTCACTCTGGAAACTTATTATCAGCAAACCTTTGAAAGAGTAATTTACCTTTCTGGCTACTGGCTGTCCTCTTTTGAGGGATGGAGGGAGGTTTTGCTAGTGTAAAGTCATCCTTGAGGGTGTTTATAAAGAGAATGTGTAGTAGAAAAAAGTTAATATCTGTCTCCCCCTGTAGATTGTAAACTCGTGGGCAGGGAAAGTGTCTGTTGTTAAATTGTACTCTCCCAAGTGCTTAGTACAGTGCTCAGCACACAGCGCTAAATAAATATCATTGACTGACTGAAAAAAGGCACTGTGTTCAATTTTCTAAAACGCTTAACCTGTAACTAAGCTTGTCGATCTGCCTGGATGCCGTGACTACTCTCGGCTTACCGTACCTCCGTTTTGGTGGCCGGGACTCTGACAGCAGTTTGAGGTTTCAAGAGCAGAGACCTGAAGCTGGCAGCTCCATCGTGGCCACAACATCCTCTGGGAATCTCACCTCTGCCTGGAGTACTGATGCTTTGCTTTGAGCCTGGGGGGTAAACCTGAGAGGATACCTTTGAGGGGAACTGGGGAGAAAGATGAGGAAAGAGGAGGATGGAGAAGGAAAGAATACATTGTTTCTCTAACGGGGCGAATGACTCTTCTAGCCCAGTGTGCCTAAGATGGATCACTGGGGTCGGGGGAGACGGTCTGACGGACAGCGTCCTGGAGCTGTTTGAACACAGGCATCCTATAGAGCCCTACAGTAGTCCTTGGACAACTCTGGGGGGCAAGATGGGGATCAGTCCTTTGGAGCCCATGTGGGTTGAGCACCCCACAGGTCCGCATAAGGCCTACTTTGGTGTGATGGGTGTGAGCCAGATCTGTTGGTCACGGCCATGATGGCTCCTGCTGTAGATCCCGACGGGAGAGCTGCGGTGTTTTTTTCTGGCCCAGCAGGGTTTGCACAGCCATGCAGGCTCCAATGGGGACAACCTCTTTCCCCAGTGAATTCCCCCAGATTACCTGGGCAGACCAGTAGAGGCTTGTGACAATCCTATTGGAGAGGGAAAAACTTGTATCCACCTCTGGTCCGGCTCCAGGGGGCTGACTAGGGCTGAGTACCATGACCAGAAAGTTGTAGGGTGAAGCCTCTGTCTGTGCCTTGCCTCTTGAAGCCCTTGGCTGCAGATAGCTCTATCAATCTGTACTATTTGTTGAGAACCCGCTGAGTCCAATGTGCTTTGGAAGGTACGGACAGGAGCCATGTCTGATTCCCACCTGTGTATTCATTCCAAGCTCTTAATACAGTGCTCTGCACATAGTAAGCACTTAATAAATACTGTTACTGCAACAGAAGTGCAAGACACATTGCCCAAACAAAGCTTACAGATGAGTTGTATTTAAGCATGATTATCCAAAACTAAATTGAGCCCTGACTTATAACTATGTGGAAAAGAAAAAAGTTGACCAGACTGAGGATTTAATCTGTGGCAAATGTTATTTTCCCCCACCCCTCTACCCCCAAATATTTTTTTCAGCTCCCAAAGATTGTCTTTTAGCTGTGTAGGATGTAGACATTTTATCAATCAGGCAATGGTATTTGAGTGCTTATTGTGTGCAGAGTATAATTTCTTTCATAGTTGCCTTGGAAGTATTTTCATGTGGGTAAAATAACGCTTAAACTTCATTTAAGCTGGAATATAGCCAGCCCACAAACCATCATTGCTAAGCCTTTCTAGGAGTGACTAGTACTGAATGGGTGAAATATAGAATACACTGATCAGTTAGTGATTGACCCACTCCCCCTTTTGGGAACATAGTGCACATTGAGAATGTGAAATCCAGAAGCAAGGTGGTAATGGTATTTAAGTGCTTATGTGCCAAGCACTGTAGTAAGCACTGGTCTACTAAGCACAGGATAATCAGGTTGGAGACAGTCTTGTTCCACGTGGGACTCAGTCTGAGGAGGAAAAATAGTATTGAATCATCATTTTATACATGAAGAAACTGAGGCACTGAAGTAAAGTGATGCCCACAATCACACAGCAGGCAAATGACAGAGCAGAATTAGAACTCAGGATCTCTGGCTCCCAGGCTGGTGCTCTTTCCACTTGGCATCACTGCTTCTCAGGGTGTAGGAACATTCACTGAAGAATAGGGATGGTATGTGGACTTGGAATGTGAGCACCTCAATCCATTTAGAGGAAGAGAATGTTCCTTGTAGGAAGAAGAGGCTTAGAGGGTGAGCCTCAGCTTTTCGGCAGATAGATCTGGTCACAACTGGAGATTGAAGGATTCTCAACCAACCCAATGATCATCAGCAAGCCCATGCTTATGGAGGGAGTTGGAGGAAATATTGGTAACCAGATCTTCTCCTCCCACCACCAACTGAGTGACATTAACGAAAAAAAGTGGCCAGAAGAATTGAAAGGATAGTGCATGTTGAGAGTAAAATGGATAAAGATGTGCAAAGAGAAGGGATGCTATGTGGATAATAGAGTTGGAAGTGACTATTATGAGAGGCGAGGGAGCCAAAAATCCATTGTTTTCTCCCCCTGAATCGCAACAAGGTGGGACCCTGAAGTTATAGAGAAAGTACTAGGTAGGGCGTCTCTTATATTCACAGAGTCATTGTTTTAAAATCCCCTGTTTGGGGTGGTCCAGATCTGCACAGGGTAAGCTCATAATTGTGGTGTTTGTTAAACACTGTGTGGGAAGCAATATGGCAGGGGCTGGAGTAGGGACAAGATAATCAGGTTGGACACAGTCCACGTCCCACATGAAACGCTCAGTCTAAGGCAGGGTAAGAACAGGTATTTTATCCCCATTTTACCGACGAGGAAGCTGAGGCACAGAGTAATTACTTGAGTTGCCCAAGTTCTGCACGGGGGCAAACAGTGGAGCTGCGATTAGAACACAGGTCTCCTGACTCCCAGATGTGGGAATTGTGCTGGGCAGACCGCATTAATGGCTTGGAGAACATGCGCCAATTAGTTTCTCGAGATCTACCCGTGTAGTCATATCAACTACCAGGTAAATAGCAGGCTGGTACCTGGTTACCGGCACCTTGGGCGGCAGCTATCACTCAGGCCGATCACGAGGCCAATGAACAGGTGCAAACGAGGATGCAGCCTCCCAATCAGAATGGCCTGCTGGCATCAGCTCATTTTAGTACTTGTGTGTCTTAGGTTTGTGACCCAAAATCCTTCTGTCATCCAGCCAACCTCCAAAATATAATAATAATGTTGGTATTTGTTAAGCGCTCACTCTTTGCCAAGCACTGTTCTAAGCACTGGCATAGATCCAAGGCAATCAGTTGTCCCACGTGGGGCTCACGGTCTTCATCCCCATTTTACAGATGAGGTAACTGAGGCCCAGAGAAGTGAAGTGACTTGCCCAAGGTCACGCAGCTGACAAGTGGCAGAGTTGGGTTTAGAATCCATGCCTTCTGATTCCCAAGCCCGTGCTCTTTCCACTAAGCCAAGCTTGCGGAACCTGTAAAATCCTGTATTTGCCCCCTGCAGGGGATCAGTAGAGTGGTTTCGCCCATGTCGATTTTAGTCTACCTGAAATCTGAATATAACCCGTCATTGCAACTTCACTGTAGCCACCGCAACCGACAGTGTAATACGTAGCCATGTGATTTTTCTTTGAAAGAGTTGCGCTCTCATTTGAACAGGGCTTTTTGGAGGGAATTTTTATTAATTCTCACATCGAGTTCACCGATATCTCTCTTGCAGTTGCCATGCCTGATGGCTAGGGAAAACAATGTTTTCTTGTAGCTGCTTGTCACCTAAAACATTACTTTGTTACTGCACTCCGAAAGAATGGCATGCACAGTGGCTCAAAGGCAAGGAGCTCACTGGAGGTGTTCAGGAAGCAGGTTTCCCTGAGTAGAGAAGAAAGCACATTCAGGGTTATAGGGTGAGATGTGGTCAGGAAAATATGGAGGTAAATGAGTATCTTGTATGTATACCAGCACTTAGTACAGTGCTTAGCTGAGGATCTTAAGGCCAGATCGGAAATTAAGTTAATTCATCTGGAAATTGCATGCCACCATAAGCTGTCGAGGAGACTAACGTGGGGAGAATGATTCTTGAGCAAAGTGATTCTTGCCATTGTGCGTGGAACGTTAGCTCAAGGCGGGGGAGGTACTAGCTGATTCTGGGTATGAAGAGCCATATCCTCAGAACGTAGATGTGCATTGGACTAAAATATTGCCTCATTCTTTGTTAATTTCAGGTGTCAAATAGCATACTGCAAAACTTTCCATTTTATCTAAGGAATTTAAGATAGTTGCGAGCCATACTATACTTTCCACTGAAGTGCGTTTTACTACCTCTGTACCGGAATAATCCTGGATCTTACGCCTTACGGTATTTTTTGCGCTCTAGCTACTGTGTATGTTTTGACAAAACATTTCGTAATGGATTTATAAAAGGTAATTCTGTTTTCTGTTAACTTTGGTAATATACTAGAAACATCTTCAGACAATATGGAATTAAACTAGAATTGTCAAATTGAAGTGATTATGGGTGAAGATAAACTTCCCTTTTTTTTTCTTTGGGCTTTTGAAAACTCATCTTGTTTTCTGTGGGCAATGAGTGATTGTGTTAACTTATCCTAGAAGTCATTTATGCCTTCTCCATATTTAAAGGGAAAATTTCAAAATTATCAAATGTCAAGAAAGTACTTAGATTCAATCCACTTACTATACCAAATTAAGAGAATTATTTTAAGGGCTATCGACTTAACATTTTATTCATAAGACACATTTTCAGAAGCACATCTAAGGGAAAGTTTTCAGAATGGAAGTTTTGAAGTTTTTTCAAAGAAGAGTTTCTTAGCTAGGTAGTACATATAAACAGATTTGGATAACATTCCAGTGAACTGAACTAGAAAATTTTCCAATGTTTCTTCTTGGGGGAATTTCTTAATTTGCTCCACAAGGCTCCTCTGTCTTCTCTCTCTTCTAAAGACTACCCAAACATTTAGCAAAACAATGTCCTGCTTTGTTGGGCGGACTCTTAGAAAGAGGTCAGCCAATCTGCCCTTTTTAGATAACCAGTTCCTCGGTCCTGTTGACAAATAAACTACTAGCAATATATATATTTCAGGCTGGACCTGTCTTAATGAATGTGGCTTTCATATACCTTCTCCTCGGGCTTGTCCACAGACAGATAGTTGGTCAAAGTAAACCTTCTCTTCTTTACATAGAATAGCCTTTCTGTAGATCGGAATGAGCACCTGCCAAACAGCTATTGCAGAGACACTAAGGAGTGTGTTGGTGAGAATTACCATCATTTTAAGCAATGTTTTAATCCATCCAAACCTAAGGATTTTTTGCCTTCACCAGGTAATCACATTTCTTGACTTTGCTTGGTCAGAGGACAAAAAGTCAAAGCCAAAGTCACTTGACAAATTACTAAATTTATGCATCACACTGATTCAGATGTATTATAAGATTGGGAGCGCTCTTTGTGGGGGAGTGTGGTAAAATGGGAAAGCCTAAACTGGTCTTTAGAGGAATTCTACATGGCAGAGTCGTAGCTGTGATTATGATGATGGCCAGTGAGCAAGAATGTTAAAACTTAATCTGCAATATCGGTGGCTCATGAGCCCTGCCTGTTTTCTGGTTGAAGCCCTTTAAGAGACACCTGCTAAGTGTATTTTATTAAAACTGAATTCTTGAATTTTACAGTTTTGGTCATGTGTACATCCACGTTTAATTGGATATCTCTTGTCAGTTTATAAACTCTTTATTCAAAGCAGTAAAGGCTTAGGTAATCACTGTTACACTGACAAGATTCCAAAATAAATGGGTCCCTGCACAAATGGATTATCTACAACCAAAGTAGTGGGTGGGGTCTTCTTGTGATCTCAGATGTTTTCTTAAACTGGGCTGCCATCCAAGTACTATGTTAAAAAAAAAAAATGTAGCTATCTTTTTTTAGAGAGAGGTGATCCTGATCCTGCTCACAAATAAAAGTAATTGTTACTTGGGGTGATATTACTAACTTTGGCCACTGGTTATTTTCTGTCCAAGTTAAAGTAATCATTTGGAATTAAAACATTGCTCTAAGCATCAGCGCAAATTGGTGATGAAACAGGTGCATTCATTTTGATGTTCTTAAACCTGAGTTATGTTTTTCCATGTCAAGCAAGTTATATTAACTTTTATGTTCCTAATGACTTAAGATCAAAACCAGGTTGATATTTTCTTGTCTGAACCTCAAGCATTTCTTTGGTTTAAAAAAAAAAAATGTTGCTTAGCTTGATTACACTAGGTTGCAATGCTGACTGTTAAAGCCTAACAGCATTGCATTTGAGCAATTTTAGAATCATGAGCCAGAAGCTATTTTGGAAGTTTAGTTTCTTCTTGAATCTTTACTAACTAGTGTTACCAAGAACCTCTAGGTCCATGTGGAAATCCAGAATTAGTAGTCCAGGTCAAAAATTAAATCATTTGATTATATTTTTAAAAATTTCAGAACAAACTGTCCATTGTGTAACTTTGTTAAAACATAAAACGTTGCTATAAAATAGACTTTTTAAAAAAATATTTGATTAAAACATTTATTTACTTAAACTCTTTGCTAGAATTTTTTTTAGAGTTCAGCATCGGAGGAGGAATGTGACATAATAATGATCGAAAGCCGAAAGTTTAAAAGTTGTGATGCCCTCACATGGTTGGAGGGTTATTCTAGCTACTAAGGACTGAATGTTGTCCACAAGAGTGTCTCATCAGGTCATAAAATTGGTAAGACATAATGGATTAGATTTTATGTATTCTGCCTGATGTTATTGTATTGAGATGACTATTTATGAACAACTGAACACATTGTATAACTAAGCCTATAATTCTAAATATAAATAAAAGCTTTTTGGAAAGTAATTTCTTTTAGCATTTGGGGTATGGGATCATATGAAAGTTTTATGGAATCAAAAGTTATGCTTGAAATGTTCATTATTGCAACAGATGCATTAAAGGGGTAAAACTCAGTCAAACCCTAAATTGAAATCAGGCTTTTAAAATATTGCTATAGTTATGTTGTGATTTTTTTTTCTTTTTCCACCCTTTGGTTAAACCAATAGAAATATAAACTTCAAAATACAAAGCTTCACTCAAGGAATGTTAACTAAAATGTAATCGCTGTGTAATCATTGATATTAAAGAGCCCCAAATGATTTGAAAGTAATCACTTAATCTAGAAGTCCTATTTAACAGTAGCATACTTAAAGCAAAAAAACCCCCAAAACTTTAAAAGTAAGACTTTAAAGAGGAGTTTGTGCCATATCTATTTAAACAGGTCAGCTGTTCAATTTACTATTTGTAATGATATAACAAAAAATTCAAATAAGAGTTTCATTAAATAATATCGTAGACACTAACTTCTGTAATATTAAGCTGTGACCCCAGACAAAAGTACATTTTTAGTAAGATACCCCCAAGAATTCTTAAAATCAATAACTATAACCAATTCATTATTGCTTCATTAGCCTGAATATTGAATCCGAGACTCCCAGGTGTTACAGAACGGTGAAGTGCTACTTCATGCCATCAGTGGTATTTGAGTGCTTTCTGTGTGCAGAACACTGGACTAAGACACTGAGAGAGTACAGTATAACAGTTGGGACATTCCCTGCCCACAAGGAGCATACAGTCTCAGATATGTACATAAGTGCTGTGGGCTGAGGATGGGGTGAATACCAAGTCCTTAAAGGATAAATGCACTGAGTAAATTCATCCTCCCTTAGGGATAATTTTAAAATCTCCCACATGACAAGGATAAAGAATAATTGACTACGTTTTGCCAGATCACAATGCATAAATTTCTGGGAAATAGTTCAGTTGAAAACACAGGAGTTAGACCAGGCAAAATCTTTCAAATTTAGTGAAGCTATATATGTAAACCTATTCCTTATAAATTATCAATAAAATGGAATCACAATCTGTTTTATGGTTGTCTTCCAACAGTCCTAAAGAAGTTATTGATTGTTAAGCCAGTCTGTGTATTAAAAATTACTGCTAAATCAACTTCGATATAGTAGCCTCTAAAATAGACTGAATTTTAGAATTAGGAATCTCACTATTCAAATTGCAGTCTATTACTGCATTTGGAAAACTGTTGGCTGGAATAAGTGAATTTCTTATAAGTGCTTGAGGAAAATCTTGGACAGCTGCAATTTAATAGTATTTAAGATCATTCTTGCTATCCTGAACATAAAAAAGGATGAACTTTTTTTTGGTAAAATGGTGAAAAGCTGTAGGAAAATATCAAGAGATTAAATTTGCCACAAATAAGTGATAAGAAAACTTGCAGAGCCCTATGTGGGCCCGGGACTGTGTCCAACTCGTTAATCTAGTGCTTGGCACAGAATGAGCACTGTAGAAAATACAATTATCATTATTACTATTACTATTGCTGTTCCTAATTTTGATGGGTAGGTTCCTTTACTAGACCCAGTGTCCAAATATGTGCCATTTAAGTGATGAGTGCAGAAACCTAGCTGTGGCCTGCAACTTTATAAACTTGCCATTGGCAACTCTAATAATGCTGAGGTAGAAGAATTTGAATCTTCTGTTCAAGAAATCTAGAATATGAAGATCAAATTTCAAGTTGCATTGTCAGGAAGGATATAACCATGGCAAATTCATTCAATTTACTCAAAGCACAATTACTCGGTAACCAGTCACCTACCCATTTCTTCATCAGAACATGGGGTCTTAGGCTCAAAATTTTCCTTTGCTAGAGAATGTTATTCAAAAATATTGGAGGTACCAGTATGTTTTAAAAGAAGCTTTTGATATTAATACAGGTGTAGTTTCAAATGGGGACTGTCCATCTGCTCTAATGATTCCCAGATTTTTTATTTTATTTTTTTGCTGACTTCTCTCTCCCCATCCCCAGTTCATGTTGAGTGGGACCACTAGTGTTTGAAGGTGTTCTGAAGCTCCCCAACCCCCAACCAAGCAGAAATTTAAACTAATTCCTTTAAACTTCTGACTGGACATTTCAGGATAGCACTGAACACTAAAAACCACCAACTAAAATGTAGTTGCCCCATCTAAATCACCGCCTCTGCGAGAGAGGGCAGAATGAGGCGTTTAGGCATTCCAGTGGTTAGGCTGGAGGCAGCCCATTTGGGATATTAAAATGGTCACGGAAGCACAGCACACCTCTCCACTGCAAATGATCTTTTGCTTCCAAGAATTATTTCTAAATTTAATTATTGGGGGAAGGAGGGGCATCTGGCTTCACTGACAACAGACACCTGAAAATAAGGTTTTCTAGCAAATTGAGTAGAGAAACTCTATATTTAAGAGATGAACCAGGTGCAACCTACTAAGTAATTTTGGCAGAGGCAACCGTTTCAGACATCAAATCTTACAATATTTGAAGTCTTTTACAGTGGGGCTATCCTACAAATCATCTATTTACCCCCCTTTCCTAGCACATCTTTGTGCCAATGGAATCTGTTTCTGTCTAATCTTTTGGATTAAGATTTCATTAATCAATAGTATTTACTGAGCACCTGGTGTGCAGAGCACTGTATTAAGTACCTGGTCGAGTACAATAGTGGCAAAACCCCCTGTCCCCAAGGAGCTTACACTTAAGTTCTATAAATTATTTTGTAATCTGTATATAATAACAGAGACCTCCTGTCTTTAAAGTACCCTCTTATCCCCTAAATTGACTGGATCATTTTTCCAGGCGATACTGAAGGCCTCTGCATTTACATATTTGGCTCTCTGAGAATGCTTTGGGATTCCACAGGGAGACAGCCTACCCCCAGTATGCCCTCCTTCCTTCAAAGTCTTTTCTGTTACCAGTGTTGTGAACAGTTATGCATTTTTGTGAGTGGCCTACTTTGTGTAATCCGATTGCTTTTTGCCATTATTTCTACATTTCCCTTGGGCTTCTCGCTTGGTTAAATAAGGAGAAGCAGATGGTAATATCCCCATTTTACAGACCAGAAAAATCAGGCCCAGAGAGGCCAGATGACTTGCCCAAGGACGCGCACCAGGTGAGTGGCGGGGCCTGACTCCCAGACCTGAACTCTTTTGTATATAGATCATCTTGCTTCTTAGGTGTATAGAAATGAATGGCCCATGTGAGATTAGATCTTCAATCTTTTTGCCACATCTTTCATATTATGACATCAGATTTTTGTTGAAGTAGTCAGATGATTGCCTAGCTAGTCCTGTGGTGGTCTGATACTTGGTGTTCTTTCTTGGTGCTTTTCTCCAGGAAGTATAAAACCCATGACACCCATTTTCACCAGTCTTTAAAAAAGTAATTACAGTGACTGTTATTTGTTGGTGTAATGTTGTAGGTTAGAATTCAGTGAAGCCCAAATCACTCCTAACGTAGTTTCTCTAGTCTGTGCTTAAAGATCCAAGCAGAAGTTTGCAAATGAACTGATAGGCCCATTTTGCCAATGAGAATAGCACTCAGAAATATTTATGGGTCAACTATGTTCAGAGCACTGTACTAAATTCTTCGGAGAGTACAAAAGAGTCCCCGCCCTCAATTATCGTAGTCTAGCAGGGGAGAGAGTCCCAAAAATGATTTCCAGGAAGGAGTAAGAAGGAAACATGGATAGTTACATTAGGGAATGAAAGATGTCAGGTGGACTGCTGAGGGGCTGAAATTCATCGCTTCTTGAATTTAGCTATATATGGGGCCCTGCTTCTAAAACTGACCTGACCTTTTTTTTTTATTCCAGGGGTTAAAGCCTAGCTTCTGTGAAGCACAATTTTTCAATCATTCTAACTTTGTCCCTCTTTGGTCTTTTGCTGTTCCAGGAATTTATTTAAGATATGTAAGTGCTTCTGTGAAGAGCATTTTGCTAAGTGCTGGGAACCGGTAAAGACCATTGATTTCTCTATGGAGTCTGACCCAAAAGGCAGGTGGAAGGCACCTCTAGAAAGGGGAAAAAAAGAAATGGAGATGATGATAATTTTGGTATTTGTAAACCAAGTGCTGTCAGACACAGCTCCCAGGGCTCACAGTGTAAATGGGAAGGGAAAACCATTTTACTGATGGGAAAACTGAAGCACAGAGAAATTAAATGTCTTGTGCAAGGTTGCAAAACTGGAAGTGGCAGAGTTGAGATTAAAACCCTGATCCTCTGGATCCCAGGCCTGTGCTCTTTTCACTAGGCCATGCTGCCTCCCAGATTCAGCAAAAACAGTAATTCAACACGAAGAGTATCAGTACATTACTCTTCGTAGGAATTAGTCCTCCTTACTGCTTCATGAAGGGCCAACCTTGTACAATCGTCTGGATGGTTTAAAAATTGGAAGCTGTACTCATGGGACCCAGTGGGATGGGTCTCTTTCCCTCCCGCCAAACCAGATAGTTCTTACCTCCACCCCCATCTTCCCAAATGTAGGGTTCTAGATCACCAAGTCAGTCCCATTTTGGAAGTAAAAGTGTTTAGTGTGAGCAAGTCCTGGACCAAAAATAACAAATGGAAGCAGTAGTGACCCATTGATTCAGTGCAGTGTGGGAAGTGGTAGCAAAAGATTGTGGGGTATTCCTAGACCAACCAGCATAATATACTTTCTAAATAGCAGCCCCCTGAGGACATTTGGAAGACATGTTTCTCCTTTCCTGAAGATTGGAGATTGCTTCTGTCGTCCGTAACGTCTTCATTTTAGATTGTGTGAATCGCTGCCTGCATTGAGTGAGAAAAGAAAAGGACAATTTCTCTAAGGGAGGCTAAAGTGGGAGCTGTGGGCCTGGAAGTGATCTTAAAAGAGTAAGATGCAGGGTGACCAGGAAGAAATATTCCAGAAGTAGAGGGTGAAAAGGGCTTGGAAGAAGGTTTGGGTGGTGAAATGATTTGATTGATGAGTAAATATGCCGAGTTGGATTAGAGCCTATAAAGGAGAGACGTACAGGAGCCAGGCCCCTTTACATAATGCTGCAACTGCAGTGTGACTTTTGTATGTCCTCTTGTGGGGTGCTTCCAGAGCATGGTCACCTGCAAAAAGCAGTTACTAAAACACCAGCAAAGACTTTTGAAATTATTTTTGTAGCCTGTTGAGCTGGAAGTTTCCCCCAGTGGATCAGAAGTATATAGTGAGGATGATAATTGTACTTAAGAGCTTCTTAAGTGCCAAGGTAGATAAAAGATGATCGGGTTGGACACTGTACCCGTCCCTTATGAAGTTCACAGTCTAAGAGAGAGGGATAATTGATCTCGAACCCCCATTTTGTAGATGCGGAATCTGAGGCACAGAGAAATTGAGTGACTTGCCCACAATCACACACAAGACAAGTGTCAGAGCTGGGATTAGAAACTAGGTCCTCTGACTCCCAGGCCCCTGCTCTCTCTAGACCATGCTGCTTCTTTAGCAACATCACCAACCTCTTAACTACCTGGGGATAAGTAAAGGAAGCCCAAGGATGAGTCTCTTCAGCCTGGGACCCTCCCCAGGCCCTCTCCAGCTCTTCCTTTTTGTTCTGTTTCAGGGCTTAGTTTTGTGTCAGTCATTTTATGATCTATTAATATCAGAGTCTAGTGGCAGGATGGACGCACTCACATAAATACACCCAGTTCTACCAAAACTAATTAGTAGGGAATTAAGGAATGGTCAGTCACCAATCCAGTATGACATGATATCTGAAGAAACAGCTCAGAATAATATAGTAGTAGTAGTATATAAGTACGTACTGTTTGCTAAGCTTTGAACTAAGTGTTGGGGTAGGTGCAAGATAATTAGGTCAGATACTGTCCTTGTTCCAGAGGAGGTTTAGTCTAAGTAGGAGGGAGAGCTAGTATTGAATTCCCATTTGACAAACAAAGAAACAGGCATAGAAAGGTTAGGTGATTTGTCCAACATCACATAAACAAGTGGCAGAGCCAGGATTTAAACTCAGACCCTCTGACTCCCAGACCCCTGCTCTTTCCTCTCGGCCATGCTGTCTCATGTCAGGAGTGAGTGCTACAGATTTTGCAAAATGCAGCCCCCCTGTAATAAGAGAATTGGGTGTATGTAGTTTTTAGTTCATGAGAGATGAATTCCAATGAGAGCCTGGAATGACAATTTCAAACATCTTTCTGACATATGCATGCAGGAAACACCACATGAAAATGAGTGTTCAGGTGGCACCGAGAGTCATTTTTAATTGGCCTAGGGAGGCCCAAACCCTGAATTTTTAGAAAAGGTGGAAATGAAATGAAGATGATTAGGTTGTTTGGGCTGTCCAGTGGAGATGAACCAGTTCAGAATATTCACTAGAGCTGTTGTTTCCAGTAGCATTGAAAATTTACTAAAGAGGATGATTAGTGGAAGTACCGCCTGGTTATAATGGGCCAAGTTAGAGGAAACTTGTGCTTAAGTATTTTCCTACACAAACTAGAGGGAGGAGAACAGTGGAAGAGCTGTTTTGCAAGAAGAAAAAGCCAGAATTTAGCTAAGGAAAGGTTGGAAATGACACTGAGGATACAAGGATTCTGAGATTTCTTTTTCCCTCAGGATGTGTGTGATTGGTAGAACTGGGTACCGCTGACACACAGATGCAATGACTTAGTCTTTTAGGGCAGACGCAACCCAAACCAGATGCAGATTACTCTCAAAAAACCCAAATCAATTCTGGGCCTCCCTTGTGGAATTGCAGTGCTAGTAGTCAGAATGGGGGACTCCAGCTTGGACTGAATTCTCCCACTTCCCCCTGGCTTCAGACACTCCCAAACCATCAGATGGAAATGTAAGCCTAAAGTGTTAAGCCAAAATGACAAAAAACATTCAGCATGCAGCTATTTAAATAGTTTTTCCATGGTTTTTTGATTCTCTGATGCTTCTGATAGGCATTTTGTAGTAGTGCATAATAGGAGCTTGTGCTATCTAATTAGAAATACTTTCAAGGCAGGGACTTTTGTAGGATGGTATTGAAGATAGTAGGGCCATCTGAATCCAATCAGACACCAGCATTAGTGAGAGAAGATGTGGGGATTAAGGCAGAGCTTTACAGGACACAGGAGACAGAATGAACTAGAGGAGAGGCCTCCCACAAGGTAGTATAGGTGTGATGTACACAAATGGGACCTAGAGCCTTGCAAATCAAAGCATGAACAGGGCCCAAAAAAGGCATAGTGAGAATTGCCAAGATCCCAGAAGTCAAAATTTATTTTGAGGAAGAGTGAAAGCAGGGAGAAAGTGAGATGGATAGATTTTTGATGTATATGGTTTCTCTGATCATGGTTTAGATGATCTTGGAATCCAGATTGGAGAGGGTCCAAGAGGGAGTTGAATTCAACTAGTGTATACACTGTGCTCTACAAGTTTGAAAGAAAACCAGAAGGAAGGACAATAGTAGCTGTTGGAGGGTTTGGAGTCATCCATTGTTAATTTTGGTGCCTTTCCCTTTTTTTTGTAAAAAACCAGTTAAAATTATTTTAGTTCAAAAATTATATCTAGATTGATTTTGTCAGTTTTGTAGCTGAGTTGCAGTAAGTGGTCTTGAAAACTTTTACTATCCTACAAAAACTTCATTAGCCCTTCTAGAATTAAAGTTGCAATGAAGTGTCTTAAGTGCTGCAGTTTTATTTGTATTTGTGTCCCAGGCTGCAGTTTAGACCTGTGGACTGTTATCATCAATTTTTTAAGCACTTTCTATGTACAGAGCACTGTACTAAGTACCTGAGAGTGGACAGTGCAACAGAGGTGGCGGACACATTCCCTGCCTACAGTGAGCTTTCAGTCTAGAGCAGGAGGCAGACAGCAATATAAATAATTTGTAAATATATAATTTAAAGATGTACATAAGTGTACATAAGTGTAGTGGGGTTGAATACTGGAGCATAGAAAGAAGTTATGCATCAGAATTCACTCTGCCCTGCTCTCTGAGCAGTGGCTCTCTGGTTGTTAGCCATCAAAGTGGAAGGAGGTCGTTCTGTGTATTTCCTTTATTCACTTATTATAAACCATCCCTTCCATATTACATTCTATCAATCAACCAATGTTACTGAGCGCTTATATCGTGTGCGGAACACTGGACCAAGCGCTGGGGAGAGCATAACACAGATGAGTAGGTGTAGACAATCCCTGCTCACAAGGGCTTACAGTCTAGAGGGAGAAGATATATGTTAAATATCCTTTAGTATATGTATATCCTATATGAATATAGGATATGTACATAAGTGCTGTGGAGACTACCTTAGCATTAATTTTCTTAAGGGACTATATCCAAAAATTTTACACTGTATCCTTGGTTAGATAAAACTAATTTTCACAAGAGCAAGAGTTACGTGTTTGCAAAAAAGGCAGTTTCCCTAAGACTCTTTATATCAATACTTAACCCAGGCAGTTTCTGAAAGCCTCTTCCCAATCCTGTCCCTATTCTTTTCTCAGCCTCTAGCTAAAGTAATATGAGCTGACTGGAATGGGTGATGTTGTGTTTTGGATTTTTAAAAATCTCTTATTTTAAGGCTTTGCATTAAATTTATTTTCTACTTTAAGCAATCAGTGGTAGTTGAGTGGTTATTGTTTGCAAAGCACTATACTAAACACTTGGGAGAGTCCTGGAAATAGTCCTTGAAAAATAATCAGCAGTGGGAAGAAATTATATTTGATTGTTAATTGGGTTTCAGTTACTGGGACCTTTATGAAATTAATAGCACTGTATTCAAGAACTGAGAGAGTTTAATTTATGGTGGTCAAGTAAGGTTTGTTCAGTATGTTTTTTAAAATATTAAGGTAATTTCATTTCAAAAGGGTAAAAATGAGAAGAATGAGAACTCAATTTCAAAAGGTCACAAGTTTTATAGGGTGTCCCTTTTACTTTGGATAGCAATTTTTTGCCCCTTAAAAATTGCCAAGAGGATTAGCTAGGCAAATAGATTATCAGGATTTACCGGGAGATATACAGTTTTTGCAAATTAATGAAAAACTGCAAATATGAGAGACAGTATTCTGAGCACTTGCTATCCTAAGAAGAATCGTGTTAATACTGACTTTTGAGAGAAATAAGGTATTTAGCAAAAGAGGGCTATTGCTATTTTTTAGTGGATTGATCCTGAATAGAAACTCTAGTAGTTAAGTGTTCATTAAGTGCTTACTTTGTGTCAGAGGACTATACTAACTGCTAGGAGAAAATGCACATGTGGGAATTAGAGATGATTCCTGTGCCTCCCCAGAGCCTAGCTGGATCTGCAGTTCTGTGTGCCCCCAAAATGGGGACATCTCCAGCACATCATCTCCAGACCTGAATTTGGGAAGGAAACTGGACACGTCATCTACCCACATCCTGAATCCTGGAGAGCATTAGAAACTTAGGGAACTTTTTGAAGTTTTCAAGCTGGTTTCATGGACCTCTCCCCTGTTCTCTGAGAATGTGAGTGTAGAGCCAGGTCTCAGTAGCTCCAAGAGGGATTGCCATAGCTAAGGGAAGTAGCGTGGCCTAGTGGAAAGAGGACCTTCACCACCTGTCTGCTTTGTGACCTTGGGTAAGTCACCTAACTTCTCTATGCTTCAGTTACCTCATTTGTAAAGTGGGGATTAAGACTGCGAGTCCAATGTGGGGCAGGGGCTGCGTCTAACCCGATCAACTGTATCTACCCCAGCGCTTAGTACAGTGCCTAAACGTAGTTAGCACTCTTAACAAACTCTGCAGCTCTACCACAACTTTCTCTGGAAACTCACTGGAACTTGGGAGTAAGGATGAGGTGGACGTTAGGTTTCCTTGGATTTAGGGGGTAAGGAGCAGAATTTTTCCTTAGACTCTGTCCAGGGTGCAAGGGGACCCTCAAACTGGTTTAATGCCGTCTCAGAAGTATGGCTGTGTGACTGTATTCAACAGCTCCTTTGTCTTGCCATTTCTCCATACCCCCAAAAACTGCGTGCTCTGAACATGAGGCACTTACCATGTTTAGAAAACATACTCCAAGACTTTTGCTTTCTAGAGACATTAAAATTGAAATGTCCTCTCTGCCAGGCTAGATTTAATGGAAGAAATCAAAACAAATTCCATGAATATTTCTAGTTGTTGTTTTTTTTATCTAGACCCTTTATCCCCTAGAATTCAGGAATGCATACTAGAAAATGTATGCTCAGTATGACCCCCTCCTGGGGTTGCTTTTAGATGGGGTTAAACGAAAGCCTACAAGATAATTGTGGTATTTATTCATTCATTCATTCAATAGTATTTATTGAGCGCTTACTATGTGCAGAGCACTGTACTAAGCGCTTGGAATGAACAAGTCGGCAACAGATAGACAGTCCCTGCCGTTTGAAGGGCTTACAGTCTAATAGGGGGAGACGGACAGACAAGAACAATGGCAACAGAGTCATTACTAAATAGCATCAAGGCGATGTACATTTCATTAACAAAATAGGGTAATGAATATTTAAGTTCTTAGTGTCAGGCACTGTATTAAGCACTGAGGTGGATACAAGCAAATAGGGTTAGACATAGCCCCTGTCCCAAGTGGAGCTCACAGTCTCAATCCCCATTTTACAGATGAGGTAACTGAGGCCCAGAGAAGTGAAATGTCGTGCCCCAAGGTCACATCAGACAAATGGCAGAGCTAGGATTAGAACCCATGACCTTCTGACTCTCGGGCAGCATTCAGAGCCCGTTGTTCCATCTGGGGTTGGACCTTCAAAATTTAACTGAATGCGGGAGAAATTTGCTTTGCCCCACCAACTACTGTCATTTGGGTGTTTTTTTTTTTTAAAAATCCACTTCTAAATTTGAAAGGGAAAAAATAGCTTATTCATTTATTAGGTGGAGTTAAATTAGGTTCTGAAAATCCCCAGGCATTAAGTACTAATATTCTCTCAGTTTATTTGATCACACAGAACTTTCAACAGTTTCTCTGTTCCTTCAGTTAGAGTTTGGGAAGCAGCATGAGCCATTCACTCTAATATTTTATCTCTAGTGATGGCAACGGGATATTTGGAAGAACTGTGGAACTGCCCTTCTGGACATCCATACCTGAGGTTGAGGCTGTCCAACTAAGAGCTCTCTTAGCAACCTGTTACACTATAAATTAGTAAAGAAACATAATAATTATGGTATGTTAAGCGCTTCCTATATACCAGGCACTGTACTGAGCGCTGACCATCTTAATAAAATTAATTTATTATATAGCTTTGGTATTGCAGACATATAAGACATTTGGTGTCTAGGTCTCTAGTCGTATTTAGTGAGCGCTTACTGTGTGCAGAGCACTGTACTAAGCGCTTGGAATGTGCAATTCGGTAACAGATAGACATCCCTGCCCAACAATGGGCTCACAGTTTAAAAAGGGGAGACAGCAAAACAAAACAAGTAGTCAGGCAATAGCTGACTCCCAACAGCTTACTAAAACTGGTTGCCCATTTCCTCTCAAACCCTCCTTTAATCTATTGGTATTTTTAGGCTGCCCAACACTATGGCCTAGCACGTTCCCTATTGTCTTCATCAGAATTTATTGAACACCTACTGTGTGTAGCTCACAAGGAGTTTTCAGTCTATTCGGTGAAGAGAGGTGAAGATAAACGGGAAGAGGAAAAACATAGCTATAACTGAACTTACCGGCCCCTTGGGGCTCACCATTTGCCTCTCTACTTGTTTTAGCAGTATCAGAGAGTCCTGAGCAGCACATGCCATGTTCCAAGCATAGAGAAGCAAGAGCAAAGGAATCAAACTCAACCCAATAATCAGATAGAAATGCAAGTGCCAACCCCAAAACGTCTACCATACATTTCAAGCCCTGGCCCACAGCACCTGAGACTGCTTTTCTAAAGTAGTACCCTGTCCATAGATAATGGAGAATATGTTGCAGTAGATGCTATGTAGGTAACTAATTGTGTAATGTCTCTAAAAATCATCATCATCCCCATCATTGTGGTACTTGGTAAGGGTTTCCTTTGTGCCAGGCACTGGGGTAGATAACACCATATTTGGGCTGGGCTCAGTCCTTGTTGCACAGGGGGCTCACAGTCTAAGTAGGAAGGAGAACAGGTATTGACTGTCCATTTTATTGATGAGGAAACTGAGGTACAGAGAAGTTGTGACTTGCCCTGAGTCACACAGCAGACACATGGCAAAGTGAGGATTAGAACCCAGGTCCTCTTCCCAAGCTCTTACCCCTAGGCAACATTGCTTTCTTTAAAATCTCTTTCCAAGAGACACTGTAAATACATTGGAGCCAGTGCTCTCCTCCTATCCCTTTCTCACACTCCACTTGCATATTTTCAAGCGATTCAGAGGAAGGTAATATCTATACATCTTGTCAAACAAGGTTCTATGTTTGGCCAGCAACTTTCTGAAGAAATAACAACTTCAGTTCCATTGGTCAAAATGGGCTCACCATTATACAGATTAAATGCAGTTGGCATTTGTATACTCCACACACATGCAACTTGGAATTCCTCACCTCAAGCATACGAAAAAAAGCATGTGATTTAAATTGATAATGCACTGAAATGAAATTAGATAAAATGGAAATTCAATTATTTTGATGTGCCAGCGGATTATAGATGGTGTATAACCTCCCCATTCAGTCCCCTGGTCTTGCCATTTCTTGAAACTAAATTGTTATTGTCCTGTTAAGAAGCTTGAATAAGCATTGCTATGAAAAGTTTCCTTGGATTTATTTTTTTTGAGTGGTTCTAGCAAATTCAAAATAACTGCATCGCATTTATGTAGCACCTTGTAATGGAAGTGTTTACAGTCGTAAATTGTGTCTCAGTATCCTTGAGGTGGACAGGTCAGTAGTATTACTTACATAGCAGGAAACGGGCTAATTGAAGTGCCCAGTGAGTCAGAGGTAGAGAATTAGGTTAGAATTTTTTCTCCTGACTCACTTATTTTTATGTTTAGGCAAGTGAAGCACAGTGAACACAGCCTTTGAAATTTAGTGAGTTTCCCCAATGGCCAAAATGGATTAGTAGCAAGTTGTTTGTTGTGTTTTTCCTCCCACACACACCTCCCCCTTTTATAGTGAATTATCAGAGTAGTGCTTGTCTTTCGATTCCCAGGTGACCCTGCCATTTGGGAGACTGCCTCTTTGAACGCAAGGATATTTAAAAGAGAATCTCTTGTACACTTTGCCCATGGAAATAATCGGGCGGCTTTTCTGACTCCTCGAACATTGCTCAAACACCGAAAGTTAAGAAGGGAAAACTATGCCTTGCCATCAGCAGGGTTGAGGTCTCGAGTTGGCTTTGCGGTAATGGTGAGAGTTTTAGTTGAACCAACCACAAAGTCTTGCCCAGTTCCTCCGTGGGCACAGAACAGGCCATCGCTGAAAGCACCCCAGCGGACCCCGTCGTGCTGGGTAAATCTTTAAGTACTGATATGCAGATTGGCTTAATAGGGTCAAGGGGGGGTGGTTTAAGCAGAAACCAAGGGATAAGCAAAAAATAAAAAGTCATTTCTCAGTCAAAATTGGCACTCCGCAGGAAGTTAATGTTCACTTTGTTCTCACTCAAGACTTTGGCATATAGTTTCCTCTTTGCTTTTCCAGGAGAGTAGGGGGAGAGTGAATTTTGTTTTTAAAGTGAGGTGTTCATTCTGTAAGTTGTGGCTCTGTCCAACAGGAAATCGGGGAGTATATTTGAACATGTACATTCTTACGGGCCCTTCTCCGGGTAGTTAGTTCAGCAGTTATGTACGTAATGTAGTGGAACTCCCATTTCCACTATCAGTAATGCGTTTTAATGCCTGGCTCCCCCTCTAGACTGTAAGCTCCTTCGTTCATTCAATTGTATTTATTGAGCGCTTACTGTGTGCAGAGCACTGTACTAAGCGCTTACTGTGGGCAGGGATCCTGTCTACCAAATCTATTGTATTGTACTCTCCTAAGCATTTAGCACCAGCCCACGGTACACCCTCAGTATATACCATTGATTGATTGATTTCAGAGCCCCAGATAATCCTGAAAGTCTGAAATCCCCTTTTTCAGAGTATGCAGCTGATTCCACTCTCCTTCCCTTGGGTGGAGCTGACCCACTTTTTTCTGAAATACCAGAACGTCCACATATTAGCATGTACAAGTCTTTTCTTACTTCAGATGTCTTTGCTGTTCTGAGTTATCTTTACCATGCTACAGTGCTTGGCCCATGGCTCCATTTCTCCATCACTTGTGCAAAAAGAGCAACAGATTATGGTTTTGCTGCCTTCAGTCACAGAGATGGTGAAACCAAATAGTTCTTCGGATAGTATGCTAGAGAGCCACTCTCAGGAAAGAATTCTTGACCAAAATTGTTATCCTTAGTTTTTGGGTTGTATCACTCAATTCTTTCCATTCAGAAACCTCAAAGTGGACCAGTCATTCAGAAATAGTGCCTTGGTCTAAAGTAACCTTTACAATTGTATCATTAGACTGTCTGTAATTGTCCAAAAAGTTAACATTTGAGTCATCAGTTCCTGGCTTATTTGAGCATGTTTCATTTGTTATAAAGTGTGTGTCTGTGTGTGTGTGTAAATAGTTTTCAAATTTATTAAATTATAAACTTTAATCTATTTTTCTTCCAATGGAAAAAACAATTTCAAGACATCCAAATTTTAAAATGAACTTTGACATTAAAAAAATTCTTGAGCATGTACTAACCTTTAATGTAGGGGTAGAAAAATGATAATTTTTTAGCGATTCATATTAATAGTTTTAATTTCCATTTTCAGTGGTGATGGTGGAGTCTCTGAGATTGATAGATGAGCCTGCCAAACCTGGAGAGTTCTTACCCATCGAGAACCTGCTGAAAGAATTGATTATAGTCATAGTGGCTTGCAAAGTACATGAAAGACTTGGTGCTTTCTTTATCTATTTTTAATAATAATTGTGGTATTTGAGCGCTTACTGTGTGCCAGGCACTGTGTTAAGCACTGGGGTGGATACAAACAAATCGGGTTGGACACAGTCTCTGTCCCTCATGGGTCTCCCAGTCTTAATCCCCATGTTACAGATGAGGTAACTGAGGCCCAGGGGAGTGAAATGACTTGCCCAGAGTCACACAGCAGGCAAGTGGCAGAGCTGGAATTAGAACCCATGACCTTCTGACGCCCAGGGCCTTGCTCTATTCACTATGCGATGAGTGCCCTATTTAGGTCCCATTACGGCCAAAGTGACTGCAGCATAGTGCTATATAACAGCCCGTTTATTATGAATTCAGCCACTATTGTACTTTGAAATGCTTGTTCGACAAGTTTTTTTTTTAATGCAAGCATTTATTTGTCGATTAAATTTCCACTCTCATACCGTAATTATTGTAACTTTGGTTTCTGAGTTCCTTGAAAGTAGCAGCTTTTTTTTTTTCTTCGCTCCATTGGACTTTATCTTTAAATTGAATAGAAGTATGTAATTGTCTTGACAGTAAGCAGAGAGTTTAGGCAAGTAGGAAAGAGTCAATTGCGCTAGAATTGATTTAAGCATTTTGTACACCGAGACACAGCATTCATTTGATCATATTTATTGAGCGCTTACTGCATGCAAAGCACTGTACTAAGCGCTTGAGAGTTGGCTGGCCTAGCTCTCCCTAGCTCGTGCCCTCCACAGAACTCCTTGGGTCCTAGAACAGAGACCGTGGTCCTGCTGTGCCTGCTCAACCAGTCAGTCGTATTTATTGAACATTTACTGTGTGCAGAGCACTGTTCTGAGCACTTGGGAGAGTACAGTACAACATAACAGACACATTCCCTGCCCACAGTGAGCTTATAGAGGGAGACTGATATTAATATAAATAAAATGACTGATATGTACATAAGTGCCGTGGACCTAGGAGGGGGATGAATAAAGGAAGCAAGTCAAGATGATGCAGAAGGGAGTGAGAGAAGAGGAAAAGAGAACTTAGGGAAGGCTTCTTGGAGATGTTCCTTCAATAAGACTTAGAAGGAGTGGAGAGTAAAAGAATTATGCTCCAAGTTGTGCTTAAAGAATTGCATAACTCTAGAATTTCTTGTGCACATAGCAGGACCACTGTGTCCGGGCAAAAAGGAGTGAGTAGGTGGCCCTCACTCCCAGAAAGTAATAATAATAATAATGGTATTTGTTAACCGCTTACTGTGTGTCAAGGACTGTTGTAAGCGTTGGGGTAGATACAAGGTAATCAAGTTGTCCCACGTGGGGCTCCCAGTCTTCATGCCCATTTTACAGATGAGGGAACTGAGGCCCAGAGCAGATAAATGACTTGCCCAAGGTGACAGCAGACAAGTGGTGGAGCCAGGATTAGAACCCACATCCTCTGGCTTCCAAGCCCAGGCTCTTGCCACTAAGCCACGCTGCTTCTAAATGTAGATTGGGCCAGAGTTAATAAGTATTAGAATATTATTTCCAGACCGTATACAAAGACATGGACAGTGAAGTTGAGCTTTAAGATAGATAAGCAGATTGAATTAACTTAGTGCCTGTTAATAACTGTTGTGCAGTAAATCATGTTGTGGCTTTCATGGCCATAAGATGTTTATCTGTTAAAGTAGGTATTTAAGGAAACTGGAATATAATATTCCTGATTTTATTATTATGTAGAAATTAATTCATACAACTTTTTTGTATGTTTCTATGTATAAATTAGGACATGGAAGATGTAAATTTATAATTCCATTGTTTCACAGTACTGGTAGAATTTGAATATTATGTAACTTAGTGCTTTATTTCCCGCAGACAAAAGTCAATGAATTTTTGTGCAGACAGGTTTTTGGTGGTGGTTGGGTATTTTTTTTTTTTAGAGAATGAGAATCAGTATTGTTACATTAATTTAAGTACAATACAATAGCAACTGTTTGTTAAAATGAGTAATCCTGTAAAATAATATTTTAACTGTCCATTTGTCTAACTGAAGATATCTCATTATTATCGTTACTCATCCTTCACAAGAGTGGTGTACTATAGATATAGTATACGTAGATATTTGGCTTACTGCTGGGCTTCTCCAGTTGCCTGGTGGGTGTTTCCAGTAGCCTTGTGCAATTAAAAACTTCTGTCTCGTTTTCCATTCTTTGTTTAGGAGAAGCACTCAATTCCTAGAGGAAGTACAGATTTATGCTCCAGTAGGGGCTCTGGTTTGGGTCCTAATAGCTGGTTAACCACAATAGACCGATTTTACAAAAGAGAGCTAAGCTTATGGGTTGGATTACTTGTGGCCTTTTGAGTTCCCAAGAAGGTAGTAATCCTCATCCCATTTTATTATGAGTCCATCAGTTGTGGCATGGAAAGGAGATGTAAAGCACACGGGACTTTTTGACATTGCTATACCTCTGTGTACTTCTCTTCCTTTGTGGTAGCTTATGAGATCGTTCTTAGGTAGCTCTCAGCCCGTTATCTGTGTCTGTTTGGGAATTATGTCGACTTGCTCTTACTCCCCAAAGGTCAAGGGATGACCACTTTGTTTTCTCAGTTGAAGTAGCATTAGAGGGAAGTAGCATAAGTCCCGAAACCTCTGTTTAGAATCTGTTGCAGAGTGGAAATGGCTTTTCTTTGGATTATTACAAGTGAGGACAACTTGCTGGAAAGTGCAAAGACATTAGGCAAAGTTTTCTAACAGGTCTTTAAGGCCTTAGATTCTAAGCCACAACTCCTTTATTTTCCTACCACGAATCTACGGAGAGGTAGTCTTTAAGAAGTTGTTTTCAGTGAATCTGAAAGAAGTTCTCCCATATACTGAGGACCTAAATATAAACCGTGCCAACTGCCTAAACATTGAATGAGGTCCTCTTTCAAAATAGCACTTCCCTTATTAGCTCTGAACCAAAAAGGAAGTTTTCAAAGAAAAAAAACTTCCAGATATGTAGTAGAAGGGTTTAGTCTCTGAGTTGTCTTTAGATCCATTGTAGTACCCAGTGCTTAGATGGAAAGTTGTAAGGCAATCATTCTGTACTGTCGAGAATTAAGATAGCTTCTTAATAGTCCAGGTTCTTTGCATCTCCGCTTCCCTAATCCCGCCGCTTGGCCCCTGTTCAAGAGAGTGAGCTACAAAAAGGGAGAAAAAAGATGAAACACACATCTCTCCAATTAGTTCCTTGTGACAGTGGTTTAATGGAAAAAAGAAGTTGAAACTATTGGCCAGATGAGGCTTTTAAATGTTGTCACTAGTCCTAGATTTCTCTTCTCCAACTGCTTTCCCCCAATACTCTTCATAATTGTCAATTATGACATTTAAATAGAACGTCACTTGCACCATAGAAAAGATGTATATTGGTGTTCTTTACTTCACCACAGTGGCTGTTTTCCAAGATACTGTCTGAGGCTCATTAAGGATCGCTTCTGGCAGGTTCAAGTGCACTGTTCCATTTGATCCAAAGAAACTCAACCTCTAAATAGGTTTTATAAGACTTTTTTCCTTGAGACATTTTTCCAAATTTCCTAAGAAATTAGAGACAAATGGGGTGCTCTTCTGTTTAATCTGGTTGTGATTGCCTTCTCATTTTGTTTGTACCTCCAGATTAGCTTGGGGCAAATCCAGACGATTTTAGCCTTTCCATGAGGTAAAATTGTCTTTTCCCATCTGAGACCTCAAGATGGAGTAGGCAGAACTGATTCCACTTGAATATCTTGTAGTCTCCCCAGTAGTAACTCGTTAGAGTTTCAAGGAACCTTCCCTAAGCAGTCATTTCACGTTGTTGGACTTCCCCTCTAGACAAGCTGCTTGTGGGCAGGAATCATGTCTGTCAACTCTTCCAAGCACTGGACTCTTCCAAGGATTCAAGCAAATAATAATAATGTTGGTATTTGTTAAGTGCTTACTATGTGCAGAGTACTGTTCTAAGCACTGGGGTAGATACAGGGTAATAATAATGTTGGTATTATTATGCACATTAATTATAATGCACATTAATTATAATTGCACATTATTACTATGTGCAGAGCACTGTTTTAAGCGCTGGGGTAGATACAGGGTAATCAGGTTGTCCCACGTGAGGCTCACAGTTAATCCCCATTTTACAGATGAGGTAACCGAAGCACAGAGAAGTGAAGTGACTTGCCCACAGTCACACAGCTGACGAGTGGCAGAGCCGGGAGTCGAACCCATGACCTCTGACTCCGAAGCCCGGGCTCTTTCCACTGAGCTACAAATTAGGTTGTCCCACGTGAGGCTCACAGTCTTCATCCCCATTTTACAAATGAGGTAAGTGAGGCGCAGAGAACTTAAGTGACTTGCCCACAGTCACACAGCTGACAGGTGGCAGAGCTGGAATTTGAACCCATGACCTCTGACTCTCAAGCCCGGGCTCTTTCCACTGAGCCATGCTGCATACACCCAGAGCTCAATGAATAATAATGGTATTAAGTGCTTACTATGTATGTGCCAAGCTCTGTTCTAAGTGCTGAGCACTTTTATACCATTGATTGATATCAGAGCCTGGAAATCATTTTTGCACCTGACTGGAAGCTAAATAAGGAGTTCAGTTGGCCATTGTTGTGAAAGGTTGGAGTTCAATTTTGTGGGACTGCAGCAAAGTAAGTGAAAGAAGCAACGTGGCTTAGTGGAAAGAGCCCCGACTTGGGAGTCAGAGGTCATGGGTTCTAATCCCATGACCCAGAGAAGCAGCGTGGCTCACTGGAAAGAGCACGGGCTGTGGAGTCAGAGGTCATGGGTTCGAACCCCAGCTCTGCCACTTGCCAGCTGTGTGACTTTGGGCAAGTCACTTAACTTCTCGGTGCCTCAGTTCCCTCATCTGTAAAATGGGGATTAAGACAGTGAGCCCCACGTGGGACAACCTGATTCCCCTGTGTCTACCCCAGCGCTTAGAACAGTGCTCGGCACATAGTAAGCGCTTAACAAATACCAACATTATTATTATTATTATTATTAATCCTCACTCCGCCACTTATCAGCTGTGTGACTTCGGGCCAGCCACTTTTCTGTGTTTCAGTTCCCTCATTTGTAAAATGGGGATTAAGTCTGTGAGCCCCATGTGGAACAAGCTGATTACCTTGTATCTACCTCAGGGCTTAGAACAGTGCTTGGCACATAGCGCTTAACAAATACCATTATTATTATTATTGTAAATGTGTCTGCCAACTCGGTTGTATTGTAGTCTCCCAAGCTCTTAGTACAGTGCTCTGCACATAGAAACCAGAATGAGATATTTATTGAGCACTTAACAGCTGTACCCCAATTCAGTCCATTGTACTTGAGTCGGCCCTTCAAAGCAAGGGAGACTCGCACAAGCAGGTTTACCTGCTACTTCTTGAGGGCTGGGATTGCCAAAAAAAAAAAAGCTCTAGATTGTAAGCTTTGCTGTGAGTAGGGACCATTGACTACCAACTCTGTCGTACTCTCCCAAAGACATCATATAGTGCTCTGTACATAGTAAGTGCTCAATAACTACAACTGGTTGATATGTTAAGAATGAATGTAGTTTCATATGGGCCATTAGCAGTCAGCGTACTTTTAGTTTTGTTTTTTAATGGGATTTAAGTGCATACTATGTGTCAAACATTATTCTAAGCACTGGGGTAGGTACAAGTTAATTAGGACAGACATAGTCCCAATCCCGCATAAGACTCACAGTGTAAGTAGGAGGGAGAGCAGGTATTGAATCCCCATTTTACAGTTGAGGCAGCTGAGGCATAGAGTAGCAAAGTGGCTTGCCCAAGGACACACCGCAAGCAAGTGGCAGAGCCGAGATTAGAATCCTGGACCTCTGCCTCCCAGGTTTGTGCTCTTTCCGTAAAGCCATGGTGCTTGCTTAGGGTGGGGGGCGTGGGGCGGGTCATGAAGTCAGCTACTTCTGTACCTCCTTCCTACCTCTCAAATCAGGTTTGGAATATCTGCGCACAGTAAGTGCTCAAATACCATTGAAGGAATAAATAACTTGGAAAATGCTCATTTCTAGGGTAATTCCAAATGAGTAAAGTAATAATCTGATGGATGTCAGTTGAAAGCAAAAGGTTGGCCATTATCTGACTGGCTATTTTCATATAGATGACTATAATAATTATTCTGGTATTAAATGCTTACTACATGCCAAGCACTGTTCTAAGCCCTGGGGCAGATACAGTTAATCAGGTTGGACACAGTCCCTGTCCCGCATGGGGCTCACACTCTTATCCCCATTTTACAGATGAGTAATTGAGGCACAGAGAAGTGAAGTGACTTGCCCAAGGTCACACAGTAGACAAGTGGCAGAGCCGGGATTAGAGCCCAAGTCCTTCTTATTCCCAGTCTTGTGTTCTACCCATTAAGCCATGCTGCTTCTCCAGCCCCACTGAGTACCATTCATTTAATTGTATTTACTGAGCGCTTACTGTGTGCAGAGCACTGTAATAAGCGCTTGGGTGAGTACAATACAGCAATAAATGGACGCATTTCCTCCCCACAAGGAGCTTATAGTTAAGAGGCGGGAGAAAGACAATATAAATAAATCCACATTTGTGTAGCTAGCTAGAGCCATGGTTTAAGGGTGACTTGGTGACTTCAATTTTTAACATAACAGAATCTTTTTGCTATTCGTCTGTTTAAACTTTTTAGGAGTTTGTGTGGGGATGCTTTTTGTTTTCAAGAAAATGTTGCATTCCCTAATGTTCTACAAAATATTTCCATAAGTGTCTTCTTGTGGGTTTTTTTTTGTTTGTTTGGGGTTTGTTTTTTTACTGGTATTTAAGCCCTTTAGCCAGGCAACATACTCAGCACTGGGGTAGATACAAAATAACCAAGTTGGACACAGTCCATGTCCCATATGGGGCTCACAGTCGTAGTCTCCATTTTACAGATGAGGGGAGTAACTGAGGCATAGAGAAGTTCTCTTTGGAGGTGAGCAAAAGTGATGTGTCAAGTGGGATCAGTATGAAGCAAGATTCTTCATCCTCCCCCATCTCGTGCCAAACCATCACAAAATGTTCAGGGCTTAAAGTAAATATTGACCATTCTGTAATTTTATGTTGGGAAAGTGTATTTATACATGAATTGGGCTGTCAGTTTATTTAATTTTTTTTAAGTGATTTGCTAGCGTAGACAAGAGCCTCTTGAGCTAGAGCAGAATAAGGCTAAGGTGATCATTAATGGCACCTAAGAATAGCAGCATTGTGGTCTAGTGGTTAGAGCATGGGCATGGGAGTCAGAAGGACCTGGGCTCTAATCTCAGTTCCACTGCTTGTCTGCTGTATGACTTTGGGCAAGTCACTTATCTTTTGTGCCTCAGTTTACCTCATCTGTAAATATGGGTTGAAGACTGTGAACCGCATGTGGGACGGGGACCGTGTCCTACCTGCTGATATTATATCTATCCTAGTGCTTAGTGCAGTGCCTGGCACATAGCAAGCACTTAACAAATACCATAAAAAAAATAGCCCTTTGCTGGACCCTCATACTCTTTCTCCCCATCTCTCCACCTCCATTGCCCTGCCAGACCAGCTGAAAACTGGAGAAATGACCACCCTTAGTAAAACTAAATAATATGGCTTTTTTTATTCCCATAAAAGGAATTTCAATTGCATGGAATAAAAAACTGTAAAACATGGTGGAGTTTTCCTTTGAAAAAGGAATAAGCCACTAAAGCAGCCTCATTAGCATCTTTTTAAATAGCCCATGTTTCGTTCTTACACCGTACTCTACTCAGTAAAGAGGGCAAAGCTTTTACTGAGTTTTCCTCCAGAAGTAAAGTGAAACTGAGAGCTTGACTTCTAAGTTTTGAAATGAGACTAATTGCCTGAAAACCAGAAACAATTTCAAAAAAGAAAAGTCAGTCTCTTTCATGTCATTTTTAGGGTAGAAAATAATTCATAAAGAAATTTTTTGGGTAACCAGTTCAATTGGGTAACTCACCTCTGATTAATTCATTTCTTTGGCCAGTGTGAAAGTGGAGATGGGGAGCAGGGGGATTTATTCATTCAATTGTATTTATTAAGCACTTACTGTGTACAGAGCACTGTACTAAGCGCTTGGGGAAGTACAATACAGCAATAAAGAGTAACCATCCCTGCCCACAGTGAGCTCACAGTCTAAAGGGGGATGAAGTTGCTGGCGAAGACTTCACTGAAATGTTGTTAGGTATTCATCTATGTTTACTCAACAAGAGGAAATCTTGGGAACTGGCTGCCTGCTTCTGACTTGTTAGGGGAGACAGTTTGGGATAACAAGAGCTAATTGTTTTTGCTGTGATACCATCAGCTAATTGAGAATTTCCCCCCACTTTAGACTGTAAGCCGTTGTGGGCAGGGAATCTCGCTGTTTATTGTTGTATTGTACTCTCCCAAGCGCTTAGTTCAGTGCTCTGCACACAGTAAGCGCTCAATAAATGCTATTGATTGAATGAAGTTTACTTGTTAAGCTCTTACTGTGTACCAGGCACTGTACTATGCCCCAGATTAATCATGGCCTTATAAAAGACAAGCTTTTTAAAAAAAAAAAAATGCTTCTCCAAATTTTCTACCCATCAGTCAGTGGTATTTGACTGTTTACTGTGTGCAGAGCACTGTATGAAGCACTTAGGAGAGTGCACTACGAACCCTACTTTTACAAGGCACTTTCAGCCTACAGGGAATCTGTAAATTGGAATAAAATTAGCTCTTAAACGGTCTTGTTAATCTTGATTTAGCAATATGTGGAGTCAGCAGTGAAAAAGTGACCTAGTAAAGATTTGGAAGAAACTGAATTTGCATCCCTGTTAGGCCATTGGATTTCAAAGTCTGTAATAGGTCACTGCTGTCTGAGACAGGATATGCAGCCAATCATTGAATTGTATTTAGTGAGTGCTTATTGTGTGCAGAGCACTGTACTAAGCCGTGAGAGAGTACAATATAAGAGAGTTGGTATTCATTCAGTCATATTAAGTGTTTACTGTGTGCAGAGCACTGTACTAAGCGCTTGGAAAAGTACAACGCAGCAATAAACATTGACATTCCCTGCCCACAACGAGCTATATTCCACTTAATAATAATGTTGGTATTTGTTAAGCGCTTACTATGTGCCGAACACTGTTCTAAGCGCTGGGGGAGATACAGGGTAGTCAGGTTGTCCCACGTGGGGCTCACAGTCTTCATCCCCATTTTACAGATGAGGGAACTGAGGCACAGAGAAGTGAAGTGACTTGCCCATAGTCACACAGCTGACAAGTGACAGAGCCGGGATTCGAACCCCCGACCTCTGACTCCCAAGCCCGTGCTCTTTCCACCGAGCCACGTTGCTGAAATGTAACTCACGCTCACCAACATCAGTCAGTGCTGGACCCTCAGTGGTTCCTTAGCTGAATGAGAAGCTGTTCTTTGAGAGTTAGAGTTCTTGTTTCTTTGCACAATGGAAAGGGCAGTGAACTTAATTAATCTTTATTAATGATAGTACTGAATGGAAGTCCAAATATGCTTGGAAAGAGGCATTTTGTTTTCTTCAGGAATATTTTAGTAATTGATACTTAGTATTGGCAAGCATTTTAAGTGCATTTCACTTTGTTTAAAACCCTAAAAAGGTGCCATTTTTATGCCGTACAGAGTCTAAATTAACTTTTGTGGCACCTGTCTGAATTCTCCCGGTGGTATCTCCAAGTCACAAAAACAGTTGCAAATGGTTCAGCGTGGAAGCTGAGGCAAGACAGGGTCCTCCCATGGCCAGGATAAAAGATGGTGGTAGTACTGTCTAAAAGAAAAGTTCAGCGGCAAATCTAGAAAAGTGTTTCAGAGCTAACCCGTCTTACCTGGAATTTTACATTCGGTAGAAGATTTAGGGACTTTAATGGAACAATTTTCAGCCACTTAATCCTGATACTGAGTACCCCAAACATTACCTTTTTAAGACTCTCACACACCCTAGCATTCAGGCCTGACCAAGAGAAGCTGACCTAAATCAAACTGAAATGTTGCTTGGTCTCCCACTTTGAGACCACTAGAAATAGGCTCATAATAGCAGGAAAATTCACGACTGGATACGTTTCGATGCAATAAGAGATCTTTGGAATTTCCATAAAGAAATATTAGGAAGACTGTATTAACCAATGAGGAAACCAGACGCTGAAGCACACTAGGAAAAATGGTATATAATGAATAGCCAATTAGTGTAGGAAATGTTGGTCTTCTGTCTTACAGGAAATGAATGGAAGCATCCAGAATGAAAATGGGGAAGCCGTGTGGGTGCTTGGAATTTTAATTGCTCCATACGTATGTGATTTTAATTGAAAATACAGTTTTAAATGCTTACCGTATACTTTTTTAGGAAGACAGAATGTTTCAGAAAATTACATACAGACCTGTGCTTATAATTTTTTTTTTCCTGGTCATTTCTCAAGTCAATAAAATGCTTAATGGACTTTTTTTTTTCCAGTGCATCTGGTGCAAGCGTTGTAGCCATTGACAACAAAATAGAGCAGGCAATGGTAAGTAGAAATTTAGATTCCTATAATTGAGTAGAATCGGAAACTAATTATAGCTAGGTTGTCAAATCATTGTTTTAACACTGCCCTCCCTGTAATTCCATTTTAGGCATGGGTTTGCTTCCTCTTCTTTTTAGATATCAATTTAGTTGTAGTTTGCCTTTCCATCCCTCAAAACCCCAAATCATCCTTCCCCATATTATTTGGAAGTGGATCAATGTGTTTTTTCCCCCCCAGTCCCTCAAAAGTATTTCTTCTCTCCATGATAAAGGATTGTTTCTTGGGCAGATGTGTAAATGAAGCTGTGTCGAAGGATAAGGAACTAACAATAGGCTTTATACAATGTCCATCCTCCCCATCTCTGAAGTCCCAAACGTTGACATTATGCTTGCCTCTTCCCTCACTTTCAATCCCCTGTATTCAGTCTGTCACAAAGTGCTGTCAGTTCATTCTTCACAACAGTTCCAGTATCCGCCCCTTCCTCTCTGACCAGACTGCCACCGTGCTGAGCCAAGCACTTATATTCTTATTCAGCAATGGCATCAGTTTCCTTGCTGATCTCGCTGCCTCCAGTTTCCCTTCTCTCCAGTCTACGCTGCCCCGCTCGTTTTCTAGAACATTGTTCTATATACCGTCTCCCCACCTCTCAAATGGGGGTTGGCCATTCCTCTCTTTATCAAGCAGAGACTCCTGACCATCAGCTCTAAGGCACTCGGTCAGCTCTCTCCCTCCTACTTCTCTACCCTCTTCTTCCACCTCACTCCAGCTCACACTCTTCATTCTGCTCAAGCAGATGGTATTTACTCTGCCTCATTTTCATCTCTCCTGTCACCAACCCTTGCTCCCTCTCCCTCACCGTTTTAAATCAGCCAGACCACAGCTCTCCCCATTTTCAATTACATCACCTCCAGGTGGCCTTCCTGCTTCATGTTTAATCTCCTCAATTTATACACCCTCCGCTTCCTCCACAACTGCCCCTTAATCATTTTTGCACCATTTTAAATGCTCTCAATGCCCTGTAACACTTGTGTATCTCTACATGCCCCTTTTCCCCCTTTCTTACTCTGTAATTTTATTTTAGTGTCTGCCTTCCCTGCTAGTCCGTATATCCTTGGAGGCAGGGAAAAATGCCTACTGCTGACTCGTACTTTCCAGGCACTTGGTACAGGGCTCTGCAAACAGTGGGCACTACATAAGTACTACTGAGTGACCGATCCTTTAAAAAAACACCATTAAGATTAAAAAAAAAAAAATGGGATTTGACATAATACTTTCCATGGACCATTTCTTTCATCGAAAAGTATAGTTTACTGGTCACTGATTTGTCAGAGTATTTTTCTCAACTTCTTAATCAGATTAATTTCACTGTTTCTACATGTAGTTTAAATCTGCTAGTGGTTTTTACTTCTCAGCATTAACAAGAGATTTTTTTTCTTCAGTTTCACTGAAGGATTTTGGCATCATTCCAACAAGCTTCTTTTACCATTTCATCTTGCTCTGAATAGTGTGATTCTTGAGGCACTCTACTATAAACATTAAAGGCTTCTTATGCACTAAAGTAATACTTAAAACAAAGCTGAGTCAGAAGTTTTAAATTCACAATTAAGTGAAATAGTCAAGCTTGAGTCATATATCCATTCGGACTCTGAGTGTGTTCAAAAAGCCCAAATAACAACAATAAAAGTAATTGCAGTATCTGTTAAATACTTAGCTATGTGGCAGGAACTGTGCTAAGCGCTGGAGTAGATATGAGACAATCAGGTTGGACACAGTCCCTATCCTCCATGGGGCTCACCACCTAAATAGGAGGGAGAACAGCTTTGGAATCTCCATTTTACAGATGAGGAAACGGAGGCAGAGAGAAGTGACTTGCCCAAGCCCAAGGTTCCGTCCACAGGCAAATGGCATGGTTGAGATTCGAACCCAAGGCCTCTGACTCCTAAAGCTGTGTTGTTTCCACTAGGCACCAGTGCTTCTTTAGATGGCTTTCCTATCAAATGGCTCCAGAATAAACTGGTGTCATAGTGGAAAGTTTAATGACGCCAAAACCGAAAACAGTACTTCTTAATGCCAGGCATTTGCTTGCCTCTCACTACCTGGGGCTAATGTAGGGGCTGATGCCCCTCCCACCATCCCAGCCCCATCCCAGACCCTCTGAGTAAATCATATTTGCAGAATTCCATCCCTTCCCCACCTCACATTTGCTGTTTCCAATTCCACTTCTCCCCTCACTTCAACTTGCCTCATTTCAAAGCAAGAAGAGGTGGCCCAGTGATGCAATTTTAAAGAGCCCATACCTGATGATTTCCACAGTATTCTGCAAAGACCGCCTGCCTAAGAAATTTGAGACTGGTGCATGCCAGAACCCCTTTCCAGGAAAGTCCAACCCAATACCTGCTGTGAGTGGGACACGTCATTTCACTAATTCGGTTGTTTTGTGTGTTTTCCCAAGCACTTAATATACTGCTCTGCACTTAGTAAGCGCTCAGTAAATACCAGTGATTGATTTGACATGCTTGGACAATTTGGAAAGTGTTTTTAAATGAAATTAAGCCCATCCTTTCTGTCTGAGCTCCTGGGACACTACCCTGTAGCCTCCCTCTGTTTCCTTTCCTGTTTATTGGAATTAGACATTAGCCTGCTTCCAGCAGAGGAACATCCCAGGCAGCAAAATAATAATAATGATGATGCTACTTAAGCATTTATTGTGTCCAGCACTGGGGTAGATACAAGTTAATCAAGTTGGACACAGTCCCTGTCTCACATGAGGCTCACAGTCTTCATCCCCAGTTTACAGAGGAGGTAACCGAGACCCAGAGAAGTGACTTGCTCAAGGTCACACGGCAGACACGTGGCAGAGCTGAGATTAGAATCCAGCTCCTTCCAACTCCCAGGCCCACTAAGCTACCAGTGCATACGCCCTCCCCCGCAACCCTGCCCAAAACACCCCTCTTCCGGGCATGGGGAAATGTTGGAAAGGGAGTGAATCTTCAGTGTCTGCAAAATCTGGGCCCCTATCCCAGGTCTTCCCCCAGCACCTCCTCCCTAGCCTTGTCTGTGCCCCGGCAACCGGTTGCAGTCTGGCCAACTTGCATTCTCTGTGGCAGAGGGGGAGAAAAGAGGGGATGCCTTACCCCTTTCTTGGAATCAGCTTACCCCACCCTACCTCACTGATCTCCCACCACAGCCCAGCCCGCAAACACGGCTCCTGTGGTGCCAGCTTGCTCACTGTGCCCCGATCTTGTCTATCTCACTGCCCACCCCTTTCCCACATCCTCCCCCCTAACCTGGAACTCCCTCCCCACTTCCATATACGCCAGACCACCACTCTCTCCACCTGCAACGCATTACGGTCACCTCCTCTCCGAGAGGCCTTCCCCGATTAAGCCCTTTCCCCCCCAGCTCCCTCTTCCACGTCATCTATGACCCGTGGACATTTGCTGTTCGCCCCAACCCCACAGCACTTAGGTACATATCTTTAAATTACATATGATAAGTTGTTGGTTTATTCATATGAATGTCTGTCTCCCCTCTAGACCGAATGCTCCTTATGAGCAGGGGACGTGTCTCCTGACTGCTGTATTGTACTCTCCCAAGCGCTCGGTACGATGTTTTGCACATAGTAACCGCTCGATAAATACGACGGATTGATTTCCATCCTCCCTCATCCCCTCCTGCTCCCTGTGCAAGTTCAGTCGAGCTCGCCAGGGTCTCTGCAACTCTTTGTGGTTCTTTTATAGTCCAGACATGCCGAAAGAACTCATCCACGGTGCCGGTTTTGTCGTTCACAGGATCTGGTGAAAAGCCATTTGATGTATGCAGTCAGAGAAGAAGTGGAAGTATTGAAGGAACAAATAAAAGAATTAATTGAAAGAAACTCTTTACTTGAACGAGAAAATGCACTGTTAAAATCCCTCTCAAACAACGATCAGTTATCCCAGCTCTCCACCCAACAAGCCAACCCTGGTAGCACTTCTCAGCCGCAAACCGTGATAGCACAGCCTCTGCAGCCAACGCAACCTCCACAGCAGCCGAATGTCTCCTCAGCGTAAAGCTTTCCGGCCTCGTAAAGAGAAGAAAAAAACCCAACAAAAGACAAAAAAACTGAAGCAACCTGCCCTTGTGTGCCACTGGTGTTCTCTTTCCACTTTATATGACAGCAAATAGCCATGCTTCAGTTGTGTGTTTGGCCTTTTCAGTATTAGACAATCATCCCACAAAAGCTTTCCCTCATGTTGAGATGTCATGCCGCAGTTGCTGTCCAGTCATGTCATCAGTGCACAAGGGAAGGGTGATAGATGGAGTTATTTGTGATGCAGGGAAAGTCTGCTTCTTAGCCTAGTGTGCATGAGTGGGGTCGTTAAGAGCTTGGTGGCTCTCCAGAGTTTCCAGTTACCCACGGATTCCTTTGAGCCTCCCTCCCGTGCATCTTAAGCAACCATTCAGCTGAAGAGCCACCGTTCCTTCGATATAAGTACCATTTGCCTACATTAGTTTTCATTTATTTGTGTTTTATTTATTACAGGGCTGCTATTTTCATAATGTACATGAACAATGTCACAGAACTTTTTTTAATTTTTTTTTTCAATAAATGTAAGTAGCGGTAAAGGAATTGATAGACGGGATTGCAGTTAATAGAGTAAAAACGTTTAGGCAATAATTGAACAAAAGAATCCTGGCATTTCGAACACTAATGGCAATTGACCTTTGGTATTTATTTTCAGTAGTCCAGACCCAGCTTGAATGTAAATTTTGTATAGTGTAAGTATGAAGACCATAGTGCATCTGTACAGGTAGTCCCCGGTTATTGTGATATAATAAATAATTGATGGGCTATTTTGATGAAGAAATCTTTGCTCATTTCTGTTTCTACTTTCTAATAGAGAAATTGCCATGATTCCTCTGCTTTTTGACATTTCGTATGACTTTTTTTGGGTGGGAATAAAAAGCTGTGAAATTGTTCAACCTACTTTGTAACCAAAGAAGCAAAGCTGTGTAATGGATTTTTTTTTATTTTATAATGCACATTCTTTATGTATTTTTATTTAGTGTTTTCTCATTCACAATTTTCTTTGCTGTCTAGCATGATCTGCATGACCTATAATCTCTGAACCACTTTCGTACCTCATGTTTTTATCCAGCACTCTTATTGTAATATGTAATAGTCTGTGAACAATGTCAAATAAAAAGAACGAACAGCTGGTGTTGGTGGAGCTGAGCTAGTGTGGCTGTCCACTAGTTGTAAAAAAAAAAAAAAATGAAGTGAGCCATCTTTTGTTCATTTAAAATGGTGTTTTGAATTTCGTATGCAGAAAACGTTTTGTTACATTGCAGATTTTAATGTATTTAATAAATGCAACATGCAGATTAAGTGCAGTGTATACTGAGTATTTAAATTAAAAATGTACATTTCATAAAATACAGTTTCAAGAGAAAGCATCATTTTGTGTAAAGTAAACTAACACATTAAGTGTATGTCAGAAATTGATGTATAAATATATATTTTAACACATTTTCTGAAATTAAACTGCAGTTTTGTTGAACTATTTGGCTCAATGTGTTCAAAACTCAAATTTGATGGATTTGCATTTTCACCTGGCCTGCAAAGCGTTTCGAGACCTGTAAATCCATAAGGAAACGTTTGCACTCCGGTTAACTACCTGGAGGAAATAACGTCATGGAAGAATAGCTTCTGGGGGAGGTTAACCCCCTCCCAATCATCGTGCGTCGATGAAAATTAGCCTCTGGAAGAAAGGTCTCTCTTTTGCTTCTCCATGTGTTTAAACTTAAATATTTCCTAGTTGTCGTGCTTACATTTTGCAGTGAAGGAAACCCTTGTACCATTTGCTATGGGCTTCACTGAGTGTTGAGTGATTTGGAAGCCCCTACTCAAGGTAAGCGTTTACAGACCAGTGAAGGATGGGAGAGTTATCAGTGTTTGTATAATATCAGATACACAGGGTCCGGACACACCATCTCCTGATCACTTACTAGCTTCTGACGGTGTGGAGGCAGGGAATTAGGGCTCTGAGTGTGGTCGACCTAAGCGGAGTTAATGAGCATACTGCCCGCTCCCGCGTGTCTTCCCTCCACTGCCCAAGATCACATTATTTTCTATCTTGACTGGTGGGCCAAAAGAATTCAGAAAAAGATTTCCTGTCCATCTCAGAGGTCTTACTGGGTAATAAGCAAAATCTGGCTCAGGGCAGGGTGAGAAGTGTAAATTTTGAGTGGTTATCCTGTCATCACGGACTTCTCCACAGGCTAGAGAACGGGAGTGAATTGCCTGCAAGTAAGTACTTAGATTTCATGATCGCGGTCTCCAAAAATGCTTCTGATTCAAATTATAACTCGAATCTGTTTCCAGGAGCTCTGAGCTAATTGGAAGCCGAGGCTGGGGATCAAGCCACTCTCCCTGACATATCAAGAGGGATGTCGTGCCGGTCTTAGGGGACCGATTAATCTAATGAGATTCTTAGCAGTTTTGCTGCACTGTTGAGAAATTACACAAATGTAGCTATTTATTTTGGTCATTTTCACAAGTCAGTCTTAAAAAAACATCCCTTCAGCGTAAGGCAGTGACTCAGGAAAGAAGAGTGATGTGTTCTCCCTTATATGATCCCTTCCTCTCGGAGTTAGTTCTCTTCAAGCCACTTGTGCAAAGAAGTTGCTTCGGCAACCGGAGTTTACCTTTGGCCTGGATGGTCGTGACAAAGTCACTGAATTTTAATCTAATAACTAAGATGTAGGTACAGTAGTTGAAGGCCAGCTCTGTTTACTCACTGCTCTGAGAGCTCTGAGTTGTGACTGTGGTTTAATATTCACTAGGTAACCAACCCTGAAAGCCCTAGGCCCTTCAGGAGCCGGGGATGTGATTGTACATCTCCAGTATATTCTTCGTTTTGATGATTTTTAAAAAAATCATATTAAGTGCTTTACTATGTGGAGACTAAGTGCTTGGGAAAAGGCAATTTATCAGAGTTGGTGGAGTGTTTCTGGCCCACAAGAAGCTAAAGGTCTAGAGGAGACAGATGCCCATGTAAATAAATAATGTGGATAGAAGGATAAGTGTTGAGGGTAGGGTGGATAAAGGGTACAAATAGAATAAGAATGGTACTTGTTAAGCGCTTACTGTATGCCAAGCACTGTTCTAAGTGCTGTGGTAGATACAAGTTTATCACGTTGGGCCTAGTCCCTGTCCCACGTGGAGCTCCCACTCATAATCTCCATTTTACAGATGCGGCAACTGAGGCACGGAGAAGTTAAGCGACTTGCTCGAGGTCGCACAACAGACAAGTGACAGAACCGGGATTAGACCCCAGGTCTTTCTGACTCCCAGGCCTCTTCTCTATCCACTAAACCACCCTGCTCCAAGTGCAAGAGTGATGCAGAAGGGAGAGGGAGTAGAGGAAAAGCAGCAGAAAGAGCCCAGGCCTGGGAGTCAAAGGATTTGGGTTCTAATCCCACCTCTGCCACTTGGCTGCTGGGACACTTCGGGTGAGTCGCTTAGCCTCTCTGTTCCTCGGTTCTCTTACCTGCAAAGCGATTCAATATCTGTTCTCCCTCCTTTGCAGAGTATGAGTTTCATCTGGGACCTGACTACCTAACCCAGTGCTTAGCATAGTGCTTGACACAAAGCAAGCACTTAAATACCATAATCATTATTATTATTATCGAAATGAGGCCTTAGTCGGGGAAGACCTCTTGGAGATGTGATTTTAATAAGGCTTTGAAGGTAGGATGAGCGATTTGGGGATATATAATAATGTTGGGCACTTACTATGTGCAGAGCACTGTTTTAAGCGCTGGGGGAGATACAGGGTAACCAAGTTGTCCCACGTGAGGCTCACAGTTAATCCCCATTTTACAGATGAGGTCACTGAGGCACAGAGAAGTGAAGTGACTTGCCCACAGTCACATAGCTGACAAGTGGCAGAGCTGGGATTCGAACTGACTCCACTGAGCCTCGCTGCTTCTCTATATGGAGGGAGTTTCAGGCCAGAGGCAGAATGCGGGCAAGGAATCGATGAGGAGATAGATGAGATTGAGGTACGGTGAGTAGGTTGGCATTAGAGGAGCGAAGTGAGTGTGCTGGATTGTAATGGGAAGTCAGGGAGGTTAAATGGGAGGGGTCGAGATAGCCGAGTGCCTTAAAACCAATGGTAAGGAGTTTGCTGAGGTGGATGGGCAACCACTGGAGGTCCTTGAGTGGGGACGTGTGGACTGAACACTTAGAAAAATGATTCAGGCAGCGGAGTGATGGATGAACTGGAGTGGGGAAAGTCAGGAGGCAGGGAGGCTGATGAAGTAGTCAAGGTGAGATAGGATAAGGGCTTGGATCAACATGATAGGAGTTGGGAGGGAGAGGGAAAGGTGGATCTTAGCCAAGTGAAGGTAGAACTGATATTAACTGATAATAGAACTGCTAACTCTCCCTCACCCTGTTCCCTGCTCTGATGATGATGCTGGTGGTATTTGTTAAAGTGCTTACTATGTGACAGGCACTGTTCTAAGCACTGGGGTAGATCCAGGGTAATCAGGTTGTCCCAAGTGGAGCTCACAGTCTTAATCCCCCATTTTACAGATGAGGCAACTAAGGCACAGAGAAGTGAAGTGACTTGCCCAAAGTCACACTGCTGACAAGTGGCAGAGGCAGGATCAGAACCCACAACCTCTGACTCCTAAGCCTGGGTTCATTCCACTAAGCCACACTGCTTCTCATAGCATTTGGGGACTGAATAAGTGAGTTGAGTAGAAGATAATGCCAAGGTTATGGGCTTGTGGGACGGGAAGGATGTTTGTACTGTTTACAGTGATGGGAAACCTGAATGAAAGGATTTGGGTGGAAAGATGAGGATTTTTCTGTCATTAAGGAGCAGAGTGATGGGAACAGATATGTGACACTGCTGGGCATTCCTCAGAGTGGTCCCTTCTTTTAGGAGTTTATGTGGTATGGGTGATGCGGTTTGAAGGTAATTTGGGGAGCAGAATAGAAGAAGAAAAGCAGCATTGCCGAGTAGAGCATGGCCTTGAGAGTGAGAGGACTTGGATTCTAATCCCAGATCCACCACTTGGCAGTTTGACCTTGGGTAAGTCACTTAACTTCTTGGTGCCTCAATCACCCCCTCTGTAAAATGGGAATTCAATCCTCCTCCCTCTAACAGACCGTGAGACCCATGTGGGACGGGGACTGTGTCCAACCTGATTATCTGTCTTGCATCTTCCCCAGTGCTTAGAACAGTGCTTGACACAGAGTAAGTGCTTAACAGATGCCATAAAAAAATGTATTAAGCACTTCTGTGCCAAGCACTATTTAAGGACTGGAGTGGGTACAATAAAATCATGTAAGACGCAGTAGAAGAGGGAGGGAGAACAGATGTTTGCCTGAGAAGGCCTAATTGTTGTGGCTTATAAAGTATGATGGAATACTATTTATGACTGTTTTACACTTGACTTCAATTTACAATCCCCCAGTCTGGTAAGAGGGTTCAACATTGTCTTTCCAGGCTTATTGGTGAGGAATCTGAAGGCACTAGGGGATAAGCATCACTGTAAAAATCCAACCCCATGGTTCTGCTTCCCCAGCGCATCACTTGGAATACCTCCCTCCTGAAGAGAGAATAAATCTTGTTCAGTCTTTAATCGTGGCAGAGAAGCAGCATGGTCTCGTCGATACAGTGTGGGCCTGGGAGTCAGAAGGACCCGGGATCTAAGGCCGGCTCTGCCCGGGCAAGCCAATTAACTTATCTGTGTCTCATTTACCTCACCTGGGAAACGGGGAGTAAGACAGTGAGCCCCATGTGGGACACGAACTGTGTCCAACATGATCATCTTCTATCTACCCCAGTGCTTAGTACAAAGCCTGGCACATAGTAAGCACTTAAAAAATATTGCGGAAAAGAATACTGAAAGATATTAAATGTGACCTGTTCCACTTGGTCTCTTCAAACTCTGGAAACATTTCTGTAAGGAGGTCTTCCCTGGTCCCCGATTTACATCTTAACGACTTTGGCAGTCTGCTAATTATGCAGCTAGGTCACAAGAAAACACCACCTCTATAGATAGCACCCGAGAAAAGCCTGCGGCGAGAAGCAATCGTATTTCCCTGACTTCTGCGGAAATTCGTGTTGTCAATGTCTAATTCTGATGTTCTTATCAAGTATGGAAGAGGTTGTTCCAGTACTCCAGTGTATTTCCAGTCCTCTACCAGTCTCGACTATGGGAGGGAGAGGCCCGTCCATTCCATTCCTAGCTTGGCCAGTGGCTAGTGAATGGAAGGCCGTTTGCTACAAGTCAGAACTCCATTGTGCTGGGCAGCAGTAGCATAGGAGAGAGTCGAGGGTGGAGACTCGGGTTTAGTGCGCGGAAGGTGGCAACGGTAAACCGCTTCCGGATTTTTAGCAAGAAGACTCTGTGGATCCACAACCAGAGCGATTGCAGATGGAGGTGGGGCCTGCTGGGAGAGATGTGTCCATGGCGTCGCTATGGGTTGGACACGACTCGACAGCATAAGACAACGACAACAACAATTCTTATCATAACTGTGGTATTTATGTGCTTACTATGTGCCTAACACCATACAAATCAATCATATAGAGCAGAGCACTGTATTAAGCACTTAGGAGAATACAATATAACAATATCATAGATACATTAACTGCCCACAACAAGCTTACAGTCTAGAGGGGGAGACACATTAATTCAAATAAATAAAATCACAGGTCTATAGACATAAGTGCCGTGGGGCCGCAAAGTGGGGATGAATAAAAGGAGCAAGCGATGTAGAAGGGAGTGGAAGATAAGGAAAGGAGGGCTTAGTCAAGGAAGGCAAGAAGCAGGAGATGTGCCTTCGCTAAAACTTTGAAGGGAGGAAGAGTAATTGTCGGATATGAAAAGGGAGGGTGTTCCAGGCCAGAGGCAAGACGTGGGTGAGAAGTTGTGGATGAGAGGTGGTGGGGAGATAGGAAAGATTGAGGCACACTGAGAAGGTTAGCACTAGAGGAGTGAAGTGTGGGGCTGGGTTATAGAAGGGGAGTAGTAAGGTGAGGGTAGAGGGGACAGAGTGATTAAGTGCTTTAAAGCCAACTGTAAGGAGTTTCTGTTTGATGTGGAGGTGGATGGGCAACCCCTGGAGGTTCCTGGGGAGTGGGGAAATGTGGCTTCAACGTTTTTGTAGAAAAATGATGCGGGCAGCAGAGTGAAGTATGCACTGGCATGGGGAGAGGCAGAGAGGTCAGCAAGGAGGCTATTAATCAAGGCGGGTTAGGATAAGTGCTTGTATTAACGCATATTTTAGCAACGTTGTGAAGGTTGAACAGGTTGAATATGCGGGTTGAAAGAGAGAAGTCAAGGATAATGCCAAGGCTTGTGAGACAGATGGTGATGCTGTCTACAGTGATGAAAAAGTCAGGGGAGGACAGGGTTTGGGTGGGAAGATGAGTGCTTTTTTAGAGATGTTAAGTATGAGGTAATGGCGAGACATCCAAGTAGAGATGTCTTGAAGGCAGAAGGAAGCGCGAGACTGCAGAGTGGGAGAGAGAAAAGGGCTGGAGATGGAGATTTGGGTGTCATCCGCATAGGGGTGATAGTTGTAGCCACGTGAGCGAATGAGTTCTCCAAGGGAGTGGGTGTAGATGGAGAATAGAAGGGGACCCAGAATTGAATCTTGAGGAACACCCACAGTTTGGGGTTGGGATGCAGAGGAGGAACCAGCGAAAGAGACTGACAATGAGCAGGCAGAGAGATAGGTGGAGAATCAGGCAAGGATATGGGTGGATTCAAGATAATCAGATCAGACAAATTCTCTTTCCCGTATAGGGCTCACTAAGTAGGAGGGAGAACAGGAATTGAATCCCCATTTTACACATGAGGAAATTAGGGCATAGAGAATCTAGGTGACTTGCCCAGGGCTACGCAGCAGGCAAGTATTAAAACCAGGATTAGAACCCTGTTCCTCAGAATCCGAGGCCCAAGATCTTCCCTCTAGGTCATGCTGCTTTCCTAAAAAATTCCATCTTGTTTTCCAAATCTCCCAAACCTAGAGTACTGTGCTCATCCTATTACACATAGTAAGCGCTCAATAAATACTATTGAATGAATGAATGAACTTTTGAAAACAAAGTCCCCAAGCATAGGAACATTAGGAAGTGGGGTTGGGAAGTCACATGGAAACCTTCTACAATATGGGGTTTTTAGTGGCGTTTCAATGGACAGCAGCAACTCCCCTAGTCAGACACTGGAGAACCTCTGTGGGTCGAAGGTAATGGGGAAATGGGCTGTAAAATTGAATTGAGGAAGAAATTGGATGAAAGCAGGTCGCGACTCTCTGAGGAGGCCTCGGTGCCTCATCGCCACAAAGTGTAAATGGACTTTCATTGATTCAGTGGCATTTATTAAGTGCTTATCTGTGCAGAGCACTGTATTAATACAATATAACAATATACAATACATTATACAATACAATATACAGTACAATATAACGATATAACTTCTATAGAGAAGCAGCATGGCGTAGTGGATAGAGCACAGGCCCGGAAGTCAGAAGGTCATAGGTTCCAATCCTGGCTCTTCCGTTTGTCTGCTGTGTGACCTTGGGCAAATCACTTCACCCATCCGTGTCTCAGTTCTCTCAGCTGTAAAATGGGGATTGAGACTGGGAGCCCCACATGAGGCAGAGAATGTCCAACACTATTTGCTTGTATCCACCCCAGCGCTTAGTACAGTGCCTAGCACCTAGTAAGCATTTAACAAATGCTTAATAATTATCATCAAGGCAGGCCGAGCTTCGTCCTATGATGACATGCAATGAAACAGTGTTCAATGAAGATGGAGAAAATCGTCGGACTCCTTCTCTGCACAATCCTTCTCCGCAGTTTTGCATTTCCTTCTGTCTTTAGGACGTCTCTACCTGGATATCCGCCTACACCTCAAACTCAACGTCTAAAACAGAACTCCTCATCTTCCGTCCCACCCCCATTCCTCCCCATGACTTTCCGATTACTGTATACAACAGCCCCCATCTCCCTGTCTCACAAAACCAAGAGTTTGACATCCTTGACCTCTCTCTCTCATTCATCGTGCGTATTCAGTCCGTCACCAAATCTTGGTGGTACCTTCACAGCATCTCTAGAACGTACCCCTTCCTCTCCCACCAGCTACCATGTTGGGGTGCAAACAAACAAGTCCGAGTGAACACAGTCCCTGTCCCACTTGGGGCTCCTAGTTTCAATCCCCATTTTCCAGATGAGGTAAAGAGAAGTGAAGTGACTGGCCCATGGTCATGCAGCAGACAAGTGACAGAGCCGGGATTTGAACCCGTGAACAGCTGATTCCCAGGCCCGTGCTCTATGCACTACGCCGTGCCGCTTAGGGAGCCTCGGGAACATAGACGGACAGCGGCTTAACTGTCAACAGTCTGGCATCTCTGCGGCCGGCCCAGTTGGAGATCTGACTTCCCTCCGCTGACATCTGCCTTCTATCTGTTTATTTCTGGCCCTCCGCTTATCCAGGTAGTCCCCCGACACTCAGGGGGATGGCGGCCAACAGGATGTGCATCCTTTTGGCACGAGCTCATTCCACAAAGGGTGCATCCTCCCGTGTGGAAGCGTAATCTCTGATGGGACTGTTTGCTCCGGGAGGCCATATGTGTCTTCTACGTGCAGAGGACATCCTCGGTAGCTCTCCTTCTTCCTGTCTCTAGTTTTGGGTTGTTTTTTTCAGCCTTTGTGAAGCATTTTCAGTATTTGTACTAAGCTCTGGGATAGGTACGAGATAATCGGGTTGGGCGCAGTCCCTATCCCGCGTAAAGCTCACAGCTCCCCATTTTGCAGATGAGGTAACTGAGGCACAGAGAGGTGAAGCGAGTTGCCCAAGGTCACACAGCAGACAAGTGGCAGAGCCGGGATAAGAACCCAGGTCTTCTGACTCCCAAACACGTGCTCTAGATCTGGGAGTAGAGCTGACCCATTCCCTACCAGTCCTTCCTCTAACTCATTCATTCAGTTGTATTTATTGAGCACTTACTGTGTGCAGAACACTGTAGTAAGCACTTGGAAAGTAAAAGTCAGTGACAAATAAAGACAATCCCCGCCCATAATGGGCTTACAGTCTAGAAGCTGGGAGACAGGCATCAAAACAAGTAAACAGGCATCAATAGCATCAATTTAAATAAATAGAATTATAGATATATGCATATCATTGATATGAATAAATAGAATTATCAATATGTACAAATATACACAAGTGCTTTTGGGGGAGAGGAGTAGAGGAAAGGGAGCGAGTTGAGATGATGAGGAGGAGAGGGGAAGCAGAGGAAAAGGGGGGGCTCAGTCTGGGAAGGCCTCCTGGAGGAGGTGAGCATTCAGTAGGACTTCGAAGGGGGAAATGTAATTGTCTGGCGGATGTGAGGAGGGAGGGTGTTCCAGGCCAGAGGTAGGACGTGGGCCAGGGGTCAACGGTGGGACAGGCGAGAACGAGGCACCGTGAGGAGGCGAGCGACAGAGGAGCGGAGTGTGCGGGCTGGGCTGGAGAAGGAGAGAAGGGAGGTGAGGTAGGAGGGAGCGAGGTGATGGACAGCTTTGAAGCCAATAGTGAGGAGTTTTTGCTTGATATTATATAAATGTGTTCCAGGGCTCGCCTATCTCTGGTGGATTCTGCATAACTTGGGGTCTGCACATCTGCCAGTAAAATAATGGTATTTGTTAAAGGCTTGCTATGGGCAGCACACTGTACTTACCGCTGGGATGGTTACAAGTAAATCGGGTTGGACACAGTCCCTGTCCCATGGGGGGCTCACAGTCACAATCCCCATTTTACAGATGAGGTGACTGATGCACAGAGAAGTTCAAAGACTTGCCCAAGTGAAGTGACTTGACCTTGGACAAATTCATTCATTCATTCATTCAATAGTATTTATTGAGCGCTTACCATGTGCAGAGCACTGTACTAAGCACTTGGAATGGACAATTCGGCAACAGATAGAGACAGTCCCTGCCCATTGACAGCTCACAGTCTGATCTGGGGAGACAGACGGACAAAAACAAGACAACATAATCACGATAAATAGAATCAAGGGGATGTACACCTCATTTACAAAATAAATAGGCAAGTGGCAAGTCGCGGGCAAGGGGCAGAGCCGGGATTAGAACCCATGACCTTCTGACTCCCAGTCAAAAGTGATGTTGTCTTTGATGAGAAGTTCATTTTGGGACGTTGAGCTTACGGTGCCAGTAGGATGCCCCGTGTAGAGAGAAGCAGCGTGGCTCAGTGGAAAGAGCACGGGCTTTGGAGTCATAGGTCAAGGGTTCGAATCCCGGCTCGGCCACTTGTCAGCTGTGTGACTTTGGGCAAGTCACTTAACTTCTCGTGCCTCAGTGACCTCATCTGTAAAATGAGGATTGAGACTGTGAGCCCCACGTGGGACAACCCGATTCCCCTGTGTCTACCCCAGCGCTTAGAACAGTGCTCGGCACATAGTAAGCGCTTAATAAATACCAACATTATATTGGAAGCAGGAAGAGATATGAATTTACAGAGGACGGAGGCCAGGGATAGTGAGGTAGATTTAGTCTCAGTCACGTAGAAATGGTAGCTGAAGCTGCAAAAGTGGATGAGTTTCCCAAGGGGACCTCTACAATATCACCAAGATCCGCCCTTTCCTCTCCACCCAAACGGCTACCTTACTATTACGGGCTCTCGTTATATCCCGGCTAGACTACTGTGTCGGCCTTCTCTCTGGCCTCCCTTCCTCCTCTCTCGCCCCGCTCCGGTCTATTCTTCACTCCGCTGCCCGGCTCGTCTTCCCGCAGAGACGATCTGGGCATGTCACTCCCCTTCTTAAACAACTCCAGTGGTTGCCTATCGACCTCCGCTCCAAACAAAAACTCCTCACTCTAGGCTTCGAGGCTCTCCGTCACCTCGCCCCTTCCTACCTCTCCTCCCTTCTCTCTTTCTACCGCCCACCCCGCACGCTCCGCTCCTCCGCCGCCCACCTCCTCGCCGTCCCTCGGTCTCGCCCGTCCCGCCGTCGACCCCCGGGTCGCGTCCTCCCGCGGTCCCGGAACGCCCTCCCTCCTCACCTCCGCCAAACTGATTCTCTTTCCCTCTTCAAAAGCCTACTTAAAACTCACCTCCTCCAAGAGGTGTTCCCAGACTGAGCTCCCCTTCTCCCTCTACTCCCTGGACCACCCCCCCTTTACCTCTCCGCAGCCAAACCCTCTTTTCCCCCTTTCCCTCTGCTCCTCCACCTCTCCCTTCCCATCCCCACAGCACTGTACTCGTCCGCTCAACTGTATATATTTTCGTTACCCTATTTATTTTGTTAATGAATTGTACATCGCCTCGATTCTATTTAGTTGCCATCGGTTTTTACGAGATGTTCTTCCCCTCGACGCTGTTTATCGCCATTGTTCTCGTCTGTCCGTCTCCCCCGATTAGACCGTAAGCCCGTCAAACGGCAGGGACCGTCTCTATCTGTTGCCGACTTGTTCATCCCAAGCGCTTAGTACAGTGCTCTGCACATAGTAAGCGCTCAATAAATACTATTGAATGAATGAATGAATAGGCGGTCCAGAACTGAGCCTTGAGGAACTCCCCTCCACACACATAATTAGGGAGCAGAAAGCAGAGGAGGAACGCATGAAAGGGGATGTTCAGAGAAGTAGGAAGAGAGCAGAGAAGTAGGAAGAGAGCCAGGAGAGAATTCTGTCCGTTTGCAGGAGAAGGGGGTGGCCCATGGCGTTAGAGAAAGCCAAGAGTTCAAGGGGGATTAGGATGAAGTAGAGGCCATTAGATCAGATATATAGATATCTCCCCCGATTAGACCGTAAGCTCGTCGATCCCTGTCTCTATTGCCGAATTGTACATTTCAAGCGCTTAGCACAGTGCTCTGCACATAGTAAGTGCTCAATAAATACTATTGAATGAATGAATGAAATAGAGTTAGTGAGGTGGAGGTCACTGGTAACCTTGAAGAGAGCAATTTCAGTGGCTATTGAATTCCCCAAGGATCAGTGTAGGAGAGAAGCAAAATTCATTTGGTCGTATTTCCTGAGCGCTTACTATGTGCAGAGCACTGTACTAAGCGCTGGAATCAGTATGGTCTAGTGGAAAGAGCACAGGCCAGCTCTGCCAAATGCTTACTGTGTGATCTTGGGCGAATCGCTTAATTTCTCTTTGCCTCCGTTCTCCTCTTCCCCCTCCTATTAGACGGTGAGTCCCATGCGGGACAGGGACTGTGTTCAATCTAACTGATTTATATCTATTTCAGAGCTTAGAACACTACTTAGTAAACATTTCACAAATGCCGTTAAAAAAAAAGGCAAGAAAATTTTTCAGAATATTGGAGGCAGAACCCAGGAAGCAAGGTGGGTGGGTGGTAAGGGTCGATGACACGGGCTTCCAAGGAAGATAAACAGAGGGTTAGAAAGGGTACGATGATGTACTTAGTACAGTGCCTGGTACATAGTAAGCGCTTAACAAATACCATTATTATTATTATGTGGAAGCAGCATCTGTGGGGGGTGTCGAATGCAGGGAGGGCTCAGTTGGTCAGATTTTCGGAGGGAGGAAGTCCCTGGGCAAGCCACTTCACTTCTCTGAGCCTCATTCACCTCATCTGTAAAATGGGGATTAAGACCGTGAGCCCCAAGTGAGACAACCTGATTACCTTGTACCTACCCCAGCGCTTAGAACAGTGCTTGGCACATAGTAAGCACTTAAATACCACCACCATCATCATCAGAGCAAGGGAACAGGGTGAGGGCGAGGACGGAGGCAGGGAGAGGTGAGAGTGAGGTACGGTTGGAAGGTTGGCCTCTTGAAGAGTCTTGAGAGCCAGGTGTTGTGACGAGCAGTGTGACCCAGTGGATAGAGCACAGACCGGGGAATCAGATGGAGCTGGGTTCTAATCGGAAGGACCTGGGTTCTAATCCGGGCTCTTCCACTTGTCAGCTGTGTGACCGAAGGACCTGGGTTCTAATCCGGGCTCTTCCACTTGTCAGCTGTGTGACCTTAGGTGAGTCGCTTCACTTCTCTGGGCCTCAGTTCCCTCATCTGTGAAGTGGGCATTAAGAGCGAGCCCCACGTGGAACAAGGACTGTGTCCAACCGAATTTGCTACATCCATTCCGGTGCTTAGCACAGTGACCGGAACATATTAAGCACTTAAAAGATACCCCAACTATTATTATTAGTGGCTTCTGCTAATTGGAGAAGTGATAGTGAGACGAGCTGGATCACTCACCTGTTCCGAAGCAGCTCCGGTCTCAGCGAGTAAAGGATAGAGACGGGGTAACACCTGCCCTCCCTTTCCCACAGCGATGGCCCACTCCATCGGACAGGGCCCACTTTCTATTTATGGTGATCAGATGACGCGAAGGAGGGGAGACGGTCTGACTTTCTGGATCTGTTCCCCCTCCCGTGTTTGACTTCCTGGGACGTGAACCAAAGGAAAACAATTCTGCTGGGTGGCAGGGGCCTGGGAAGACCTTCCCCAAGTAAGGCGATGCTCAGGTCTCCCTCCTTCCCCCCACGGAAGAGGCCGGAGGCCCGGGTGGGGTGGGGGTGAGGAGGGGAGATGGGGAGAGCGGCTCCCACGAGACGCAGTCCACTGGTTTGGGGTTGTGCCAGTCGGACCGACAGCACAGGACGGGCCATTTTATACCCAGGGCTGGGTGCCCGCCAGGGCTGCCGGTGGAAGGGGATGGAGAAACCATCTGAGTGCAGTCCCCTCTTTCCCCTTCGCCCTTTACTCCCTCTCGTCTTCTCCGCAGCGTGGCTCAGTGGAAAGAGCCCGGGCTTGGGAGTCAGAGGCCATGGGTTCGAATCCCGGCTCTGCCACCTGTCAGCTGTGTGACTGTGGGCAAGTCACTTCACTTCTCTGGGCCTCAGTTACCTCATCTGGAAAATGGGGATTAACTGTGAGCCTCACGTGGGAGAACCTGATTCCCCTGTATCTAGCCCAGCGCTTAGAACAGTGCTCTGCATATAGTAAGTGCTTAACAAATACCAACATTATTATTATTCTTGAGGTTCCCCAGCACGTCCCCTCCCTGTTCAAGGTGACCTCCCCTCTTCCTCCTGTTGCCCATCCTCCCCCACGGCCAGCCCTTTGGCCCGCGGGTTGGCTGGACCAATGGTCGTTTATTTTTCTGTTTACTGAACCAGTAGGCATCGGCCCCTAAACCTCGGCCCTCAAGGCTCAAATCCAGAAAACGCTTTGCGCTTCCTCGAAGCCTGGTCAGGTAACTTAGGAGAGTTCATTCATTCAGTCGTATTTATTGAGCACTTACTGCGTGTAGAGCACTGTACTAAGCGCTTGGGAAGTACAATTCGGCAACAGACAGAGAGAATCCCTACCCAACAACGGGCTCACAGTCTACAAGGGGGAGACAGACGACGAAACGAAACAAGTAGACAGGCATCACTACCATCAAAATAGATAAATAGAACCATAGATAAATGCACATCATTAATAAAATAAATAAATATGTACAAATATACACAAGTGCTGTGAGGAGGGGAAGGATCTGTAGTGGAGTTTGTGAGAGACTGGGAGAAACTGGAAAGATCTGAAGGACACTCTGGGGCAGGTTCTTTGAGAGGATCTGGGAGAGACTTTGGGGAAAACTCTGGTGGATCTGGGGGAGACTGTGGGGCAGGCTCCGTCGGAGGATCAGGGAGAAAACTTTGGGGAAACACTGGTGGATCTGGGGAATACTTTGGGGCAGGCACTGTGGGAGGATCTGAGAGAGACTCTTGGGGAAAATCTGGTGGATCTCAGAGAGACTCTGTGGGAGGATCTGAGACTCTTGGGGAGAATCCGGTGGATCTGGGGGAGACTCTGAGGGGCTCTGGGGGAGGCTCTGAGGAGGTGTTCTAGGAAAGCTCTCTGGGATGGCTCTCTGGGAGGTTCTGAAAGGGCTCTGGGGGGCTATGGGGAGACTGAGGAATCTTGAAGAGCTTCAGGAGGATGTGGGGGAGGCTATATGGTGAACGCTCTCTGGAGGAGGCTCTGGGGAGGTCTCTGAGGGTCTCTGGAGTGGCTTGGGCGGAGGTGGTCTTGGAGCGGCTCTATGGGGAAGGCTCTCTGGGGGCTCTGGGGAGGCTTGGGGTGGAGGCCAATGTAAAGAGAGTGTGCCTGAGGAACAGTGAAAAGTTTCCATTCAAATCCTGCCCGTCTGAGGGTTTCTAAAGGTGGCACCGTACAGTGGGGGACCGGACTAGCTGGGGTGGAGCTGGCAGGGGGCAGAGGGCACAGAGCTAGGGGCAGACAGGGGGCAGAGCTAGGGGCAGGCAGCGGGGGTAGAGGGCTGGCTGGGTGTAGAGGGTGGGGGATAGAAGTCTGGGGGCAAAACCTGGGGCAGAAGGTGGGGGCAGTGCGCGGATGTCAGACACCTGGGGGTAGAGGGATGGGGTAGAGGACTGCAGGCTGTAATAATAATAATAATGGTATTTGTTAAGCTCTTACTTTGTGCCAGGCACTGTACTAAGCGCTGGGGTGGATACAAGCAAATAGGGCTGGACAAAGTCCATGTCCCACATGGAGCTCACAGTCTCAATCCCCATTTCACAGAAGAGGGAACTGAAACCCAGAGAAGTGAAGTGACTTCCCCAGGGTCACACGGCAGACAAATGGCAGAAGCGGGATTAGAACCCACGACCTTCAGACTCTCAGGTTTGGGGTCTATCCACTAGGTCATGGGTGTCTCTCAGAGAGGTAACTGCGGGGAGCCGGGGGTAGAGGACTGTGGGCAGAAGCCTGTGGGTGGGGATCCGGGGACAGGGAGGTGGGGAAGAGGACTCGGGGCAGAGGGCAGGGGGCAGAGAGCAGGTTGGCAGTGCACCCTCGTCAGAAAGCGGAGGATAAAGAGCTGGGCAGAGGCCTGGGGGTCCCGACTGGATTACTGCATCAGCCTCCTTTCTGACCTCCCAACCTCCTGCCTCTTCCCACTTTAGTCCATACATCACTCTACTGCCCTGATTCCCTTTCCGTAGAAACATTCTGGGCATGGCAATCCCCTCCTCAAAAACCTCCAGTGGTTACCTTTCAACCTCCATATCAAGCAAAAACTCCTCACTCTTGGCATCAAAGCTGTCCATCCCCTAGCCCCCTCCCACCTCACCTCCCTTCTCTCCTTCTCCAGCCCAGCCCGCACACTCCGCTCCTCTGCCCCGCTCACCTCCTCAATGGGCCTCGATCTCGCCTGTCTCGCCGCCGACCCCTGGTCCACGTCCTACCTCTGGCCTAGAATGTCCTCCCTCCTCAAATCCTCCGGACAATCACTCTTCCCCCCTTCGAAGCCCTAATGAAGGCGTATCTCCTCCAAGAGGCCTTCCCAGAACGAGCCCCACTTTTCCTCAGTTCCCCCTCCCTTCCGCCTCACCACGTCTCGCTCTCTTTGCTCTTCCCTCCTTTCCCCACACCACAGCACTTAGGTATATGTACATATCTATAATTCTATTCATTTATATTGATGCCCGTTACTTATATTGATGAGGTGTACGTCCCCTTGATTCTATTTATCGTGATTATGTGGTCTTGTTTCTGTCCCTCTGTCTCCCCCGATTAGACTATGAGCCCATCATTGGGCAGGGATTGTCTCTATCTGTTGCCCAATTGTACATTTCAAGCGCTTAGTACAGTGCCCTGCACGTAGTAAGCGCTTAATAAATACTATTGAATGAATGAAGGTACAGGCTCTGCCACTTGGCAGCTGTGTGACTGTGGGCAAGTCACTTTACTTCTCTGTGCCTCAGTTCCCTCATCTGTAAAATGGGGATTAAGACTGTGAGCCTCCCGTGGGACAATCTGATGACCCTGTACCTACCCCAGCGCTTAGAACAGTGCTTGGCACATAGCGAGCGCTTAACACACACCAACATTATTATTATTATTATGTCTGTCTCTCCCCTCAGACTGTGAGCCCGCTGTGGGCAGGGATTATCTCTCTTTCTTGCTGTATTGTACTTTCCACGTGTTTAGTACAGGGCTCTGCCCACAGTAAGAGCTCAATAAATACGATCGAATGGAGGAATGAATGGAGAGCTAGAGGAAGAGGCCTTGTGACATAGAGCAGAGGGCAGTGAGGAGGGGTCGAAGAGCTGGAGGCAGAGACTTGGGGACGGAGAGCACATTGGGGTAGACTGGTGGGGGGTGGGTGGCCATGGGGGGAGGTTCGTTCATCACAGCCACAAACGTTTCCCACAAACGTCCCCGTGACCTCTGTCCTCCCCAGCCCCGGCAGACGTCAGCCGGGAGACCACTGACATTTCCCAGAAGCTATTTTGGTACAAGCCTTCCGAGCCCCTGGGGAAGCGGAGTGAAACTCCGCGAAACCCTCGGCCCCGGCTCCTCGAAATCCCCGGCGGATCACCCTCCCGTGCCTGGGGGTAATAATAATGTTGGTATGTGTTAAGCGCTTACTATGTGCAGAGCACCGTTCTAAGCGCTGCGGGAGATACGGGGTCATCAGGCCGTCCCACGTGAGGCTCACAGTTAATCCTCATTTTACAGAAGAGGTAACTGAGGCCCAGAGAAGTGAAGTGACTCGCCCACAGTCACACAGCTGACGAGTGGCGGAGCCGGGAGTCGAACCCATGACCTCTGACTCCGAAGCCCAGGCTCTTTCCACTGAGCCACGCTGCTTCCCTAGCGAGGTGGGAAGGGGGGCGTTTGGTGACTTGGCGAACCAGAGCCCCAGAAGCAGCATGGTGTTAAAAAAAAATTATGGTATTTATTAAGCGCTTACTATGTGCCTAGCACTGTTCTAAGCGCTGGGGTAGCTACAAGGTCATCAGGTTGTCCCACGTGGGGCTCACAGTCTCAATCCCCATTTTACAGATGAGTAACTGAGGCACAGAGAAGTTAAGTGGCTTGCCCAAGGTCACACAGCAGACTAGTGGCAACATTGGAATTAGAACCCGCATCCTCTGACTCCCAATCCCGTGCTCTTTCCCCTAAGCCACGCTGCTTCTATAATAATTATAATAATGATGGCATTTGTTAAGTGCTTACTACGTGCCAAGCACTGTACTAAGCGCGGGGGTAGATACAAGGTCATCAGGTGGTCCCACGTGAGGCTCCCAGTCTTCATCCCCATTTTACAGATGAGTAACTGAGGCACAGAGAAGTTAAGTGGCTTGCCCAAGGCCACACAGCAGACAAGTGGCAGAGTTGGAATCAGATCCTCTGACTCCCAAGCCCTTGCTCTTTCCCCTAAGCCACGCTGCTTCTCATGGGGTAGTGCATAGAGCACAGGCCTGGGTTCTAATCCCAGCTCTGCCACTTGTCTGCTGTGTGACCTTGGGTAAGTCCTTTCACTTCTTCTAGGCCTCAGTTACCTCATCTGTAAAAATGGGGATTGGGAGTGTGAGCCCCATTCATTCATTCATTCAATAGTATTTATTGAGCCCTTACTATGTGCCGAGCACTGGACTAAACGCTGGGGATGGACAATTCGGCAACAGATAGAGACGGTCCCTGCCCATTGACGGGTTTACAGTCTAATGCGGGACAGGGGACTGTGTGTCCAACCCAGCTTGCTTGTATCCACCCCAGCGCGTAGTACAGTGCTTGGCACAGAGTAAGCGCTTAACAAGTACCGCAAGACTGAGTTTCCCCTTTTCCCTCTGCTCCTTCTGCTGCCCCTCTACCCCCCTTCACCTCCCCCCCCGCTAAGCCCCCTTTCCCCCCCTTTCCCTCTGCTCCTCCCCCTCTCCCTTCCCCTCCCCTCAGCACTGTGCTCCTATGTATATATTTTTATTCCCCTATTTATTTTGTTAATGAGATGTCCATCCCCTTGATTCTATTTATTGCCATCGTTCTCGTCTGTCCGTCTCCCCCGATTAGACCGTAGGCCCGTCAAAGAGCAGGGACTGTCTCTATCTGTTGCCCACTTGTTCATTCCAAGCGCTTAGTCCAGTGCTCTGCACATAGTAAGCGCTCAATCAATACTATTGAATGTGATTATTATTAACAGGGGACGTAGTAGAATCCCCTTCCCCGGCGGCCGCCCCGGCCACTGGCTTGGTGAGCGCGCCACCGTGTGGCCACAAGTCAGAACACCACCGTTCGGAATCAGAAACGGTGGAAAACGCCCAGAAACGCCCCGTGAGGCCTGGAAACGCCTGGGAACTCCTGCAAACGCCTGCGAACTCCCGCAAACGCCTGGGAACTCCTGGAAACGCCTGAGAACTCCTGCAAACGCCTGGGATCTCCTGCAAACGCCTGGGAACTCCTGCAAACGTCTCCCTTCTTACCCCAATCAGTCAGTCAGACAGGGAGCGTCTGGAGCCTCCTGGAAACATCTATCTTTTCATCACTTCACGTCTCTGTGCCTCAGTTCCCTCATCTGTAAAATGGGGATTAACTGTGAGCCCCACGTGGGACAACCCGATGACCCTGTATCTACCCTAGCGCTTAGAACAGTGCTCGGCACATAGTAAGCGCTTAACAAATACCAACATTATTATCCCAGTCAGTCAGTCAGTCAGGAAGCAACTGGAAACCCCTGGTGAGGCCTGGAAATTCCTGGAAAGATCTGCCTTTTTATCCCAGTCAGCCATTCATTCATTCAGCCATTCATTCATTCAGTAGTATTCAGTAGTATTTATTGAGCGCTTACTATAATAATAATGTTGGTTTTAATATTGGTTATAATAATAATGTTGGGGTAGATACAGGGTAAGCAGGTTGTCCCCCATGAGGCTCACAGTTTTCATCCCCATTTTACAGATGAGGGAACTGAGGCACAGAGAAGTGAAGTGACTTGCCCACAGTCACACAGCTGAGTGGCGGAGCTGGGATTTGAACCCATGACCTCTGACTCCCAAGCCCGGGCTCTTTCCACTGAGCAACGCTGCTTCTCATATAATAATGTTGGTATTTGTTAAGTGCTTACTATGTGCAGAGCACTGTTCTAAGCGCTGGGGTAGATACAGGGTCATCGGGTCGTCCCACGTGAGGCTCACAGTTAATCCCCATTTTACAGATGAGGGAACCGAGGCCCAGAGAAGTGAAGTGACTTGCCCACAGTCACACAGCTGACAAGTGGCAGAGCCGGAAGTCGAACCCATGGCTTCTGACTCCAAAGCCCAGGCTCTTTCCACTGAGCCACGCTGCAGAGCACTGTACTAAGCACTTGGAATGGACAATTGGGCAACAGATAGAGACGATCCCTGCCCAGTGACGGGCTCACGGTCTAAACGGGAGAGACAGCAGAGCAAAACAGAACAAAACAAAACAAAAACAAGACAGCATCATCAAGATGAATAGAATCAAGGGGATGTACACCTCATGAACAAAATAAATAGGGTAATAAATAATATATACAAATGAACACAGTGCTGAGGGGAGGAGAAGGGGGAGGAGCAGAGAGTGTTGGGGAGAGAGGAGAGGGCCAGCCAGTCACTGCCTGGAAACCCCTGGTAACAACAGGAAATTCCTGGAAACGTCTATCTTTTTATCCCAATCAGTAAATCAGGAAGTGCCTGGAAATCCCTGGTTACGCCTGGAACTTCTATTTTTTTATCCCGGTTAGTCGATCAATCAGGGAGTGCCTGGTAATGCCTGGAAACTGCTGGAAATGTTTACCTTTTTATCTCAGTCAGTCAGGAAGTGCCTGGAAACCCCTGGTAAAACCTGGAAATTCTTGGAAGGATCTACCTTTTTATCCCATTCAGCCAGCCAGTGCCTGGAAACCCCTGGTTACGACGGGAAACTCCTGGAAAGTCAACCTTTTTATCCCAGTCAGTCAGTCAGTCAGGAAGTGCCTGGAAACCTCTGGTAATGCCTGGAAAGTCTACTTTTTTATCCCAGTCGGTCAATCGGGGAGTGCCTGGTAATGCCTGGAAACTCCTGGAAATGTCTACCTTTTTATCTCAGTCAGTCAGGAAGCGCCTGGAAACTCCTGGTAAAGCCTGGTAATTCCTGGAAAGATCTACTTTTTTATCCCAGTCAATCAGGAAGTGCCCGGAAACCCCTGGAAACGCCTGGAGAGTCTACGTTTTTATCCCAGTCGGTCAATCAGGAAGCGCCTGGTAACGCCTGGAAACTCCTGGAAACAACGGGAAACGCCTACCTTCTTAGCCCAGTCAGTCAATTGTATTTATTGAGCACTTATGGTGCGCAGAGCACTGTATTAAGCACTTGGGAGAGTCCAATAGAGCAGATACAATCCCTGCCCGGAACAATCCCAGCTCTTGCCCGTTGGTCCGTCAGCCAACCTGCCTGTCCATCGGTCTCTCTTCTGGGAAGCCCCAGACGTCCCCCCACTCCCCGGAGATTGAGTGTGTCTTATCAAGCTATCTCTATCCCCAGAAAGTCCTGGGGCAAGGAAATATCCAGGTCTTGGAAATAAACAGCTTATATCTCCTTCAGTTTCAATTACATTTTTCTTAAGGGTTCATTTGTGGGGTTAAAAGGCACTATCTTCTCCTCTGCACCACAGAGGAGACTGTATCCCCTCCTACCTTCCACCACTGTGGGGGGCAGAGCGAAAAATACGTCAGCGTGAGGCCTCCGCTAAACCCAGGAAGACTGAGGGCTGCCGTAACGGTCACCGTGGCTACCGCCCTGCCTTGGACTCTGAGCCGTGAGGAGCCTAAAACCGGGCAAATCACTTAACTTCTCTTTGTCTTAGTTTCCTCGTCTTTAAATCGGGGATTCCATGCTTCTGAAATTATTTTTTATAGGATTTGTTAAGTGCTTACGACGTACCGGAAACTGTATTAAGCCAGTGGGGTAGACACCAGCTAATCAACTGTATATATTTTCATTACCCGTAAGCCCGTCAAAGGGCAGGGACCGTCTCTATCTGTTACCGATTTGTAAATTCCAAGCGCTTAGTACAGTGCTCTGCACATCGTAAGCGCTCAATAAATACTATCGGATGAGAAAATTACCCAATGTATTTTGTTAATGAGATGTACATCACCTTGATTCTATTTATTGCTATTGTTTTAACGAGATGTTCATCCCCTTGATTCTATTTATTGCTATTGGTTTTGTCTGTCCGTCTCCCCCGATTCGACTGTGAGCCCGTCAATGGGCGGGGACTGTCTCTGTTGCCGATTTGTCCATTCCAAGCGCTTAGTACAGTGCTCTGCACATAGTAAGCGCTCAATAAATATTATTGAATGAATTGAATGAATGAATAATCGAGTTGGACAGACTCCATGACCCACTTGAGGGGGGTCACAGTCTTCATCGCCATTTTACAGACGAGGGAACTGAGGCCCGGTGAAGTGACTTACCCAAGGTCACCCAGCAGACACGTGGCAGAGCCGGCATTAGAATCCAGGTCCTTCCGACTCTCGGGCCCGGCATCTTTCCGCTAGGCCACGTTGCCTGTTCTCTCTCCTGTTTCGACCGTGAGCTCCATGTTGGGACAGGGACTGTTTCCGATCTTACCAGCTCGCATCTACTCAAGTCGTGATAATAATAATGATGGTGGTATTTGTTAAGCGCTTACTATGTGCAAAGCACTGTTCTAAGCGCTGGGGGGATACAAGGCGATCAGGTCATCCCACGTGGGGCTCACAGTTATAATCCCCGTTTTACAGATGAGGTAACTGAGGCACAGAGAAGTTAAGTGACTTGCCCAAAGTCACACAGCTGGCAAGCGGCGGAGCTGTACTTAGTACAGTGCTCGTCACATAGTGAGGTCTCAACAAATACCACAATTATTATTGTTGCTGTAGGAAAAGGACACAGGGAGTTCATTCATTCATTCATTCGTATTTATTGAGCGCTTACTTTGTGCAGAGTACTAAGCGCTTGGAATGTACAACTCGGCAACAGAGACAATCTCCGCCCAACAGTGGGCTCATAGTCTAAATGGGGGCGACAGACAACAAAACCAAACAAAACAAGTAGTCTGGTGTCAATATCATCAGGATAAATAGAATAATAGATATAGACACATCACTGACAAAATAAATAGAGAAATGATATATACAAATAAGCACAAGTGCTATGGGGAGGGGAAGGGGGAAGAGCAGAGGGAGGGAGTAGGGGGAATGGGGAGAGCAGGAGCAGAGGAAAAAGGGGAAGCTCAGTCTGGGAAGGCCTCCCGGAGGAGGTGAACTCTCAGTAGGGCTTTGAAGAGGGGAAGAGAATGAGTTTGGCGGAGGTGAGGAGGGAGGGCGTCCTGGGACCGCGGGAGGACGCGGCCCGGGGGTCGACGGCGGGACGGGCGAGAACGGGGGACGGTGAGGAGGTGGGCGGCGGAGGAGCGGAGCGTGCGGGGTGGGCGGTGGAAAGAGAGAAGGCAGGAGAGGTAGGAGGGGGCGAGGGGATGGACAGCTTTGAAGTCAAGAGTGAGGAGTTTTTGTTTCATGCGGAGGTTGATAGGCAACCACTGGAGGTTTTTGAGGAGGGGAGTGACAGGCCCAGGGCGTTTCTGTAGGAAGATGAGCCGGGCAGCGGAGTGACTGCAGCGGGGAGAGACAGGAGGAAGGGAGATCAGAGAGAAGGCTGACACAATAATCCAGCCGGGATATTAGGAGAACCCGTAGCGGTAAGGTAGCCGTTTGGGTGGAGAGGAAAGGGCGGATCTCGGCGATATTATAAAGGTGAGACCGGCGGGCTTTGGTGACGGATCGGATGAGCGGGGTGAATGAGAGAGCTGAGTCAAGGATGACGCCGAGGTTGCGGGCCTGTGAGGCAGGGAAGTCAGCGAGAGGACAGGGTTTGGGAGTTGGCCGCGGGAGTCTGGGGAAAGAGGTGGGAGGGCGAGGGAGAGTAGGCCATGGAAGCCCTGACCTTTTCAGCCTCTCTCTGCTTTCTCTCTTTCTCCTCAGCTGGTCGTCTCCTTGATTCTATTTAGTTGCCATCGGTTTTTACGAGACGTTCTTCCCCTCGACTCTATTTATCGCCACTGTTCTCGTCCGTCCGTCTCCCCCGATTGGACCGTGAGCCCGTCATACGGCAGGGACCGTCTCTATCTGTTGCCGACTTGTTCATTCCAAGCGCTTAGTACAGTGCTCTGCCCATAGTAAGCGCTCAATAAATACTATTGAATGAATGAATGGATCATTCGACTGTGACTTTAAGATGAGCTCTCCCTGGCCTGGACACACTCTAGCCCTTCTGTTTCTCCCTGTGAGGAGAGGCAAGAGAACTGTCTGTGCAGAGGCCTCCTTTTCACCTTCGTTCATTCCATTGCATTTATCGAGCGCTTACTGAGTGCAGGGCCCTGTACTAAGCGCTTGGAAAGTACAATTCAGCAACAAAGGGAGACAGTCCCTGCCCACAACGGGCTCACAGTCAACAAGACTTCCTGCTGCACACCTTCCTGCTCTCTTCCCCTGCTACACCCCAGTTTCTCTCCTGCTCGAGAGCCCGGGCTTGGGAGTCAGAGGTCGTGGGTTCTCATCCCAGCTCCGCCACTTGTCTGCTGTGTGACCTTGGGCAAGTCGCTTAATTTCTCTGTGCCTCGGTTATCTCATCTGTAAAAATGGGGATTAATAATAATAATAATAATAATGTTGGTATTTGTTAAGCGCTTACTATGTGCCGAGCACTGTTCTAAGCGCTGGGGTAGACAGAGGGGAATCAGGTTGTCCCACGTGGGGCTCACAGTCTTAATCCCCATTTTACAGATGAGGGAACTGAGGCACCGAGAAGTGAAGTGACTCGCCCAAAGTCACACAGATTAAAAAATGTGAGGCCCACGTGGGACAATCTGTTTACCTTGTATCCACCCCAGCGCTTAGAACAGTGCTCAGCACATAGTAAGCACTTAATACCATAATTATTATTATTATTATTATTATTACCTCCGTTCTCCACTTTCCTCTCCAGGCAGCCTGGCATCATAACCTAGTAGATAGAGCACGGGGCTGGGAGCCAGAGGACCTGGGTTCTATTTCTGGCTCCACCAGTTGTATGCTGTGTGACCGTGGGCAAGTCACTTAACTCGTCTGTGCCTCAGTTTCCTCAGCTGGGGATTCACTACCTGTCGGACTGGTAGAGCCCAGGCTAGGGACTTAAGAAGGACCTGGGTTCTAATTCCGGCTCCGCCGCTTGTCTGCTGCGTGACCTTGGGCAAGTCATTTCACCTCAGTTACTTCATCTGTAAAATGGGGATTAAACCCTCCTTCCTCCCACTTACACTGTGAGTCAATGTCATTACTCTGTTTCTTCCCCAGTGGTTAGAATAGTGCTTGTCATACAGTAAGTGCTTAACAAATACAATGATAACAATAATAATAACGATAGGATGTGGAGGGGGGAGGGAGTTCCAGGCCAGAGGAGGATGTGAACAAGGAATCGAAGGCGAGAGAGATGAGACCGAGAGACAGTGAGACGGTTGACAGTAGTGGATTACCTACACTCAGCTCTTCTAAATCCGATGTTCTCTCTGAACCTCATTCTCCTCTATCCTACCACTGACCCTTTGCCAAATTGATTAGCCAAATTGATCTGTCCAAATTGATTAGCTTGTATCCACCCCAGCGTTTACTACAGTACATCTGTAGTACATCTGTAAAATGGGGATAAAGACCGTGAGCCCCACGTGGGACAACTCAATTATCTTGTACCTATCCTAGTGCTTAGAACAGTGCTTGGCATACAGTAAGCGCTTATGAAATACCATAATTATTACTATTTTACAGAGCCTGGCGCATAGCGTTTAAATACTGTAATTGTTATCATTACTAATAATAACTGAGAGGAAAGAGTCTTGCACTGCAGCAGATGGGAGTTAAGCTAGAAAATGGGAACTAAAAATAATAATGATAATGGTGGTATTTGTTAAATTCTTACTCTGCACCAGACACTGTATTAAACTCTGTGGTGGACACCAGCAAATTGGGTTGGACCCAATCTCCATCCCCCATGGGGCTCACAGTCTTAATCTCCATTTTACAGATGAGGGAACTATCAGAGGAGCGAAGTGACTTTCCCAAGGTCAGACAGCGGACAACTAGCGGAGCCGGGATTAGAACCTAAGTCCTTCTGACTCCCAACCCGTGCTCTCTCCACGAGTCCTTGCTGCTCTCTCTTGGATCAACTGTGAGCTCTGGGGCCTGCCCAGCAGGAAGCTGTGGAATCTCTTCCTCTGAAGTTTTAAGGATATGGAGGTGTGGCACCCTTAACTGCGTGGAATGATTCACTCATTCGGTCGTATTTATTGAGCGCTTACTATGTGCAGAGCACTGTACTAAGCGCTTGGAATGTACAATTCCCCATCCCAAAGATGATGGGGAAAGGGACTTCGGGGGGGGGGGGACACCTGACGACCTCTCAGAGGGCTTACAGGCCTCCTAAGGCATCCTCCTGACAGTTGCAGGGAGCCACTGCGGCTCCGCTGGCACGCGTAATCGATAGAGCAGGGGCCGAGGAGTCACCAGGTCGTGGGTTCTAATCCTCCCTCGGCCACTTGTCTGCTGTCACTTCACTTCTCTATGCTCATCGGTAAAATGGGGATTGAGACCGAGCCCCACGTGGGACATGTCCCGACGTGTCCTGTTCCTGTCGAAAGATGATCCTGTCGAAAGCGGCAGTGTGAAGTATGGACTGGAGTAGGGAGAGACAGGAGGTGGGGAGGTTAGAAAGGAGGCTGATGCGGTAATCCAGTCGGGACAGGATAAATGATCGTATTAACGTGATAGCAGTTTGGACGGAGAGGAAAAGGTGGATTGTAGCGATGTGAGAAGTGACTTGCCCAAGGTCACAGAGCAGACAAGTGGTGGAGCTGGAATTAGAACCCATGACCTTCTGACTCCCGGGCGTCTTCTCTAGCCACTAGGCCACGCCGCTTCCCACACTAATGCCTGTTTACTTGTTTTGATGTCTGTCTCCCGCCTTCTACGCTGTGAGCCCGTTGTGGACAGGGACTGTTTCTGTTCATTCATTCATTCAGTAGTATTTATTGAGCGCTTACTATGTGCAGAGCACTGTATCAAGCGCTTGGAATGGACAATTCGGCAACAGATAGAGAAAATCCCTGCCCACTGATGGGTTTACAGTCTAATCGGGGGAGACGGACAGACAAAAACAATAGCAATAAATAGAATCGAGGGGATGGACATCTCATTAACAAAATAAATAGGGGAATAAAAATCTATACACATGAGCGGACGAGCACAGCGCTGAGGGGAGGGGAAGGGAGAGGGGGAGGAGCAGAGGGAAAGGGAGGGAAAGGGGGCTTAGCTGAGGGGAGGTGAGGGGGGGCAGAGAGGGAGCAGAGGGAAAAGGGGAAGCTCAATCTGGGAAAGCCTCTTGGAGGAGGTGAGCTCTCAGTAGGGCTTTGAAGAGGGGAAGAGTTGCTGAAGTGTACTTTCCAAGTACTTAATCCAGTGCTCTGCACACAGTAAGCGCTCAATAAATATGATCGAATGAATGAATGCCTCGCACACAATAAGCGTTCATAAATACTACTTACCGATTGATTGGTTGAACATCCTTATCGTTATTGTTACTAATTATTCACGTAAAGCTAGGGTGAGCCCCACTAGACCCTTTTAACTAATAACGTTGGTATTTGTTAAGCGCTCACTATGTGCCGAGCACCGTTCTAAGCGCACAGGGGAATCGGGTCGTCCCACGTGGGGCTCACGGTCTTCATCCCCATTTTACGGATGAGGTAACTGAGGCACCGAGAAGTGAAGTGACTTGCCCAAAGTCACACAGGAAAGTCACAGGGAGTACGGACACCCATCTGTGGCTGGCTGGAACATCAAAGACCATTTCAAGCTCAATGTGGGCAGGGAGCCTGTGTCGTACTCTCTCAAGTGCTTAGTGTAGTGCTCTGCACACAGTAAGTGCTCGATAAAAACTATCGATTGATCGATCGATTGATTGATTTTAGTTGGAGGTTCTCAGCATCCTACCCCGGAACACCCACCGGAGGTTGTTTCCTTATTCATAAGGGCTGACCCTCCTATGAATAACTTATAAGTTTATAGTTAATATAATGTATTAAGGGATAAACTTACTGCCGAACTTAAATTCGTTTTTCGGTTAACCGGCTGTCACCAGATCCGGATGATCTTTTACCTCTACTATAATGTCGTCCCACTATTTTGCAACATGGGTCAATTCTAATAAATTGCTCGATAGTAGCTCATCTAGTTTCGGGATTTTTATGGTAAAATTCCTTGTATGTAAGTTTTCTAGCTAGACCATTATGCAAAAGGTACAGGGTTAAATCTTAGCTTTTTTTGTGCTTTAAGCAAATCTTCCATTATTCCTTCACGGTACTATGTGTACTATGTCTAAGGCTCCAATTTCCTTTTCTATCTCCTATACTAAGGGTTGGTGTTCAAATGTTTTAGTTTATTGTAATTTATATATTACAATATATGTGTAATCTAAAATATATAATATACTATATAATACAATATATTATATATTATTGTAATTTATATATTACAGCTGGGAAGCAGCGTGGCTCAGTGGAAAGAGCCTGGGCTTCGGAGTCAGAGGACATGGGTTCGACTCCCAACTCTGCCACTTGTCAGCTGTGTGACTGGGGCAAGTCATTTCACTTCTCTGTCCCTCAGTTCCCTCATCTGTAAAATGGGGATTAACCGTGAGCCTCCCGTGGGACGACCTGATTCCCCTGTGTCTCCCCCAGCGCTTAGAACAGTGCTCTGCACATAGTAAGCGCTTAACAAATGCCAACATTATTATTATTATTTTATATTTATTGAGATTGTTTTGGGCTAGGATTGGCTCAAAATGATTTGTACTAACTATCTTTCAGGTGTAAACTGAGTGCTTTAGGTTAAGCTACGTTTTGATATTCCAAGCACACCTTCCGGTACGCTCACCTCGTTACGACTTATCTCCTCTTGTCAAGCGTTAAAATTTTAGGGATATTAATGTTGCCAGTTGAGGAGGGTGACGGGCGGTGTGTGCGTGCTTCGTTGCCCAGTTCAGCTCCGTTGGAGAAATGAGTCCACCCCCTTGCAGCAGGGCGTCGTGAATAGTACACGGGCCCGGGAGTCAGAAGATCATGGGTTCCAATCCCGGCTGCACCACTCGTCTGCTGTGTGACCTTGGGTGAGTCACTTCACTCCTCTGTGCCTCGGTTTCTTCATCTGTAAAGCGGGGATTAAGACTGTGAGCCCCGAGTCCATTAGTCCAACCTAATTACCTAGTATCCACCCCAGTGCTTAGAACAGTGCTTGGAACATAGTAAGCACTTGATAAGTACCATTATTATTATTATTATTTCACATTATTTCAGACCCAACTAAAATCCCCAAGGGCAAATCCGGGCAGCCTGGAGAGCAAAGCAGGACTGCTCTCCGCCTCTTCCTCCTCTTCCCTGGGAGCAGACGAGCCTTGGTCCAGCCACAGAGGCTTGGTGACCGAGAACCTCCCAAGGGAATTGATAAACCAGAGATCTGCTGGTCTGCCAGGCGCCTCTCAAAGGTTCTCATCTCGTCGTTTAGACAGTGAGCCCGTTGTCGGGCGGGGACCGTCTCTATCTGTTGCCGAATCCAGAGTACAGCGCTCTGCACAGAGGAAGCGCTCAGTAAATACGACCGAATGAATCCCCTTCCGACTCACTTCCCGCCGGGGCCGGGGCAGCTCCGATGGCCCGACAGGGATGCGGCACGTTACCAAGAGATGGGGAGGATTTTGAAAACAGGAGCCGTCGACGGCTCGGGGGTGGTCGCGGCTTCATTCCGGAGCTGGGCTGGAGCGGCCTAATAATAATAACGTTGGTATTTGTGAAGCGCTTACTACGTGCAGAGCACTGTTCTACGCGCTGGGGTAGACGCAGGGGAATCAGATTGCCCCACGTGAGGCTCACAGTCTTAAACCCCATTTTACAGATGAGGGAACTGAGGCTCAGAGAAGTGAAGTGACTTGCCCACAGTCACCCGGCTGCCAAGTGGCGGAGTTGGGATTCGAACCCGTGACCTCCGACTCCCAAGCCCATGCTCTTTCCACTGAGCCACGCTGCTTCTCAACTGATCTGAACTGGGCAATGAAGCCTAGACCAGCAGGTGGTTGCCAGAGTTGGCCCGTCGGTAGCCACCGTGGTTTTCGTTGCCCTTGGGGATTTTAGTTGGGTCTGAAATAAACGTGAAATAATAATAATAATGGTACTTATTAAGTGCTTACTGTGTTCCAAGCACTGTTCCAAGCGCTGGGGTAGATACCACGTTAGCCAGCTGTCTTCTGGATGCCGGCGGGTATTTCCCGGCCTCGGTTCGCCCCCCCACATCTCGGGGAGGTACGTATCGGAGGGGAAAAAACAGCGCAACACAGCAGTGGGCTGATGAGAGACCGTCGAAGCGGACCCCTCCCCGGGGGGGAAGGCGGCCCATCTTGGCGAAACCCATCTTTGCTGAAAGGGAGCGACCCCTCCGAGCAAAATCTGGCCCCGTACAGAGCGGGAAACCGAGAGGCGGGCTCGAAACCAGGGACAGGCTCTTAGTACAGTGCCTCGGACACGGTGAGCGCTCAATAAATAACGTTGGTATTTGTTAAGCGCTCACTGCGTGCCGAGCACTGTTCTAAGCGCTGGGGTAGATACAGGGTGATCAGGCCGTCCCACGTGAGGCTCACAGTTAATCCCCACTTTCCAGATGAGGGAACTGAGGCGCAGAGAAGTGAAGTGACTCGCCCACAGTCACACAGCTGACGAGTGGCAGAGCCGGAAGTCGAACCCATGACCTCTGACTCCGAAGCTCTTTCCACTGGGCCATGCTGCTTCCCAGCTGTAATATATAAATTACAATAATATATAATATTATTATATACACAGTCTTAATCCCCACTGTACAGATGAGGTAACTGAGGCCCAGAGAAGCGAAGTGACTTGCCCGAGGTCACACAGCTGACAAGTGGCAGAGCCGGGACTCGAACCCATGACCTCTGACTCCGAAGCCCGTGCTGTTTCCACTGAGCCACGCTGCTTCTCTGTTATGCCATCGAATGATTGATTGGGCTGAAGGCTTTAATTCAGCCAGGATCCGCAGCGTGGCTTAGTGAATAGAGCCCGGGCCTGGGAGGCAGAAGGACCTGGGTTCTAATCCCTGCTCTGCCACATGTCTGCTGTGTGACCTTGGCCTAGTCACTTCACTTCTCTGGGCCTCAGTTCCTTCATCTGTAAAATGGGGATTAAGAGTGTGAGCCCCAAGTGGGACAGGGATTGGGTCCAACCCGATTAACTTGTAGCCACCCTGGCACTTAGAGCAGTGCTTGGCACATAGTAAGCGCTTAACAAATACCATTATTACTACTATTATTATTATTATTATTATCATCATCTCAGAAATGGCCAACGTTGCAGAATGGAGTGGGTTGGGGTTTTCAGCTGCCCTCTTCACAATGGCAGGATCTCATCGTTAGCAATCCGTGGTATTTATTGAGTGCTTACTGTGTGCAGAGCACTGTACTAAGCACCGAGGAGAGGAAGTCGTGGGTCTAATCCCAGCTCCTCCACTAGTCGGCTGTGTGACTTTGGGCAGGTCACTTCACTTCTCTCGCCTCAGGGACCTCATCTGTAAAATGGGGATGAAGACCGTGAGCCCCACGTGGGACGACCCGATGACCTTGTATCTCCCCCCAGTGCTTAGAACAGTGCTTGGCACATAGTAAGCGCTCAATAAATACTATTGAATGAATTGTGCAACATGGCCCGGTGGAAAGAGCTTGGGCCCGGGAGACAGAGGACCTGGGTTCTTATCTCACTCTGCCAGTTCTGCCAGTTGCCCGCCGTGTGACCCTGTGCAAGTCACTTACCTTCTCCGTGCCTCAGTGTCCCGATCTATAGAACGGGGATTCAGTACCTACTGTGCTTCGTTTTGAAACTGTGAGCCCATACGGGACAGGGCCTGTGCCCAGGCTTATTGTCTCGCATCTACCCCGGCGCTCGATACCGTCCTTGGCATGTAGTAAGTGCTTAGTAAGTACCATTATTATTATTATTGTTATTATTATTAATCCATCAATGGTATTTATTGAGCACTTACTGCGCAGAGAGCACCGTCTAAGCACGTGGGAGAGCATAATATAATGGAACCGGTAGATACGTTCTCTGCCCACCACAAGCCTACAGTCTAGAGACGGGTTTACAGTCTAGAGATGAGCTTACGGATCATTATTACCTTTATTATTACTACTGCTCTGCGAACGCAGTTACGGTATCTAGGCTGTGTCCTATAGGAGTGGAGGCCAACTCTCCTAAAATCACGGCGTCTTGTTGGCAAAGAGCCGAAACGGTAGGAACAGAAAAAGCCACCGACCTTACCGGTCCAGCCGCTTTGCAGAGCCAGATGTGGATGGCATCGCCCAGTAACAGCCTGTCTCGCGATGGAATTTCCCGCTACTCCCTGCCGGCTGAGAGGGTAGGCGAGAGTGCGGGTCCGAGGGAGACTCTGCTTCAGGACCTCCCAACGCCAACTTTCGAACGCGGGCCGAGCTCCCCTTTTCCCTCTGCTCCCCCTACCCCCCTTCTCCTCTCCCCAGCTAACCCTCTTCTCCCCCCGCCTCCCTCCGCTCCTCCCCCTCTCCCGTCCCCTCCCCTCGGCACTGTACTCGTCCGCTCGACTGTCTGTATCTTCATCACCCTATTTATTTTGTCAGTGAGATGTACGTCGCCTCGATTCTATTTAGTTGCTACCGTTTTAACGAGACGGTCTTCCCCTCGACTCTATTCATCGCCGTCGTTCTCGTCCGTCCGTCTCCCCCGATTAGACCGTGAGCCCGTCAGAGGGCGGGGACCGTCTCTATCTGTTCCCGATTTGTCCATTCCGAGCGCTTGGTACAGCGCTCCGCACATAGTAAGCGCTCAATAAATACTTTTGAACGAATGAATGAACGTCCGTTGTGTCATGCGGCAAGGATGGAGTTTGGTAATCAGACACGCGTGGACCCGTATCAGGAGCCATTTACCGATCAACCCCCGCCCGGCCAAATGTTGGGAGATTTTGGGGGAACGGCAGCGAGGGGCCGAGGGGAGACCTGTAATTTCTTTGTTAATGTTAATGTCATTAATGTATATTATAATTATATTGATGTTAATGTCTGTCTCCCCCTCTAGACCGTGGGCGGGGAATGCGGGCAAGTCGCTTCACTTCTCCGCGCCCAAGTTGCCTCACCTATAAAATGGGGATGGAGAGTGTGAGCCCCACACGCGACAACCCGATTACCTTGTATCCACCCCAGCACTTTGAACGGTGCTTGGCGCATCGCAAGCGCTCAACAGATACCATCGTCCTTATTATTATTATTGTTATACCGTATTCTCCCAAACACGACAAGCGCTCTGTAAATACGATTGACTGTCGGGATGCCGTTGGAGCTGCTGGAATGTAACTGGGCGCTCGGAACGTAGAATGAATTCAGCGTGAGAATGAGACGACAGCGGATGTGCATCCCGCTTTTGCCCGACTCTCACTGGGGACGCAGCCTGGACCGAAGCCGAGGGATTTCACCTTCTTGAGAAGACCTCGTTCCGATGCTCGTTTCGAATCGACCCGTCACTCAATTCGTGCTACTTACCGGGTGCTTACCGCACGCGGAGCACCGTACCACGCACATAGCCTTATTATTATTAAGTGCCGTCGAGTCGTTTCCGCTCCTTAGCGACTCCCTGGAGACACTTTCTCCGCAACGTCCCGTCCCCCGCCGTGACCCGCAACCTTTCTGACGGTTCTCCCGTTATCATGGTCTCACGACAGACAAGGGGGTAGAGCCGGGATTAGAACCCACGACCTCCTGATTCCCAGGCCCGTGCTCTACCCGCTACGCCGTGGTGCTCCTGCTTATCTTCAAGGAAAGTAATGAAGGTTCCAAGGGCAGATGAATGAGAAATGTCCCCGACTCCTCTCTCTCTCCCCTCGTCTTGTCTTTTGCCGTCGGGTCGTCTCCGACCCATAGCGACGCCACGGACACATCTCCGCCGGAAGGCCCCGCCTCCGTCCGCGATCGTTCCGGCAGTGGATCCACAGAGCTTTCTTAAACCCGAGTCTCCGCCCTCGACTCTCTCCCGGGCCGCGGCTGCCCGGCACGGGTGAGTTTTGACTTGTAGCCGGTGGCCTTCCGGTCGCTGGCCGCTGGCCGGGCTAGGAATGGAATGGACGGGCCCCTGCTTGACCCTCCCTCCCGAGAGGCAGCGCGGCTCCGTGGAAAGAGCCCGGGCTTGGCAGTCCGAGGTCATGGGTTCGAATCCCGGCTCAGCCACTTATCAGCTGTGTGACTTTGGGCAAGTCACTTCACTTCTCGGTGCCTCAGTTACCTCATCTGTAAAATGGGGATGAAGACTGTGAGCCCCACGTGGGACGACCCGATTCCCCCGTGTCTACCCCAGCGCTTAGAACGGTGCTCGGCCCGTAGTAAGCGCTTAACAGATACCGACATTATTATTATTATTATTATTAGTGGAGACCGGAAACTCTCCGGGTGCGTCCCTGAGAGGGGTTTCTCTCCTCGCTGCAGTCCATACTTCGCTCTTGCCCTGATCGTTTTTCTACAGAACGTCCCTGTTTCCTCACTCCTCCGGAACATCCAGTGATGTATAATAGTAATGTTGGTATTTGTTAAGCGCTTTCTATGTGCAGAGCACTGTTCTAAGCGCTGGGGTAGACCCAGGGGAATCAGGTTGTCCCACGTGGGGCTCACGGTCTTCATCCCCATTTTATTCATTCATTCATTCAATAGTATTTCTTGAGCGCTTCCTATGTGCAGAGCGCTGTACTAAGCGCTTGGAATGAACAGGTCGGCAACAGATAACAAGTCGTTCATTCATTCGTTCAATAGTATTTCTTGAGCGCTTACTATGTGCAGAGCACGGTACTAAGCGCTTGGAATGAACAGGTCGGCAACAGATCGAGACGGTCCCCGCCGTCTGACGGGCTTACGGTCTAATCGGGGGAGACGGTCGGCCACAGATGACAAGTCGAAGTAACTGAGGCCCAGAGAAGTGAAGCGACTTGCCCACGGTCACCCAGCCGACAAGTGGCAGAGCTGGGATTCGAACTCGTGACCCCTGACTCCCAAGCCCGGGCTCTTTCCACTGAGCCACGCTGCTTCTCATAACCCGGCCACCTCCGCGTCAAACAGAAATTCCCTGCCGGTGGCTTTAAAACACTTAAATCACCTTAGCCCCTCCTACCTCACCTCACTGATCACCTACGACAGCCCAGCCCGCACACTTTGTCTCTCTAACACCAGCTGGCTTACCGCGTCCGGATCTCGCCGACAACCCGTTTCCAATATTCCGCCTCCGCCTGGACCTCCCTCCCCTTCCGTAGCCACCAGACCACCTCTCTCCTCACCTTCAAAGCCTTATCACGGTCACGTCAAGGCCTTATCAAGGTCCCATCTCCTCCAAAAGCCCCTCCGGGATTAAGTCTTCTTTTCCCCAGCCCCCTAGCGATCGACCGATCGATCGTAAGCGCGGCCTGGTGGCGAGAGCCCGGGCTCGGGAGTCAGAAGCCGGGGGTTCCGATCCCGGCTCTGCCGCTTGTCTGCTGGGTGACCCTGGGCAAGTCACTTCGCTTCTCTGGGCCTCAGTTAACTCATCTGCAAAACGGGGATCGAGACCGTGAGCCCCGCATGGGACACGGTATCTACGCCAGCGCTTAGAACAGTGTTTGGCACGTAGTAAGTGCTTAATAAGTACCATAATTATAATACGTACCGAGCACTTACTATAGTACTTGGGAGAGCACAGTATAACAGTGTAACGGAGTCGGTAGACACATTCCCCGCCCACGACGAGCTACCAGAGAAGCAGCGGGGCTCGGTGGAAGGAGCGCGGGCTTTGGAGTCAGAGGTCATGAGTTCGAATCCCGGCTCTGCCCCTTGTCAGCTGTGTGACTGTGGGCGAGTCACTTCACTTCCCTGGGCCTCAGTTACCTCATCCGTAAAATGGGGATGAACACTGTGAGCCCCACGTGGGACGACCTGATCCCCCTGTATCTACCCCAGTGCTCAGAACAGTGCACATAGTAAGCGCTTAACAAATACCAACATCATCATTATTATTATTATTATTATTACCTTTCCGGGTCATCTACGCGCTTGGATCCGGACCTCGGGCATTTGATATCCGCCCCGTCCTCAGTGCCGTTTTTAAAAATGTATTTACGTGAACGCCTGTCTCCCCGCTCTGGATTGCAAGCTCACCGTGGGCAGGGAGCACGTCTGCTAACTCCGTTGTATCGTCCTTTCTGAAGGGTTTAGTAGAGTGCTCTGCACCCGGTAAGTGCTTGATCAATCCCTTCGATGATGGTATAAAAGCAACGTCCTTCGGGCTGTCGGTCCGTTCGGTCAAGAGAAAGAGAAATGGTGCTCTTCTACGTTCTCCGTACTAATAGACCGACACAGGGGTACCGTTAATACGGAAAAATAGATAATACAAAAAAAATTGACGACTTGGGTCCCTCGAGGCGGTAGAGGAAGGCAAGCCGCAGGGGCTGAGGGGAGGACGGGCGAGGGGAAGGCAGCTAAGGGAGCCTCCGTTATGGATTATCGGTGTGGCAGGCTGGGGGGAAGAAAAGCCGTCCCACAGCTTCCCGATGAAGATAATCCACTAGCGGATAACCGAGAGTTGGTTGAACACGCGTGACCTCTTAATTCTTCCGATTCGATAGGTGGTAATGGTAACGTTGGTGTCTGTTAAGCGCTTACTATGTGCCGAGCACCGTTCTAAGCGCTGGGGGAGACACGGGGGCAACAGGTCCCACGTGGGGCTCGCAGGTGCTAGGCTCCGTGAGGACGGAGATCATGTCTGCCCCTCTAGTCGCTTCGCTTCTCTGGGCCTCTGTTACCGCATCTGTCAAATGGGGATGAAGACTGTGAGCCTCCCGTGGGACAACCCGATGACCCCGTATCTCCCCCAGCGCTTAGAACGGTGCTCTGCACGTAGTAAGCGCTCAACAGATACCAACATTATTATGACTGGATTGTACTCTCCCGAGCGCTGTTCACGCAGTCACCACTCAAGCAATACCCCATTTTGGAGGAGGTAAATGTACCACCCTACTTATTTTGTTAATGAGGTATCCATCCCCTTGATTCCATTTATCGTGATTACGTGGTCTCGTTTTTGTCCGTCCGTCTCCCCCGACCAGACCGTGAGCCCAGCAGTGGGCAGGGCTCGTCTCTATCTGTTGACAGATTGCACCTTCCAAGCGCCTAGTACAGTGCTCTGCACAGAGAGAAGCAGCGTGGCTCAGTGGAAAGAGCCCGGGCTTGGGAGTCAGAGGTCACGGGTTCAAATCCCGACTCTGCCCCTTGTCGGCTGGGTGACTGGGAGCGGGTCACTTCACTTCTCTGGGCCTCGGTCCCCTCATCTGTAAAACGGGGATGAGGGCTGTGAGCCTCACGTGGGACAACCTCGTTCCCCTGTATCTACCCCAGCGCTTAGAACAGTGCTCTCTCTGCACGCAGGAAGCGCTTAACAAATGCCAACCTTATTATTATTAGGGTAAGCGCTCAATAAATACTATCGAATGAGTGAATGAATGGAGTTATCTATCTAAAAGAATCGGTGACTGCCATATGAGGATTGGGGATAAAGAAAAAATGGGAAAGCCTTGGGTACAGCCGTCCAAGTTCTGTCGGAATTATAACGGAGAAAATCCAAGCCATCACCAACTCCTTATTTTATATATCTCCCTCCCTCTCATCCTACGGGACAATTCTCCAGGGAACTAAATCTCTCTGTAAGGCTCTTACCTTTGTACATCTCGTCCCTCGGGTCCGGCACCAGAAGAATATGACCGAGATCATTAAGACGTAATATAAAAATAGCATCTTTAGAGGGACGTGGCATTGATGCGAACTGTTTACTCGGGCAACGCGTCGCTTAGGAGAATCGAATAAAAGTGCCGAAAAGAAAGGCAGATGAAGTGCTATTTAAAGAAAAGGGGCCGGTTCCCATCGGCGCGTCACAGCGGACCGTCATTTCAACCGGCACAACCTGTACTTCAGCGGAGATAGAAAATTCAAGCGTAATTTGCCTTGGACTTTATATTCGTCTTAGAACCGGAGTTTCGGGATTTTCAGCTGCCCCAGTTTTCATCCAACCATGCGTCTCGGGCATCGGCGGGGGACCTGGTGGTTGTGCTGTTCAGCCGGGAGAATTCCTTCCATTCATTCATTCATTCAATAGCATTTACTGAGCGCTTACTACGTGCAGAGCACTGTACTAAGCGCTTGGAATGAACAAGTCGGCAACAGACCGAGACGGTCCCTGCCGTTTGCCGGGCCGACGGTCTAGAATCCGCCTTGGAATCGGAGTCCAGAGCACAGGAGGGTCTCTGGCCTCATGGGGGTCTTCTGGGCACCCGGGCAGGTAGAGGTGGGTCATTCATCCATTCAGTCGTATTTATTGAGTGCTTACCGTGCGCAGAGCACTGTACTAAGCGCTCGGGAGAGTACCGTACGACAATAAACGGTGACATTCCCTGCCCACAACGAGCTTACGGTCCGGGGGGGAGACTGGGGGGGGCGGGGGAGGTCGGCGGAGACGGACATCGATACAAATGAATAAAATGACGACTACGTATCTGAAAGTGCTATGGGGCCGGGAGAGAGGGAGAGCGAAGGGAGCAAGTCAGGGCGAGGCGGAAGGGAGTGGGCAAAGAGGAGAAGTAGGGCTTAATCTGGGAAGGCCTCTTGGGGGAGACGCGCTCTCAATAAGGCTTTGAAGGGGGACGGGGGAGAATAACCGTCTGTCGGATTTGAGGAGAGAGGTGGTTCCAGGCCAGAGGCACGACGTAGGGGAGGGGTCGGCGGCGAGACAGGCGAGGTCGAGGAACAGTGAGAAGGTTGGGACTAGAGGAGCCAAGTGCGCGGGCGGGGTTGTAGAAGGAGAGACGAGAGGGTCCGTGAGATCCTTAAAAGCCACTTCATTCGTTCCATTCGTTCGGTCGGATTTATCGAGCACTTACTGTAATAAGAATAATAACGTTGGTGTTTGTGAAGCGCTTACTATGTGCAGTGCACCCTTCTAAGCGCTGGGCCGGATACGGGGCCATCAGGTCGTCCCACGTGAGGCTCACAGTCTTCATCCCCATTTCACAGTGAGGGAACCGAGGCCCAGAGAAGTGAAGTGACTCGCCCACGGCCACACAGCTGCCGAGTGGCAGAGCCGGGAGCCGGACCCGCGACCTCTGACTCCCAAGCCCGGGCTCTTTCCATCGAGCCAGGCTATAGACACAGAGGCAGCACGCTGAAGCAGCATGTCTTAGCGGAAAGAACCTGGGCCCGGGAGTGGGAAGGTCACGGGTTCTAATCCCACCCTGCCACTCGTCTGCCGGGCGACCACGGGCAAGTCACTTCACTTCTCCGGGCCTCAGTCCCCTCATCGGGAAAATGGGGATCGAGACCGTGAGCCCCACGTGGGACGGGGACCGTGTCCAACCCCATATGCCCGTGTCCACCCCAGCGCTCAGTACGGCTCCTGCTCCATAGTAAGCGCTTAACACCGTCACTATTATAAGTGCGTTTGGGCGGAATGCCCGGTTCCGGTTCAGCTTGATTCTGCTGCACTGGACTCTCCAGATCATCTAGCACAGTGCTCCGCTCACAGCAGACGTTGAATAAATGCCAATGTCATCATCATCATCTTCATGCCGGGGTGCAAGAGATTCCTCTCCAGTGACCTGGTCTCGCTCGTGGCTACTCTGCATGGCTCAGTGGAAAGAGCCCGGGCTTGGGAGTCAGCGGTCACGGGTTCGAATCCCCGCTCTGCCGCTTGTCAGCTGCGTGACTGTGGGCAAGTCACTTCACTTCTCCGGGCCTCAGTTCCCTCATCTGGAAAATGGGGATTAACTGGGAGCCTCACGGGGGACGACCCGATGACCCTGGATCTCCCCCAGCGCTTAGAACAGTGCTCTGCACAGAGCGAGCGCTTAACAAACGCCAACATTATCATCACTCTGACTTTGGCGGCGGCATTTCTCACCAGAGAAGCGACCGTCTTACGATTCAGAGGCTAATGAATGATAATCCAGGTCCTTGCTTCCTCCCCCGTAGTTATTTCATTTCTCGTTAGTGCCTCCGACAGATGGGCAAGGAGGAAACGTAAAAACCAAACCCCTCCCCGCCCCCAAAACTCAGAGAACGTCGCAGCTCCTTATCAGCTACGGCAAAGAATTTTGATGGAACTAAAAAATAAAATAAAGTAAAAGGGGGAGGGGGAGGATTTTAACTGCTTATCCCCCTGCCATAGCCCAGTAAAGGAGGTCACTAATTGAGAGTTGTCAATGATAATAATAATAATAATAATAATGGTATTACCAAGCACCGTTCTAAGCACTGGAGTAATGAAGTCGTCCCACATGGGGCTCACAGTCACAATCCCCATTTTACAGATGAGGTAACCGAGGCCTAGAGAATAATAATGTTGGTATTGGTTAAGCGCTTACTCTGTGCAGAGCACTGTTCTAAGCGCTGGGGGGAGATACAGGGGAATCAGGTTGCCCCACGTGAGGCTCACGGTTAATCCCCATTTTGGAGATGAGGTCACTGAGGCCCAGAGAAGCGAAGCGACTTGTCCACAGTCACCCAGCTGACGAGCGGCAGAGCCGGGATCCAAACCCACGACCTCCGACTCCCGAGCCCGGGCTCTAGCCGCCAGGCCCCGCTCCTCTGTAGCGACGGGGATGAGCGTGAGGAGCGTCAGCCAGGCACAGGGGCGCTATGCCCTAATTTCATTTTACTAATTCTTACTTGGCCACAGCCTGAAACTTTTTTATGGTATGTTCAGCGCTCACTATGTGTCAGGCAATGTACTAAGTGGTGGGGTGGATACAAGCCGATCAGGCCGGACAGTCCACGTCCCACACACTGAGCTCCCCTTCTCCCTCTGCTCCCTCTACCCCCCTTCACCTCCCCTCAGCTAAGCCCTCTTTTCCCCCCCTTTCCCTCCGCTCCTCCCCGCGTCCCTTCCCCTCCCCTCGGCCCTGTGCTCCTATGTATGTATTTTCATTACCCTATTTATTTTGTTAATGAGATGTACATCGCCTCGATTCTGTTTAGTCGCCATCGGTTTCTCCGAGACGTTCCTCCCCTCGACTCTATTTGCTGCCGTCGTTCTCGTCCGTCCGTCTCCCCCGATTAGACCGTGAGGCCGTCAGAGGGCGGGGACCGTCTCTCTCGGTTGCCGATTTGTCCATTCCGAGCGCTTGGTCCAGTGCTCTGCACAAAGTGAGCGCTTAACAAATACCAACCTTATTATTATTATTATTAGACCATCCCGCCTCTCTGTTCTCCTCTCCTTTCTGGCTTGTGCCGTCAACCACATCCCTGCCCGTGAAAGTTTCAGTAGCAGTTGTTTTCTGCGAAAAGAGAGGCGAGAGTCTGTTTCATTTGCTCTGGTTTGCCGCTCACAGACTTGTGAGCCCGTCGTCGGGCAGGGATCGTCTCTACCTGTTGCCCGACTGTACTTTCCAAGCGCTCAGTGCAGCGCTCTGCCCGCGGCAGGCGCTCAATAAATACCATCGAATGAATAAACGAACCTCCTCGGCGGCAGCCGGTGTCTAACCGGATCCCCGACTGTGATGATGATGATGATGATGATGATGATGATGTTGATATTGGAGAAGCAGCGTGGCTCGGTGGAAAGAGCGCGGGCTCTGGAGTCAGAGGTCAGGGGTTCGAATCCCCGCTCTGCCAGTCAGCTGCGTGACTGTGGGCGAGTCACTTCACTTCTCTGTGCCTCAGTGAGCTCATCCGTAAAATGGGGAGGAAGACTGTGAGCCCCACGTGGGACAACCCGATATCCGGGTCTCCCCCAGCGCTTAGAACAGTGCTCTGCACATAGTGAGCGCTTAACGAACACCGACATTATTATTATATTTGTTAAGCGCTCACTATGTGCAGAGCACCGTTCTAAGAGCTGGGAGGATACAAGGTTGTCCCTCCTGGGGCTCACGGTCTTCATCCCCATTTTCCAGATGAGGGAACTGAGGCCCAGGGAAGTGAAGCGACTCGCCCCGAGTCACACAGCCGACAAGAGGCAGATCCGGGATTAGAACCCATGACCTCCGAATGATGGTATTTGTTAAGCACTTACTCTGTACCAAGCACTGTTCTAAGCGCTCGTGGGAGGGGATACCAGGTAATCAGGTTGTCCCACGTGGGGCTCACAGTGTTCACCCCACATTTATGTAAATATGTGTAATTTATTTTAACACCTGCCTCCTCCTCTAGAGAAGCAGCGTAGCCCAGTGGAAAGAGCCCGGGCTTGGCAGTCAAAGGTCATGGGTTCGATTCCCGGCTCTGCCCGCTTGGCAGCTGTGCGACTGTGGGCGAGTCACTTCACTTCTCCGGACCTCATCCGGAAAATGGGGGATGAAGACTGGGAGCCTCACGTGGGACAACCCGATGACCCTGTACCTCCCTCGGCGCTTAGAACGGTGCCCTGCACATAGTGAGCGCTAAACAGATACCGACATTATCATCATCATCACTATGCGCTCCCCAGCACTTAGTACAGGCCCTGCACGGAGTACGCCTTCAATAAGTACAACTGGCTGAAGCCGAACCTTTCGCCGAGCCACCCCGACCACACCATTTCCGACGACGACGATATTCCCTCGGATTCAGCGTTAGCGAACAATCACGACGCCCCTAAAACTAAGAGGTTACGACGGTCTCTAAGACAGTAAAACAGAGCTGAGATCTACGTCATAATCGGAAAGGACGGTCATCAGCGATTCAATCGGCTACTTATTCTTGAATCCCAATAGTGCAGAGGTTGGACTCCACGTTCGGTTTGTAAAAGGGTGGTTTTATCTGAGAAATACCTTAAAAAAAGGGGTGTGAACATTGAGATGATTTCCAAGCGGTGCCCCCCCCCCCCAAAATGTAACCATTACCTTGCTTTTTCAAACCACTCTCTGATCTTGTACCTCATTTCTAGTCGAAGGCTTCAAGAGACCCTTAATCATCAAAAAGCCTAAACAAACTACCCTTTTCCAAAGCCACAAATACCGAGAAACAAGGTAATCGACTCACGGAGATACTAGTCTCTTTAATGAAGGCATCGATTATTTGGGGAATCGTTTTTATTATTTTTATGTTTTACAGGGGAAGCAGACACAGATTGCACAAAATCTTCATCGGCCAAACATGCATAATTCATTCCTGAATATAAAATACAAGAGATCGGAAAATCACACAGGTAAATATACTAACCAAGTGATGGACCCTTTTGAACCCGGGGAAAAGGGGCAATCCGTCCACCGATCTCAGTCAATTTAGTTCACACGCCGTAAATAGACCGAAAATCGTTCTCCGCAGCCGATTTCACCTAATTAAATCCGGGGATAACCGGCAGCGGAACGGTTTCGGTTCCGGACAGAAATCCAGCAACGAATTTAGAGCCGAGAACTGGCTTTTGAAAATCAGGGACCGACACAATCCGCCCTCTCAGGGCTCACCTCCGAGTTTCGGGTTGCGGTCCGTCTCCCCCGTTTAGACGGCGGGCCCGCCGTCGGGCAGGGACCGTCTCTCCGTTGCCCGATCGTCCGTGCCGGGCGCTTAGGGCGGCGCTCTGCGCATAGTGAGCGCTCCACAGATACGACCGGATGAGGGAATGAATGAAAACGCTCGGCCGTAGAGACACAGGGGACGACGGTACGCAACGAAACGGAGACACTCCCGCGGAGCCCGGTACCAACGCTGGCCAATTTTCCCAATTTTCCCGGCGCCATTATGGCCGAGGACGTCTATCGTCTCGCCCGGACGTCCCACCGGCCGCCTTCTTCGGTGACGGTCAGCGCTGGCTCGGCGGGACTCCTCTCCGGAATCCCGCTCCCCCGGCGTGGGCTACCTGGAAGGGGACAGAATAGGAGCCACACACGTTCAACCGGACGGGCCGGAGATCCCCGCTCTACTCTCCCTCTCCCCGTCGGCGGCTCGGCCGGCCCCCGGTCTATTCCTCCCGGGAAAGCCGGCCGGAAAGGAAGCCGGCCGAAGGCCGCCTCGGGGGACCGGCGGGCAGAGCCGGTCTCTTTCCCGGCTCCTACGTTAAATCCCCCGCTCCGAGACCGGGGGGGGGGGGGGGGGGGGGGGGGAAGATGTCTCTCGGCCCCCCTCCATCGCCGAGGCCGGGAAGCGTCAGCGGTGGAAGGCCTTAGCGTCGACTTTCAGAACAGCCGCAACCGAAAACGGGAAGAAGATCCCTTTCTCCGAGCTCGTCGGTGGGCCTTTCGACCACGCCTCCGAAATACTTAAGATTCGGGTCTTCCCTCTGGAGCGGCCTCACAGGTCAAGTCGAGCCGAGTTGCCGCAAGACAGAATCTCGACGGGGGGAGTTCACCTTTTCCTTAAACCAGAAACGGACCTCACGCCCGACTATTAACGCGGGCCGCCCGTGGGGTCCTAACGAGGATCCTGCAGTTAGACGGTGAGGCCCATCTGGAGCGGGGGCCGTGTCCGGTCCGCTTACGTCGCGGCGACCCCCGCGCTTAGGCGAGCGCTTTGCGCGGCGTAAGCGCTCCAATACCACCGGCCTAAAAAAAAATCTCACGCTTTCCCAAGTAATCCCATTTTAGTCGCTGCGCCCGGCGGGCCTATAAAAGTGCCGCTCAGGCGCATGTGGACTCCAAAGCACCTCCCCCCCCGATTAAAAAAAAGAAAAAAAACAACATGCATATATTTGGGAAAAGACGTCATTACGGCGCCTACTTATTCTATCGGGCGCATCCGGACCTCTCAGTACGCAGAAGCACATCTTTAACGACATTTCGAACGGTTCAGATTAAACGCATACGGCCCAGCCATAAATCCTCGCAGACAGCAGCCAGGGAAACTCCGGTCATTTCGACAGGATCGGTTTTAGGGCATCTCGGCACCTCTACGGTTCGGTGTGACGTAGCGAGACGACCGTCTCATTAGAATCGAGGTTTCGGGCGCGCTTCCCGTCCGCGCGGCATTCGAGAGCCATTTTATTTTTAGGCGGCCGATCGGTGGCGAAACCAGGCTAACTAGCCACAGGTGTTCCATTTAGATAAGCGCCATTACGCGGTAGAGCTAAATCGGTCCGAGCAGGCTTTCGGTTTACAAAGACGATAAGGCGTCCGCGTAAATCGCATTCCCGATTCAGAATTCGAACCGACTCTATTTCCACGTGAAAAACTTAACGGGATGGAAAAAGCCGGGCCTCAACAGATGCGATTCCTAGGCCCCGAAGCTGCGGACGCTTTCAGATGACAGACACACGCGTCGGCATTAATCTGCACTTCCACCGAATAAGTAGGGTCCACAATCGTAGATCGACAATCAGATTTTATTGCTTTATACATGGGGTGCTTTTCAAGGCACTGTGGTATGGACTAGAAAACTTGGAATGACTCGTGAAGAAACCTGGAATGACACATGAGGGATGATATGCAAAGTCATTCTGAGGCAGGACGCTTTACCGATTGAGTTTTTAAACCAGGATACCGAACATCGGGAATGAGTTCAAGTCATAATTCACGGGAGAATGAGAAAGATCTTTAGGTCGGCCACTTCACATGCCCATCCTGATACTCTGAATAATCTGGAAGATAGCTGGGGTTGGGGGGGGGGGGGAGGGGAGAAAGAGATAGAAAAAGGTTAAAAACTTGAAAATCCAAACAGTCCAAGGTTCCGAAACCTTGCGTGCGCTTCGGTTTTCTAGTCGCTCCAGAAATACCCGCGGCGTAAAAAGCGATTCACGCACGCATTTCAAATCGGAAAAAGGTTTACCGCTGCCGACGTCCCCCGGAAGGATCTCGGGCCCGAACGCCGCACCGCGGCACGAAGGCCCGGGTTTCCAAAGGGGCACAGGCCACCCTCCAGAAAACGGACTTTGGCGGTGTGGGATCTGCCCCGGGGATTCACGCTTAGGTGCGCCCGAAGAAAGCTACACGTGGCTCAGCGGAAAGGGCCCGGGCCTGGGAGTCAGAGGTCACGGGTTCGACTCCCGGCTCTGCCGCTCGGCAGCTGGGGGACCGTGGGCGGGTGGCTTCACTTCTCTGGGCCTCAGTGACCTCATCTGTCAAACGGGGACTAACCGTGAGCCTCCCGTGGGACCCCCCCCCCCCCCCCGACGCCGCCGCATCTCCCCCGGCGCTTAGAGCGGTGCTTTGCACCTAGTAAGCGCCCAACAAATCGATGTTATAGATTAATAATATCAATACACTAGCATACTGATACCAGAAAACTCTCCTCATTCCCACGGATCCGAAATTCGACGACGGGACCTCTTCCCGACCTCCGGGCGACGTCGGCCGCGCGAGGGGAAGTCAGGGCCAACGGGCTGGGGGAAACGAGTGAACGCGGAAAGGGGGTCGACGTCTATCCCGGAAGCCTAAAGGAAGGCACCGCGACTCAGAGGCCATTCCGCCTTTAAAATTCCACTTTCCGAAAAGCCACGAATAACGTCGGCGCCTGGGAAGCGCTTCCTACGTGCCGAGCACCGTTCGGAGCGCTGGGGGAGATGCAGGGTCATCGGGCGGCCCCCCGCGCCCGCGGGGCTCACGGTCAATCCCCATTCTGCAGATGAGGGAACCGAGGCCCAGAGAAGGGAAGCGGCTCGCCCGCGGTCACACGGCTGACGAGGGGCAGGGCCGGGAGTCACCGACGACCCTCTCGTGGGTCTGTGGCTTTCTTCCCGGAGAGGAGGCGAGTGCGGATGACCACGTCGAGACCGTGAGGCCCGCGCCCGATTCCCGCGCGCGGGCTCTCGCCCGGCGCTCCGGGCAGCGTCCCGCGCCTCCTAACTCCCGGAGAAAGACGTTCGCCACCTCCGAGGTGCATCTACCCTTCAACGCTGGACCGTGAGGCTTCCTCCAGACCGTAAGCTCGCAACGTGCCCGCCCGCTCTGGTGCCCCGTACTCTCCCGGGCGCTCGGTACAGAGCTCCGCGCACAGCGGGCGCTCAGTAATAACGCTGGTATCTGTTACGCGCTTCCTAGGGGCCGGGCGCCGTTCTGAGCGCTGGGGGAGATACAGGGGCATCGGGTGGTCCCACGCGGGGCTCACGGTCTTCGTCCCCATTTTTACAGACGAGGGAACGGGGGCCCAGGGAAGTGACGTGACTCGCCCGCGGTCCCCCGGCCGACGAGCGGCAGGGCTGGGATTCGAACCCATGACCCCGGACTCCCGAGAACCGCCCCGGGTAGATCGAGGCCGTCGGGTGAACCCAGTCGGCTCCGCGGGTGGACGTCTCCTTCCCCCTTACCGCTCCCGAAACGAACGAGGGGAGACTTTCCTCAGAGAGCCTCGACTCTCTGAGCGGGCCGGGGCGCTTCCGGAGGTCCGGGGCCGATAGTAATAATGATAACAGTAATAATAATAACGATAACGATGGCATCCGCTAAGCGCTTACTACGCGTCAAGCACCGTTCTAAGCCCCGGGGGGGGGGGGGGGGATCCAAGGCGATCGGGTCGTCCCCGGTGGGGCTCCCGGTCCGCACCCCCATTTTCCAGGTGAGGCCGCCGAGGCCCAGAGAGGCGAAGCGACTCGCCCACGGCCACCCGGCTGCCGAGCGGCGGAGCCGGGATTGGGACCCGCGACCCCCGACTCCCAAGCCCGGGCTCTTCCCGTCGCTCTCCAGCCGTCGGGACACGGGTTCAAGGACGCGAGCCGATCCTCCCGGGGCCGGTTTCACCGCGGGGCCCACCTGGGCCCCGTCACCTCGGGCGAGTCACTTTATTTCTCCGTGCCTCAGTTCCCTCCTCTGTAAAATGGGGATTAAGGCTGCGAGCCCCACGGGGGACCACCTTTCGTTCAGGTAGCATTTACTGAGCGCTACGTGCGGAGCTCCTAACGAGAACGTCGGCATCCGTTAGGCGCTCGCCCCGTGCCGAGCGCCGTTCTAAGCGCGGGGGGAGATACGGGGGCATCAGGTTGCCCCCCGGGAGGCTCCCGGCCTTCACCCCCGTTTTCCAGACGAGGGAACCCCCGGTCACCCGGCTGCCGAGCGGCGGAGGCGGGACTCGAACCCGTGACTTCCGACTCCCAAGCCCGGGCCCTTTCCGCCGAGCCACGCCGCCTCCCCTGAGTAGGCGCCCCCTAAGTGCCCATCGTCGATCTGGGGGTCGGGGACCGCGCCTACCAACCCGACCGCACTCTACCGGCGCGGCTCAGGGGCAAAGAGCCCGGGCTTGGGAGTCGGAGGTCACGGGTTCGACTCCCGGCGCGGCCGCCCGGCAGCCGGGCGACCGCGGGCGAGTCGCTTCTCCGGGCCTCAGTTCCCTCATCTGGAAAAGCGGGGATTAACCGGGAGCCTCCCGTGGGACCACCTGATGACCCCGCATCTCCCCGTGCCGAGCGCCGTTCTGGGGGGGGGGGGGCGGGGGGGGGGGATACGGGGTCAACGGGTCGTCCCACGGGAGGCTCACGGTCTCCACCCCCCCGTTTTCCAGGCGAGGGGACTGAGGCCCAGAGGAAGGGAAGCGACTCGCCCACAGTCACGCGGCTGACAAGCGGCAGGGCCGGGATTCGAACCCGTGACTTCCGACTCCCAAGCCCGGGCCCCCGCCTGGAACGGAGCTCGGCGCTCAGAGCGGCATCCGACGAACACGACCGTGACGCCGCCGCCGCCGCTTCTAAATGCCGACCGTTGCTCCGGAAGCGTCTCGGGGAGCGGGGCCGCGTCTCCCAACGCGACTGCCCGCTCCCAGGCGCTCAGTACGGCGCCCCGCGCTCGGTAATACAGGAGGTTCTCAATGAACACCGACTGCTCGTCTGGAAGCTTCTTGGGGAGTGAATCCATCGCGGCCTTCGTTGAGCGCTTACTATGTGCCGAGCACCGTCCTAAGCGCCGGGGGGCTACAGGGGTGATCGGGTCGGCCCCCGCGGGGCTCACGGTTTTGTTTTTAATCCCCATTTTCCCGACGAGGGAACCGAGGCCCAGGGAAGCGACTCGCCCAAGGTCACGCGGCCGACCAGCGGCGGGGCCGGCATTGGAACCCGTGACCTCCGACTCCCCAGCCCGGCCCCCTTCCGCTGAGCCACGCCGCTTCAAGTGGGATCGGGTCTGTCGACTGGACCCTACTAAACCCTCCCAGACGGCTAGTACGGCGCCCGGCGCACGGAAGCCTCTCATTAAATACCATCCATCGGTTTAGAGGCTTCTTCGGGTCAGGGATGGCGTCTACTCTCTCGCCCGCACCGCCCTCTCCCGAGCGCCCGGTACGGCACCCTGCCCACAGGAAGCACTCCGCCTTCCGCTCTGCCTTCTCCCCCGCGCTCGGCACGGTGCCCCGCACGGAATGGACGCTCCGTCCCCTCCCCGGCGCTCGGTACGGTGCCCCGCACGCCTTAAGCCCTCGGCAAGACACTGATCCGGAAGCTTCCGGAGGCGGGAGGCCGCGGCGGCCGACTCAAACCCTACTGTCGTCTCCCCAGCGCTCGGTACGGCGCCCGGGGCGCGGCGGGCTCTCGGTCATTCGCCCGCCCGCACCCGCCGAGCGCCGTACCGAGCGCTTGGGAAGGGTGAGCGCTTAACGGGGTGCCGTCGTCATCACGACGACCATCTGGCGACGGAGAGAGCGAGAGACGCTCCCTACCCAGCGACGGGCTCGCGGTCTCACGAGGCGGTGCCCGGCACAGGGCTGGGCGCTTAAACGCCGTAATCATCGTCGTCGTCGCTTCGGTCAATCGTATTTACTGAGCACCTACTAGGCGCGGGGCCCCGTGCTAAGCGCTCGGAGAGTTACGATTCCCTTTCCCTCTTCCCCTCCCTCTGGCACCTGAAGAGAGTCGCATGTATTTATGGCTCCGTTTACTGGAGAAGCAGCGGGGCTCCGGGGCAACAGCCCGGGCCTGGGAGTCCAGAGGTCGCGGGTTCGAGTCCCGGCTCTGCCCGCTCGCCGGCCGGGCGACCCCGGGCAAGTCGCTCGGCTTCTCCGGGCCTCGGTTCCCTCGCCTGTCAAATGGGGATGAAGACCGGGAGCCCCACGGGGGACGACCCGATCACCTCGCATCCCCCAGCGCTCAGGACGGCGCTTTGCACGTAGTGAGCGCTTAACGGAGCCCGCCGTTTCTCATCTTATTGACGACGCGCATTTATCGATGGCTCTGTCCATCTAGTCTGACGGCACCGATGCCCGTCTACCTGTCTCGCTGTCGGTCTCCCGATAATGACGACGGCGTTTGGTCGGCGCTCACTACGCGCCAGACACCGTTCTCGGCGACCGGGGGGGGGGGAAGGCGCGGGGCTGCGCGGTCGTCCCACGCGGGGCTCACCGTCTTCATCCCCATTTGACAGACGAGGTCACCGGGGCCCGGGGAAGGGAAGTCACCCGGCCGCCGAGCGGCGGAGCCGGGATTCGAACCCACCGCCTCCGACGCCCCAGCCCGGCCTCCTTCCACTGAGCCGCGCCGCTCCTCTAGACCGCGAAGCCCGTCGTGGGGCGGGGGCGGTCTCCACCTGTCGCCGAACCGTCCGTTCCAAGCGCTTAGTCCGGTGCTCCGCGCACGGCAAGCGCTGGGTAAATCCCGCCGAAGGAACCAGCACGCGTGGCTCAGTGGGAAGAGCCCGGGCTTGGGAGTCGGAGGTCACGGGTTCGACTCCCGGCTCCGCCACCCGTCGGCTGGGTGACCGCGGGCCGGTGGCTTCACTTCTCTGGGCCTCGGCTCCCGCGTCTGTCCGACGGGGATGAGGACCGTGAGCCTCACGTGGGCCGACCTCATTCCCCTGTATCCGCCCCAGCGCTCAGAACGGTGCTCTCTCTGTAGGCAGGAAGCGCTTAGCAAATACCAACATTAAGTCCCTTCGCTTCTCCGGGCCTCAGTTCCCTCACCTGTAAAATGGGGATGGAGACTGGGAGCCTCACGGGGGACGACCCGATGACCCCGTACCTCCCCCGGTGCTGAGAACGGTGCTCCGCACACAGTAAGCGCTTCGCAAATACCAGCATTAAGTCCCTTCACTTCTCTGGGCCTCTGTTCCCTCATCTGTGAAATGGGGACGGAGACTGGGAGCCTCACGGGGGAACGACCCGATGACCCCGCATCTCCCCCGGCGCTCAGAACAGTGCTCCGCACCTAGTAGGCGCTCAACAAATACCAACACGACTATTATTCTACAAATCGGCAACAGAGAGAGACCATCCCCACCCCACAATGGGCTCCCAGTCTAAAAGGGGGGGGGGGGGGGAGACAGACAGCAAAACAACACACACTATTATTATTATTATTATTATTATTAGATCCAACGGGTGGATAGACGGCATATTTCTACATATTACTTATCACCCTATGTATTCGTATTAATGATGCGTCTGCATCTGTGATTCTGCATTTATCTGGATATATTTTCACTCAACTGTCTACATCTTCCTCACCCTATTTACTTCGTTAACGAGATGCCCATCACCCCGATTCTACTTATTCGCCATCGTTTTTACGAGACGTGCATCGTTCCGGTCCGTCCGTCTCCCCCGGATCAGACCGTGAGCCCGTCGAAGGGCGGGGGACCGTCTCTATCTGTTGCCGATCTGTCCGTTCCGAGCGCTCAGCACAGCGCCCTGCACCTAGTGAGCGCTTAACAAACACCACCATTATCATGAGCTGTGCATCCCCTCCACTCTATCTATCGCTCCTGTCCCCGTCCGTCTCCCCCCCCCCCGATCGGACCGCCAGCCCGGCGTCGGGCGGGGACCGTCCCTATCCGTTGCCGCGCTGTCCGTTCCGAGCGCTCGGTCCGGTGCTCCGCACCTAGTGGGCGCTCAATAAACACGACCGCGGGAACGAATCGACCGACCGCTGATTTTATCTGGGCCGTCCGTCTCCCCCTCGTAGGGCGGGGGGGGGGGGGGGGTCGTCTCCCCCCGGGGCCGGGCTCGGTCCGGCGCTCGGTCGATCCCCCACTTTCCAGGTGAGGGGACCGAGGCCCGCAGGGGTGAAGCGACTCGGCCGGCTGGGATTAGAACCCGCGACGCGACTCCCGGGCCCTTCCCCCTAGGACGTGCCGCGCCGGCCTGCCGCTCCCGTGTCCGTAGCGGGGCCCGGGGGTCCGAGGTCGCGGGTTCGGCTCCCGGCTCTGCCACCCGGCAGCGGGCCTCAGTCCCCTCATCTGGAAAACGGGGACTAACCGTGAGCCTCACGTGGGACCACCCGCCGACCCCGTCTCTCCCCCAGCGCTTCGGTACAGCGCCCTGCGCACAGTGAGCGCCGAACAGAGACCGACGTCATTGATTGGGCTCTCCCAAGGGCTCAGTCCGGCGTTCTGCGCAGATGCCCCATCGGTGCCACTGAAGGAAGGTCTGCCCGCGGTAACGACGACGTTGCTGTTCGTTGAGCGCTTACTAGGTGCCGAGCGCCGTTCGGGGCGCCGGGGCAGACACGGGGGAATGGGGTCGTCCCACGTGGGGCTCCCGGGCTTCACCCCCCAGCTCACGGGTGCGGGAACCGAGGCACGGAGAAGTGCCTCACGACCTCCGACTCCAAAGCCCGGGCTCGGGCCGCCGAGCCACGCCGCCTCTCCCAGGTAAGCGCTCGGTAGCACCGAATGAGCGCGTCGGGCGCCCCGTAGGCGCTCGGTCGACACCGCCGGCCGAACGGACGGCACTGTCCCCGGCGCTCGGCACAGTGCTCCGCACCCAGGCGCAGCTCCGCCGACACCCACGCGCGCACTGGGCCAGCGCTCGGCGCAGCGCGCCCCGTGCGTCCCCGGCGCTTAGCGCGGTGCTCTGCACCCAGCAGGACCTCAATCAAGACCTACCTGCACCCTGTGCATCCCGAGCGCTTAGCGCAGCGCTGCGCACCCAGACAGGACCTCCACCGACACCTACGCGCGCCCCGCGCGTCCCCGGCGCTTGGCGCAGCGCACCCAGGAGGAGCCCCGGCGACACCTATGCCTCCCAAGCGCTTAGTGCGGTGCACCCAGGAGGCGCTCAAACGACGCCTACGCGCGCCCCGTGCATCCCCGGCGCTTAGCGCAGCGCTCTGCACCCAGCAGGACCTCGACCGACATCTACACGTGCATCCCCGGCGTTTAGCCCAGTGCTCTGCACCCAGCAGAAGCTCAATCCGCACCCACGCGCGCCCCGTGCATCCCCAGCGCTTAGCGCAGTGCTCTGCACCCAGTAGAAGCTCAATCCGCACCCACGCGCGCCCCGTGCATCCCCAGCGCTTAGCGCGGTGCTCTGCACCCAGCAGGACCTCGACCAACATCTATACGTGCATCCCCAGCGCTTAGCGCAGTGCTGTGCACCCATCCGGGCCTCCACCGACCCCTACGCGCGCCCTGTGCATCCCCAGCGCTTAGCCCGGTGCTCTGCACCCAGCAGCAGCTCAACCCACCCCTACGCGTGCGCAGGGCATCCCGAGCGCTTAGCGCAGTGCTCTGCACCCAGCAGGACCTCCATCGACCCCTACACGCGCACAGTGCATCCCGAGCGCTTAGCGCAGTGCTGTGCACCCAACGGGACCTCCACCGACCCCCTACGCGCGCCCTGTGCATCCCCAGCGCTTAGCCCGGTGCTCTGCACCCAGCGGGACCTCAACCCACCCCTACGCGTGCACAGGGCAGCCCGAGCGCTTAGCGCAGTGCTGTGCACCCCCAGGAGCTCCATCCGCGCGCCCCGTGGAAGGGGGGGGGGGGTCTTACCGGAGCCGCAGACGACGAAGATGAAGAGGGCGAGCAGCCAGGGGCCCACGGAGGCTTTCTCCTCGGGGGCGTTTCTCTACGGGGGGGGGGGAGGGGCGCGTTAGTGTCCCCGCAGCCCCTCGCGCCCCTCCCCCCTTCCCGGGCCCCGCGCGCCCCTCCCCCCTCCCCTCACCGAGGTCTTGGCGACGTTTCCGCGCTGCGTGATGTTCTTGCTGTGCTTCTCGTTGGCCATGCGGATCCGCTGCTTGGCCACCATCTTCGCCGATCGATCGACGGATCGATCTGGCGGGCGACCGACCGATCGGCCGGGGCAGCACCGAGGCGTCCGCGCGCTCCCCGAGGGCCGCCGCCGCCAACGTCAGCAGCGCCCGGGGCCCCGGCCGCCGGAAGTGCGTCACCGCGCCGCGCCGCGCGGCCAATGGGAGGCCGCCCCGCCTCGGGCGGCCGGCCGGAAGTGCCCGCCTCCCCCCTGACCCCCCCCCCCCCTCGGGCGGCGGACGTGGAGGCCGCCCAGAGGCCCCCCGCCGCGCCCCGGGGCCCGCCCTCTCGCCGCCGCGACAAGATGGCGCCGTCCGCGCCGCTGCTGGCAGGTGGGTCGTCCCCGAGGCGGCGGCGGAGCGGAGGGGACGGGGGAGGCCGGGGCCGCTCGGGACCCCCGGGGGAGGCAGGCCGCCCGCTCCTCCGCGCGCCGCCGGGCTCTGCGCAGGCGCACTCCGACCCAACGCCCCCCCCCTCCCCCCGCCGGGCCTCCGCGCGCCGCGCGCGTGCAGGGACCTCCCCCCCCCCCCCCCTCCGCGATTCCTCATCGTGAGGTTTGGGATTTGTGGAAGCGCCCACTCTCTGCACAGCGCCCTTCATTCATTCATTCCGTGGGATTGGGCGCTTACTCTGCGCGCAGCGCTCTTCATTCGGTCAGTCAGTCATTCATTCCGTAGGATGGAGCGCTTACCCTGTGCGCCGCGCTCTTCATTCATTCATTCCATGGTATTGAGCGCCTACTCTGTGCGCAGCGCTCTTCATTCATTCATTCCGTAGGATGGAGCGCTTATTATGTGCGCAGCGCTCTCCATTCATTCATTCCGTAGGATTGAGCGCTTACTCTGTGCGCAGCGCTCTTCATTCCGTAGGATTGAGCGCTTATTATGTGCGCAGCGCTCTTCATTCATTCATTCCGTAGGATTGAGCGCTTACTATGTGCGCAGCGCTCTTCATTCCACAGTATTGAGCGCTTACCATGTGCGCAGCGCTCTTCATTCATTCATTCCATGGTATTGAGCGCCTACTCTGTGCGCAGCGCTCTTCATTCATTCATTCCATGGTATTGAGCGCCTACTCTGTGCGCAGCACTCTTCATTCATTCATTCCGTAGGATTGAGCGCTTACTCTGTGCGCAGCGCTCTTCATTCATTCATTCCATGGTATTGAGCGCTTACTCTGTGCGCAGCGCTCTTCATTCATTCATTCCATGGTATTGAGCGCTTACTCTGTGCGCAGCGCTCTTCATTCATTCATTCCATGGTATTGAGCACTTACCATGTGCACAGCGCTCTTCATTCATTCATTCCATGGTATTGAGCACTTACTCTGTGCGCAGCACTCTTCATTCATTCATTCCGTAGGATTGAGCGCTTACTCTGCGCAGCGCTCTCCATTCATTCCATGGTATTGAGCGCTTACTATGTGCGCAGCGCTCTTCATTCTTCATTCCATGGTATTGAGCACTTACCATGTGCACAGCGCTCTTCATTCATTCATTCATTCCGTAGGCTTGAGCGCTTACTATGTGCGCAGCGCTCTTCATTCCACAGTATTGAGCGCTTACCATGTGCGCAGCGCTCTTCATGCATTCATTCATTCCATGGTATTGAGCACTTACTATGTGCACAGCGCTCTTCATGCATTCATTCATTCCGTAGGATTGAGCGCTTGCCATGTGCACAGCGCTCTTCATTCATTCATTCCATAGTATTTATTGAGCACTTAATCTGGGCAGAGCACTGTTCATTCATTCCGTAGTATTTCTTGAGCGCTTACTATGGGCACAGCACTGTTCATTCCGTAGTATTTCTTGAGCGCTTACTCTGGGCACAGCACTGAGAAGCAGCGTGGCGCAGTGGAAAGAGCACGGGTTTTGGAGTCAGGGCTCATGAGTTCGAATCCCAGCTCTGCCACTTGTCGGCTGTGTGACATTGGGAGAGTCACTTCACTTCTCTGTGCTTCGGTTCCCTCATCTGTAAAATGGGGATGAAGACTGTGAGCCTCACGTGGGACAACCTGATTCCCCTGTGTTTACCCCAGCGCTTAGAACAGTGCTCTGCACATAGTAAGCGCTTAACAACTACCAACATTATTATTCTAAGCACTGGGGGGAGATACGGGGTCATCGGGTTGTCCCACGTGAGGCTCACAGATCCCCATTTTACAGGCCCAGAGAAGCGAAGCCCGAGGTCACCCAGCAGACGAGTGGCGGAGCCGGGTTTCGAACCCGTGACCCCTGACTCCCAAGGCCCGGGCTCTTTCCACTGAGCCACGCTGGGCCTGGCGGATACCATAAAATGAGGGAGGGGTGCGGGGGTGGCCGTCGGGAAAAAGAGACGGGGGGCGGCGGTTGCTAGCGATGGGAGGGATGGCATGAAGCCTTGGAGGGGGAAGAGGGGATTGGGAGAGGTGAGGAGCCGTTTTGCCTGGCTGGAGGGCTCACCTCCTCCGAGAGGCCTTCCCGGATTGAGCTTCCCCTCTTCTTCACCTCCCCGCAGCTGAGCCCCCTTTTCCCTCCCTTTCCCCCTGCTCCTCCCCCCCTCTCCCTTCCCCTCATCATTGTGCTCGTCCGCTCAACTGTATATATTTTCATTACCCTATTTATTTTGTCGATGAGCTGTCCATCCCCTCGATTCTCTTTATCGCCGTCGTTCTCGTCCGTCCGTCTCCCCCGATCAGACCGTAAGCCCGTCACTGGGCGGGGATGGTCTCTATCCGGTGCCGCAACGTCCGTTCCGAGCGCTTAGTCCGGTGCTCCGCACATAATAAGCGCTCAATAAATACTATCGAATGAATGAGCCTAGAGGGTGACTCACCTAGCAGGAAATGAGGGGAGTTGGGTAAGAGGCAGGAAGGCGAGGGAGCATAGTGAGCTAAGGATAGCGGGGGTATTTGTGAAACGCTTACTGAGTGCTAGGGTGGATTTAGGATAGTCAGGTTGGACACGGACCCCCCCCCCCCCCGTCCCACACGGGGCTTCACGAGGGCAGAATATTCACCCCCTCATTCATTCGTATGTATTGAGCGCTTCCCGTGTGCAGAGCACTGTACTGAGCGCTTGGAATGGACAATTCGGCAACAGGGAGAGACGAGCCCTGCCCTTGGACGGGCTCACGGTCTAAGCGGGGGAAACAGACGGAAACGATAGCGATAAATAGAATCGAGAGTACGGGGGAAACAGACGGAAACGATAGCGATAAATAGAATCGAGAATACGGAGGAACCGGGAAGGTCGGGGGAAAAAATTGAACCGGCAGGACTCGGTGATGGACTCGGGAGCCTGCGGGATTAAAACGGTAATAGTAATGGAATATAATAATAATAATAATAATGATGGTATCGGTTAAGCCCTTACTATGCGCAAAGCACTCTTCTAAGCGCCGGGGGGATCCAAGGTGATCAGGTTGTCCCCCGTGGGGCTCGCAGTCTTCATCCCCATTTGCCAGGTGAGGTCACCGAGGCTCAGAGAAGTGAAGCGCAAAAATCACACAGCTGACGGGGCGGAGCCGGGATTGGAACCCACGACCTCCGACTCCCAAGCCCGGGCTCTTGCCACCGAGCCACGCTCCTTAGATACAAGGTGATCAGGTTGTGCCACGTGGCGTCACTTTGAATCCCCATTTTCCCGACGAGGTGACCGAGGCGCAGGGGAGCGACTCGCCCGAGGTCACGTAGCCGGCACGTGGCGGAGCCGGGATTAGAACTCACGTCCTCTGACTCCCACGTCCGTCCTCTTTCCTCCAATCCACGCTGCTTCTGTATATAATAATGTTGGTATTTGGTCAGCGCTTATTACGTGCAGAGCACCGTTCTAAGCGCTGGGGGAGATACGGGCTCATCGGGTCGTCCCACGTGAGGCTCACAGTTAATCCCCGTTTTCCAGATGAGGGAACTGAGGCACAGAGAAGTGAAGTGGCTTGCCCACAGTCACACAGCTGATATGCTAAGCGCGTGCCGTGTGCCAAGGCCTGTCCTGCCCTGTGTGGGGCTTAGGGCACAAGGAGCAGAAGCGACAGAGATGAAATCCCCATTTGGGGTAGAAATGCGAGGTAATCAGCTCAGACACAGTCCCCGCCCTTCATGAAGCTCACAGTCTGTGTGGGAGGGAGAACAAGGATTGAATCCCCATTTTCCAGGTGAAGAAACTGAGGCAAAGAAGAGTCCAGGGGCTGGCCCGAGGCCACACCCCCGGCAGGTTGTGGAGCTGGGGTCTCCTGACCCCCCCTTGCTCTTCCCACCGGGCCCTGCCGCTTCCTGAGAAGCACAGGGAGGTTTTACAATAATAATGTCGGTATTTGTGAAGCGCCCACTCTGTGCCGAGCGCCGTTCTAAGCGCTGGGCGGGGTCATCGGATCGTCCCGCGTGAGGCTCCCGGTCTTCGTCCCCATTTTGCCGACGAGGTCGCCGAGGCCCAGAGAAGTGAAGCGACTGGCCCGCGGTCACCCCGCTGCCGAGCGGCGGAGCCGGGGTTCGGACCCGTGACCCCCCGACTGCCCCGCCCGGGCTCTCTCTCTCCGCTGAGCCACGCCGTTTTATCCCACCTGAGCGGCTGAGCCGCTCTTCCCGGAGGCTCGAGCGTAAAAAGGGAAAGGAGAGGTGGCAGAGCTGAGCCCCGGGGCGCATCTGTAATTATGAGGTGGGGGAAGAAGAGTCAGCGAGATGCGGTCATCACCGGGAATGAGACATTTATGGCGGCGTTCAGTACAGGAGATCATTTGGCGTCCGGGAACTGCCGGAGCGGGAGGACCAGTGCGGGAGCATCTGGGGTGTCGATTTCTGCCCCTGAGGTCGGACGATTCATTAATGGTGGCCTCTACCAGGAGCAGCGCGGCTCCGGGGAAAGAGCCCGGGCTTGGGCGTCGGCAGTCACGGGTTCGAATCCCGGCTCTGCCCCTCGTCACCTGGGTGACCGTGGGCCAGTCACTTCACTTCTCTGGGCCTCAGTTCCCTCCTCTGGAAAATGGGGATGGGGACTGTGAGCCTCACGTGGGTCAACCCGATGACCTTGTATCTCCCCCAGCGCTTAGAACGGAGCCCTGCACATAGTAAGCGCTTCACAGATCCCACCGTTGAGTCACTTCGCTTCTCTGGGCCTCATTTCCCTCATCCGTGAAATGGGGATTAACTGTGAGCCTCACGTGGGACGACCCGATGGCCCCGTATCTCCCCCGGCGCTTAGAACGGTGCTCCGCACAGAGTAAGCGCTTAACAAATACCAGCGTTATTATTATCATCTTTAAACCACTGCCTAGTTGAAAGGCGCGGTGGAAAGGCGCGGTTTCATCGCGGTCAAGTTTTCCAGACTTATCGCCTAACCTTCATTTTTAAGACCGAGTCCACTTTAATTCCCTCACTCGTGGTGTTGACCGATGGTCTTTATTCTCTCCAAATAGCTTGACCGTGCCTAATCTGGAGAAGCGGCGTGGCTCAGTGGGAAGAGCCCGGGCTGGGGAGTCAGAGGTCGTGGGTTGGAATCCCGGCGCTGCCACTTGGCAGCTGTGTGACTGTGGGCAAGTCACTTCACTTCTCTGGGCCTCACTTACCTCGTCTGGAAAATGGGGTTTAACCGTGAGCCTCACGTGGAACAACCTGATGCCCCCGTATCTCCCCCAGCGCTTAGAACGGTGCTCTCCGCGTAGTAGACGCTTAACAAATACCAACATTATTAATCTGTTTCGTTACCCTACCCTATTTGTTTTGTGGATGAGATGTACATCCCCTCGATTCTATTCATTTGCTCTTGTTTTAACGAGATGTTCATCCCCGCGATTCTATTTATCGCTATTGTTCTCGTCCGTCCGTCTCCCCCGATTAGACCGTCAGCCCGTCAGAGGGCGGGGACCGTCTCTATCTGTTACCGATTGGTCCGTGCCCGAGCGCTCAGTCCAGTGCTCCGCACATAGTAAGCGCTCGATAAATACTATCGAATGAATCTGTCCCCAGTGTTGAGTGCTGGCTTTTCTGAGAAAATGCTCATTCCCGCTCTCGTGTTCTTAGCGGTTTAGACATCTGGACCGGAGCGCTGGTGGTGGAACCGTCTACCAACTCTCCTGTATTGTCCTCTCCCAAGTGCTTGGTACCGTGTTCGGCACACAATAAGCGCTCGATAAATAACGATCGGCGATGATCTCTGCCCCCACGTTGACCCCCGCGACCATCCAAAAGAACGACGTCTCCCACACTGCCCGTTGTGCACGGCGGTGGAGAAACAGCAACGGCCCAGTGGATAGATCGCGGACCTGGAAGTCAGAAGGACCTGGGTTCTAATCCCGAATCCGCCGCTTGTCTGCCGTGTGACCCTGGACAGGTCACTTCTCCAGGCTTCAGTGGCCGCGTCTGGAAAATGGGGATTAAGACCGTGAGCCCCGTGGGGGACGGGGACGGTGTCCAACCCGGTTAGCTTGTATCCACCCCAGGGCTTAGAACGGAGCTTGGCCCATAGTGAGTGCTTAACAAGTAGCGTCATCGTTATTATGAGTCACGTCGGAAGAATGGTGCATAGGGTTAGTGCTTTGGTGCTTTGGAGAGATCAGTCCTATTTATTGAGGGCTTATTGTGTGCGGGTCACTGTACTGAGCGGTTGGGAAGGTCCAATATAGCAGAGTTGACAGACCTGTAGAAATGATTGGGATGAGGTTTTTTTTTTTTTAATGTTATTCGTGAACCGCCTGTCGTGGGTTCTGAGCCCTGGAGTAGATACGGCGTGACTCAGTGGAAAGAGCCCGGGCTGGGGAGTCAGAGATCGTGGGTTCGAATCCCGGCGCTGCCCCTCGTCAGCTGCGCGACTGTGGGCGGGTCACTTAACGTCTCTGCGCCTCAGTGACCTCATCTGTAAAACGGGCATTAGGACTGTGAGCCCCGTGTGGGACAACCTGATTACTTTGCATCCTCCCCGGCGCTTAAAACAGTGCTTGGCACGTACCACTTGACAAATTACATAATTATGAATTATTATTATTATTATTATTATTATTAAGAGTAAACTGACATTCCCCGCCCACTACAGGCTCACAGTCTAGAGGGGGAGAGACAGACATCAACCTGTGACAACCTGATTAGATTGTATCCTCCCCAGGGCTTAGAACAGTGCTTTGCCCGTAGTAAGCGCTTAACAAGTGCCATTATTATTATTATTATACAGATTAATCAGATCAGTAACAGTCCCCGTCCCACATAGGGCTCACAATCTAAGAAGGTGAGAGAACAGGGGTTGAGTCCCCCCATTTTGCAGTTGAGGAAACTGAGGCCCAGAGAAGTGAAGCGACTTAGCCCAGGTCACACGGCCGACCGGCGGCGGAGCCGGGATTAGAACCCGGGTGCTCCACCTCCCAGGCCCGGGCTTTTATCCACTGATAATGATAGTGTTGGTATTTGTTAAGCGCTTACTACGTGCCACGCGCTGTTCTAAGCGCTGGGGGAGATACAGGGTCATCGGGTCGTCCCACGTGAGGCTCACGGTTAATCCCCGTTTTACAGATGAGGTAACTGAGGCACAGAGAAGTGAAGCGACTCGCCCACAGTCACGCAGCTGACAAGGGGCAGAGCCGGGAGTCGAACCCATGCCCTCTGACTCCGAAGCCCGGGCTCTTTCCACTGAGCCACGCTGCTTCCCATCAGAGTGAGAAATCCCATCCCAGGCGGCGCTGGAATTTACCAGTGTCCCATCTGCTTTGGAATTCGGGGTCGAGGTGGACGGCTTAAGGTGACTCGTAAACACGTCGGCAAAATCGAAGCATGTCGCGCGACGAGGACGATTCAGTGGGGCCGTATTTCCGAGCCCGCCGTGGCGGTCTGGCTCCCGCCGTCGTTTCGGGCGACGTCTGGGGCCTTCTCGGGGTCCCGGGAGGAAACGTGAAAGACGGCGAGTGCGGGGTCCTGCCTCAGCATAGGTTCATTCATTCAGTAGTATTTATTGAGCGGTCACTATGTGCAGAGCACTTTACTAAGTGCTTGGAATGGACAAATCGGTAACAGAGACGGTCCCTGCCGTTCGACGGGCTTACGGTCTAATCGGGGGAGACGGACGGACGAGAACAACGGCGATAAACAGAATGGAGGGAAAGAACGTCTCGTTAAAACGATAGCAAATAAATAGAATCGAGGTGATGTACATCTCATTAGCAAAATAAATAGGGCGATGAAGATATAGACAGTCGAGCGGACGAGTACAGTGTTGAGGGGAGGGGACGGGAGAGGGGGAGGAGCAGAGGGAGATGGGGGGAGAAGAGGGTTTAGCTGCGGAGAGGTGAAGCGGGGGTAGAGGGAGCAGAGGGAAAAGGGGAACTCAGTCTGGGAAGGCCTCTTGGAGGAGGTGAGCTTTAAAGGTTAAAGGAAGTTTCCGCTCTGCCCTCGAGCAGCGTTTGCCCAGGCCTTTCTTGGCTCAGTCCCTCGTCGGGGTCGGGGCCGTTTCAGTGCACAAGAGTCGGAAGCAAAACCGGGAATGCCGGCCGGATTCCCGGATCGCAGTCAGTGAGCGTGTCGCTCTAAGCCGCGAGTGTCCATCTGGAGAAAGAATGCTCCCCGGATTCGTGCCGTAGCCTCTTCCTCCTAAGCCTTTTTTTTTTTTTAAAAAAAAAAAAAAAGCAGTTTCACATTTTCTCACCTCAGCCTTACAAGCCTCTCGTTTTACAGGCGGGAGGCGGTTTCTGTGTTAGTCACTAGCCCAAGGACGCGGGAGTTAACTGGGAGGAGTTTCCACTTTGGCTAGGAAGAGGAGTGGGGCGAGCGGGGACCCCCGTAGATGGGGAACCCCCTCGAGCGGCAGGGTCCGTGGTGAATTCCCACCTGTAGACTCTTCCCCAGGACTCAGTTCGGTGCCCTGCACGCCGTCAGAGCGCCTACACTGTGCAGAGCGCTGTACCAAGCGCTTGGGAGAGTACAGTGCGGCAGAGTTGGTAGCCACGCTCCCTATTCATTCGCTCAGTCGGACTTATTAAGCGCCTACTGTGTGCAAAGCACCGTACTGAGCGCTTGGGAAAGCACAGTACGACAGAAGAAGCAGGGTGGTTTAGTGGAAAGAGCTCGGGCTTGGGAGCCAGAGGGCGTGGGTTCTAATCCCGGCTCTGCCGCTTATAAGAATAATAACGTTGGTATTTGTTAAGCGCTTACTAGGTGCCGAGCACCGTTCTCAGCGCCGGGGTAGATACAGGGGAATCGGGTTGTCCCACGTGAGGCTCCCAGTCTTCATCCCCATTTTCCAGAGAGGGGAACTGAGGCCCAGAGAAGTGAAGTGACTCACCCACAGTCACACGGCTGACAGGGGGCAGAGCCGGGATTCGAACTCATGACCTCCGACTCCCAAGCCCGGGCTCTTTCCACTGAGCCACGCTGCACATGTAGGAAGCTTGGCTACTGGTTTGGACTTAGAGTAGGGTATGCGGATCAAGAAACCGAGGCTCTGACCCCTGACCTGGGGCATTCAGCTTCGAAAATGAGGAAAGCGACCACCCATCGCGGAGGCAAGTTGAGGAACTGTAGAGCAAGCGCTCTGAAAATTCTCCGAGCGTGCCAGGGATTCCGGAAGAACCTCTCTGACAACGAGACTCCCGGCCACTTGCACGATTTTAAAATCTTCCTCGCGGGAGAGAGAGGTTTCACGCGGCCTTGATGTGAATGCTTTTTTCAAGGGGGACCAATGAAAAGCCAATCCTGCTATTTTAAAACTGCACTTGGAATATGTCAGCCGAGCCTTGTTTTGTTCCTTTTTTTAAAAAATGGCATCGGTCAAGGACCCGCGATGCCGGGCACCGTACGGAGCACCGTAGTAGAGGCTAACCGGGTCGGACACGGTCCCTGTCCCGCATGGGGCTCACACTTTTAATCTCCATTTTCCAGATGAGGTGACTGAGGCCCAGGGAGGTGAAGTGACTTGCCCAAGGTCACGCAGCAGGCGTGTGGTTGAGCCCGGGGTTAGAACCCAGGACCTTCCGAGGCCCCGGCCCGTGCCGGGCCAGGCTGCCGCCTCTCGTAGGGAGGGACGTCGACGTCGTATTTCCTACTCGTGCGTTTCCGATTCGCCCGTGCCCTGGGATCTGAACGTTTTAAGCGCTCGCCATTCACCGCACCCTCAGCATCACAGCACTTACGTACAGCTCGGTAATTTATTTCAATGTCTTCCTCCCTCCGGACTGTTAAGGACGTCCGCCAACTCCGCTGTAGTGTACTCTCCCGGTTGCGTAGTGCAGATCCGCTTTGCTGGCGGTAAACGCGCACTACAGAGACGCGGCATGGTCTAGTGGGTAGAGGCACAGGCCTGGGAGTCGGAAGGAACCGAGTTCTAATCCCGGCTCCACCACTCGTCGCCCGCGTGAACTTGGGCGAGTCTCGGGACTTCTCCGGGCCTCGGTGACCTCATCTGTAAAATGGAGATTGAGACCGAAAGCCCTCTGTGGGACAGGAACCGGGTCCAACTTGGTGTCCTGTATCTACCCCACTACCTAGAGAGGCAGCGTGGCTCAGTGGAAAGACCACGGGCTTGGGGGTCAGAGGTTGTGGGTTCTAATCTCGGCTCCGCCACTTGTCAGCTGTGTGACTTTGGGCGAGTCACTTCACTTCTCGGGGCCTCAGTGACCTCATCTGTAAAATGGGGATGAAGACCGTGAGCCCCACGTGGGACAACCTGATTCCCCTGCGTCTACCCCAGCGCTCAGAACGGTGCTCGGCACATAGTAAGCGCTTAACAAATACCAGCATTGTTATTATTAACCTAGTAAGTGCTTAACAAATACCATAAAGAAAATTCCACCGACTGAAACAATTCTAACCAATAAAAATAGCACGACTGACTCTTACAAGAATAAGAAGCGGCGCGGTCTAGCGGTTAGAGCACGGGCCCGGGAGTCAGAAGGATCTGGGTTCCAATCCCGGCCCCACCGCACATCTGCTGTGTGACCTTGGGCAGGCCACCTCACCTCCCTGACCCTCAGTTACCTCATCTGTAAAATGGAGATCGAGTGTGAGCCCCATGTGGGACAGGCACTGTGTCCGACCTGATGAAACTGTAGCTACCCCAGCGCTCAGAACAGTGTTTAAACACAGGGTAAGCGCCTAACGAGTACCCTAATTATTAATGTTATTGTTATTAATTGTTATTAAGTGTATCCGTCCCCTTCGTGAGTTGCAGTACTGATTTAAGCGAGGTTATGGTGGAGTTACAGAGCCCTCAAGTAGCCTTTCAAACAGCCTCCAGTGAGTGCTTTGGCTTCCTGGAATTCCCATTGCCTCGGGACTTAACGTCAATACCGTTTCTGTTCCGTGGGATCCTGCTGCAAGACTACCTTATTCTTTCGTACTGCATTTCCGTGCCAAGCGATTGTATGACCCTTGGCTCCTCAACGGCTTCTTCCCCACCGCTTTTAAACTTGCACCTGTCTCCCCTGTCCCCTGACCCCCCGGCTCCCCCCGGGTGTCGCCCCGTCTGCCTCCTGCCAGTCCTCTCCAAACTCCCGGTGCGAGTCGTCTGCACCCGCTGTCTTAAATTCCTCTCTTCCGGTCTCTCCTGGACCCCCTTCCAATCTGGCTTCCATCCCCTTCGCTCCACAGAAACCACCCTCCAGTGATCTTCTTGCCAGATCCAACGGCCTCTACTTCATCTTAATCCTCCTCGACGTCTCAGCTGCCTTCGACGCCGTGGACCACCTCCTGGAAACGTTATCCAACCCTGGCTTCGCCGATTCTGTCCTCTCCTGGTTCTCCTCTCATCTCTCTGGCCGTTCATTCTCCGTCTACTTTGTGGGCTCCTCCTTTCCCTCCCAACCCCTAACTCAGAAGAAGAGAAGCAGCGTGGCTCAGTGAGAAGGGCGTGGGCTTCGGAATCAGAGGTCATGGGTCCGACTCCCGGCTCCGCCGCCTGTCAGCTGTGTGACCGTGGGCGAGTCGCTTCACTTCTCTGGGCCTCAGTTACCTCATCTGGGGATTATCTGTGAGCCTCACGTGGGACAAACCGATTACCCTGTATCTGCCCCGGCGCTTAGAACAGTGCTCTGCACGTAGTAAGCGCTTAACAAATACCAACATTATTATTATCATCGGGCTGGGCGGGGCGTTCCTCAAGGTTCAGTTCTCAGTCCCCTTCCATTCTCCGTCGACACCTATTCCCTTGGAGAGCTCGTTGGATCGCTTCAACAACCGTCTCTGTGAGGATGATACCCAATTCTCTATCTCCAGCCCCCATCTCTCTCCCTCTCTCCAGTCTCACATCTCCTCCTGCCTTCGAGACGTCTCTACTTGGATGTCCTGCTGTCCCCTCGAACCTAACGTGTCCAGACAGGGCTCCTCATCTTCCCTGTCCTCCCCTTGACTTTCCCATCACTGCAGATGGCACCACCACCTTTCCTCTCTCACGAGCCCATATCCTCGGCGTCCCCCTCCACTCTTCTCTCTCGTTCACCCCGCGTATTCGATCCGTCACCGAATCCCGTCGGTCCCGTCTTCACGGCGTCGCTAAAATCCGTCCCGCCCTCTCCATCCCAACCGCTTCCATGTCAGTGTAATCACTTATCCTATCCCGCCTCGTTTACCGTATCGGCCTCCTTGCTGACCTCCCGTCTCTCCCCACTCCGGTCCGTACTTCACTCTGCTGCCGGGATCATTTTTCTACAAAAACGTTCATCAAAAAAATTCCAGTGGTTGCGCATCTTCCTCCGTATCACACCGAAACTCCTCAACATTGGCTTTAAAACCTCCTTGCCCCCTCCTACCTCACCCTGCTTCTTTCCTTCTACAGCCCGGTCCGCGCACTTCGTTCCCCTAGTGCTGACTTTCTCAGCGTGCCTCGATCTCGCTCGTTTGGCCACCGGCCCCTAACCCACGTCTTACCTCTGGCCTGGAAGGCCCTCCCTCCCCAAATCCAACAAATCCCCCCCCCCCCCCCGCCTTCAGTAATAATAATAATGACGTTGGTATTTGTTAAGCGCTTACTAGGTGCCGAGCACTGTTCTAAGCGCTGGGGGATACGCGGGGGAATCAGGTTGTCCCACGTGGGGCTCACACACTTTTAATCCCCATTTTACAGATGAGGGAGCTGAGGCACAGAGAAGTGGGGTGACTTGCCCGCGGTCACACAGCTGACAAGCGGCAGAGCCGGGAGTCGAACTCATGACCTCTGACTCCGAAGCCCGGGCTCTTTCCACTGAGCCACGCTGCTTCTAAGGCTTCAAAGCCTTACTGAAGGCCCATCTCCTCCGGGAGGCCTTCCCAGCCTAAGCCCCCCCTTTTTCTCATCTCCCACTCCCTTCTGCCTCACCCTGACTTATTCCCTTTGCTCTTCCCTCCTCCCAGCCCCACGGCGCTCGGGTCCACGTCCGTCATTTTCGTTATTCTTGTTGAAGTCTGGGTCCGCGCCCCCACGGACTGTAAGCTCGTCGTGGGCAGGGAATGTCACTGTTTATGGTTGTACTTTCCCGAGCGCTCAGTACAGTGCTCTGCGCACAGTAAGCACTCAGTAAATACGTTGGAATGAATTGTACTGAGCGCCTACGGGGCGCGGAGTACGGCACTGAGCGTTTGAGAGGGTACAGTACAATAGAATGCGCAGACACAGTTCCTGCCCTCAAGCTTATTGAACCCGTCAGGAGGCTACAGAGTGATGTTTGAAGTACTGTGTTCTGAAAAATTAAACCCATTGTTGCCAAGGGCAAAGATTCGATTTTAATTAGAAAACTTCCTTGTTTTAAAGGAATCTTTTTAAGCACATACTATTTGTCAGGCACTGTACTAAGCGCTGGGGTAGATCTAAGCCGACCGGGTTGGACATCATCATAATAATAAGGTTGGTATTTGTTAAGCGCTCACTTCGTGCAGAGCACCGTTCTAAGCGCTGGGGGAGATACAGGGGGATCGGGTCGTCCCACGTGAGGCTCACGGTCTTAAAATCCCCATTTTACAGATGAGGTCACTGAGGCCCGGAGAAGTGAAGTGACTCGCCCACAGTCACACAGCTGACGGGAGTCGAACCCACGACCCCCGACTCCCAGGCCCGGGCTCTTTCCACTGAGCCCCGCTGCTTCCCCTGTCCCATACGGGGCTCACAGTCTCAATTTGCGGTTTACGGATGAGCGAACCGAGGCACAGAGAAGCGAAGCGACTTGCCCAAGGTCACGCAGCCAGCAGGTGGCGGAGCCGGGATTAGCACCCAGGTCCCTCTGCCTCCCAGGCCCGTGCTCCGTCCACCGGGCCGTGCTGCCTGTCTAGGTTTTAGGCCATTGAAGAGTGAAGCCGGACCGAAAGGGAACGTGTGTCGAAGCCCTCCGCCAAGGGCCGCGGTGGCGGTTGGGATGAGCTGTCAAGATGGGGTAGGAAAAAAGGACTCCCGCACTGGCACTCGGAAAGTCGGAAGCCGAGCTCCTCATCTCCTCCGTTAACCGCTCGGTGGTATTTATTGAGCGCTTGCCGTGTGCAGCGTACCGTACTAAGTGTTCGAGAGGGGAACAGCACGGTAGCGTGGCTCAGCGGAAGGAGCCCGGGCTGGGGGGTCGGGGGTCATGGGTTCGAATCCCGACTCTGCCCCTTGTCAGCTGGGGTGACTGTGGGCAGGTCACTTCTCTGTGCCTCATTTCCCTCATCTGTAAAATGGGGGTGAAGACTGTGAGCCTCACGTGGGACAGCCTCATTCCCTTGTATCTTGTGGCTCAGTGGAAAGAGCCCGGGCCCTGGAGTCAGAGGTCATGGGTTCGAGTGCCAGCTCGGCCACTTGTCAGCTGGGTGACTCCGGGCAAGTCACTTCACTTCTCGGTGCCTCAGTTACCTCATCTGTAAAACGGGGGTGAAGACCGTGAGCCCCACGTGGGACAACCCGATTCCCCTCTGTCTTCCCCAGCGCTTAGAACAGTGCTCGGCACATAGTAAGCGCTTAACAGATACCAACATCATTATTATTATTATTATCTACCCCGGCGCTTAGAACAGTGCACGGCACGTAGTAAGCGCTTAACAGATACCACCATTATTATCGTTATTATAAGACACAGTTCCTGCCCTCAAGCTTACAGTCCAGACAGCGAGATTCAAATTCGAATAAATTGCATATAAGGGGAGCAGCAGAATGTAAGCTTATGCGGGGGGCGGGGTGAGTAGCCAAGGGCTTAAGGCAACAACACAAAAGTGGGGGCCGGTTGGGTGGGGAAATGGGTTAGTCAGGGAAGGGTTCTTCGGAGGCCGTATAATAATGTTGCTATCTGTTAAGCGCTTACTCTGTGCAGAGCACTGTTCTAAGCGCTGGGGAGATACGGGGTAATCTGGTTATCCCACGTGAGGCTCACAGTTAATCCCCATTTTACAGATGAGGGAACTGAAGCACAGAGAAGTGGAGTGACTCGCCCACAGTCACACAGCTGACAAGCGGCAGAGCGGGGGTTCGAACCCATGACCTCTGACTCCCAAGCCTGTGCTCTTCCCACTGAGCCACGCTGTATATATTTTATTACCCTATTTATTTTGCTAATGAGGTGTACATCCCCGCGATTCTATTTATCGTATTATGTTGTCTTGTTTTTGTCCCTCCGTCTCCCCCGATTAGACCGTGAGCCCGTCACTGGGCAGGGATTGTCTCTATCTGTGGCTGAATTGTCCATTCCAAGCACTTAGTACAGTGCTCTGCGCATAGTAAGCGCTCAGTAAATACTATTGAATGAATGAATGAAGGTACAGGCTCTGCCACTTGGCAGCTGTGTGACTGTGGGCAAGTCACTTTACTTTTCTGTGCCTCAGTTCCCTCATCGTAAAATGGGGACTGTGAGCCTCATGTGGGACAACCTGATTACCCTGTATCTAGCCCAGCTCTCAGAACAGTGCTTGGCACGTAGTAAGCGCTTAACGAATGCCAACGTTATTATTATTTCCTAACCCGGTCAGCACTACCCCCGTCCCCTCCGATCCAGAAGCTCATCTCTGACTCTCCTCTCGCTTGAACTTCCTACATCGTCGTATCTACCTCTTTCCGGGTCTTCTAAGATAGATCACAGATCCTCCTCTCTATAGAAGCAGGGTGGCCTCGTGAAAAAAGCATGGCCTTGGGAGTCGGGGGACCTGGGTTCTGATCCTGACGCCGCCACCTTGCCTGCTGTGTGACCTTGGGCGAGTCACTCAACTCTCTTGTGCCTCGGTTCCATTTATCGTGATTATGTTGTCTTGTTTTTGCCCGTCTGTCTCCCCCCCGATTAGACTGTGAGCCCGTCACTGGGCAGGGATCGTCTCTGTCTGTTGCCCAATTGTCCATTTCAAGCGCTTAGTACACGTAGTACTAAGACTTAGTAATTAGACTGTGAGTCGCCCGGGGGACGGGGACCGTGTCTGACCTCGTTATCTTGTACCTCCCCCAGCACTTAGGACAATGCTTGGCACGGAGGAAAGCGTTTAACAAATACCGTCGTCGTTACCATCCATACGACGACACCCTCGCTCGAGCATAACCTCCGCTGGAACAGTAGCAGATTCTGTGCGGGTCTCCCTCCCTCCTTCAACCTTCTCCCACCTTTAGCTTATTCTGTATGAAGCTGCATTCGTGATCTTTTCATTTTTTTTTTTTTTTTTTTAAATAGGATTTCTCAGGCACTCGCTGTGCATCGAACCCTGTTTTAAACACTGGGATCGATATAAGGATAATCGCGGCAGACACAGTCGCTGTCCCACATGGGGCTCACCGTCTAAGTAGGAGGAGGGCGAACGGGTATCGAATCCCCAGTTTACAATGGAGGAAACTGAGGCGCAGAGTTAAACGCCCTGCAGAATACCCGCCCCCTCCTCTCCCCGAAATCATTTCCAGTGATTTTCTGCGTTAAACGGAGTGAACTGTGGACCGGAGTAGGGAGAGGCAGGACACTGGGCGGTCAGCAAGTTAATACAATCCCTCATCCTAACCTGCCTGGATTACTTTAATTCATTCAGTAGTATTTATTGAGCGCTTAGTATGTGCAGAGCACTGGACTAAGCGCTTGGAACGGACAAATCGGTAACAGAGATGGTCCCTGCCCTTCGACGGACTTACTTGAGGTCAGCAAGCAATCCAGGCGGGATAGGATGAAGGATTGTATTAACACGGTGGGAGTTCGGATGGAGGGGGGATAGTCTGTCACCCCAGTTCGTAATTTAGGGCTTGAACAGGTAGCTGTAGTTGTTGCCACTATTTGGGGCGGTCAGAAGACCGGCACAGTGTGGGCAGAGAACGCGTCTCCCAACTCTGTTATAATTGTACTCTCCCAAGCGCTTAATTCACAGTAGGCGTTCAGTAAATACAACTGATGGATTGACCCTCCTGAACAGAAGGGAAGGCCCCTGGTAGCTATTGCAACCGGGAGAGGCAGTGCTCACCTCTAGACCCTAAGCTCGTTGTGGGCAGAGAGAGCATCTAGGGTTACAGTGTACTCTCCCAAGCGCTTAATACAGTGCTTTGCACACAGTAAGGGCTCAATAAATACGATATGCTGGCCTGCCTCGGTTTCCCCGGGTGTAAAATGGGGATGACAGCGTCTAGCCGAGCCTTCCTTCACCGTTGAGTTTTGAGACAGCGAGATCTAAATGTGAAAGCGCATCAGAAGCAGTACTGTTATATTGTACTCTCCCAAGCGCCGAGTACTGGAGTGGAGAAGCGGCGTGGCTCAGTGGAAAGAGCACGGGCTTTGGAGTCAGAGGTCATGGGTGCGAATCCCAGCTCCGCCACTTGTCAGCCGTGTGACTGTGGGCAAGTCACTTCACTTCTCTGTGCCTCAGTGACCTCATCTGTAAAATGGGGATTAAGACTGTGAGCCCCACGTGGGACAACCTGATTCCCCTGTGTCTACCCCAGCGCTTAGAACAGTGCTCTGCACATAGTAAGTGCTTAACAAATGCCAACATTTTTTTTTTTTACTGTGCTTTGCCCAAAGTAAGCCCTCGGTAAATACGATTGATTGATTGAAAGTTCACTGCTGTTGATTCTGACCTCAACCTCTTCACCTGCTCTCTTTCCCATCCACCCAACCCCCCTCACATCTGTCCTTTTCCCCACAGAGACCTCCGTTCTTTTGACTCCCTCCGGTATTGTACGGCCAACCTATCCCATTTGGACTCTCTGCCCAACCTTCCTTCTCCTGTTGCACAGATCAACACACTCAACACCACCCCCTCCATTGAACTGAACCCCATTTTGCTCCTCTCTCTCTCCGCCGGCCTCCTATCACTAGCCCACAACCCTGGATCACCTCCACAGTCCGCTTCCTCCGCTCCTGTGCCCGAGCTGCAGAGCAGTGTTGAAGGAAATCCTGATCTCTCTGACCGTGTCCACCTGAAATTTGTTTGGACCTGCTTCAGTCTGGCCTTTTTCACCCCCCGCCAGTGTCTCCTTCCTGATTCGCTCCCATACCCACTGCCTCTGCCACTGTTATTTTAACTCCATTCTCAAATCTCCTGTCCCCCCGCACCCGCCATCTCTTTCCCCTAATGACCTGCTACTTACTTCAACAAGATGGAAACCATCAGGCGTCCCTAAAATCTCCCGTGCTCCTCTCCAGTCCCCCGCCCCGCTCTTCCACCCTCTTTGACTCTCCCTGTATTCCATGCAGTGTCTGAAGATGAAATCTCTCAACCCCTCTCTAAATCTACCCCTTCCACCCGTGCTTCTGACCCCATCCTTTCATACCTTTTTCAAACACTCACCCACTCCCTTCTTCCCTCCTTGACTTCCGTCCTCAACTGTTCACTCTCCAACAATTTCTTCCCCACTGTTTTCAAGCGTACTTATGTCTCCCCTAACCTAAAAGAACCCTCCCTTGACTCCGAGGCTCCCTCCGGTTACCGCCCCATCTCCTTTCTCTCCAAACTTCTTGGGGGAGGGGTTTACACCCGCTGTCTCCACTTCCTCTCCTTCAGTTCTCTCCTAGATTCCGTCCAATCTGGCTTCCGCCTCCATCGCTCCACAGAAACAGCCCTCTCTAAGATGACCGGTAACCGTCTTCTCACCAAGTCTGCCGGCCTCTACTCCATCCTGATCCTCCTCGACCTCTCCGCTGCCTTTGGCACTGTAGGCCACCCCCTTCTCCTTGAAACTTTTCCAACCTTGGATTCACTCTCACTGCCCTAACTCGGTTCTCCTATTTCTGTGCCTGCTCATTTTCGGTCTCTTCTGCTGGCTCCTCCTCTGCCTTCTCTGACAGTAGAAGCTCAGTTCTAGGTCTCCTTGTATTCACCTTCTACACCCATTCCCTTGGAAAATTCATTCATTCCCATGGCTTTAATTGCCATCTCAGAGGATTCCCAAAGCTACGTCTCCAGCCCTGACCTCTCTCCTTCCCCGCAGTCTCGCCTGCCATGTCTGCCTCCTCGCTGACCTCCCGGCCTCCCGTCTCTTCCCGCTCCACTCCGTACTTCTCTGCTGCCTGGATCATCTGTCGATAGAAATGTTCAGACCGTGTTTTCCCCTCTCTTCAAGAACCTTCAGCGGTTGCCCGTCCACCTCCGCATCAAGCAGAACCTCCTTACCATCGGCTTTAGAGCGTTCGGTCAACTCACCCCATCGTATCTCACCCCCTGTCTCCCCTTACAGCCCAGCCCGCACACTCCGCTCCTCTAGCTCCAGCTTACTCACAGTGCCCCCATCTCGTCTGTCTCACCGCCGACCCCTTTCCCACTTCCTCCCCTTAGCCTGGAACTCCCTTCCCCTCCATATAAGCCGGAACACCCCTCTCTCCACCTTCAAAGCACAATTAACGCCACACCTCCTCCAAGAGGCCTTCCCCGAGTGAGCCTCTTTTTCCCCGGCTCCCTCTCCCTTCTGTGTCATCTAGGCACTTGGATAATAATAATAATGTCGGTGGTATTTGACAAGGGCTTACTGTGGGCAAAGCACTGTTCCAAGCGCTGGTGGGGGAGACAAGGTGATCAGGTTGTCCCAGTGGGGCTCACAGTCTTAGTCCCCATTTTCCAGATGAGGTAACTGAGGCACCGAGAAGTGAAGCGACTCGCCCAAAGTCACACAGCTGACAGGTGGCGGGGCCGGGATTAGAACCCATGACCTCTGACTCCCAAGTCCGTGCTCTTTCCACTGAGCCACGCTGCTTCTCTAAGGATCTGTGACCTTTGGACATCTGATATTCGCCATACGCCCAACCCCACACCGCTTATGTACATATCTTTAAATTATTTTTTATAAACTATTTATTCCTATCGATGTCTGTCTCCCCTTCTAGACTGAAAGCTCATTATGGGCAGGGAACGTGACTGCTAATTCTGTTTACTCTCCCAGGTGCTTAGAACAGTGTTCTGCACCGCTCTTGCTTGCTCCTTTATCCATCCTCTCTCCCATCCCCACAGCACATATGTATAGAGCTGTGATTATTTATTTTTTTATCTATTTATTTTTATAAATGTCTGTCTCCCCCTCTAGACCTTGAGCTCAGTGTGGGCAGGAATGTGTCTGTTGTTGGATTGTACTCTCCCAAGTGCTCACGCAGTGCTTTGCACACAGTAGGCACTCAATAAATACGGTTGAATGAATGAATGCTCTGTACAGAGTGAGCGCTTAATTAAATACCATTGATGGATTTGTCCTTTAGGACTCTTCGTGCAAAGTGCCCTAAGAGTGAAGTATGGCTCCTCACCACTATCCACCAAGCTCGTTGTGGGCGGCAATATTGTTATTTTGCACTCTCCCAAGCTCTTAACCCACTGCATAACGTAAGCGTCCGATAAATGCGATCGAACGAATGATTGAACGGTTACCTTTGACCTTGTTAAATGCAGAACGATAGATGTGTTCTTGGGAGGCGTTCATTATTACGCAAACTGGAATTTTTACCGCTTATTAAGTGGACTCCGTGGGTGCCTTTCTGAACGTAACGTCGTGTTTTGTTCTGTTTTAGTCCGAGGCTCTGAAGGGCTCTACATGGTGAATGGTCCTCCAAGCTTTTCGGAAAATACAACGTTTCTAAGGTATAAGGTGTCCTATTCCCAAGTATAGTTCTTGTAGCAAATATACGTTGGCTTTGCGTGTCAGGATTGATTTGATTTAAATTACTAGGCAAGAAGAAATGTGCTTAATACCGGAACTTCTAAAGTGACAACCGAGCCATTAAGTAGAGCAGAGTCATCTTTAATTTCTCTTAATTTGTACCCAAGTGAAACCCATAAATAAGATTGGGCCCCTAGAAGAGCCAATGGCTGGTTGTGACCTAACTATAAAAAGGTAGAAAGAGTCAAGTACATAGCATCTTAACCAAACAGTTGATTTTTTTAATTATGTAAAAATCTGAATTCACTTGCACCGAAGTTTGGGGCGGGTTTGTTTTTTGTTGTTGTTGTTGTTACTGAACCAGTTGAGTCCTCTTAGTTGATTGTACAAACGGGGGTATAGATTGACAACATTTTATTAACTCCAGATGGCTTTTTCCCAGGCTGTAGTTGGACAAAAAAAAGTAATTTGAACTGGATAAAGTCATCTTAATCCCTTTCTGTAAATCAGCAGCAGATGTAGTCATGGGGTGTCAGTGATGTAGTTACATAAAAACCAGATTTATGATTTAAAATAAAATTCTATGGTCTCACATAACATCAGTATTTCTAAGAATGTGGGCAGAGATTTTTTGGGCATTCGTTTAGCCACCTATTTTTTCCTGTGAATATGTTTATTGTGAACCATTAAAATTAACTTAAATTTTTTTTCCTTTTTCAGGGACTCAGGAAAAAATTGCAAAGTCTGTTGCTTTAGCAGAGATGGAAACCTCTTTGCTTGGTGTAATGGAGAAAAGTCAGTGCCTAATTAACTATTAATATTTTCAGCCTGTTTATGTGTAGGCATATTTCCTTTATAAACAGAGTAGTTATTTGCATAACGCAGGTATATTTGGGGGGGTCCATTTTGGACGATTTCAATTGAAAGTTGTAAGTTTGTAAATGAAAAACGAACCGAATTGAAGGCACCGAGATAGCAATTTTCATGTATCTTCCTCAGTGCCCTTTCCTTCATTATGATAGTTGGATTCAACTAGGAGAATTTACTCGTTGGTGATAAGAGAAAATAGAGCAATTATATCTGTGGAATCTGTTAAACTCTTACTGTATGCTGTCATACCGACCCAAATGTACTTGAAGTGATTGAGGAGGTAAAAGTATTTCTTATATAATTTTAAAAAAGAAATGTAGTGTTGAAAAGATCCCTTTGCAGAACTACCAAATATTGGTTTGTTTTGGCTGAATCTCTTGAGGAAAGAAAATCCTCTTGAGTTTTCCTAATTGCCCTGCCCCATTTTACTGTTCTTTCTGAAGTAGGATTTGGCCATTCCACTTCACAGAACCAAGAAAATGCTTGAATTTTGCAGTTTTTGTTTACTTTATCCCTCTACAATTTTTTGCACCCAGCAGTTGCAACTGGTTTATGTCTGTCATCGCCCTGTTAGAGCATAACCTCCTTGAGGGCAGAACCTTGTCACTTACTCTGTTTCCTTCCTCTTAGTGCTTAGTACAGTGCTCTGTACAGCAGGTCCATGGCAAGTACCCCAGGTTGATGGACTGTTGGATAGGTTTCCCAAGTGGCTAGAACAGCACCCTCTCTAGAGTAGGAGCTAGTGAGGAGGGTAATATTGATGAATTTATGAGAGCAGTCAAGAAATGGATCATTTTCAACTCCAGATCCATTTTAAAATAGGGATCTGGAGTTAAAACCAAAATGGTTGACTTGCTGTAGGGGGTCGGGGGGGCATCATTGGCCTGGAGCCATTGCTGGTTTTTTTAGGATACTTATCGATAATAATAATAATGGTATTTGTGAAGCGCTTCCTATGTGCCAAGCACTGTTCTAAGCACTGGGGTAGATACAAAGTAATCAGGTTGTCCCATGTGGAGCTCACAGTCTTAATCCAAATTTTACAGATGAGGTAACTGAGGCACAGAGAAGTTAAGGGGCTTGTCCAAGGTCACGTAGCAGATAAGTGGTGGAACCGGGATCAGAATCCGTGTCCTCTGACCTCCAAGCCCGTGCTCTTTCCACTAAGCCACGCTGCTTCTCTGTTAAGCACTTGCTATGTGCCCAGGCACTCTACCCAGCGCTGGGGTAGACACAAACAAATCGGATTAGACCCAATCCCTGTCCCACGTTGGGCTCAGAGTCTTAATCCCTGTTTTACAGCTGAGGTAACTGAGGCCCAGTGAAGTGACTTGCCCAAGGTCACACAGCAGACAGGTGGTAGACCCGGGACTGGAACCTATGATCTTCTGACTCCCAGGCCTCTGCTATATCCATCACACCACGGTGTTCTGGTTAATATGCCGGGGTGGGTTGCCTTAAATCGGCAGGGAGCAGGGAAAGTAGGCAGCTGCTTCGGTGATAAGATGCGGTAGCCGCAAAATATTCACAATATTGTGCTCGACCCATTCAGCCAATCAATCAAAAGTATTTACGGAGCGCACTCCACCGTATGCTGAGAAGCCGCGTGGCTCAGTGGGTAGAGCATGGATCCGGGAGTCAGAAGGACTGGGTTGTAATCCCAGATCTGCCACTTTCCTGTTGTGAAACTGTGGAAAGTCACAACTTCTGTGCCTCAATTTCTCATCTGTAAAATGGGGATGTGGACCGCACCCAACCTGATTAGCTTCCATCTACTCCAGTGCTTATACAACGCCTGGAACATAGGAGATGCTTAACGAATGCCGTTAAAAAAAAAAGGTGCTTGGGAGAGTGCAGTTATGTAGGAGACATGGTCTCTGCCCTCAAGAAACTTCAAGTTTAGAAGTGGAGAAAGACACTAGAATAAATTAAGATAGGGGGAAACAAAGTATAAGGATATGTCCAGTAGAACTGTGCGGGAGAGGAGGAAAGGTGAGTATCTAAGTGCTTAGGGGGGAGGGATCGTGTGCCTAGAAATCAAATAGGGAGGTAAACGGGAATGGGAGATGAGAGATTTGTCAGGGAAAGCTTCCTGGAGGAAAGGTAATTATAGTAGGGCTTTGAAGATGGAGAGAGCAGTGGTCTGCCAGATCGAAGTGAGGACGGAGGGCACCAGCAAGAGGATGGCAGCGGGGAGATGAGAACAAGGCACAGTGAATAGGAAGCTATCAGAGTTTAAGAACTATTGCTTAGTCACCATATAGAAATAATTTATGTTTCTCTGTGGCACCCCCCCCTTTTTTTTTTTTTTTTTTGCCTAGCACCTTTGTAACATTACCTAGTTGGGTTTTTTTGCTAGTGAATGCCTACTGTATTTACCTGAAACCGAAGAGGACGTACGTTCTCCCGTTCGAGGTTTTTAATGAAACGTACCCTTCTTGGGCATTCCTTAGGACGGTGTAAAATCAACAAGTCTTTTGAATGTTTTCCCAAAACTGGGCGGCTGAAAAAAGTTTGTTTTTTAATCAGATGGTTTTGCCAAGTGCCGACTGCTAATTTAACGAACTGACGTAAAGCTACCGTCCACCTTCTTATGGTTCCAGAGTGAATATAGCGAATGTGTCCGACAACGGGCTGCTGCAGTCCTTGAATCTCCCGAAGGTGGTCTGCCTCGCGTTCTCTCCAAAGAACAGCATCCTGGCCACGTGGCAGCCATACTCAAGTGAGTCTTTTGCCTTCCGGAAAAAGCACTTAATCACCTCGCCCCCTCCTACTTTGCCTCGCTCCTCTCCTACTGCAACCCAGCCCGCGCACTTCACTCCTCTAATGCCAACCTTCTCACTGTACCTCCATCTCATCTATCTCACCGCTGACCTCTTGCCCAGGTCCTGCCTCTGGCCTGGAATGTCCTCCCTCCTCATATCCAACAGACAGTTACTCTCCCCCGCGTCAAAGCCTTATTAAAAGTACATCTCCTCCAAGAGGCCTTCCCTAACCGAGCCCTCCTTCCTCTCCTTTCTGCGTTGCCCTGACTTGCTCCCTTTAGTCATCCTCCCTCCCGGCCCCACAGCACTTACGTACATATCTGTCATTTATTTATATGAATGTCTCTGTCTCTTCCTCTGGACTGTAAGCTCATTTTGGGCAGGGAATGTGTTTAATGTTCTCTTGTACTCTCCCAAGCGCTTAATACAATGCTCTGCACACAGTAGCCTTCAATGATTGTGAATGAATGAATGAATAAATGACAAGACCAGTTGAATTCAGGGTGCAAACTTGGGGCTGTATTTAGCGTGACAGCCATATATCGATAGTCCTATCAAAACTCCCTAAGCGAGTTTTCTACACCCGCTGTTTGACGTTCCTCTCCTCCAGTTCTCTCCTTGACCCCCTCCAAACTGGGTTCTATTCTTTTCACTCCACAGAGACCTCCCTCTCAAAGGTCACCAGTGATCTCCTTCTTGACAAATCCACTGGCCTCTACTCCAACGTAATCCTCCTCGACCTCTCAGCTGCCTTTGACACTCTCAACCACCTCCTTCTCCTGGAAACGTTATCCAACCTCGGCTTCACTGACACTCTCCTCTCCTGGTCCTCTTCCCGTCTCTGTGGCCGCTAATTCTCAGTCTCTTTCATGGGCTCCTCCTTTGCCTCCCACCCCCTGACTGTGGGTATCCCTCGTGGTTCAGTTCTGGGTCCCCTTCAAATGTCCATCTACACCCACTCCCTTGGAAAACTCATTCGCTCCCATGGCTTCAACTACTATCTCTAGGCAGGTGATATCCAAATCTCCACCTCCAGCCCTGATCTCCCTCCCTCTCTCCAGTCTCACATTTCCTTCTGCCTTCAAGACGTCTCTATTTGGTTGCCCTGCCAACACCTCAGATTTAACCAGTCTGAAACAGAACTGCTTATCTTCCTACCCAAACCCTGTCCTCATGCTGACTTTCCCGTCACTGTTGATGACACCGGCGTCCTTCCTGTCTCACAGGCCCGGAGCCTTGGTTGGCATAGTCCTCGTCTCCTCATTCAATGCACATATTTATTCCATCACTAAATCCTGCCAATTGGACCTTTACAACAACACTAAAATCGGCCCTTTCCTCTCCATCCAAATTACCACGTTAATCCAAGCGGTTATCCTCTCCCACTTTGATTACTGTATCAGCCTCCTTGCTGACCTCCGTGCCTCCTGTCTCTCCCCACTCCAGTCCATACTTCACTCTGCTTCCTGGATCATTTTTCTATAAAAATATTCAGGCCATGTCTCCCCACTCCCTAAGTAAATCCAGTGGTTGCCCATCCATCTTTGCATCAAACGGAAACTCCTTACCGTCGGCTTTAAAGCACCCAGTCACCTGGCCCCCTCCTACCTCACCTCGCTACTCTCTTACTACATCCCGGCCCACACACTTCACTCCTCTAATGCCGGCCTTCTTACTCTACCTCGTTCTCGTTTATCTCGCTGCTGAACTCTTGCCCGCCTCCTGCCTCTGGCCTGGACCTCCCTCCCTCTTCATATCCCACAGAGAATTACTCTCCCCCTCCCAAATCCTTATTGAAGGCAAATCTCCTCCAGAAACTCCTTTCTCCTCTCCCACTCCCTTCATCTCTGTCTTGACTTGCTCCCTTCATTCATTCCCCCTACCAGCCCCACAGCACTTAAGTACATAGCAGTAATTTCGTTTATTTTATATTAATGTCTGTCTCCCCCTCTAGACTTTCAGCTCGTAGGCAGGGAACGTCCCTATTGTATTTTTCTTGTTTTTACTCTCCCAAGCGCTTAATACAGTGCTCTGCACCCAGTATGCCCTCAGTAGATAAAATTGACTCACTGACCGAGTGTGGTAACATATTATGACGTGCTTTCCTGAATGAAGGCATTGTGTGTTAAAAGAGCCTGGAGAAAAACTAAGAAGGAAATGAACGCTTGGTAGGAAAGGCCTGTAAAGGTTAGGATAAGGATGACTCCATCAGGCATAAGAATTGGCGATTAAAAGGCAGAATGAATGGGAGGGAATCAGAGAAGTGAACGAATGGAACAACCGTGGAGATTTGAGAATGTAGAGTGAGGTTTCGATATGGGTTCCCGAAATGGACTGGGCTCTAGTAATTACGTTACAAAATTTGGTTATTTACTCAGAGAAGTAGAACCTGTGTTCTAATCCCCGCTCTGCCGCTTGTCTGTTGTGTGACCTTGGGCACTTCACTTAAATTCTCTGTGCCTCAGTTATCTTCTTCATAAAATGGGGATTAAGACTCTGAGCCTCATGTGGGACAGGAACTGTGTCCAGCCCAATTTGCATATATCTACCCCCAGCACTTAGAACAGTGCCTGGCTCATAGTAAGCACTTAGCAAATGCAACAATTATTATTATTACTATTACTATAGGTATTACTCAACTGTGCTTCATAAATAACTGTATAAGGGGGTCATAGGAGCTTTTCTTGTATTTGAGGTAGTGTCCTCTCCAAGACTTGGTATTTTGAATTATGATCTTTGTGAGTGGCAAGGCTTGGGAATGACTTGGGATTCAGTTCTAGGTACCTTTCCCTTACTTAGTCTGGAGGAATTCCAGAGTCCCTTAGGGCATTTGCCCAAAATCCCATATGGACGATGGAAGTCATTACTGACTCTTCCACAGCTTGGAGGCCCTGAAAGACCTAGGGATTCTTCAGGGCTGTAGTTATCTGTCCTGCCTGTTGCTGCTGTAATTCCCAGCACTTTCAAAAAGTCCCCCCACATCAACCCTACTTTGGTAAGATGTTTTTGGAGGGAGGGAGGGAGGCAAGAGAAGAAAGGAAGGGTCCGACATCAGATGGACTCCCCGAAAGATGTTTGGAAATCTTTTTTCTACTGTTTTAATTTCAGTTTTAGGATTGGGAAAAATCACGGGCAGGGCTTTAATACCAGACAGATGCTCAGATAAGTTTTTTTTTGCGGAGCGGCAGCCGTTACCATATCCGTTGGAATGGTTCACGGTCCCCGAGGTGGCACTTGGGCTGTAAAAACACACTTCACCGCAGACGTATTTATGTACTTGGGTGTTACGAAAAGGGAGGGCCAAATGGTAGCCAGCCGAGGGGCAGGGTACGCGAGAGCCCCTTTGACTCTACCTGAAATGAAGTCAGTCTTCAGTCAATAAATAGTGACATTCCCTGCCCTCAATGAGCTCAGTTTATTTACGTACTGACTTTATTGACCGCTTACTCTGTGCAGAGCACTGTACTAAGCGCTTGGGAGAATACAATATAACAGAGACACAGTGAGCTTACAGTTGGCTCTTACCTGATCATTTCAAGCCCTTTTTGAGTTGAAGTTATCGGGTAGGGTCTCTGGGTTCTCACATGGCCAGGCCAGCACTGTATTTCAAAAATGCGGTTTGGTTTTCTCACAGCTGCTAAAGATGGCACATCCGGCACACCCAACCTGCAGCTTTATGACACGAAAACTGGGAAGTGTTTAAAGGCTTTCATCCAGAAAAAGATGCAGAACTGGTAAGTATTACTTCAAAGCACTAATCCACCAAATGAATGGAAAAATATCCAAGGTCTCAAAGTAACCCCCCGGATGAGTATTTCTTATTAGACTGGAAGTGTATCTTCTAAGCACTCTCCTTTTCAGACATTGTTTGAATGGATGATAAGCATACTTACATGTGTACGATGATGGAAAAGTGTTTTTTGGTAAACTCACCTTTGGAAGGATTTTTGTCCATTTTTCTTTCCTGAGGGAATAGTTTCTCTCTCTCCCATTGCGTCTGTGTATGTATCTGTGGGTATCTATAAGTATAAACACGTATAAACTCCATTGCAGCCTTCTAATCTCCCCCACTGCAAAGTCTTATTGAAGGCACACCTTCTCCAGGAGGCTTCCCAGACTAAGCCCCACTTTTCCTCATCTCCCACTCCCTTCTGCGTTGCTCTGACTTGCTCCCTTTGCTCTCCCCGCCCTGCCCCAAAGCACTTATGTACATAACTGTAATTTTATTTATCCCTTTGCTCTTCCCCCCCTTCCAGCCCCAAAGCACTTATGTACATATCTGCCATTTTATTTAGTTTTTTATGTCTGTATCCCCTGCTCTAAACTGAGCACATTGAGGGCAGGGAATGTCACTATTTATTGTTGGATCGTACTTTCCCAAGCACTTAGAACAATGCTCTGCACACAGTAAATGCTTAATAAATATGATAGAATGAATGGATGAATTACTGTGTCTGCCTGCTCCCCTAGACCTCCCTAAAGGCATGCATCATGTCTACCAAATCTCTTGTAGTCTCCCAAATCCTTAATGCAGTGCTCTGCATTAGGTGTCCAGTAGGTCAGTAAATACCGGTGATTGGTTGACAACTTCTGTTTCATAGAATTGATTCCCTTGGATTGGAAAGGGTGTTGAATGTATATGTGATACTTTGTCAGTCTAGGTTTTTAATTCTAATTTGCCATTTTTTTTAAATCTTAGGTGTCCGTGCTGGGCAGATGATGAAAGTATTTGTGCCAGGAATGTTAGCAATGAGGTTCACTTCTTTGAAAACAACAATTTTAGTATGTATAAAGTAGTTTTTAATGCATTGTAAATGGTATCTTGATCATCTGAATAATACATCTCATCCACTTTGGGCCGTATTGCCAATGTTTAATTGTATTGGTAGATACTTGAATAAGGGTGGAACGTGTTATGACTTAATTTCTCTCACTTCGAGCGTGCTTAAGAAAGAGAACGTAAACCATTAAATCACCACGTAGTCGGTATGGTACTACATTTTATTCAGCATTTCTTTTACCCTTGCATTAATTCAAAGTGATGCAATCATTCAGGAACCCGAATCTTTTCTCTCTCTCCAAGAGCCCTTGGAAGACCATCCTTGAAAATGTCATCCCTAGTGGAATAAAAAAGGGCTCTCCAAAATGCCCAAGCAATTAAAAGAAGGCCAACCAGAGTCTAAGGGGAAAGCCTTGGGTGTTAACTAAACAGAGTAAATCAAGGCATAAGGGAAAAAACACAAGTGTGAAGTAGCCAGGTTGTGAGATAGTGAAAAAGCGTTTAACCAAAAGAAAGAGGGAGTTAGTGGAGGAAGTCAGTCAGTAGTATTTATTAAGCACATACTGCATACAGAACACTGTACTAAGTGCTTACAGCGTGGCTCAGTGGAAAGACCATGGGCTTGGGAGTCAGAGGTCATGGGTTCGAACCTCGGCTCTGCCACTTGTCAGCTGTGTGACTGTGGGCAAGTCACTTAACTTCTCTGGGCCTCAGTTACCTCATCTATAAAATGGGGATTAAGACTGTGAGCCTCATGTGGGACAACCTGATTCCCCCATATCTCCCCCAGCGCTTAGAACAGTGCTCTGCACATAGTAAGCGCTTAACAAATACCAACATTATTATTAAAAGGGTACGGTCAAGTTAGTAGACACTCTCTTTGCCCTCGAGGAGTTCACAGCCTTAAGTTGATTATAGTCTTGAGGTCTCCGGCTTTCCACACTTCTGTATGGATGCGAACTAGGGAAGCCCGCGATCACTTGGTTGAATCGCTGCCCCCGTCCCGTGACTCAAAGGGAAGGCCGGTTTCCTGTCTAATCCCAGCGAGATCCCCGGAATGGATATCATCGAGGGGTCCACCGCCCAGCCCTGCTCTACCTGGGGTCGGGGGTTGTGTTCAGAAGGGTCTCCTGAACCCTAGCTCCTCCCTAGGGAGTGTGATTCCAATGTGGAAGACAGGTTCTGCAAGCACACCCAATTTTCACAACTTGGAAGCAGCTTGGCCTAGTGGACAAAGCCCAGACCTGGGAATCGGAAGGACCTGGGTTCTAATCCCAGCTCTGCCACTTGTCGGATGGGTGACCTTGGACAAGTCACTTCACTTCTCTGGGCCTCAGTTAATTCACCTGAAAAATGGGGATTAAGATTGTGGGCCCCATGTGGGACCGGGACCGTGTCCAACCCGATTTGCTTGTATCTGCCTCAGTGCTCAGTATAGTGCCGGACACATAATAAGTGCTTAACGTGTACCACAATTCTTATTTTTATCACATCATTATTTCCCTCTTTATGTTTTATTATTTGTCCCCCCCCAATTTAGCCCTCATGTATGTCCATTTTTTTTATTTTGGACTACTCTAATTGTCAGTATTTTAATGTTTGTCTCCCCCCTATTAGAGTGTAAACATTTTTTCCACAGGGGACATGTCACTTTATTACTCTGTACTTCCCAAGTGGGGACTCAAAAAATGCGGCTGTTACTGCTACTTCAGTTTCAAAAAAAGACACCCCTTTTGGTTAATTTCACCCATGAGTATGTGTGTGACTGGAAAAGCTAATGTGGAACTCATCTTTTTCTTAATGGTAATTGTTAAGCATTTACACTGTGCCGGGCATTGTACTAATCTAAGGGGTAGATACAACCTAGTCAGGTTGGATGCGGTCCATGTCCCAGACAGGCTCACATTCTTAATCCCCATTTTACAGATGAGGGAACTAAGGCACAGAGAACGTAAGTGATTTGCTCCAGGTCACACAGCAGGCAAATGGCGGATCTGGGATTAGAACCCAGGTCCCGACTCCCAGGCCCATGCTCCGTAACCAGCAGGCCACGTCGCTTCCCTCGTGGGTTAGAGGACCGAGGGAAAGGTATTGTACTAAAGATCAGGAGAGGAAGTGCACGTATTTAAAGTCATAAAGAGAAATTAGATTTGTACACTATGTTAATAGTTTAGATAAGACTGTACTTGGTCAAAAAACTCAGAAATTCAGGTCCAGTTTCAAAGTGTAACTCTCTCCCTGGCTCTATACAGCTCTACAGAAGGATTCAGATTTCCAGATTTCTTTGTCATTTTTTCAAGTTTCGGGGCTATCGCCCTCACTGTGTGGTTTCTCTCAGTTCTCCCAAACTGGACCGCCTTGGTAATCATCTTCAAGGCCCCAGCCGTGTGGTAAACAATTCCATCACTGTTTTGGGTTGGTTTTTTGTAAAGTAGTGTTTGTTAAATGCTTACTGTGTGTCAAGCACTGTTCTAACTCTGGAATAAATTCAAGGTAATCACGTTGGACACAGTCCCTGGTCCAACAAACAGCTCGCAGTCTGTTGGAAGGAGGAGAATTTAATCTTGACTTTACAGATGAGGTAACTGAGTCATAGAGAACCGAAGTGACTTGCCCAAGGTCACACAGCAGGCAAGTGGGGAAGCCAGGATTAGAACCCAGGCCCATGCTCTCTCCATTAGACCATGCTGATTAAAAACAGGAAAGGTTTCTCCGCTAGGAATACATTGAGAAGCATCATGGCGTAATGGATAGATCCCGGGCCTGTGAGTCAGAAGGTCGTGGATTCTAATCCCGGCTCCACCACTTGTCTGCTGTGTGACCTTGGGCAAGTCACTTTGTGTGCCTCAGTTCCCTCATCTGTAAAATGGGGGTTGAGACTGTGAGGCCCGCCTGAGACAGGGACCGTGTCCATCCTGATTTGCTTGTATCTACCCCAGGGCTTTAGAACAGCGCCTGAGCGCATAGAAAGCGCTTAACAAATACCACAATTATTATTATTTTGATTTTTAAAGTCAGTGTAACGTAAAATTGTATTATTTGAATAGCATACTCCGATTTAGAACGATCCACTTTACCGCTTGCCGCCACTAATCTGACCCCAATTGTGAATTTTCAGATACAATTGCAAATAAACTTCACCTGCAAAAGATTAGTGATTTTGTGCTGTCCCCAGGAGCCCAGCCATCCAAGGTACATTAAATTTATTTGCACTATTAATTCATTTGTGACTTTAAATCCTTTAGAAATCTGAATTGCATTCTCTCTCCTCTGCGCACACTCTCTCTCTCTCTTCTTCTCTCCCTCTTCCCCACTTCTTTCCCTCTTTCCCTCCCTCCCTCCCATCCCATCCTCTGCCTGTAAGTTTGTTGTGGGCAGGTAATGTATCTGTTACAATATTCTCTCCCAAGCGCTTAGACAGAATAAGCACTCAATAAATACAGTTGATTTCTCTAGAACTAATGTTATTATATGACTAATTCTGTGTTTTGATTTTAGGTGGCTGTGTACGTCCCTGGAAGCAAAGGTGCCCCTTCCTTTGTGAGATTATACCAGTACCCCAATTTTGGGGGGCCCCATGCTGCCTTGGCCAACAAAAGTTTCTTTAAAGCTGACAAGGTTACAATGTTGTGGAACAAAAAAGGTAAGATGACCATGTTCGTCTCCTATTTATTAAGCCTCAAGATTTTTGTCCCTTAGTTAACTGGGATGTATTGAAAGTACGTCACGTTTGGCTGGTGGAAAAATCAAGGGTAGTCTCTCTAAAAATTCACATTGCTAATAGGATTAATTTGTCCTTTTTTTGAAAAAAAAAAATATAATTGCCCGTTCCTGTCGTAGCTACGGCCGTGTTAGTAATAGCCAGCACTGAGGTAGACAAGACTGGAGCTTCGTATTATGGAGAGCAGACGCTTCACTACATCGCAACAAATGGAGAAAGTGCCGTAGTCCAGTTACGTAAGTACCGCGCTCGCTCTTTGGATGTTCACGTGCCTCACCGTGTTGTCTTTTAAAGAACGCGAGTCCTTCCTTAGACGCGGCTTTGTCGGGCACCCGCCTCTGCCCGGTTCTTTCCCCGACCCCAGCGCCGACCAAATGAGGCCAACCTTCCTCTGATGATCCCTCCTCTGGGATCTATTCCACCGTGTGCAGCGGCAGCTTGTCTGGGGGAAGAAAACACTAGCCCAGGAGTGGGCCCAGACTGGATCCGGCCTGCCAGTTAATCTCCTCCGGCCCGTCGCCCAGAGCGGGGCCGCCGTGGCCAGCTGTTCTGGGGGCGAGGCACGGGGAGGTTGTTGACAGCAGCCGCGACGCCCGCCACGACGGGCAGTACTACAGCTTCTTAAATGGCCACTGCCCCCGCCTTTGTCCCCTCTCCTCCCACTTTCGCCCCTCCCTTACACAGCTCGGGGGCCGGGAGAGTTATGGAGGGGCCCCCGGTGGGTGAGTAAAAGTCGTTAACGGCTCTCCCGCCCCGACGACCACCTCCCGACACTGAAGATGTCGGGTCCAAGGCTCAGAATCCCGTTGCTTTGGCTCAGCGTCCTTTAGTTAGCGTGGTCAAGTTTCCCTTTCAGGAGGTAGTAGACTAAAGCTTAATTCCGGGCTACATTTGAAGTGCTAAAGTAGGGGTGTTTTTTGTCTTCACTCTGTTCCTTTCTGATAGCATTTCACTGTAGATTTCTGAATATAAATAGAGTAGTGATTTTCATATGCCAAAAACTACGTCTGTGGGATGCTGCGTTACGGAAACCGAGCCTTTCAGGAGTGCGAGAACTCTCTTGACTTGCTGAATGAACGTCTTGGGTGGATAGTCTGGGGGTTTTTTTTCCTCCTGAAAAGAAGTGCCAACTTCTCATTTTGAGCACAGGGCGTGGAAACAGGGCCAGGAATTTTAAGGGGATGAGGACTGGGAGGGAACAAACTTCAAAGTTAATAGCCAGCCCTCATTTGGGACCTTCTCAGCCCTAACTGGAAGCTCTCAGAACTTGTCAGAGACCTTCAGGGTGCAAAGTTGGCAGTCATCATCGGTGGTGTTTTTTGAGCGTTTTCTATGTGCGGTGCACTGTGCTGAGCGGTTGGGAGAGTACAGCACAACAGGGTTGGCAGACGCATTCCCTGCCCACAACGAGATTACAGTCTAGAAGGGGAGGCGGGCATTAATATAAATAAATACTGTACGATATGTAATTTGTAGTCCGTACACTGTGGGGTTGAGGGTGGGAGAAAAAGCAAATACCCAAAGGCCACGGATCCAAGTGAGTAGACACCGCAGACGGGAAAGGGAGCCGTAGTCGGGGAAGGCCTCTTGGAGGAGGTGTGACCTTAATAAGGCTTTGAAGATGGGGAGAACGGTGGGCCGTGATATAGGGAGGGAAGGGGAGTTCCAGGCCCGAGACAAGATGTAGGAAAAGGGTCAGCGGCAAGGTAGACGAGATCGGGGCAAGGTGAGTAAGCCGGTGCTAGAGGAGCAACGTACGCGGGCTGGGCTTGTAGTAGGAGATCGGTGAGGTAGGAGGGGGCGAGCGGATTGAATGCCCGAGAGCCGATGGTGAGGCCTTTGATGAGGAGGAAGATAGTCCGATTTAAACCGTTGCGCTTGGCGATCACCCCTGTAGAATGTCCCCGAGCGATGTGTACGTTTTCATCAGTTCACCGCCATCCCCATCCATTACCACACCCAAGCATTTGGAGACTCACCCCTCCCCTTAACACTTAGGTTACGTAGCTATCTTAAACTCTGTTGCCTCCCCTTTCCGGTCATTTATTCTAGCATATATCTCCCCCCCCCCCCCCCACGTCGTAAACTCCTTGACGCCAGGGAACGTGCCTACTCTAACTGTACTCTTCCAAGCGCTTATTTCAATGCTCTGCGTAGAGTAAGTGCTCGGGAAATGCTACAGATTGATCAGAACTCTGATTTAGGATTTAAATTTTTCACGCGAATCTGACACGGCATCGATAACAGGCGTCTTTCGTTCTTCTCTCAGCAAAAAGCGGCCCCATTTACGACGTGGCGTGGAATGCCAGTTCCACCGAGTTTTGTGCGGTTTACGGGTTCATGCCCGCCAAGGCGACCATTTTCAATTTAAAATGCGATCCCGTGTTTGATTTCGGAACCGGTCCTCGCAACGCCGTCTACTACAACCCTCACGGACACATCTTGGTGCTCGCCGGATTTGGGAATCTCCGGGGCCAGATGGAAGTGTGGGACGTTAAGAACTACAGACTTATTTCTAAACCGCAAGCCTCAGATTCTACATATTTTGCCTGGTGCCCAGACGGGGAGCATATTGTAACTGCCACGTGCGCGCCGAGGTTACGTGTAAGCAATGGCTTCAAAATCTGGCATTACACCGGCTCCGTCCTCCACAAGTACGACGTGCCACCCAGTGCGGAAATATGGCAGGTTTCCTGGCAGCCGTTTTTAGACGGAGTCTTTCCGGCCAAAGCGGTCACCTACCAAGCGGTGCCAAGCGAAGTGCCGAGCCAGGAACCCAAGGTGGCACAGGCCTACCGACCGCCGGCTCTAAGAAACAAACCGGTGACCGGCTCCAAACTGGTAAGTGCCCTTCTGGCTCTTCCCCCGAAGGAACGGCACGCTTGGGCGGAGCCCGGGCCCATCCCTCGACGCGCTTTCGTCCGGTCAGTCGCTGGTGTTTATTGAGCGCCCGCGGTGTCCGGAGCACCGTACCGAGCGCGTGGGAAAGTCCAGTTCGATAGAGTTGGTAGACGCAGTCCCTCGCCGTAAGGACCTTAGAGGCTACACCTCGCTCACTTCCTCTGCTCCCTTGGAACGTCGGAAAAACCAGCCCTCCCTAGCCATGCCTTAAAAGACAGATAGGTGATGTTTCCTGGATTTTTAAGGATTCATTCATTCAGTAGTATTTATTGAGCGCTTACTATGTGCAGAGCACTGTACCAAGCGCTTGGAATGGACAAATCGGCAACAGATAGAGACGGTCCCTGCCCTTTGACGGGCTTACGGTCTCATCGGGGGAGACGGGCAGACGAGAACAATGGCGATGAAACAGTGGCAAATAAATCGAATGAGGATGATGTACATCTCATTAAACAAAATCAATAGGGTGATGAAGATTTATACAGTTGAGCGGACGAGTACGTGAATTAAACATAAGTACAGACCGAATTGGTGGCAGCCGTTGAATTGTCACTGTTACCGACTTGTGCACTCCAAGCGCTTAGTACAGTGCTCTGCACATAGTAAGCGCTCGGTAAATACTATCGAATGAATGAATTAGGTCTGAGTCCTGCTTCATCGAATCATCTGCTTATACTCGATTCCGCCTAAATCTCGTTCTGATATTTCGGAGGGCAGGGTTGCCTCAAGAAGAGAATACGCAACCGCAGCGGTGAAGCAAATAACAGAACTTTTCCGTGCGGAACGGATTCATTCATTCAGTCATATTTATTGAGCGAGCGCTTGCCGTGCGCAGAGCCCTATATTAAGCGCTTTGGAGAGTACAGTACAACCATAAGCAGACACCTTTCCTGTCCACGACGAGCTTACTGTCTAGAGAACGAGCTTTTTCTCTCTAAAGCAACCGAGTAAAACGTACAACCCTTGGGAAGCAGTGCGGCCCAGTGGAAGGAGCACAGGCCTGGGAGGCAGAGGACCTGGGTTCTAATTCCGCTCGGCTACCTGCCCGCCGTGTGGACGTAGGCAAGTTTCTTACCGTCTCTGCGCCTCAGTTTCCTCAAATGCAAAATGGGGATTCAGTATCTGTTCTCCCGCTTAGATTACGAGCCCCACTTGGACTTCTTAACTCACCCCTCCCTCGGCCCCACCGCACTTGTGTGCATTTCGGGCAATTTCTTTTTACGTCCATCTCTCCCTCTAGACTGTAGGCTGGTTACGGGCGGGGAACCTGTCTGCCGACTCTGTTATTATTGCACTCTCCCGGGTGCATAGAACAGTGCTCTGCACACAGTAAGTGTTCGGTACCATCAATTAATTTGAATCTAGCCCAGTGCCTTAGAACAATGCTGGGCACATAGTAAGTGCTTAGCAGATACCATTAAAAAAGCCCTTAGAGTAAGGATTTGGGGCTTTGAACTAGCAGTGCCAAACCAGCGAGCCATAGTATTCTGAAGGTGAGCTGTTACTGGTAATTCTTACCCAACTTCATTATGTGTACTTTGATTTTCTAATAATCCGCCCAAGTTGCTCGTATAGGTTCATATTGAGAGCCAACTAATTTTAAGTATAAAATCTTAATTAAAACTATGCTACACTAGCGTCCCTTTCAGCCAGCCTGATGCTTTATTTCTTCTAAACAGCGTTTTTCCATCCTAATCGTCCTTCACCTCCCATCTGCCTTCAGCGCTGTGGTCCACTCCCTTCTACTGGAAGCACCTTGGCTTCCCTAACATTGTCCTCTCCTGGTTCTCACCTCTCTCCGGCCTCTCCTTCTCAGTATCTTTTGCTGGTTCTTAGCTTTCTCTCAAGACTCAGTTCTGGGTCCTCTTTGAGCACCGTCTCTATGCGGAGGACTCGAAAATCTACTTCTCCAGCCCTGTCAGCTCTCCTTCTCAGCAGTCTTACTTTTCCTCCTGTCTTCGGGACATCTCTACCTGGATATGCCGCCAACCCTTGACACTTCAAAGCAGAACTCATCTTCCCACCCAAATCCCGTCCTCCCCTAGACTTGCCCATCACTGGAGACGGCACCACCATCCCCCCGGCTCACAAGCCTTGGCGTTATCCTCAGCTCATCTCATTCAACCCACGTATTCGGTCTGTTCTACCTTCGCAACACTACTGAAACCTTCCCTTTTCTCTCCATCCAAAATACTATCCCATTAATCCAACCGCTTGTCCTATTCCATCTTGATTATTGCATATCAGCCTCCTGTTGAAGCAGCGTGGCTCAGTGGAAGGAGCACGCGCTTGGGAGCCGGAGGTCATGGGTTCGAATGCCGGCTCTGCCACCTGTCAGCTGTGTGGCTGTGGGCAAGTCACTTTACTTCTCTGTGCCTCAGTTCCCTCATCTGTAAAATAGGGATGAAGACTGTGAGCCTCATGTGGGACAACCTGATTGCTCTGTACCTACCCCAGTGCTCAGAACAGTGCTCTGCGCATAGTAAGTGCTTAACAAATGCCAACATCTCTCGCTGACCTCCCTTCTTCTTGTCTCTTCCTGACTATAGTTCACGCTTCACCTTGCTGCCCGGATCGGTTTTCCAAAAAAAAAAAAAGGTTCCGTCCCCAGCACTTATATACATATCCATAATTTGTATTGATGTCTGCCTCCCCGTCTAGACTCTAAGCTTATTGTGGGCAGGGAATGTGTCTACCAATGCTGTTATGTCGTACTCTTCCAAGTGCTTAGTACAGCGCTCTGCGCACGGTAAGCCCTCGATAAATACGATTAGTTGATTAATGAACAGGAATAGGCCTGGATTTTGTAAGCTGGGCGTCCAGGGTGAGTGGAGAAAATGTCTGAGAGAACTCCCGCCTCCAGGGCGCGATGCTGCCCATCGTACCCAGGCGAGTTCTACCCGCGGCCCTGCTTGGCAGTATCTTTTGCCTCCTCGGGAGTCCTCTGTCCTACCCTCACCTAGAGTTGGTGACGGATGAGCTCCCCATGGTGGTCGCTGCTTCTGGGTCATGGAGGGAGCTGGACACTCCAGAGAAAGGAAGTTGGGATTTCTAGGAGTTCACCTTACTGTCTACCAAAGCCCATTCGGAATGTTTTTTTGGAGGTCCCGTCCCTGTTATATTCTCCTAAGCGCTCAGTACAGTGCCCTGCACATGGTAAGTGCACAATAAATACCATTAATTGACTGGTCCTTGATTCATCTCTCCCCTTCGGCCCTCATATCCAGTCTGTCACCAAATCCTGTCGGGTCTGTCTCCACAACAACTCCAGAGTCCGAGAGGAAGGAAGGCCCGGGTCCCATTCCTGACCCTAGGGTGGACCAGAGGGAGTCCGTCTCTCCACCCCCGTGTGTGCTCAAGCGGAACCCGTGTCCCTTGACTCGTGTTTGATTTCCTCCTCTGGCCGCTCCCCCCGCGGGGTCACAAACGGGGCCCCCGAGGCAGCGGTCGAGGGGTCGTCGCTCCAAACGTGTGACTCAGCGGGAAGAACCCGGGCTTGGGAGTCGGAGGTCATGGGTTCTAATCCCGGCTCCGCGACTTATCAGCTGTGTGACATCGGGCAAGTCACTTAACTTCTGTGGGCCTCGGTTACTTCATCTGTAAAATGGGGACTTCACAACCTGGCTACCATGTATCTACCCCAGGGCTTAAAACAGTGCTTGGCATATAGTAAGTGCTTAAAAAATACCATTATTATTATTATTATTATTATTATTATTATTATTATTGAGGTCGCTGCTTCTGGGTAATCCCAGAGGGATGAGATCTTCTCCAGCGAGGGTTAGAGAAAAATAGACCTACTCCCGAATAAGGGTCCAGCTGAAACCGCACGGGAAGACAACGAAAAAGGAAATGTTTTCTCAGAGGCTTCGGTGGGCTCTATAGAAATGGCAACTATAAATCCCAACTGCCCTTCCCCAGGGGTGTGAGAGGAAGCGTCGACTCGGCCTCCCTAGGAACAGCGGGTCATCGGGGCAGATCTGACTCTTTGGGAGCCCCCGGAGCTGTTGTGCGGAAAACGATCACACGCTAAACCTTGGGGAGAAAGGTTCAGCGGCCAGGGATCGGCAAGGAACCCGAGGGAAAGATCGCTCCTTGAAACGAAAGAAGCACGATAACCCAAACCCTACTTTAATCTGCCCTCTCTACTCTGCAGATAATCTCTGCGTGATCCCCCTTTGCTCCTCTGTTGCCCAGAGGCCACGTTGCCTGGGCCTCCCCTCACTGGGCTGAGCACTAGGATTCCCAGCCAGGAGAGCTCAGTTTCAGGTACGGAGCCGCCACCCGGCCTGCAGGAGCGGGCATCCTTTTGGCCCCGGAAAGGCGGGCTCCGGGACATCAGCCGCTCTCTGGTCGTCCGTGGCTGGCTACTGTCTGGACTCTCTCGAAGGTGCTACTGATCCTTAAGGGGCAGGTGATGCATCCCGCTAGCTGGAGCCCAACGATGCGAATGCCGGTTTTTTACCTCCCCCTAACCTTCCTTCCCGTTGGGCGGTATCCTCTCATCGCCTGCATCGCGGCTTCCTTTGTGAACCCTCTAATCTAAGGTTTGCAAGAAACGATCAAGCACGTTACCAGTTAATTTTTCCACGTGTAGGAAAATGGGCTCCGCCGTACCACTCCGGATTTTAGTCAGTAGAGTCCAAGCCGCAGTCCACAGCCAAAAAACCTTCGGTGAGGGTCATTACTAGCGTCTCATTTCATTAGGCTCGTATGTCGGCAGAATTACTGAGAAACATTCCATTGTGTAGGAGAACTGAAGGAAAGGAATTCCACCCGCTCCTATAGAGATTAGAGCTATCGTATGACATCTTGGATGAAAAGCCCAGTTAAATCCATCCTGACATTTGGAGTTCATAACAGCTAACGAAAGCCTCTCCCCGGCCCCGCCAGAAAGTCTCAGTCCGTGGACTTGAGAGATTGGGAAAAAAATTTTCCACGCAAAAAATGTACTAGTAGTTTTCTGCATTCCGGTTCGAAACGACGGTTACGTACATTTCAGTTTTCTTTTTCACAGCATGAGGAGGAGCCCCCTCAAAACATGAAACCGGGAAACGACAAGCCATTGTCTAAAACGGCACTTAAAAATCAAAGGAAGCACGAAGCTAAGAAGGCGGCAAAACAGGTACTTCTGGTGATGATCTCACGGGGGAAAAGAAAAAAAAAAAGTTCATTTTTTTTTACAATGTTTTGTCCATTCATTCATTCAATAATATTTATCGAGCGCTTACTATGTGCAGAGCACTGTACTAAGCGCTTGGAACGAACAAGTCGGCAACAGATAGAGACGGTCCCTGCCGTTTGACGGCCTTACAGTCCAGAAATGTGAGTAACAGAGCGGGGCTGAGACCCATAAACAACCACATTTCCATGTGTTCAGGAAAAACGGCAGGACGGCCCAGTCCGGTAAGGTGATGACCGGCCCGGGTTACCGGTCAGAGCCATTTTAGGGCCCACCTGACAAGGGTGGCGTCCTTGTCATCACCGGGTCGATTAAGTTGACCGTATTGGTCGTGAATATTACCTGAGAGGTTGTGTTCCAGTTGTCAGCAGGGGTCGCGGAATACGTGTCACCCCAGAGAAGCAGCGTGGCTCAGTGGAAAGAGCCCGGGCTTGGGAGTCGGAGGTCATGGGTTCTAATCCCAGCTCTGCCTCTTATCAGCTGTGTGACTTGGGGCAAGTCACTTCACTTCTCTGGGTCTGTTACCTCATCTGTAAAATGGGGATTGAAACCGTGAGCCCCACGTGGATCAACCTGATCACCTTGTATCCCCCCGACGCCTAGAGCAGTGCTCTGCACATAGTAAGCACTTAGATACCACCATTATTAGAATGTGAAAACCATGAGCCACCGCAGTGGTTTCATCCATCCAAGAATTCTGTCTCCAAAAGGATGCTTGGAAGAGGAGTTCTTTATCTGCCCCCCGCCCAGAGTCACGCCTAATAAAGCGGCATGCGAAGTGGAAAGAGCATGGGCCTGGGAGTCGGAAGGTCCTGGGTTCTAATCTCGGCTCCGCCACTTGTCTGCTGGGTGACCTTGGACAAGTCACTTCACTTCTCTGTGCCTCAGTTCCCCCATCAGTAGAATGGGATTTAAGACTGTGAGCCCCATGTGGTACAGGGACCGTGTCCAACCCCGTTACCTTGAGTGTATATATATATATATATGTATACACCAGCGTTTAGTACAGTGCCTGGTACATGTAAGCGCTTAACAGATACCATTAAAAAAAGAGAAAAAGAAGTCAGGCCAGCAGTCCAAAATTGGTACCGGGCAAGGAAAGGCCTTCGGAGTCCTCGGCTGGCTACGGAATCAGTTGGAATTTCCCCGACATGAGGATTTCCAAGAGCCCATTTGTGGCTTCCTGCTCCAGCTCACAAGAGCCTCATTTAAGCTAGTGGTTTGGGGTCTTTTGGGGGGGGAGGGTTTTTTTTGGAAAACAGCCACACGGACGATGCCCATCAACTTTCTGACACTTTGGAGCTCTCGGGAATTTTTCCCTCCGACTAGGTGTTTTCGGCGGGTCGTCCTTTTTTGCAAAACTCCTCTCTCCCTGGCCCCGGGGACCAGCCTTTGCTGCCGCGTTAGCGAGTTCCCTTTTCACCTTGGCTTTAGTCCGTGTCCTGGACTGTTGTAACCTCAACCTTTCTAGGGGCATGTTGAAATATGGGGATTCGTAAGTGTGCATTCCTTCTTTATTGCCCCTCACTGATGACAAGCAAGAACCCGGGCTCGGGAGTCAGAGGCTGGGGGTCCTAACCTCGGCTCCGTCACTCGTCTGCCGTGCGACCTTGGGCAGGTCACTTCTCTGCGCCTCACTTACCTCTTCTGTAAAACGGGGATTTAGACAGTGAACCCCACGTGGGACCACCTGATGACCTCGTATCTACCCCAGATCCTGAGGGGCATCTCCATATGTCAGGGAGCCTCCTGGTTGGGAGTCTGTGCGGTTCTTCCAAAGGGTCCCGGCTGGATTCCGTTAGTGGGACCTTCTTGGGCTGGTGCTGTGGGAAATGTTTCCCTGATCCTTCGGGATTGCCAATCTCCCCAGTTTTCCTGGTGGCGATGGGATGAACTGTGCTTCGCCCTAGTCCCGTCGTCCCTTGTAACTGCCCGAAACCCTAATCCCTATCGTGGGGCTCCTGGCACGTGCCTTCTGTGCTGCTGCCGGTAATTGCCCGCTCCACCCCACTCTCCTGCTCCTGCCAGAATTCCCCGTACCGCAGCGTGGCTCAGTGGAAGGAGCCCGGGCTTTGGAGTCAGAGGACATGGGTTCGAATCCCGGCTCTGCCACTTGGCAGCGGTGTGACTGTGGGCAAGTCACTTCACTTCTGAGGACCTCAGTTCCCTCATCTGTAAAATGGGGATTAAGACCGTGCGCCTCCCGTGGGACGACCTGATGACCCTGTATCTCCCCCAGCGCTTAGAACAGTGCTCTGCACATAGTGAGCGCTTAACGGGTACCAACATTATTATTACCCCGTCAGCCACGGGACCCCCCAAACCCACCGCCTAGCCTCCGTAGCGTCCGTCACACTTAGCTTTCTGCATCTGTCGTGTTAGTGGAGCCGCTTCCCATCTCGCCTCCGTTTAGGAATGGCATTGATACGTCCTTTCTTCTAGGAAGCAAGAAATGACGGGGGCGAAGATCTGGCCGCTGGCCCCGCCCCACAGAGCGCCCCCCGCAGCGCCGCACCCCTGCCCACATCCGGCGACCCGGAGGTAGACAAGAAAATCAAGAACTTGAGAAAGGTGAGAGGCCTACGTCAAGGGAACGGCGTGGCCTAGCGGAGAGAGCGTGGGGCTGGGAGTCACAACGACCTGGGTTCTAATCCCGGCTCTGCCCTTCGTCTGCTCAGTCACCTTGGGCAAGTCACTTCACTTCTGTGTGTCCCTTACCTCATCCGTAAAGTGGGAACGGTGACCAACCCGAGGAGCCCGCGCCTCCCCCGGCGCCGATGGCAGTGCCTGGCCTAGAGTAGTGCGTTAAAAACAAGGAAGACCCCAGGAGCACGTGACGGTCACTTCTCTGTTTAGAGAGCGGGAGGTGCCGTGGAGTTGGCGTCCGACCTTACGTCTGATGCAGTGGCCGCTCTCTGCCGTTTCCCAGGCAGCGAAGAACTGAAGCCTGTCGGAAAAGCTCAAGGACCCGGCCAACTCCCTGGATGTTCATCGCAGCCGCTGCCTCTCCTCTGCTTCTTTTCAAGTTAAAGAGTTAAGGAGCAGAGACCGCGTGTGCGAGTGAACGAGGTGTATTTGGCCTGCAGGCAGGCAAATGCTGCTTTTCTCAATCTAGTGGTCAGAGGTTGCTGGCGGGGAGCCTTAGGAACAGAAAGAATGATAGCGATCGTGCCATCATTAGATATCGTTTAACATTACTTAGATATCGCGTAGAGAAGCAGCGTGGCTTAGTGGCACGACCACGGGCTTGGGAATCAGAGGGCGTGGGTTCTAATCCCGGCTCCGATACTTGTCTGCTGTGTGACCTTGGGGAAGCCGCTTCACGTTGCTGTGCCTCAGTTTCCTCATCTGGAAAATGGGGATGAAGACTGCGAGCGCCACGTGGGACAACCTGATGACCCCGTATCTACCCCAGCGCTTAGAACCCTGTTTAGCACGTAGTAAGCGCTAAACAAATACCGACATTATAATTATTATATTTTTGAAGGACCGGTGACAGATGATTGGCCTCCAGGCATTGTATCGTCTATTGTTGCAGGAGAGGTCAGGGCAGGGATCCCAGCGGCGTGGCTCAGTGGGAAGAGCACGGGCTTGGGAGTCAGAGGTCTTGGGTTCAAATCCTGGCTCGGCCACTTGTCAGCTGGGTGACTTTGGGCAAATCACTGAACTTCTCTGGGCCTCAGTTCTCATCCGTCAAATGGGGATTAAGACTGTGAGCCCCACGTGGGACAACCTGATCACCTTGTATCCTCTCCAGCGCTTAGAACAGTGCTTTGCACATCGTAAGCGCTTAACAAATGCCATCATTTTTTTATTTATTTAATGAGTGCCTTCCGTGCGCAGAACACTGTACTAAGTGCTTGGGACTAACCAGTAGGTAAAGAAAATGAACTCCTTTTCCTCAAGGACCTTATATTCTATTCATTCAGTAGTATTTATTGAGCGCTTACTATGTGCAGAGCACTGGACTAAGCGCTTGGAATGGACAAATCGGTAACAGATAGAGACGGTCCCTGCCCTTTGACGGGCTTACGGTCTAATCTAATCTAATTCTAGCGGGGAAGACCGAAACAAAATCAGTTCCAGAGAGAAGAAGGAAAAAATGGAGTTGTAGATATATAAGTACTAAGAAGGAAAAACGGATATGTAGATGAATAAGTACGTAAATTGGCTCTGTAAATTGATATGTGTAGAGGTGTTAGGAGTGGAAGTCTCTAAAAGGGAAATAGGCTAAGGGGTGCTGACGCAGCAGCTCCGAGGACGAAGGGAGCTGTGACCCACAGAAAAAAAATGAATCGGAGAAGGACTCTTGGAAGAGGTGTGATTTCAGAAGGGCTTTGAAGATGGGGAGAGCAGTCATCTGTCAGGTTCAAAGCGGGAGAGAGTCCATGAGCCAGAGTTGGATAGTAGGGAAAAATGGGAAATAATGATGTTGGTGTTTGTTAAGCGCTTACTATGTGCAGAGCACTGTTCTAAGCGCTGGGGCAGATACGGGGTCATCAGGTCGCCCCACTTGAGGCTCACAATTAATCCCCAGTTTACAGATGAGGGAACTGAGGCACAGAAAAGTGAAGCGACTCGCCCACAGTCACACAGCTGCCAAGTGGCAGAGCCGGGAGTCGAACCCATGACCTCCGGCTCCCAAGCCCGGCCTCTTTCCACCGAGCCACGCCGGTATAGTGCAGGCTAACTGGAGAGGAGTGAAGTTTGGGACCTGGGGTGTCGTGTAGGAGGATAGCGGATAGATGGCGGGAAGCTTGGGAACCGGGGTGTAGCGTGGGAGGATCGTGGATAAATGGCAGGGAGAGAGCTGTTGGAAGGCCCTGAAATCTGAAGTTTTAAACAAGCCGGGGAAGGCAGTGTGGCTCTTCTTGAAATTCAGCTGCCTCCTAGGCCTTCCCTCTCGCGTTGCTCACTCCCTCGTCCCTCCACTCCGTCCAACTTCTCCCCGCTGCACTGGGAGAGCCACCAGCCCGAAGGAGGTGATTGCCTGAGGAAATGCTCGGAGTTGTGCAAAGAGCTCCGTCAGTTAGCTCCCTCGTAGATCTTCCGAGCAATTTCTTTAGCCATCGGATGTCCCCTCTCCCCTCCCCAGTCCAACCAGGTGAATGAAGTGATCATCCCCGCACAGAGTAAGGTTTATGGTGCTGAAGCCGAAGGAAAAGCTTTTCTCCCTAAATAATAACAATCTGTAGCATTTGTTAAGCACTTACTGGGTGCCAAGCACTCTGCTAAGCCCTGGGGTAGAGACAAGATCATAGGGTCCCACATGGGACTCACAGTCTAAGTATATTGCAGCAGGCTTGTCCCAGCTGAGATCAGGGAAGCGGCACGGCCTAGTGGATAGAGCCCGGGCCCGGGAGTCAGAAGGGCGTGGGTTCCGATCCCGGCTCCGCCACTCGTCTGCTGTGTGACCTTGGGCAAGTCGCTTCACTTCTCTGGGCCTTAGTTACCTCATCTGTAAAACGGGAATGGAGACCGCGAGCTCCATGTGAGACGGGGACTGTGCCCGAGGCTTGTATCCACCCTGATACGGTGCCTGGCACATAGTAAGCGTTGACGGGTATCACAGTTATTATTAGGAGTCAAAGCAGATATTCCAGTTCATTTATTATTGTTTTCTATGTATTTATGGTATTTAAGCGATTACCGTGTAACTGGCACTGTACTAAGCAATGGGGTGGATGCAGGCTGATCAGGTTGGACACGTGGGGCTCACAGTCTTAATCCCCGCTAAATGAGGCCCAGAGAAATGAAGTGACTTGCCCACAGTCACACCGCAGCCAAGTGGCTGAGCCGGGATTAGAACCCAGGTCCTTCTGACTCCCAGGCCCGTGCTCTATCCCCTAGGCCACTGGGCTGCTTTGCATTCTTCTCCCGGCCTTCACAGTGGGTTTTAGTTGATCCGATGGACGCTGGTTCTGCGTCTCTTCCCCGACGTAGGCCGCCGTCCTTTGTTTTGGAAGGTTCTATTTATTGCTGTTGCTCTTGCCTGTCCGTCTCCCCCAATTAGACCGTAAGCCCGTCAGAGGGCGGCGTCCGTCTCTATCTGTTGCCGATTTGTATATTCCAAGCGCTTAGTACAGTGCCCTGCACATAGTAAGCGCTCAATAAATACCATTGAATGAATGAATGAAGGTGACCCAGTCGATGCGGCACTCTCTGGGTTTGAGCTTCGTTTTCAAGCCGGACAGGTAGCTCGCGGTCCCGTTCCCCTCGAGGACACGTGCAGCCTCACGGTGGATTAGCCCCCCTCGGCGGCTCTAACTGAAGAGCCCTACTCTTCCATGACCCTTGGGCGGGATTTCAGCCAACGTGCCTTTTTCCAAATTCATCGAGAGGAGAATAATCCGTCGGGAGAAACTGTTGAGAGATTTTACCGAACCTTCTCCTTACTCTCCCCATTCGGGCAGCAAAGCAAGAGACCCAGTTCTTCGCTCACTCAGAAACTTCTAAAACGAAATTAAAGGGCAAAGTCAGAATAATTAAAAATTTCCCATCGTGGTTTAAATCCAGTGGTGCTAGTGGACAAAAATCGTTCTTCTTCACCCACTCTCAATTTTTCTGATCCTCGCAGAAACTGAAAGCGATTGAGCAGCTGAAAGAACAGGCGGCCACTGGAAAACAGCTAGAGAAAAACCAGGTATTCCATCTACTGAGTTTATTCGAGACCTTTTCCGATCACTTTTCAGAAATCATTCTGATTCATGTGTTAAAAGGAGCTGTGTATTAATCCGCTCCCCCTGCCAAAGTGGGCGTGGACTTGAAAGATAAATATAAGCGGGGATTCAAAAGTGGAACTTAGGCTTAAGCAGCAAATTCCAAAATGCCTAGTAATCTGCAGAGTGTGTAAAAAAAACAAAAAGACTGCTGCCTTTGATTTGCTTATTTTTTATCTGAATAAAAGGTAGTTTTTTGATAGATGTCATAAATTGTATTCTTCGCCACTGGAGCACAGATACGATAGTGTGACTCCTCCCATGCCACTGTCCCCCCACCCCTCTGCTCCCCACATCCCATATTCCTGCATTGAATAATCATGGGGTTTTGCAATTTTTCTAGGTGGAGAAAATTCAGAAAGAGGCAGCCCTCCTCCAGGAACTGGAAGATTTGGAACTGAACATTTAACATTTTCCAGAAAGCCGGTTTCTTCTAGGAATTCAATGCACATGCGATTTGTTGTCCCATGAATTATAGTAGTTGATCATTTCAGTTTCAGGGAGTTGAGTGTACACATGTATGTACTGTTCACTTACAGCACTCAATATTTTTCCTAAGAATCTGGGCATGTGAGAGAGAATAAATTTAATGATGTTTATTAAATTGGCTTTGCCTGCTCTTCAGACCGATGGAGAAATGTTCAACTCACGGGTTTTACATAATCACCAAAGGAAGCACGAGTTCTGCTACAATGCAAATTTCATTGCTATATTAAGTTGAAATCATTTTATGCAGATAGAGGCAGCATTCGCACAAGGGATCAATAAGGAGCGTTTTACATTTTGAAAGCATTTTTAGTTTCATATTGCCAGATTAGAAGGTAAGGACGCTTCCCCTCGTTCCTTTGGTAAATTAGTGATAAAACACCCTTTAAATGTCCAGTTAGCCACTGTGATTCTCTCAATAATCGGTGGAATTTATCAGACACTGACCGATTGCAGAGAGCTATATTAAGCGCATGGGAGAGTTCAGTAGGTATAGGAGACGTGATCCCTGTTCACAATTCATTCGTTCATTCAGTCGTGTTTATTGAGCGCTTACTGTACAGTCTAACTGGGGAGAAAGACATAATAATGTTGGTGTTTGTTAAGCGCTTACTATGTGCAGAGCACTGTTCCAAGTGCTGGGGGAGATATGGGGTAATCAGGTCGTCCCACGTGAGGCTCACAGTCTTAATCCCCATTTTCCAGATGAGGGAACTGAGGCCCAGAGAAGTGAAGTGACTTGCCCACAGTCACCCAGCTGACAAGTGGCAAAGCTGGGATTCGAACCCATGACCATTGAGACATATAAATAATGTACAAATTGGAAGGCGAGCTTCAATAGTAGGGGACGTAAATCGATCAAGGACGGTGGGAGATTGTAAGTGTAAAAGTGTTAAGGTGACGGTTGGGAGGCTGTAACCGGGAAGAGGAAAAATTCATTGGGGAAAGAGAGCTTCTTGGAGGAGGTGGGCTCAGAAAGGCTGCCTAGAGAAGCAGCGTGGCTCAGTGGAAAGAGCACGGGCTTGGGAGTCAGAGGTCATGAGTTCCAATGCCGGCTCTGCCGCTTGTCAGCTGGGTGACTGTGGGCGAGTCACTCAACTTCTCTGTGCCTCAGTTCCCTCATCTGTAAAATGAGGATTAGCTGTGAGCCTCAGGTGGGACAACCTGATGACCCCGTATCTCCCCCAGCGCTTAGAACAGTGCTCGGCACATAGTAAGTACTTAACAAATACCGACGTTATTATTATTAAAGGCTATGAATATGGGGAGAGTTGAGATATGGCGTATCGGAAGGGAGAGTCCAAACCAGAGGCCGGTGGATTTGGGAACAAGGCACGGTGAGGTTAGTGTGGGACGATAGCCCGTGCTCTCCATCTCTCCTGGCTGAGAGGTCTCAGGGGAGGTGCGGGGGGCGTGGGGGAGGAAGGCGGGGGGCTCTATTTTTCTTCCCTGCTAAATTGGATCGTTCTGGACCATTCGGGGGAGAGGTGGTGTCCCGGCCCTCTTCCTGCCACTCTCTCTCTCCCCGCCACTTTTCCAGGGATGCCTAGGAGAGACCCATGTGGTTGACTTAAGCAGCAGTGGAGGAGGCGTGCTGCTTCCGCACCCACTCACAAATCAGCCGGTGGGCGATAGCCGTTTTGGGGGGCACCCAGAGGAGGCCACCTCTGGGTAGCATTGTTGGGGGGCTTCCTTCCCGGGGCTGCGGTCGGCTCTTCCCCACCGAACCAACGAGCTGCCTCAAGCTCGTGCGTGTTCGCGGGTATCTGAAAGGAACGAGCGGACGGATGATCTGAAAATATAAAAAGCGGCCCGAATAAGCGCTTGGTACGGTGCTCCGCGCATAGTGAGCGCTCAATAAATCCGATTGAATGAATGGGGGGTGTGAGCTGGAGCGTAGTAGAAGAGAGGGGGGTAGGTAAGAGGGGCTGAGCTGATAAGAGTTGCCTGAAGCCAATAGCGTAATGTGAGGAGGACTGGGGAATTATTGGAGTTTTCTGAGGAGCGGAGAGACTCATTTCCGAATGCCGTTTTAGAAAAATGAGCCAGGCGGCTGAGGGAGATGTAGACTGGAGAAGCGGCTTCACTTGATTTTGATCTATCGGAATCAAAAATACTAATTGCCTAATAAGCCTAGACTAATGTCATCTGTGCATCTTATTTTTTGCAGTTGAACGCTATTCAAATAAATCACCGTTTGTGATTTTAATAAGTAAATAGGACAATTTACATGGATTTTTAAAATGGTTTCTATCATCAGTGATATTTATTGAGCGCTTCTGAGTGCAGAGCACTGTACTGATTGTCGATGAGACTGTGAGCCCGTCATTGGGCAGGGATGGTCTCTCTCTCTGTTGCCGAATTATACATTCCAAGCGCTTAGTACAGTGCTCTGCACATAGTAAGCGCTCAATAAATACTATTGAATGAATACTAAGCTCTAGGAAGGGTACAATCTAACAGCAGACACGTTCCCCGCCCACAGCGTCCTCACGGTCCCTATGACAGCGTATCAATATCTATAATTCAGATACCTGAAAATGGACAGAAATGGCACAGGGAAGAATCAAAGTTGGCTCTCCTTCAGATCAGTGAGCTATTGCAAATTCCGTCCGTAGGACGTTAAATTAGGATTTTTACGCTTTCTAATAATAGAAGTTCGGCCATATGGTGCATCCCGATTATATTGCGTTGTTTCAGTTGGTCTGGCAACTGAATGAGGTTTTTATTGCTCACATTATGCAGTGCTATTGTATGGGCACTGTGAAGAGCTTTCCATCAGGCTGCAGTAGTTTTTCATTTTTATTGGGAAAGATGTGTTATTTGTTCTTTTGTTCAAAATAGATAACCTTTTTAAAGCTTCAAAGGATTCTGCTACCCTACCGCCTCATTCTTCAGCCTATCCTTCCTTTTGATGCTTTTATTTTAGCCTAAAGCCACTGAAAACCATTTAGCTTTGTTTGGCCGTTCCATAGAAAAGGGGCCACGTGACACATCAATACCTTCTAATTCGAAAAAGCGGCTGCTTGGGCTTCCACAAAGATTTATTTAGTTTTCATTCAGCATCTAAAAAGCCAACTTGTTGCCCTCCGTGGCAAGGCTAAGATATTCTCCCTTATAAAGGATTAAAATTAACAGGTAAGAGATAAATAATCAATGGTATCGAGCGCTTATTATGTGCAGGGGGAAGCAGCGTGGCTCAGTGGAAAGAGCCCGGGCTTCCGAGTCAGAGATCATGGGTTCGACTCCCGGCTCTGCCACTCGTCAGCTGTGTGACTGAGGGCAAGTCACTTCACTTCTCTGGGCCTCAGTTCCCTCATCTGTCAAATGGGGATTAACCGTGAGCCTCACGTGGGACGACCTGATGACCCTGTATCTCCCCCAGCGCTTAGAACAGTGCTCGGCACATAGTAAGCGCTTAACAAATACCAAGATTATTACTAAGCACTTGGGAGAGCACAGCAGAATTAGCAGAAATGTTAACAGGTTATAACTAGGTGACAGTTAATATTTTTTTAGACTTACAAAAGGCTCAGTTTGAAGTTAATGCAGCCTTTTAATCCAGCGGTGGTTGTCCTCACTCATGAGAGGGAAAGTGTGGATGATTATGTGGGGGGCGTGTGTACACCCACCCACCTAGAGGTAATTCCCAGTTGTCCCTGGTTTCAGAGATAAGTGCTATATCCGTAAATGAGCGTGGCTGAGACGACTCCGCGAAGCCAACCCTCCCTTCCACTAGACTGTAAACTCCTTGTAGGCAGGGATCTAGTCTACCCACCTCCATTGAACTGTGCTCTCCCCAGCCCTTAGAACGGTGCTCTGCACACTGTCAGCACTCAATAAATACAGTTGACTGACTGATGGGTTTTCCAAATGCAGGACCTGTCTAGTATCTTAGTATCCAGATCCAGTATCCGGGGCTTCTTTGTATTTCAGGAAGCCTTTGTTGCAGGAGAATAATAATAATAACGTTGGCATTTGTTAAGCGCTCACTATGTGCCGAGCACTGTTCTAAGCGCCGGGGGAGATACAGGGTCATCAGGTCGTCCCACGTGAAGCTCACAGTTAATCCCCATTTTACAGATGAGATAACTGAGGCCCAGAGAAGTGAAGTGACTCGCCCACAGCCACACAGCTGACGAGTGGCAGAGTCGGGATTCAAACCCATGACCTCTGACTCCCAAGCCCGGGATCTTTCGACTGAGCCACGATGCTTCTGGCGACCCCTCTTCAGATTGCCGCTCATCAGGATAGTCTGTCAGCTGTGGTGGTCGCCCAACGTCCCCTGCTACGTCACACTGTTGGAGACTGGATTTCACTACGACTTCCAGTGGTTCTTTAGGGTGTGTGTGAGACCCTTTTCAGTTCACCGAACAACAGCTGTATAGATATTGTGCTCTTTTCCTTTCTCTTCACATCTCTGCCTCCCACCAGGAGAGCTGGGTTGGCTATAAGCATAGTCTCAGTGCCAGGAAGCCATAATAAAATAATAATAGTGTTTATTAGGCCCTCACTATGTGCCAAGCACTGTACTAAACTCTGGGGTAGGTACAAGCTAATCGGATCCCACATGGGACTCACATCTAAGAGGGAGAACAGGTGTTGAATCCCCATTTTGCGGATGAGGGAACTGAGGCCCAGAGAAGTGTCGACTTCCCCCGCTTTCCCTCTGCTCCTCCCCCTCTCCCTTCCCCTCCCCTCAGCACTGTGCTCGTCCGCTCAATTGTATTTATTTTTATCACCCTATTTATTTTGTTAACGAGATGTCCATCACCTTGATTCTATTTATTGCTATTGTTTTAATGAGATGTCCATCCCCTCGATTCTATTTATTGCTATTGTTTTTGTCCGTCCGTCCGTCTCCCCCGATTAGACCGTGATCCCGTCAGTGGGCAGGGACCGTCTCTATCTGTTGCCGATTTGTCCATTCCAAGCGCCTAGTGCAGCGCTCTGCACATAGTAAGCGCTCAATAAATACTATTGAACGAATGAATGACTGGCCCAAGGCCACAGGGCAGGCAAGTGACGGAACTGGGATTAGAACCCCGTTCCCCTGACTCCCAGTCTCGTGCTCTTTCCACTAGTCCACCTGGCAGTCATTCAGTCGTCTTCACTGAGCGCTTACAGTGTGCAGAGCACTGTACGAAGCGCTTGAGAGAGTACAATATAACGACGACACATTCCCTGCCCACAGCGAGCTTACAGTCTAGCAGGGAGACAGACATTAATATATATAAATAAATGGCAGACGTGGGCAGAAGTGCCCAGATTTGGGCAGAAGTGCTGTGGAACTTGCGGAATCTGACCGAGGATGATGTGCCTCGAGGTGATCGCCGCCCCTGCTGACCACGCGAAGCCAGTCCCCCGGGCCTCGCCGCTCCTCTGGGTGAACCACCGAGCGCCCGGGTTTGTAACGTGTTGTTGCTGACCGGAGAGTCGCCGCAAAGATTGCGTAGCCGAAGCCACAAGAGGGAGTCGAGCCCCAGGTTTCCATCTCCAGGCCCGTCTCCTCTCAACTTGAGGCACAACTGGGGCCACAGGAGACAGAAGGTTTGGTTTTCCACCCCCTTTTCCCCTGTATTTAATAATAATGATGCCATTTGTTAAGCGCTTACTATGTGCAAAGCACTGTTCCGAGCGCTGGGGGGATACAGGGTGATCAGGTTGTCCCACGGGGAGCCCACAGTCTTCATCCCCATTTTACAGATGAGGGGACTGAGGCACAGAGAAGTGAGGTGACTTGCCCAAAGTCCCACAGCTGAAAAGCGGCAGAGATGGGATTAGAACCCATGACCTCTGACTTCCAAGGCCGGGCTCTTTCCATTGAGTCACGCTGCTTCTCTAGTCCAGGATTTCAAGTCCAGGATTCGAATTTTATGTAACATGGGCCGCTTAGGGGGGTCACAAAAATGTACTGACTCCGTGGTTGGGGCATGATGCCACCCTCAAGACTGAGAAGGGCAAGAAGCTATTGTTCCTGTCTGTCCGTCTCCCCCGATTAGACCGTGAGCCCGTCAAAGGGCAGGGACTGTCTCTATCTGTTACCGATTTGTACAATCCAATCGCTTAGTACAGTGCTCTGCACATAGTAAGCGCTCAATAAATACTATTGAATGAATGAATGAATGAATGAATGAATGAATGAAGCAGCGTGGCTCAGTGGATAGAGCCCGGGCTTGGGAGTCAGAGGTCGTGGGTTCAAAGCCCGGGCTTGGGAATCAGAGGTCGTGGATTCAAATCTCAGCTCTGCCGCTTGTTAGCTGTGTGACTCTGGGCAAGTCACTTCACTTCTCTGGACCTCAGTTCCCTCATCTGTAAAATGGAGATTAAGACTGTGAGCCCCACCTGGGGCAACCTGATCACCTTGTATCCTCCCCAGCGCTTAGAACAGTGCTGCTTTGCACATAGTAAGCGCTTAACAAATGCCATCATCATTATTATTATTATTACCGCCTGCTACTCTGGTTTCCAGCCAGGCTTCCTCTCCGTCCTCCCCACTACTGCCGCTGTTCCTACTATTCCTCCCCTTTCCCCCCTCCTTGTCCCCTCACATGCACACGATAAGCGCTCAATAAATACGATCGAATGACTGACTCCTCACTCCCGGCGGGGCCAAACTAGGCCCAAACCACTGACATCCTAATAAATCAATCCGGGGGATTTTTTTGAGCACTTACTGTGTGCAGAACACTCTGCTAGGGGCTTCAGAGGACATATTCCCTGCCAACCAGGACCTTATAGTCTGTCAGAAGAGACAGAGGGTAAACTAAATTACAGATAGGGGAAATGGCAGATTATGAGGAAACGTACATCAGTGTTACGGGTCTGGGGGTGGGGTGAGTATCGAAGCGTTTAAGTTATACAGACCCAAGTGCTCAGATGATGTAGAAGGGAGGGTGAATAGGATGGTGAAATGAGGGGTTAGTCAGGGAAGGCTTCTCGGAGGAGATGCGATTTTAGTAGGAATTTGAAAATGGGGAGAGTGACGGGTTGTCGGATATAAAGGGGGTGGGAGTCCCAGGCCACAGGAAGGATGTGGGCACGGGTTCGGCCGTGAGAAAGATGAGATTGAGTCACAGTAAGTAGGTTGGCATTAGGCGAGCCAATCTGAGGGCTGGGTTGTGGTGAGAGAGGTGCCAGGATGAGGAGGGGAAGAGCTGATTAAGTGCCTTAAATCCAAAGGCAAGGAGGTTCTGTTTGTTGCCGGGGTGAGGGGGGGACCGTTCCAAGTTTCTGAGGAGTGGGGAGACGTGTGGGATGATTTTTTAGAAAGATCTTTTTCTTTGAGAAATATCTTGGTGCTCTGTTTGTTGCCCAGCAGGGGCTTCTACTAGCCTGCTTATCTTAACAAATACTGTGAAAAATGATCACATTGAATTTTTTAATTCTATTTGTTAAACGCTTGCTCTGTGCCAGGTACTGTACTAAACGCTGGGGTAGATACAAGCTAATCAGTTTGGACATAGTCCATGTCCCTCAGACTTAATCCTCATTGAACAGACAAGGTAACAGGCACAAGAAGTGAAGTGACTTGCCCAAAGTCACCCAGCAGGCCAATGGTGGAGCCAGGATTAGAACCCATGTCCTTCTGACTCCCAGGCCCGTGTTCTATCTACTAATAATAATGTTGGTATTTCTTAAGCGCTTACTATGTGCAGAGCACTCTTCTAAGCGCTGGGGTGGATCATCAGGGTCATCAGGTCGTCCCACGTGAAGCTCACAGTTAATCCCCATTTTACAGATGAGGTAACTGAGGCCCAGAGAAGTGAAGTGACTTGCCCACAGTCACACAGCTAGGCCATGCTGCTTCGGAAAGTGTGCTTCCCTGCTATCCGATCCCATCCCTCCCTCATCTCTCTCCCCCTCCCTTGATCCTCTTGCCTCAGTCCCCGGGTCCTTCCTAACTTAATGCTCCCTAAATAATAATGTTGGTATTTGTTAAGCGCTTACTATGTGCCGAGCACCGTTCTAAGCGCTGGGGTAGACACAGGGAAATCAGGTTGTCCCACGTGAGGCTCACAGTCTTCATCCCCATTTTACAGATGAGGGAACTGAGGCCCAGAGAAGTGAAGTGACTTGCCCACAGTCACCCAGCTGACAAGTGGCAGAGCTGGGATTAGAACCCACGGCCTCTGACTCCCAAGCCCGGGCTCTTTCCACTAAGCCACGCAGCTCTCTAAAGGAGGGTGGACTTTCAGGGAGAGGGGTCTGCTGCCCTTCTTTCTTCCCCTCCGCCACTTCTGCGATACCTCCCATCTCATCCCAGCTCCCCAGGGTTGCTGCTCTGTGGGGTTCATTCATTCATTCATTGAATAGTATTTGAGAAGCAGCGTGGCTCAGTGGAAAGAGCCCGGGCTTGGGAGTCAGAGGTCATGAGTTTGAATCCCAGCTCTGCCACTTGTCAGCTGGGTCACTGTGGGCAAGTCACTTCACTTCAGTGGGCCTCAGTTCCCTCATCTGTAAAATGGGGATGAAGACTGTGAGCCTCACGTGGGACAACCTGATTTCCCTGTATCTACCCCAGCGCTTAGAACGGTGCTCGGCACATAGTAAGCGCTTAACAAATACCAACATTATCATTATTATTATTGTTATAGTGTTTATTGAGTGCTTACTATGTGCGGACCATTAATTCATTTGTATTTATTGAGCGCTTACTATGTGCAGAGCACTGTGCTAAGCGCTTGGAATGAACAAGTCGGTAACAGATAGAGACGGTCCCTGCCGTTTGACGGGCTTACGGTCTAATCGGGGGAGACGGACAGACGAGAACGATGGCAATAAATAGAGTCGAGGGGAAGAACATCTCGTAAAAACAATGGCAACTAAATAGAATCAGGGTGATGTACATCTCATTAAACAGAATAAAATAAATAGGGTGATGAAGATATATGCGGTCGAGCGGACGAGTACAGTGCCGAGGGGGTGGGACGGGAGAGGGGGAGGAGGAGAGGGAAAGGGGGGAGAAGAGGGTTTAGCTGCGGAGAGGTGAAGGGGGGGTAGAGGGAGCAGAGGGAAGAAGGGGGGAGCTCAGTCTGAGAAGGCCTCTTGGAGGAGGTGAGCTTTAAGTAGGGATTTGAAGAGGGGAAGAGAATTAGATTGTCTGAGGTGAGAAAGGAGGGCATTCCGGGACCGCTGGAGGACGTGGCCCGGGCGTCGACGGCGGGATAGGCGAGACCGAGGGACGGACCACTGTACCAAGCGCTTGGAATATACAATTCGGTTGCGGTGCTGTGGAGGCAAAGGTGGGTGCTCTGAGGGAGCAGCCTGAGACCGGGGGATCTGCAGGGGCAGCAGCAGTTGGAGGGGTTTTTATGGTATTTATTAAGGCTTATTATGTGCCAGGCATTGGGGTAGATGCAAAGTCATCAGGTTGGACACAGTCCCTGTCCCACATAGGGCTCACAGTCATAATAGTAATAATTGTGGTATTTGTTAAGCGCTTACTATGTGCCAGGTGTTGTTCTAAGTGCTGGGGTGGGTACAAGAAAATGGGATTGGACACAGTCCCTGTCCCACATGGGGCTCACAGTCTTATTCCCCATTTTACAGATAAGAGAACTGAGGCACAGAGAATTGAAGTGACTTGACCAAGGTCACACAGCAGACAAGTGGACACATGGAGCGGGGCGGGGAGATCGGTGGGGGGAGAGGCTCGGGCTAATCCGTGGCTCTTCACCACTACTAATGATAATAATGTTGGTATTTGTTAAGCGCTTACTATGTGCAGGGCAATATTCTAAGCGCTGGGGGAGATACGGGGTAATCAGGTTGTCCCACGTGAGGCTCACAGTTAATCCGCATTTGACAGATGAGGTAACTGAGGCCCAGAGAAGTGAAGTGACTCGCCCACAGTCACACAGCTGACAAGTGGCAGAGCCGGGAGTCGAACCCGTGACCTCTGACTCCGAAGCCCACTACTATCCACATCCCCACTATCTCAGCCCACCCCATCCCGGTTTGTCTGACATGCTGCCATGGGAGTGAGTCGGGGTGGGCAGATAACGTGTCTGTTATACTGTACTCTCATGAGTGCTTAGTACAGTGCTCTGCACGCAATAAGCTCTCAATAAATACTATTTTTTGACTGATGGGTTGATTGCACTGGGACCGACCATTGCTGTAGGGGGAAATGGACTGGATTTGGCAGGGTCTTTGGCAGGGTGACGATGATGGTGACGGTATTTGTTAAGCGCTTACTAGGTGCCAAGCCCTGTTCTAAGCGCTGGGGTGACCTTGTATCCTCCCCAGTGCTTAGAACAGGGCTTGGCACCTAGTAAGCGCTTAACAAATGCCATCATTATTATTATTATTACAAGGTAATCAGGTTGCCCCACGTGGGGCTCACAGTTTTAACCCCCCATTTTACAGATGAGGTAACTGAGGCCCAGAGTAGTTAAGTGACTCGCCCAAAGTCATTCAGCTGACAAGTGGCGGAGCCGGGATTTGAACCCATGACCTCTGACTCCCTAGCCCGGGCTTTAGAGTGCAGGAAGTCAGAGACCCCCCTGGAGGGGGCGGGGAGGGCCCCCTGGATGTATCTGTTGTTACATTGTACTTTCGCTAGCGCTTAGTATAGTGTTTTACACACAGTAAGCGCTCAATAAATGAATGAATCTGGGGTGCAGGTGGGGCTGCTTGAACTACTTCGACCAGAAGGGCTTCCAAGACATTAGTATGGAAGTTTCCAAAGGTTTCTATGGAGATTTCTAAGCCCGTCATAAACTTGGTGTTAACCCCGGCTCCTCTCCGTCATTCAACACACATTTTCAATCCATCACTAAATCCCGTCGGTCCCTCCTTTACGACATCGCTAAAATCCGCCCTTTCCTCTCCATCCAAACTACTATTACATTAATACAGTTGCAGTAGCCTGGATGACTGCATCAGCCTCCTTGCTGACCTCCCACCCTGCTGTCCCTCCCCACTCCAGTCCATACTTCAATCTGCCGTCCGGATCATTTTTCTACAAAAATGATGAGGACATGTCATCCCGCTCCTCAGAAACCTCCAGTGGTTGCCCATCCACCTCTGCATCAAACAAAAACTCCTCACCCCTGGCTTTAAATCGGTCTATCACCTTGTCCCCTCCTACTCACGTCGCTTCACTCCTTCTACAACCCAGCCCACACACTTCGCTCCTCTAATGCCAACCTCCGACCGTGCCTCAGTCTTGCTTATCTCGCCGCCGACCCCTCGCCCACGTCCCGCCTCCGGCCTGGAACGCCCTCCCTCCTCAAATCCGACAGTTACTCTCCCCTCCTTCAAAGACTTATTGTAAAATGGGTCCGTCTCCTCCAGGAGGCCTTCCCTGGTTAAGCCCCCCTTTCCTCTTCTCCCACTCGCCCTGATTTGCTCCTTTTAACCATCCCCCCTCCCAGCCCCACAGCACTTATGTGCATATATGTAATTTATTTTTCATATTAGTGTCCCTGTCCCTGCCTCTAGACTATAAGCTCGTTGTGGGCAGGGAATGTGTCTGTTTATTGTTCATTCATTCAATAGTATTTATTGAGCGCTTACTATGTGCAGAGCACTGTACTAAGCGCTTGGAATGAACAAGTCGGCAACAGATAGAGACGGTCCCTGCCGTTTGACGGGCTTACGGTCTAATCGACTGTTTATTATTGTATTGTACTCTCCCAAGTGCTTAGTACAGTGCTCTGTACACAGTAACCACTCTATAAATCCGATTGAATGAATGAATGACAATGAATAACTCGAAAATTTTGGTGAACAGGCCTCTCTGCCCCTCAGAAACTGAGTTCCCCCAGCTGCTGGCAGCAAGAAAACCTGAAATCATCACAGAGGTACAGATGCCCAAAGAGATCTGCTTGACACCAGCCAAAGGGACTGGGCCTAGACCAGCTTATGAGAAACGGTCAAACCCCAAGCCCGGCACGGTGCTCTCCGCACAGACCAAGCGTTCCACAAACACCGATGATCGATCCATCGGCTGATCGGCCAACCTTCGTGTCCAACTCACGGCTCCTTCCAGGAACTGATGAGCGGCTGTGTCTGGATGCTTCTCCACGAGCGTTTTTGAGAATCCTGGCCGTGGAGGATTGTTTTTGGTGATTGATCCCTTAGCTGGTGAGGCCCAGCACGGTATCCCTTTGGATCGTATTATATCTAACCCAGCACTTAAAAGATATCGCAATTATTACTCTTATTTTTCTTCTTATTAATAATTCAGCAGCTCCTTCACCTGCTGATTTCTACGAGCGTCGACCTGGGAGTCGAGAAGACATGGGTTCTTATCCCGGCTTCACCCCTCACCTGCTGTGTGACCTTGGGCAAATCACTTATCTTCTCTGTGTCTCAGTTCCCTCATCTTCAAAATGGGGATTCAATATCTGTTCTCCCTTCCACTTAGGCTGTGAGCCCCATCTGGGACACGATGATCTCGTATCTGCCCCAGCGCTTAGTACGATGCTTGGCACATGGTAAGGACTTAGCAAGCACCCCAGCTAGTATTAACTGGATCACATCAGTGACCCCACAGGGCTATATTCATACCTAATTGAATCACACTGAGGTGGAAATCGTGCCTAAAATAGACGAAAGCCAAGTCTGCAGGAGGAAGAGCAAGCAGCAGCCTATATTTTAAATCTTTAATCCATATTTTCCTCAAGAGCCAACTATCCTGAAGAGGCTCTGGAATTGTTATTACTGGGGGGTCGTGCCCCCTCTCAGAATCACATCTGGAGAGTTTCCAGTCCAATACCAGTCTCGACTACGGGAGGGAGAGTCAGGTAGAGGCCTGTCCGCTCCATTCCCAGCTTGGCCAGTGGCTAGCGAGCGGAAGGCCATCTGCTACACGTCAAAACTCACCCGTGCTGGGCAGCAGCGGCACGGGAGAGAGTCGAGGGCGGAGACTCGAGTTTACCGCACGGAAGGAAGCAATGGTAAACCTCATCCATATTTTAACCAAGAAAACTCAGTGGATCCTCTACCAGAACGATTGTGGATGGAGGTGGTGCATCTGGGAGAGATGTGATCACGGCATCTCTTTGGTTCGGAAACGACATGACAGCAAGACAAGGGGACCGTGAATGCAGGCCTTCTTTCTGGGAGATTACAACCTTCCAGAAGCAGCGTGGCTCAGTGGAAAGAGCCCGGGCTTGGGAGTCAGAAGTCATCGTGGGTTCTAATCCCGCCTCCGCCGCTTGCCGGCTGTGTGACTTTGGGCAAATCACTTCACTTCTCTGTGCCTCAGTTACCTCATCTGTAAAATGGGGATTAAAACCGTGAGCCCCACGTGGGACAACCTGATCACCTTGTATCCCCCCCAGTGCTCAGAACAGTGCTTTGCACATAGTAAGCGCTTAACAAATACCACCATTTTTATTATTATTCAGATTGTCCTAAGACTGCTGCGGCTTTTAGGCCAGTTTGGCCAGCATCACCTATGGCCCAGACACAATGCCAAGCGGCGGGGAAGGAATTCCCGTCCTTCCCTCCCACCACACATAAAGAGCTACACACCCACCGAGTCACAGTCCACTTCTCAGCACTGAGCCATTGCCGATATGAGTTTGTTGGATAGGTATGAGGAGAATGGATTGCAGTAGCTTTCCCAGCAGCAGCTGGATGATGGAGAAGCAGCATGGCCTAGTGGAAAGAGCATGGGCCTGGAAGTCAGGGGACCTGGTTCTAATCCTGGCTCCGATAATTGCTAGCTGTGTGACTTTGGCAAATCACTTAAGCTCTCGGTGCCTCGCTTCTGTTCTTCCTCCTACTCAGACTGCGAGCCCCATGCGGGACAGGAACTGTATCCTACCTAAGTAACTTGTAACCACCCTAGTGTTTAAGTTGTGTTTGATACGTAATAAGTACTTAACAAATGCCACTTTAATAAATATTAGAAGGGGGCAGACACACTGGTTGTTTTTCCTGGGGTCCTAGATGTGTTTTCCAGGGACGGGCTGATGTATACAAAGACTCGCCAATCAAACAGTGTTCTGCACACAGTGCATGCTCAGAAGCATTCATTCAAACATATTTATTGAGCGCTTATTGTGTGCAGAGCACTGTACTAAGTACTTGGAATGTACAATTCAGCAACAGATAGAGACAATCCCTGCCCAACAACGGGCTCACAGTCTAAAAGGGGGAGACAGACAACAAAACAAAACAAGCATGCCTCGTAGGTAAAGCACAGTCCTGGAAGTCAGAAGGACTTGGGTTCATTCATCCATTCATTTGATTGTATTTATTTAGCACTTACTGTAAACAGAGCACCCATATTAAGCGCTTGGGAGAGTAAAATACAACAATAAATAGACTCATTCCCCACCCACAAGGAGCTTACGGTCTGTAGGAAGGGAGACAGACATCAGTACAAATAAATAAAATTACAGATATGTACTTAAGTGCCTGTGGGACTGGGAGTCGGGGGAAGAGCAAAGGATCAAGTCAGGGTGATGCAGAAAGGTGTGGGAGATGAGGAAAAGCGGGACTTAGTCAGGGTAGGCCTCTTGGAGGAGATGGGCCTTCAATAAGGCTTTGAAAGGGGGGGAAGTAATTGTTGGATTTTAAGAGGGAGGACATTCCAGGGCAGAGGCAGGATTTTGGCTAGGGATCGGTGATGAGATAGGCAAGATGGGGCAAAGTGGCGAAGTGCTCTAAAGCCTATGGTGAGGAGTTTTTGTTTGATGTAGAAGTGGATGGGCAACCACTGGAGTTTTTTGAAGGGGGGGGGGGGGGGGGGTGACCTGTCCTGAAAGTTTTTGTAGAAGAATGATGTGGGAGCAGAGTGAAGTATGGACTGTAATGGGGAGAGACAAGAGGCTGGGAGGTCAGCAAGGAGGCCGATGCAGTAATCCAGGTGGGCTAGAATGAGTGACTGCACTAAGGTGATAGCGGTTTGAATGGAGAAGAAGGGGTAGGATATTTGAAGAGAGGGCATGAAGGGGGACTGAAGAGGGGCAGGGGCGATTTTAGGGAGCTCACACCCGATGGTGCCAATTTTCTTAATAAAGTAGGTGGTCGGGTCACTGGAGGCAAGAGATGGGAGAGGTGGGGGACAGGGGGCCTGAGGAGGGAATTAAATGCTTGGAACAAGTAGCGAGGGCAATGGACATGGGTGTCAATAAGGGTGGAGAAATAGTTTTGCCGGGCAGAAGGCAGGGCAGAGTTAAGCATACAAGGATAAACTTGAAGTGGACAAGGCTGGCCTGTTATTTAGATTTCCGCCAGCAGCATTCTGTGGCTTGAACGCAGGAGCAAAGGAGGCGGATTTTTCAGGTGATCCAGGGCTGTGGGTTAACTATACGAGATCGACGAAAGGATGGGGAGCGAGGGAATTGAGTTCAGTAGAGAGGGAGGTGTTGAGAACGTCTATTTGGTCATCGAGGGAAGATAGTTTGGGTGTGGAGGCTAAGTGGGGCACGATGAGTTGAGAAAATTGAATAGGGTCCAACGATGGGAGGTCTCTGTGGGGGAATAGTACGGACTTACGGGGAGGAGGTGTGTGGGAGAGGAGGCAAGTGAAATGGTTGTGTTCAGATGGAGGGATTTCAGAGTTGATGAGGGTAATCCTAGCTCTGCTACTTGTCTGCTGTGTGATTCTGGGCAAGTCCCTTAACTTCACTGGGCTTCAGTTACCTCATCTGTAAAATGGGGATTAAGACTGGGAGTCTCATGTGGGACAGGGACTGTGTCCAACCTGATTAACTTGTTTTTACCCCAGCATTTAGTACAGGGCCTAGTATATGGTAAGTGCTTAACAAATACCATAAAATAAATAAATATCACTGATTGACTGGGAGTTACTGAGCGCCTATTTTGTGCAGAGCATTGTACTAAGGGCTTGGGAGAGCTCAGTACCGTTGATAGACACTACTGCTGCCCTCAAGGAGCTTACCCTTTTCCGACTGGAGAAGGAGAGGGCTAACGAGGTCGGGGGAAAGGATGCTGGTAGTGTTTGATTCTCCTGGAATTCTAAGTCTTCAGAGAAAAGTTTGACCAAAACTTTTCGGAGGCGGTATTGACATTTTTGCTTAAAAGTTTTCTGCAAAGTTGCTTTCAGAAAGTCTAAGAAAGGGTCCAACGTTCTAACTCCATTTCCGCGAGGACTGTGTGTTGCTTGTAAGAGGTTGTTAAAAGCGCATTTCCTCTAACATTCGTTTTGAGCATTCCTCTGATTTTCTTTACAGCTCAGTGTTCGGAATGTAATGAAGCATAAGTCTTTAGCAAATTGGCTGTTCCCATGGAAACCTCAAATATTTTATGGAAAAACATAAGTTGTTGAGTAAAAATCCCATTTGCAAGAACGTACAGTTCACTGGCAGTGCTCATTTGGGCAATGATTCTCTTGATTAACTTCTCTTACCTGGAATTTCTAATATCAATCAGAGCAAAACTCTCCTCTCATATGGGTTTTTTTTTTTACCCGATTGCCATCCTTCCCGGGCCCAAGGGCTGGGAATGGACAAAGGAGGTTTCCTAACGAATATTCCCAAGGAGCTGCTCTTCTACCTTCCTTCTCAGTGAAGAAAGAGTGACCGGGAATGTCCTCTGGCGTTTCTGCTGCTGTTTGTCCTGTGGAGAGCCCAAAGAACTAGAACTGCGGGCTGAAGACCTGGAGACTGGCAGTGCTCATCATTGAGCACCTACTTTGTGCAGAACACTGTACTAAGGGCTTGAACACTACTGTTGCCCTCTAGGAGCTTTCACTTTTCTGGTTGACGAAGGGGAGGGCTAACAAGGGCGGGGGATGGAAGCCGGTGGTGGTTGATTCTCCTGGAATTTTAAGTCTACAGAGAAAGGTTTGACCAAGACTTTTTGGGGGCGGCATTGACATTTTTGTTTAAAAATCATTTGTGAAATTACCTTCGGAAAGTCTAAGAAAGGGTCCAACATTCCAACTCCATTTCCACGAGAACTGTGTATTGTTTGTAAGTGGTTTTTACTTAACGTGGCATAATGGACAGAGCACAGGCCTGGGAGTCAGGTCGTGAGTTCTAATCCCACCTCTGCCACTTGTCTTCTGGGTGACCTTGGGCGAGTCACTTCACTTCTCTGTGCCTTAGTTCCCTCATCTGTAAAATGGGGATTGAGACTGCGAACCCTTCATGGGACAGGGACTGTGTCCGACCCAGTTTACTTCTATCCGCCCCAGAGCTTAGTACAGTGCCTGGCACGGGGTAAGCGCTTAACAAATACCATTATTATTATTATTATTATTGTTATTATTATTATTTCAAGTGGTTGTAAGTGTTGTAAGTGGACCGGAGCCCTCGAGGCGGGAGTTGGAGGACCAGAGTCTTGAGGTATGAAGCCTTTGGAGATTGGAGCCTCAGTCGCTTAGTACAGAAGCAGCATGGCCTAGCGGCAAGAACACAGGCTTGGGAATCAGAGGACGTGGGTTCTAATCCCGGCTCCACCACTTGACTGCTGTGTGACCTTGGGCAAGTCACTTCACTCTCTGTGCCTCAGTTCCCTCATCTGTAAAATGGGGATTTCATTCATTCATTCAATCGTATTTATTGAGTACTTCCTGTGTGCACAGCACTGTACTAAATGCTTGGAAAGTATAATTCAGCAACCAATAGAGCCAATTCCTACCCAACAATGGGCTCACAGTCTAGAAACAGGCTCACAGATGAAGACTGTGAGCCCCACGTAGAACAACCTGACTACCTCATATCAATCCCCGCGCTTAGAACGGTGCTTGGCACATAATAAGCACTTACCAATATCATCATTATTAGTAGTAGTAGTACAGTGCTCTGCACACAGTAAGAGCTCAATAAATTCGATCGAATGAATGAATGAGTGTCACCCCGAAGACGGGAGTTCTGGGGATTGGAGCCCTGAGGTCTTGAGCCCCGGGGACTGGAACTTGAGGACAGGAGCCCTGGGGACTAATAATGATAATAATAACAATGATATTGGTTAAGCACTTACTATGTGCCAGGCACTCTACTAAATGCTGGGGTGTATACAAGCAAATCGGGTTGGACACAGTCCCTCCCCCATGTAGGGTTCACAGTCTCAACCCCCATTTTCCAGAGGAGGGAACTGAGGCCCAGAGAAGTGAAGTGACTTGTCCAAGGCCACACAGCAGGCAAATGGAGGGGCCGGGTTCAGAAACCGTCACCTTCTGCCTCCCAGGCCCAGGCTCTATTTACTACGCCATGCTGCTTCGCTGAGCCTTGAGACTAGAGCCGAAGCTGAAGCAGCACGGCTCAGTGGAAAGAGCCCGGGCTTGGAAGTCAGAGGTCATGGGTTCGAATCCCGGCTCTGCCACTTGTCAGCTGGGTCACTGTGGGCAAGTCACTTCACTTCTCTGGGCCACAGTTCCTGCATCTGTAAAATGGGGATGAAGACTGTGAGCCTCACGTGGGACAATCTGATTCCCCTGTATCTACCCCAGCGCTAAGAACAGTGCTCTGCACATAGTAAGCACTTAACAAATACCAACATAATTATTATTAGTATTATTAGAGCCTTGAGGCCTAGAGATGTGGGAATTGGAGCCCTGGGGGTCCCTGGGGGCTGGATCCTCAAGGAGTATACACTCCCTGAAGACTGGACCTCTGGGAACTGTAGCCTGGTGGACTGGAACCATGGGGACTGGAGCTTGGGGATCAAGGTTTGGGGGAATAGGAATTGGACCCTAGAGGATCTGGAGATTTGAGGGCTGGAGTCCCCAGAACTGGGCTTGAGGACGGGAGCCTTGGGGACTGGAGCCCCAGGGACTGGATCCTTAAGGACGGGAGCCCTTGGGACCGAAGCCCTTGGGACTGGAATCTTGGAAGCCTGGAGCCCTGAGTACTGGAGTCCTGAGGACTGAAACCTCAAGGAGACGGAGTCTTGGGAATGGAATCCTGAAGACGGGAGCCCTGGGGACTAATAATAACCATGACGGTATTTAAGCGCTTACTATGTGACAGGCACTGTACTAAACACTGGGGTGGATACGAGCAAATCGGGTTGGGCACAGTCCCTGTCCCCCGTGGGGCTCACGGTCTCAATCCCCATTTTCCAGATGAGGGAATTGAGGCCCAGAAAGTGAAGTGACTTGCCAGGGTCACCCAGCAGACAAGTGGCAGAGTTGGGATTAGAACACAGCTCCTTCTGACTTAATAATAATAATGTTGGTATTTGTTAAGCACTTACTATGTGCCGAGCACCGTTCTAAGCGCTGGGGGAGATGCAGGGTCATCAGGTCGTCCCACGTGAGGCTCACAGTTAATCCCCATTTTACAGATGAGGTAACTGAGGCACAGAGAAATGAAGTGACTTGCCCACAGTCACACAGCTGACAAGTGGCAGAGCCGGGAGTCCAACCCGTGACCCAGAAGCCCAGGCTCTTTCCACTGAGCCACGCTGCCCGGGCCTGGGCTCTTTCCATACTCCATCCCGCTTCTCCTGACGTTGAGTACTGCTTATAGGTAATATAGGTGAAACTGCCCAAGGTGCCAAGTATACCTTCTGAGGTAGGACTAGATTGGCTAGACATAAAAAAAGTTGTCAGTCACTCTGGCTTTATAAAACTTCAGTATGGTATGAAACTGGATACCAAACTTCATAAGAGATTGATAACTCTGCCTGTCACTCTCCCAAGAGCCATGCTGGGTTTTTTGAGTTTGATTTCCAATGACCAATGGGTAGCGCTTCTCGCTCTACCTTGATCTCGTCTTTCTCATCGCCAAACTCTCATTCACAACCTGCCTCTGGTCTGGAACACCCTCCCTCCTCCTATCCGACAGACAGTGACTCTCCCCCGCTTCAAATCCTCACTGAAGGCGCATCTTCTCCAAGATGCTTTCCCTGACTAAGCCTTCCCTGACTAGGGGAAGCAGCATGGCGTAGTGGATAGAGCTCGGGCCCGGGAGTCAGAAGGACCTGGGTTCTAATACCGGCTCGGCCACGTGTCTGTTGTGTGACCTTGGGCAAGTCCCTTCACTTCTTGAGCCTCTTCTACCTCATCTGTATAATGGGGATTAAGAGTGTGAGCTCCATGTGAGACAGGGACTGTACCCAATATGATTTGCTTGTATCCACCCCAGGGTTTAGAACAGTGCCTGGCACATAATGAGGGCTTAACAAGTTCACAATTATTATTATTATTATCATGCCCTCTTTCCCTCTTCTCCCACTCCCTTCTGTGTCTCGCTGACTTGCTCCCTTTCTTCATTCCCTCTCCCCGCCCCACGGTGTTCCCCCACTTAAGACAGTAAGCTCACTGTGGGCAGGAAATGTGTCTGTTATATTATTATACTGTACTCTCCCGGCCATTTAGTATAGTGCTCTACGGTCAGTAAGCACTCAATAAATAGGATCGACTGACTGACTGACTAGCAAAGTAGCTGGATGTCAAACTCCAGGAAAACAAAGAAACATTCAAAGAAGTTGGCAACTACATCGGAGCAGCTTTAGTCATCATTATCGGTGACTAGAGGGCGAGTACTCTACTAAGCACTTGGGAGAAAACAGCGGAGATGGCAGACATAGAGAAGCAGCGTGGCTCAGGAGGCTCCCAAGCCCGGGCTTGGGAGGCAGAGGTCATGGGTTCGAATCCCAGATCTGCCACTTGTCAGCTGTGTGACTGTGGGCGAGTCACTTCACTACTCTGGGCCTCACCTCATCTGCAAAATGGGGATTAAGACTGTGAGCCTCACGTGGGACAACCTGATGATCCTGTATCTCCCCCAGCGCTTAGAACAGTGCTCTGCACATAGTAAGCGCTTAGCAAATGACCAACATTATTATTATTATTATATTCTCTGGCCACAATGAGCTTAGCTTTATTCAAACAAGAAACCCTACCTGTCTCTACTAAGTTGGTCAACAGTTGGTTGTCTCTACAGGATGCTTGCTACCGAACAGCCTGGAAGACCGAGGAGGCCTCCAGAAGAAAACGCCAGGACTGGATTGATTAGAATGACTCTGAGATCAGGGAGTTACACCTGGCAGAACGAAGCCCACGCTGTGGAATATGGAACAAGTTAAGATGCATCCATATGGGACAGGGACTGTGTCCAATCTGATTCGCTTGAACTTACCCCGGTGCTTAAAACAGGGGCTGGCACATAGTAAGTACTTCACAGATACTATGAAAAAAAACAACAAAACGTTCATTCATTCAATAGTATTTATTGAGCGCTTACTATGTGCAGAGCACTGTACTAAGCGCTTGAAATGTAACAAATCGGCAACAGATACAGTCCCTGCCCATTCACGGGCTTACAGTCTAATCGGGGGAGACGGACGGACAAAAACAGTGGCAATAAATAGAATCGAGTGGATGAGCATCTCATTAAAACAATAGCAATAAATAGAATCAAGGTGATGGACATCTCATTAACAAAATACATAGGGTAATGAAAATATATGCAGTTGAATGGATGAGCACAGTGCTGAGGGAAGGGGAAGGGAGAGGGGGAGGAGCAGAGGGAAATGGTGGGAAAAGGGGGCTTAGCTGAGGGGAGGTGAAGGGGGCTTAGAGGGGGAGCAGAGGGAAAAGGGGAAGCTCAGTCTGGGAAGGCCCCTTGGAGGAGGTGAGCTCTAAGTAGGGTTTTGAAGAGGGGAAGAGAGTTAGTTTGGCAGAGGTGAGGAGGGAGGGCGTTCCGGGACAGCGGGAGGACGTGGCCCGGGGGTCGACGGCGGGGTAGGCGAGGATGGGGGACGGGGAGGAGGTGGGCGGCAGAGGATGGCAAGTGATGGGGTGCAAAGTGGTGAGGTGGGGAAGCAGTGTGGTCTAGTGGAAAGAACACAGGCCTGGCAGCGAGGGGACCCGGGTTCTAATACCGGCTCTGACGGTCGCCCGCTGTTTGTTTCCTCATCTGTAAAATAGAGATTCAGTATCTGTTCTCCCTCCTATTTGGGCGCTGAGCCCCGTGTGAGACAGCACTAACACAGCACTGTTGCAGAGTAGAGATGGCTACACCCTCATCAAAGACAAAAGTGAAAGTATAAAGAGGCAGCAGCAACTCTTTGATGACCTCCTTACCACTTTTTCCACCATTAAGCCTCATGGTCTATCAGGTTGAGTTTGCCTGCGCACAGATAACAATATGCCTTTCGCTCCGATCGAGCACGGGGAAGTCAAGATGATGTCACCCCTGCAGTCGGAGCCTTGAAGAGCGGCAAAGCTGACGAGTCGGATTGTGGTCCCGCCGAGATCTACCCGCCGCGAGGTAGGCAACTGAATCATCTTCACCGGCTCTTCCTCAACATATGGTACCCTGAGGAAATGTCACAGGATTTCAGCATTATTACCAGGGAGTTACCTGGGGAGACCATCGCAGGACGGGCGGCGTGGCCTAGAGGAGTGAGCACGGACCCGGGAGTCAGAAGAGCTGGGCTCCAATCCTGGCTCTGCCACTTGCCTGCCGTGTGGCTTGGGGCAAGTCACTTCACTTCTCCGGGCCTTAGTTTCCTCACCTGCAAAATGGGGATTCAATACCTGTTCTCCCGCCCGCTTAGATTGTGAGCCTTATGTGGGAACCGATGGTCTTGTATTTACCCCGTCGCTTAATATGGAGCTTGGCACATAATAAACGTTTAACAATTCCGTTATTATCATTGCTTTCATCATCATCACAGGACCTCAAGGCTCAGCCCTCACAGTCTTTGTCCCCATTTTACGGATGAGTTAACTGAGGCCCAGAGAAGCGAAGTGACTTCTCCAAGGTTTCACAGCAGACAAGCGTCAGAGCAAGGATTAGAACTCAGGTCCTTCTGACTCCCAGGCCGGTGCTCTGTCCACTAAGTCATGCTGCTTCTCTAGACAGTATTAAAGGGGATAACTGTTTTAGAGACTTTCAATCAATCCATTGTATTTATTGGGCATTTACTATTAATAATAGCGTTGAAATTTGTTAAGCGCTTACTATGTGTAGAGCACTGTTCTAAGCACTGGGGTAGATACAGGGTAATCAGGTTGCCCCACGTACTATGTGCAGAGCACTATGCTAAGCACTCGGGAGAGTTCAATATAACAATAGAATTGGTAGACATGTTCCCTGCCCACAACATGCTTATAGTCTAGAGGGGGAGACAGACATCAATACAATTAAAAAAAATCATTGGCCAGATTTTAAGCCAGAATCCTCCTGGACCAATTCCCCAACAACATCGTTTCCAGGACACTCTTAGAATCTTTATATGACTTTAATCCACAGTGAGACATAGCAGACATCATCACCATCAACATCATCATCATCAGTGGTATTTATTGAGCGCTCACTATGGGCAGAGCACTGAACTAAGTGTTTGGGAGAGGACAAGTGCTTGAATGAATGTCCGATCCCGGAGAAATGCGGGGAAGAGCATCAAGACCTCTATTGTCGGTCCGGCGTTCCAAAGCATCCGTGGACCTGATTTCTGGCAACTACTGCGGAAGTTTGGCTGGGAGACTGGGACTTCTGGAGGACTTCTTTCACTCCTACTTAAGTGCCGTATTCTGGCAAGTGACGAGAGAGGATCACAAAGAATGAGGTTCCGGGATGGAGTCAAACAACACTGAAGCACATGACCTAGTGGGAAGAGTTCAGGCCTGAAAATCAGAGGACCTGGGTTCTAATTCGGGCTTCACCATTTACCTGCTCTGTGACCTTGGGCAAATCACTTAACGTTCATTCAGTCGTATTTACCGAGTGCTTAAAGCGTGCAGAACACTGTACTAAACACTTGGGAAAGCACGATATAATAATAATAGTATTTTTAAACGCTTACTCTGTGCCAGGTGCTATACTAAGCATTGGAGTGGATACAAGCAAGTTGAGTCTCTGTCCTGCATAGGACTCACTTTCTCAGTTCCCATTTTACAGATGAGGTAACTGACGCACTGAGAAGTGAAGTGACTTGCCTAAGGCCACGCAGCGGACGAGTGGAGGAGCCGGGATTAGAACCCATGGCCTTCAGACTCTCCGGCCCGTATTCTATCCATTACATTAGGCTGTTTCTCTGTATAACAATAAACACATTCCGTGCCCATCTCTGGGCCTCAGTTCCCTCACTTGCAAAATGGAGATTCAATACTTGTTCTCCCTCCTATTTAGACTGCGAGCCCCAAGTGGGATCTGATTATTTTATATTTACCCAACCCTTAATTCAGTTCCTAGCCTATAATAAACACTTAAGAAATGCCTCGATCATTATTATTATCACTAGGCAGACTTGACAGTAGAATGGGCAACAGGATATCTAACAGCTGCTCTATGGGGAGCTGAAATGGGGAAATGTTAACAGGATGGACAGAAGAAATTATAATGATATAATAATAATGAAAATAATAACATTAAAGTGCTTATATGAGTCAAGCATCGTACTGAGTTCCGGGATGGATACGAGTTAATCAGATTGGACGTAATCCCTGTCCCACAAGGGGCTCCCGAGTCTAAGTAGGAGGGGGGAGGATTTAATCCCCATTCTACAAATGAGGAAACCGAGGCCCAGGAAGGTTACGTCAATTACCCAAGGTAACAGAGCAGGCAAAAGGTGGGGCCTGGATTAAAACCCAGGTCCTCTGACTCCCGGGCCAGGGCTCTCTCCGTTAGGCCACACTGCCGTCAGTGAAGCAAAGACTCAAAAGATGCAGCATCGCCGTCATCAGTTGGGAAACAGTAGTAGGAGACAGAGCAGCCTCGTAGGCCGCTTGAAGGGGGATCACTGTCTTAGAGGCTTTCGATCAATACATCAACCGATCGATTGTATTTATTGAGCACTTATTATGGGCACAGCACTGTACTAAGGGCTTATAACGATCTAACAGGGTCAGTACAACCAGCTTACAGTCTAGACGGGGAAACAGACATCGATATAAGTAAAGAAATTAGGGTTAATGGACATAGGTACATTATGGAAGCAGCGTGGTTCAGTGGAAAAAGCCCGGGCTTGGGAGTCAGAGGTCATGGGTTTGAATCCCGGCTCTGCCACTCGCCAGCTGTGTGACTGTGGGCAAGTCACTTTACTTCTCTGTGCCTCAGTTCCCTCATCTGTAAAATGGGGATGAAGACTGTGAGCCTCATGTGGGACAACCCGATTACTCTGCATCTCCCCCAGCGCTTAAAACGGTGCTCTGCACATACTAAGCGGTTAACAAATACCAACATTCTTATAAGTGCTATCCCCTATCAGGATGGCACCTGGAGAGTTTCCAGTCCTCTATCAGTCTCAGCTACGGGAGGGAGAGTCAAACAGAGGCCCGTCCATTCCATTCCTAGCTCGGGCAGTGGCTAGTGAGTGGAAGGCAATCTGCCACAGGGCAAAACTCACCTGTGCTGGGCAGCGGCGGCACGGGAGAGAGTCGAAGGTAGAGCCTCAGGTTTACCGCGTGGAAGAAGGCAGTGGTAAAACACTTCCATAGTTTTACCAAGAAAACTCTCTGGATCCACTAGCGGAACGATGGCAGATGGAAGTGGGGCGTTCTGGGAGAGATGTGTCCGTGGAGTCGCTACAGGTGGGAGACCACTCGACAGCATAAGACAAGATCTAAGTGCCATGGAGATGAGGGTGGGGTGAATAAAGAGAACAAATCTAGGTGCAAAGATGATGCAGAAGGGAGTGGGAGAAGAGGAAACGGGGCTTAACCGGGAAAGCCTCTTGGGAAGGCTTTGGGATGAGAGGGCACCAAGAGGGAGGGTGATCCATTCAACTGTGCCTGAAAGCGCAATCTTAAATAATCTTGGCAGGCCCAGTGCACAGACGGGATCGTCAGGCATTCACTGGATTTATCACCCGTTCGTTATAAAATTTCACCGGGCAAAGGAACATCTTCGAGCCCGGTGGTCAGATAGGGATATAAACTTCTTTGTCAATCAGTGCATCGTTGGTAGCGGAATTCGCTGACCTCCTTTTGTTCCCTGTCACTTGTACAAGTCTTAGATTGGGTGAGGTTTATCATCCGTTCGTTATAAAATTTCACCATGCAAAGGAACATCTTCGAGCCCGGTGGTCAGGTAGGGTTATAAACTTCTTTGTCAATCAGTGCATCATTGGTAGCGGAATTCGCTGACCTCCTTTTGTTCCCTGTCACTTGTACAAATCTTAGATTGGGTGAAGTTTCTCAGATAATAATAATAATGTTGGCATTTGTTAAGCGCTTACTATGTGCAGAGCACTGTTCTAAGCGCTGGGGTAGAAACAGGGGAATCAGGATGTCCCACGTGGGGCTCACAGTCTTAATCCCCATTTTACAGATGAGGTAACTGAGGCACAGAGAAGTGAAGTGACGTGCCCACAGTCACAGCAGCTGACAAGTGGCAGAGCCGGGATTCGATCCCATGACCTCTGACTCCAAAGCCCGTGCTCTTTCCACTGAGCCACTCTCCTTCTCATGTAAATAGATATATAACCGTTGTTTCCTAGGTTTATCATCAGTCATCATCATAATAATAATAGTAATGTCGGTATTTGTTAAGCGCTTACTATGTGCAGAGCACTGTTCTAAGCGTTGGGGGAGATACAGGGTCATCAGGTTGTCCCACATGAGGCTCACAATCTTCATCATCTGTACAGTGTCAACTCCTTGAGACGGGTCATCGTCACATCTGCTTGTCTCCTTATGTGTGCATCTCAGGAGGCCAGCCATGACCAGACAGCATGGCTCAGTGGAAAGAGCCCGGGCTTGGGAGTCAGAGGTCATGGGTTCGAATCCCGGCTCTGCCACTTGTCAGCTGTGTGACTGTGGGCGAGTCACTTCACTTCTCTGTCCCTCAGTTACTTATCTGTAAAATGGGGATTAACTGTGAGCCTCACGTGGGACAACCTGATGACCCTCTATCTACCCCAGCCCTTAGAACAGGGCTCTGCACATAATAAGCGCTTAACAAATACCAACATTATTATTAATATTATTATTGCTATTTCTGGATAATGGGCTCAATGTCTTTTGATGATACTGCAGAATGGTGTAGTGGATAGACCATGGACCCGGGACTCAGAAGGTCATGGGTTCTAGTCCCAGCTCCCCGTCTTGTCTGCTCCGTGACCTTGGGTGCGTCACTTTACTGTGTGCCTGAGTTACCTCATCTGTAAAATGGGGATGGAGACTGCGAACCCCACATGAGACTAGGACTGCATCCAACCCGATTTGTTTGTAATCACCCCAGTGCTTAGTGCAGTGTTTGGAACATAACAGGTGCTTAACACGTACCATGATATTATTATTATTCTTTTGTAGCCAGGTTAGTCGCCCAAGTTTCCCGCTGGATCAGAGGTATATTCTGACATCAAATTCTGGGTCCTGGACTGCATCTTCATAAATGGCAGTAAAGAACTGCCTGAAATGTACCAGGGGCCCTACTGTACTCTGAAAATGATGGGGAAAAGGTCCGACAGGATATCTTCAACTCTGATTCAACCAAATTGGGGCAGAATAGCTTTCAGAACACATTGTGGGCAGGAATATGTCAGCTTTTACTGGAAAGAGCCGGGGCTTGGGATTCAGAGGACGCAGGTTCTAATCCTGGCTCTACCACTTGTCTGCTCTGTGACCTTCGGCAAGCCACTTCGCTTCTCTGTGCCTCAGTTCCCTCATCTGTAAAATGGGGACTGTGAGCCCCACATGGAACAACCTGATTACCTTCTATCTACCAGCACTTAGAACAGTGCTCGGCACATAGTAAGTACTTAAATACCATAATTATTATTATTCTATTCTTTCAATCACATTAATTGAGTACTTACTATGTGCAGAGCACTGTACTACTCTCCCAAGCACTTAGTACAGTGCTCTGCACACCGTAAGAGCCCAATACATACGACTGAATGAATGAACCCTAGGACAACCAAATTTGCTCAGTGATATCCAGGCCTAGATGTTTTTATAATGTTAAACCATTTTGAGAAGCAGCATGGAGTAGTGGATTGAGCACGGGCCTGGAAGTCAGAAGGTCATGGGTTCTATTCCTAGCTCCACCACTTGTCTGCTGTGTGACTGTGGATAAGTCACTTCACTTCTCTGTGCCTCAGTTACCTCATCAGTAAAATGGGGATTGGAACTCTGAACCCTACATGGGAGAGGGACTGTGTCCAACTCGAGTTGCTTGTATCCACCCTAGTGCTTAGCACAATGCCTCGCACAAAGTAAGCTCTTACCAAATGCCATCACTATTATTATTATCATTACTATTGTACGATCTTCAAATGCAATGCCACAGAAAGTACCTGGCTTATACATTTAGTATATGAACATTATATAAGTCTGAAAACATTTGCATACTAGACCTTCCTGCAGCAAGAACCCCACTGTATTACTAAGGCAAGCATTAGTTACCAAACACAGATGAAACAAATGAAGGATTTCAATAACAGTAATTATATTACAGGACTAAGCAGTGGAGCAGACACAAGATAATCAGATCGGACACAGTTCCTGTCCCACATGAGTCTCACAATCTAAATAGGAAGGAGGATGGGCATTTAATCTCCATTTCACGGATGAGGAAACTGAGGCACTGAAAAGTTAAGGGTCTTGCCCAAAGTCACACAGCAGACAAGTGGCAAAGCCGGGATTAGAACCCAGGTCCTAACTCCCAGGCCCGCGTTCTTTCCACTAGGCCACGGTGCTGGACAAAGTTGTAGTAATGGAAGGTATAAAATTTTTATGAAGAGCCAAGCACCGTATTATGCACTGGAGTAGATATAAGAAATTCAGATCAGATCCAGTCTTTGTCCCTCATGGGGGTTGCGATCTGAGAGAGAGGAAGAGCAGGCATTTTATCCCCTATTTTACAGACTAGAAAACTGAGGCCCAGAGAAACTGAGTGACTAGTTTGAGACTCTACTGTAGTCACTTAGGTTGACAACTAACAGAAATTTCCATATGTGAAAAAAACCCCCCCACAAAAAAACAAGCCATCAATCCGTCAATCATTCTGTTATCCAGAGGGGAATGTTATTGAGGAAGTGCTGTTCTCTGGCATCCTTTTTGTTATTCATCTAAAGAGTGCCACTTAAAAGCTCATTAATTAGCAATTAATGGGGGTTTGGATTATTGCAGTGTATCAGTCACTTCCCATCATACTGAGTAAACTCCCTCGGAAGCAAATGGGCCATGTGGAGTAGTGACTAAAGCAGGAAACCAGAAGGAACCTGTGTCTGAATAAGTAACGAACAAAACCGTTCAACCAACAATGAGAAATAGCTTGATAATTTGCCCGAAACCCAAACTGTAGACAAACCTGAGTTTTTAGAAATTTCCAAGTTTCCCAGTACTGCAGATTCATTTACTTCCCATGAAGTATCCGTAGGGCCCCGTCCTTTGACGGATGGCCGAGCCGGCACAATTTGAACCAAAATAAGATAATAATATTCATTAGGCACTTACTGGGTTGCCAAGCACTGGGGTAGGTAGAAAACAATCAGATCCATTGTCCTGCATAGGGATCACAATCCAAGGAATAGTGCGAGCAGGTTTTTGTTAAGCCCTTACTATGCATTTACTGTGCTGAGCACTGGGGCAGCTAGAGGATGATCAGATCAGACATAGTCCCTCTCCTTCACGGAGTTCACAGTCTAAGTCAGAGAGAGAACAGGTATCCCATCCCCATTTTATTATTATTATTGTTAATAATGATAGCATTTGTTAAATTCATACTATGTGCCAGGCACTATTTTAAGCACTGGGCTAGATACAAACTAATCAGGTTGGACAGAGTTCCTGTCCCACATGGGACTCATAGTTTAAATCCCCATTTTACAGATGAGGTAACTGAGGCACAGGGAAGTGAAGTGATTTGTCCAAGGCCACACAGCAGACAGGCAGCAGAGCCAGGATTAAAACCCGTGACCTTCGGACTCCCACGCCTGTGCTCTATCCACTACGTCACACGTACAGTAATTATTATTATTCTATCCTTAGGGACTTCCCGCCTGCCCCTATCTACCCCAGTTTCTAACCTCATGGCTAGGGAACAAAAATGTTTGGCCTTTGCTTTATGTTCATTTTCCTACTAACGTCACTTTCTTATCGCACACCTGATCTCTAACCTTCCAGCTGTCAGTGATTAAGTCAGCAATTTCTGCAGCTGTTTTGAGTGCCTCATTTAACTTAACCCAGAGAGTAAACTCGATGAGAGGAAGCAATGTCTGAGCTGAAGAGGTGGCCAAAGCACTCATCTCTGGACTCGGACGGTGCCTGGTTTTCAGTGATATCTTGTGCATCTGATGAAATAGCCCTCAACAGCGATGTCTAAAGAAGATGAGGGCCTAGCAAAGACTGCCGCTGAGATGGGCACACAGAAACACTCCATTCTACGGCCCTTAGCTTGTACACTCAGTCTAACAATAATAATGATGATGACGGTATTTGTTAGGTACTCATTATGGGCCAAGCAGTTTACTAAGCACCGGATTGAAGGTGATGGGGTTGGACACAGTCCCTGTCCCACAGTCTAACTAGGAGGGAGAAGGAATTAATCCCCATTTTACAGTTGAGGAAACTGAGGGATTAGAACACAGGTCCTTCTGACTCCCCGGCCTGTGCTCTATCCACTAGGCCATGCTGCTTCTCATGTCCTGTCCCAAGTGGGGCTCCCAATCTAGGCAGGAAGGAGGATGGGTATTGAATCCCCATTTTACATATAAGGAAACTGAGGTGCAGAGCAGTAAAGTGACTTCCCCAAGACCACACAGCAGATAAATGATGGAGTCGGGATTAAAACCCAGGTCCTCTGATTCTTGGGTCCGGGATATTTCCAATAGGCCATGCTGTTTCTCCGTCTTGCTACATGCGTGGTTGTTCACCGGGAGATTGTTTTGCTTTTAACTTTCCTGTCTTTAACCTACCGCTCCCACCCTTCCCTCTTCTTCTAGACTGTAAGCTCATTGAGGGCTGGGAAAGTGTCTACCAACTGTTATATCGTTGTACTATACTCTTCCAAGCAATTAGTACAGTGCTCTGCACTCAGTAAGTGCTTGATAAATACAACTGATTGAAATTCCCTTCCCATCTTCCAGAAAATAATTCTCCCAATCGATCAATCAATGGTAATTATTGAGCACTTACTGTGAGCTGAACACAGTACTAGGTGCTTGGGTGAGAACAGAACAGTGTAGAGTGGATAGACACGCTCCCTGCCCATGAGAAGCTTTACAGTCTAGAGGGGAGGGAGGAGAAGGACAATAAAATCTGTTGCCAAACTGTACACTCCAAGAGCTTAGTACGGTGCTCTGCACATAGTAAGCACTCAATAAATACTATTGAATGAATAAAATAAATTACTGAGAGGGGATTGTGCAGAATGAAAGGATATGTACCTAAGTGCCATGGGGCTGAGAGTGAAGTGATAATAGAATGCTTAAAAGGGCGGCTCCGAGTACTTTGGTGATGCAAAAGGGAAAGGGAATAGCGGAAATGAGGGCCTAGTCAGGGAAGGCCTCTTGGAGGAGATGTGGGAGAGTATAATAATAATAATAATAATAACGGTATTTGTGAAGCGCTTACTGTGTGCCAGGCACCTTTTTAAACGCGGGGGTAGATACAAGGTAATTAGGTTGTCCCATGTGGGGCTCACAGTCTTAATCCCCATTTTACAGATCAGGTAACTGAGGCACAGAGAAGTGAAGCGACTTGCCCAAAGTCACACAGCTGATCAGAGAACTTTCATACAACAATGTGAGACTGGATACAAGATGCCACAGTGTTGGAAGAAATGTCATGTGCACAGGTGTGTTTTGCTGGACACTGGGACCAATCATTCATTCAATAGTATTTATTGAGCGCTTACTATGTGCAGAGCACTGTACTAAGCACTTGGAATGGACAAATTGGTAACAGATACAGTCCCTGCCCTTTGACGGAACAGTGCTCTGCACACATCACTCTGCACAGAGGTCGATAAAAACCACTGATGATGATGATGTGCACAGCATGGAAGACATCAGGGGCTGTACTCTGGCCTCTAGGGCCATACCTGCAAGCGTGAATCATTTCACAGTCAAAAACTGGAGTGTAGCTTTATACTTCCATTCATTCGATTCATTCATTCAATCGTATTTATTGAGCGCTTACTGTGTGCAGAGCACTGTATCTAAGCGCTTGGAAAGCACGATTCGGAATCCCTCCCAACAACGGGCTCACAGTCTAGAAGGGGGAAACAGACAACAAAACAAGTAGACCAGCATCAATAGCATCAATATAAATAGAATTATAGATACATACACATCATGAATAGAATAAATAGAATCAAATATGTACAAATATACATAAGTCCTGTGGGGCGGGGAAGGGGGGTAGAGCAGAGGGAGGGAGTCGGGGCGATGACTGCTGTGAGATGGACCTTTATACCTTGTTATAATCCCAGCCTCATCGCAGATAAAGACAGAATCCCTGGAATTGGCCTCCACTCTTCATTATCCTTGAATATTCCCTTTTCTGTTGCAGGGGAGAAACTTGACAGTGTATGAAAACACAGTATATTGTATGTACCAACATATGTACCAACAGTATGTTGGTATTTGTTAAGCGCTTACGACATGCCGAGCACTGTTCTAAGCACGGGGGGGGGGGGGGGGGGGGGGGGGGATACAAGGTGATCAGGTTGTCCCACGTGGGGCTCACAGTCTTAATCCTCATTTTACAGATGATGTAACTGAGGTCCAGAGAAGTGAAGTGACTTGCCCACGAGAGACGAGTGGCGGGGCTGGGATTAGAACCCACGACCTCTGACTCTCAAGCCCGTGCTCTTGCCACTAAGCCCCGCTGCTTCCCGCTGCTTCAGTCAATCAATCATATTTATTGAGCACTTGTTATGTGCACAGCATTGTACTAAGTGCTTGGGAGAGTGCAATTTCTTGAAGAAGAGCCTGTGTTTAAGCAGAATGGCCACTCCCTGCTTGAAGATTGCAGCCGGCACGCTGTCATATCCAGACATTTTAACAGTGTTCATTTCTCTGACTGCCCTGGTGGTTGAGAGGAAGCAGAGTCTGGGCTGAAGAGGATGCCAAGACACTCATCTCTGGGCCCGGAAGGTCCCGGAAGTTCTGGTGACTTCCACACGCAGCGTGGCTCAGTCTAAAGAGCCCGGGCTTGGGAGTCAGAGGTTATGGGTTCTAATCCTGGCTCTGCCACTTGTCAGCTGTTTGACTGTGGGCAAGTCACTTAACTTCTCTGGGCCTCAGTTCCCTCATCTGTAAAATGGGGATGAAGACTGTGAGCCCCACGTGGGACGACCTGATCACCTTGTATCTACCCCAGCGCTCAGAACGGTGCTTGGCATGTCGTAAGCACTTAAATGCCATCATCATTATTATTATTGATTGATATCTGAAACACTAAGACATCACAGAATCTCCTCAGTGCCACTCTCAATGGGTTTGCCTGGTCCTGCTTGGTGCAGAGCGGAATTGAATAACCAACGGGGCATAAATCAGAGATTTAGGACTTAAAAAAGCATGGAAGTAATCTAAGAGTGGCAAGCAAGTCGAGAAGCAGCATGTCCTAATGGCTAGAGCACGGGACTGGGAATCAGAAGGCTCTGGGTCCTAATCCCGGCTCCTCAACCTGTCTGCTGTGTGGCCTTGGGCAAAATCATTCAATTTCTCTGTGCCTCAGTTATCTCGTGTGTAAAATGGGAACTAAGACTGTGAGCTCCACCTAGGACATGGACTGTGTCCAACATGATGAACTTGTACTTACCCCAGTGCTTATTACGGGACCTATAATAGTAAGCGCTTAACAAATTCCCCTCACCCCCAACCCCCCCAAAGCATTCACCTTTTTTTTCATGCTATTTGTTTGGCACTTACTATGTGTTAAACACTGTTCTAAGCTTTGGGGTAAATACAGGTTGCTCATATTGGATATAGTACCTGTCCCTCATGGGGCTCAGAGTCTAAATGGGAGGGAGAACAGGTACTTAATTGTCATTTTACAGTTGAGGAAACTGAGACACAAAGAGCTTAGTTGACTTGCCCAAGGTTACAAAGCAAACAAAGCTGGGATTATAACACAGATCCTCCGATTCCCGGGCTTGCACTCTTTCCACTAGGCCACGCTGCTTCCCAATGCAAAAAGGGTGCAGAGGACGCGGTAGACAGAAAGAGCTCCAAACAGCCTGCAAACTGCAGCTCAGAACCAGAGCCCTAGTTAGAGTTTTGACTTCCTGGTAACTCATCAAAATACCTAAATTGACCATATGAGCTAAAGACCTACAGCACTGGACTCAAGATGACCTTGCTAATAAGCTAAAGGAGTATATCCAAAAGCCCAGTCTCCCTTCAGATTAGTGGAAATTCCATTTACCCTTGGCTTTATTAGATTAATCCCTGCCAAACCTGTTTTAAAGTGCTGTTTTTTAGGGCTTAAGTGAGGCACACACCTGGTGTGGCTTTAATTATCAAGGTCTTGGGGGAGGGTGGGTATAATGGGAAATCACTGAGAGGAGAGAAGAAGCAGTGAGCATGAGAGCTGCTGGGATAAGGACAATTTTTAGGAAGATCGGTGGGGAGGAGTATAGTAAGCAGGAAATTTAAGTTCTATGAGGGGAGAGTAGTCATATGGAAGTTAAGAGGATAGCTGAGAACTCAAGACTTATTGGCCTTGTAGCCAGTGGGAGGGAAAGAAAGACACAGCTGGTTAAGTAGCTGAAAGTTAGAGTCCCTGCATCCATTAGATGATGGCTCAGTCGCATTTACTGAGCACTTCTGATATGCAGAGCTCCTGTATAGTTATACTGGGAGAACATAATATAACAGCCGACAGTGTGTTAACAGCCTCGGTAAATATTATTGGTTAATATTAAGTAAGGGATGGTAATTTATTGGGGTTAGTTGAGTTTCAGGTGATGTGGAGGCAGAGAAGTTTTGAAGGGTCATGCTGAATGAATCATCAGCTAAGGCAGTAATCAGGTAATGAAAATTGTTATTTGCTCTGTGTCACTGGATCTTGTTTCCTTTTTTTAAAATGGTATTTGTTAAGCACTTACCGTGTACCAGACACTTTGTTAAGAGCTGAGCCAGATACAAGATTGATTGGACCCAGCCCATGTATCACCTGGGGCTTGCGGTCTTAATCCCTATTTTACAGGTGAGGTAATGGAGACACATGAAGTGACTTGCCCAAGGTCACACAGCAGATGAAGGGTGGAGTCAGAACTAGAATCTGGGTCCTTCTGACTCCCAGGCCCGTGTTCTATCGGTTAGGCCATGCTACTTCTCTGCTATCTTCCCCTTGGGCTCAACAGCGTCTGATGTCACGAACACCTCGAACCCATTGGATCCCAGTTCCTGACCTTGGGTGAGTCAACTCCTTTGATTGGGGGGGATAAATTTTTTATGTACAAGTAAATCAAGAGAAGTGGGAATCTTTTGTATCAGAGGGCAGAAAGTCACTTGGATGGAAAAACAAAACAAAGGTGAGAAAGCAAAGCCCGTCATAAGTCACATGAAGGTTTTGGTGTTAGGAATGAATGACCTCTGGTGTCTGACAGGTAAGAAGAATTCTATCAAAGGTCTCCAACAGGTTGTGGAAATAATTGTGGGATTTATTTAGTACTTACTATATGCCAGGTATTGTACTAAGTACAGGGGTAGAAACAGGTTAATCAGGCTCCACGTGGGAACCAGAGTAAGTAGATAGAAGATATTAAATCCCCATTTTGCAGATGAGGAAACTGAGGGACAGACAAATTCAGTGACTTGCCCAAGGTTACACTGCAGGTAAGTGTCGTAGTTGAGGGTAGAACCCAGGTCCTCTGACTCCCAGGCCCGTGCTCTTTCTACTAGGTAATGCTTCTTCCCAAGCAGTACAGGAGAAGCTAAGAGCCTGTCAGTTAATCATGATAATAAATATGATATTTAAGTGTTTACTATGTGCCAGCCACTGGTAAAGTGCTGGGGGGTAGCTACAAGGTAGTCAGGTTCATTCATTAATATTTATTGAGCGCTTACTATGTGCAGAACACTGTACTAAGCACTTGGAATGTATAAATCGGTAGCAGATAGAGAGTCCCTGCCCTTTGACGGGCTTACAGTCACGTGGGGCTCCCAGTCTCAATCCCCATTTTATGAATGAGGTTACTGAGGCCCAGTGAAGTGACTTGCCCAAGGTCACACAGCGGACAAGGGGTGGAGTCAGAATTAGAACCCATGACCTTCTGACTCCCAGACCCATGGTCTATCCACCACACCCTGCTACTTCTCTGGATAGCAATGGCTGGGGAGATGAAGGAAGAGGGAAGAGTGTGAGAAAACTGACTATAAGGAAAAAGATGGGTCACATATAAAGTCATAGAAATCAGTGATCCTGGGAATATTGGAACAGATGCAGAGCACGTGCTCTGTACACAGTAAGTGCTCAATAAATACAATTGAATGAATTTTCCCTCCACCCCATCTAGACTGTGAGCTCTTTGTGGGCAGAGATTGTCTCTCTTTATTACTCTACTGTATTTTCCCAAGGGTTTGGTACAGTGCTCCGCACACAGTAAGTGCTCCAATATAAATGAAGGAATGGAACTGCTCCTCCAAAGTTTGACCATGATCAATCAAACCCGTATCTCGTTTGCACTCTCCACCAGCAAGAGATAATTATGATCAACCCGTGGCTTAGTGGACAGAGCACTGGCTTGGGAGTCAGAGGTTGTGGGTTCTAATTCTGGCTCTATTTGTCAGCTGGGTAACCTTGGGCAAGTCACTTAACTGCTCTGGGCCTCATTTACCTCATTTGTAAAATGGGGATGATGACTGTGAGCCCCACGGGGGACAACCTGATAACCTTGTATCTATCCCAGCAATTAGAACAGTGTTCGGTACCCAGTAAGCGCTTAACAAATACCATCATTATTAACTGATCAAATATGCTTTCTGTGTGCAGAGCTCTGTACTTAGATCCTGGGAGAGTACACTATAACAGAGTCGGTAGACACGTTCCCTGCCCACTGATAGCTTCCAGGCTAAAGGGGGAGCTAGACATTAAAGTAATTATAAAAATATAATAATTATATATAAAAAATAATTATAGATTTGTCCCTAAGTGTGGTGATGGGGCAGGTGAATAAAGGGTACAAATCCTAGTACAGGGGTGACATAGATGGGGGAGGGAATAGGGGAAATGAGGGCTTAGTTGGGGAGGATCTCTTAGAAGAGATGTCTTTTTTAATAAGGTTTGAAGATGGGGCGAGTGATCATGTCAGAGTTGAAGTGGAAGAGTGCTCCAGGTCAGAGGCAGGATGTGAGCGCGTGGTCGGTGGCGAGGGAGACGAAATCGAGTTACCGAGAGTGGGTTGGCATTAGAGGAGTGACGTGAATGTGCTGAGTTGTTGAAGTAATTCAATAAGGTGAGATGGGGCAGACAGGACAGTGCTGTTAAGATGGAGGTGGAGGAGAGAGGTATCCGGTCCTGTCTCAGTCTCCCTAGTTCTGGTATCAAGCTCATGGTGGGCAAATGAAAAATGTGTCTACAGCTCTGTTCTATTGTTGTCCCCGAAGTGCTTAGTATGGTGTTCTGCACACAGTAGATGCTCAATAAACACCATTGCTAATTGACTGGCTCTGATTCTCTCCAATATCCTAGAGAGGTTATACAAAACAGCAAGAGGGGAAAGAGCCGCTCCGTGGCAGCCGAGAAGATGATGGTCGGAATATAGCTGGGAAACAATGGGAACCCAAACGATCATCCCCAAATGATCTGTTTTGTCGGAAGAGCTTGGGTTTCACGACACGTGGGTTAGGCTGATTCCTGAGGGCCTGGTGGTCTTGGTCAAGAGAAGCAGCGTGGCCTAGTGGATAGAGCACGGGCCTGAGAGTCAGAAGACCCGTGTTCTAATCCTGGGGCCGCCACTTGCGTGGCTTAGTGGAAGGAGCACGGGCTTGCTAGTCAGGGCATGTGGGTTCTAATCCTAAATCCGCCATTTGCTGTGTGACCTTGGGCAAGCCACTTAACTTCTCTGTGCCTGTTACCTCATCTGTAAAATGGGGATTGAGACTGTCAGCCCCATGTGGGACAACCTGATTACCTTGTATCTCCCCCAGCACTTAGAACAGTGCTTGGGACATAGTAAGCGCTCAACAAACACCGTCATTACTATTATTGTCTGCTGGGTGACCGTGAGCATGTCACTTAACTTCTTTGTGGCTCGGTTACCTCAACTGTAAAATGGGGATGAAGACTGTGAGCCCCTTGTGAGACAGGGACGGAGTCCAACCTGATTAACTTATTTATACCCCACACTTAGAACAGTGGCTGACATATAGTAAGTGCTTAACAAATGCCATAAAAAAGAAAGCATCCCAGAGCCAGGCATCCATCTGGTCATGGGCCCCATCAGAAGAGAGCCTGCTGCCTCTTAACTATTAATAACTTGGTCCAACCCTCTGTCCTCCGGGATCTTGCTTCTATTCAGGTCGTCTAAACTCTCATGGCGGAATACATTTCATCACACTAAATTTACTCTGCCATCTGTGTGCACATATTCTAATGTACTTAAGCACAGACTGTTAGCTGAAGTCAGTAATTGCAGCCTGGCCGATTTAGGGAGAGCGGTGAAGTGAAACTGCCTGCAAGTGAACTGGATTCTGCCTTAGCAACTCCTTGGGTGTGCTGACAGTGCTGTTATAAAACCAGCTACTTCTCCGGCCAAATCGAGGGATGGGATGGGAACCCGGCTGCTTTTGGGGTTGGAGATTGCCCGTTTGCAAAATGGGAATATTCCCTCCCCTCCCAAGACGCCAGGTGAACGCCGTTGGGGAGTGAGGTCTATCCGGAACACGTAGCTGGCTCCTGGTGGGGCCTGGGATGACCCTACTTCGGTCCTTTTGAGCTGGGACCGATGGTGCCCAGCAGTGCCCACTCCCTAAGGACACTTGGATATTTTTGGATTTTCTTTTTAGGCCTCGGTTCATGAAACGCTGAGGTGTCGGAGTGGATTCTGTGAAGGGAAATGGGAACGCGAGTCTGGGATGGCTTCCTGCCTGAGGTAGACGCGAGGTGGGTTTGAGAAGGGAGGAGGGTTGGTAGTGGGGGGGGGGGGGGGAACACGTCCAGCACCTGGGATGGAGAAGGAAGAGGGGTGAAAAGTGAGATGCAGCATGGCCTAGTGGATTGAGCACGGGTCTGGGAGTAGAGAGACCTGGGTTCTAATCCTGGCTCCGCTGTGTGACCTTGGTCAAGTCACTTCAATTCTCCATGCTTCTGTAACCTCATCTGTAAATGGGGATTTTACTCTTGTAAGGACTTAGTACATTGATCTATGCTCAGTCAATACAATTGATCGATTTCCTGGGGATTCAAGACTGTGAGCCCCATGTGGGACGTGGACTTGATCCAACCTGATTAGCTAGTATTTACCCCTGTGTTTAGTACAGAGCCTGGCACAAAGTAAATGCTAAACAGATATCATTTAAAAAAAAATCAGGGGTGAGCAGTAGGGTAGGTTGGCTTGAGCAGAGGGGGAAAAAAGGAGCAGAGAGGGTTGAGGGAGAGTGCAGAAAAACAGGAGTCACAATCAGGGAATCCTCCAACTCAGAAGAAACACCAACCAGAGCCACCCCAACGCCTCCTGCGTTCTGGAAATCCACGCTCTGTTGGCCCAAAGGGACTGTACCAGAGCCCAAAGATCTGCCAACCCAGAGAAGCAGTATGATATAGTGGATAGAGCATGGGCCTGGGAGTCAGATTCTAATCCTGGCTCTACCACGAGTCTGCCGTGTGAGCTTGGCCAAGTCACTTCACTTCCCTGTTCTTCAGTTACCTCATCTGTATAATGGGGATTGAGAATGTGAGCCCCGCATGGGACAGGGATTGTGTCCAGTCCGATCTGCTTGTATCCACCTTAGGGCTTAGTACAGTGTCCGGCATGTAGTCAGCGCTTAATAAGTACCACAGTAATTATTAGATTCCCAGGGAACACAGTCCCCGGCCATTCCCTCTCTCCCCTCCTCCACCCGGAACTACGTGGCTGAGGGGGTGCTGAAGGGAGAAGCCGTCGGCCCCCCTGAGCTGGGATCCAAGTAGGAGACCTTCCCTGCAGAAATCCACGTCTCTTAGGGGGGAAGGGAGCAATCGAGCTAAAAGAAGCAGAACACATGAGTCACGGCTGTCGGAAGCGACTCTGTCTGTGTAGGGGAAAAGTGTTCGTGGTGGGAGGAAATTTATGCCTTTTTATCCTCTGGGAAGCATGCTCAAGTCTTGTAAAATAGATTGATTTTCCTCAATTGTGCAAACCCATTGGCACTTGGAGGGTGTCCAGCAAGGTCAGGAAAATGATCCACGTTTTTCCTCAGAGGGTCAGAGGACATCAAGCACACCAAGACTGTAAGCTCATCCTCTAGACTGTAAGCACCTTGTGAGCACGTAACGTGTCTACTGACTCTGTGCTGAACTCTCCCAAGTGCTTAGTACAATGATCTGAACGCAGTAAGTGCTTAATAAATACCACTGATGTGTCCTCTATAACAGTAGTAGTAATAATTATTGTTACGGACTTACTATGTGTCAAGCGCTGGGGTGGATACAGGCTAATCAGGTTGGACACAGTCCCTGTTCCACATGGGGCTCATAGTCTAGCGGGGAGAACAGGTATTAAATTCACTCAATCATTTGAGTGCTTATTGTGTGCAGAGGACTGTACTAAGCGCTTGGAAAGTACAATTAGGCAACACCCATTTTCCAGATGAGGAAACAGGCACAGAGAAATTAAGTGACTTTTCTCTCTTTTTCAGAGGATGAAACTGAGGCTCAGAGAGACTGTTCCCTTTAAAAAAAAATATGTTAAGCACTTACTATGTGCCAGGCACTGTACTAAGAACTGTGAGAGGTACAAGATAATCAGGTTGGACGCAGTCCACGTTCCACATGGAACTCACAGTCTTAATCCCCATTTTACAGATGAGGTGACCGAGGCACAAAGAAGTTAAGTGACGTGTCCAAGATCACACAGCAGGCAAGTGGCAGAGCTGGGATTAGAACCCAGGTCCACTGACTCCCAGACCCGTGCTCTTTCTGTGAGATTATTCTGCTTCCCTCTGCTCCTCCTACATTTCGGTGAAGTGGTAAAGTCACTTGATTGGATTCCTTGTAAGTCCAGGACTCTGCACCGGCCCCAAACCGGTGGTGTTATGAGATCTGCAGGACCGTGGGGCTGTCGTGAGGTAGGAACTGAATTTAGAGATGAACCGCTGGCTTCCTGGACCCCGGGAGGTTGGAGAGTGGGAGGAATGGAGGTGGAATGGCGGGGAAGCGGGCAAGCCCTGAGCAGCCAGAGTTCAGTAAGGTCTCTACCTGAGCTTTGTCATCCTCCCAGGAAAGTTAAAATTCTGGGGTGTCAGGGACCTCCCCCAGAACAGCTATTTCTATGCCTGATGCTGTCTCTAACAGAATAGCTAAAAGTAAGCACGCAGTAAGCGCTCAATAAATATGATTGAATGAATGCATTAATGCCTGTAAAATATGGAAACTATAAGATCCCCTCATTCATTCAGTTGTATTTATTGAGCACTTACTGTGTGCAGCGCACTGTACTAAGCGCTTGGAATGTAAAATTGGGCAACAGATAGAGACAATCCTTGTCCAGAAACGGGGTCACAGTCTAAAAGGGAGAGACAGCAAAACAAGTAGGCAGGAATTAGTACCATCAAAATAGATAGAATCATAGATATAGACGCACTTCTTTAACACCATCTTGCCTCCCCTAGAACCAGTTTGGTGACAAGATAGCTGATTGAATAGCAGGGGGAAAGCCATTTGGCTTAAAGTCTGGCTTAAAGGGGAAAGGGTAACAGATGAAGGGGAACAGTTCTTTATTCAATCGTATTTATTAAGCACTTACATTGTGTAGAGCACTGTACTAAGCACTTGGGAAAGTACAATACGACAAGCAGTGACATTCCCTGTCCACAACGAGGGACAAGACAACTGACCGGTGGTTTCACCAGAACTGAATTATTGCAGGGTCAGAAATTGGGGCAGGAAGTGAGCAGGAGAGGACTCTTTATCAGTCAATCAATCGTATTTATTGGGCGCCTATGTGAAGAGTACTGTACTAAGCACTCGGAGATACAACACAACAGGATTAGCCGATAGGTTCCCTGCCCTTAGGAGCTCTTTTCCATAAAGTAGGTCGTGAAGATGAACTGCTGAGGCTATTCACTTTGAAAGAACTGAGGGAAATCACTGCGGCAAATGTTTTGGCCTCTGGAAAAGATTTTGGAACCTGGGTGTTGGCTTAGACTAGTACAGAGCCGGGGGGAGAGATGTGATTTGTAGATTGTAAGATCTTTGAGAGCAGGGAATCTGTTTGCTAACTCTAGTCTACTCTTCCACGCTCTTAATAGCAGTGTGACCTGGTGGATAGTGCACAGACCTGGGTGTCAGAAGGACCTGGGTTCTAATCCCGGCTCCACCACTTGGCTGCTGTGTGACCTTGGGCAAATCATTTCACTTCTCTGGGCCTCAGTCATCTCATCTGTATAATAGGGATTAAGACAGTGAGCCCGTTGTGGGACACGGACTGTGTTCAACCCGATTAGTATATAATCGGGTGCTTAGTACAGGGCCTGGTTTATAGTAAACACTTAACAAACACCATTATTATTATTACTCTGATCTGCCTACAGAAAGTGCTCAAATACCATAGGTTTTAGGCTATTTTGACCTTGTACTGATGCAGGCTTGTACTACTTTGTCGTGTTGCTCTTTATGATTTTACTTGAACTTCCTTCTTTGGTTTTAGCAAATTATTTTTCTCTCCATTCTGAAGAAGGGAAGACCTGTGAACATTGCATTCTGGAGCTTGTGTCCACAGTGGTATCAGTCCCAAGAAACCCAGCCCTTTACCTGGTGGATAGAGACCGGGTCTGGTATCGGAAGGACCTGGGTTCTAATCTCAGCTCTTGGCATTATCCTTGACTCCTCTCTCTCATTCCACCCACGTGTTCATTCCGTCCCCAAATCCCGTCGGTCCCGCCTTCGCAACACGGCTAAAATCCTCCCTTTGCTCTCCATCTTAACTGGTACCACGTTAATACAGTTACGCATCCTATCCTGCCTAGATTTCTGCATCAGCCTCCCTGTTGATCTCCCAACCTCCTGCCTCTCCCCACTCCAGTCCATACTTCACTCTGCTGCCCGGATCATCTTTCTACAGAAACATTCAGGACATGTCACCTTCCTCCTCAAAATTCTCCTGTAGTCGTCTAGGCACCTATGTGTCAAACAAAAGCGCCTCACCCTTGGCTTTAAAGCAGTCCATCACCTTGTCCGCTCCTACCTCACCTCACTTCTCTCCTTCTACAACCCAACCAGCACACTTCACTCCTCTGGTAACCTTCTCACTGTGCCTCCATCTCACCTGTCTCACTTCCAACCCTTGGCCCAAGTCCTACCTCTGGCCTGGAACGCCCTTCCTCCTCAAATCCGCCAGACAATTACTCATCCCCTTTTAAAGCCTTACTGAAGACACATCTCCTCCAAGAGGCCTTCCCAGACTAAGCCCACTTTTCTTCGTCTCCCTCTCCCTTCTGCGTCGCCCTGACTCGCTCCCTTTGCTCTTCCCCTCCGTCCCTGCCCCACAGCACTTATGCATATATCTGTAATTTTATTTATATTGATGTCTTTATTTGTAATGATGTCCATCTCCCCGCCCCAGACGGTGAGTTTGTTGTGGGCAGGGATGGTCATTTTTTATTGCTGTATTGTACTTTCCCACTTGCTTAGTACAGTGCTCTGCACGCAGTAAGCACTTAATAAATATGACAATGAATGAATGAATGATTCCTAGGTAGAGCAGAGTCAGATAGAAGAACCCTGCTTGATTTCTCTGCCTTTTATGGATGTTTCTCTGAGTCAATGCTGTGTGGATGATCGCTGACCTGACTCTGGGTATCTGTGGTTGTTCTTAGGTGGGAAACTTTTCTGTAGGAGTGGGGCAAGCCAAAGACCTCCAGATTACGCTTCAGTTTGTCAGTGTTGGTTGGGAGATTTTCCTGGCTGCCTTGGCTTGGTGTCTGTGAGCCCTCTGGAGGGCCTTAGACAGAATCCTTGGGCTGTACTTCTTAGTGGATAGAGCACGGGCCTGGGAGTCAGAAGGAACTGGGTTCGAATCGCTGTTCCATCCCTTGTCTGCTGGGTGACCTTGGACAAGTCACTTTTCTCTGTGCCTCAGTTACCTCAACTGCAAAATGGGGATGATGACTCTGAGCCCCATGTGGGACTGTGAACCCCAAGTGACTGACTAGTATCTACCCCAGCTATTAGAACAGTGTTTGGCACATAGTAAGTGCTTAACATGTACCATAATTGTGACTATTATTACTTTGTATTATAGGGTAAAGGAAGCAACGTGGCCTAGTGGAAAGAGCATGGGCCTGGACGTCAGAGGACCTGGCTTCTAAACCTGGGTCTGGCACTTAATAATAAAAATAATAATAATGGTATTTAAGTGCTTTCTATGTGCCAGGCACTGTTCTAAGCTCTGGGGTAGATACAAGGTAATCAGGCTCAGAGTCTTAATCCCCATTTTCCAGATGAGGTAACTGAAGCACAGAGAAAAGTGACTTGCCCAAGGTCACCCAGCAGACAAGGGATGGAACAGCGATTCGAACCCAGTTCCTTCTGACTCCCAGGCCTGTGCTCTATCCACTCCATCTCACCTGTCTCACTTCCAACCCTTGGCCCAAGTCCTACCTCTGGCCTGGAACGCCCTTCCTGTACTGAGGCACAGAGAGTGGTTTGCCCAAGGTCACACAGCAGACAGGTGATGGAAGCGGGATATGAACCCGTGTCCTCTGCCTCCCAAGCCCGTTCTCTTTCCATTAAGCTGTGCAGCTTTGCTTCTTGTGTGACCTTGGGCAGGTCACCTAAGTTGTCAGTGCCTCAGTTCTGTCAACTATAAAATGGTGATGAAATACCTGTTCTTCTTCCAACTTAGACTGTGAGCCTCATGTGGTACATGGACTGTGTCCTATCTGATGAACTTGAACCTACCCCAGTGCTTAGAACAGTGTTTGACACATAGTAAGCACTTAAGTACCATAAAAAAAGACAACTCCACTAGCAAAATGCCACAGCTTGTGGATGCTGACTCCTACTACTGTTTGACAGCCCACCAGTCTGATGTTAGTCCTTTGAAGCTGCCTTATCTCTGACTACGCATTTTAATAATGCTAATAATAATTATGACATTTTAAGTGCTTACTATGTGCCAGCCACTGTACTAAGCGGTGGGGTGGATGCAAGCAAACCGAGTTGGGCACAGCCCCTGTCCCACATGGGGCTCCCAGTCTCAGTCCCCACTTTCCAGCTGAGGGAACTGAGGCCCAGAGAAGTGAAGTGACTTGCCCAAGGTCACACAGCTGACAAGTGGCAGAGGCAGGATTAGAAGTCATGCCAAGGCCTGTGCTATCCACTGCGCCATACTTGTTTTTCTTAACCCCAGGAAAGAGTGTGGCGAATAGTGATTGACTAGGTGTCTCGACTTTCCCCATTAGGGTTCCCTTTTGTAGCATCTCAATCAATTATATGTACTGAGTGCATTCTGTGTGCAGAGCGCTGTACGAAGGACTTGGGAAAGCACAATATAACAGACTTGGTAGACACATTCCCTGCCCACAGTGCGCTTACAGCTAGAGGGGGGAAACAGACATTATTATAAAGAAATTATGGATATGTATGTGAGTTCTGTGGGGCTGAGGGAGGGGTGAATAAAGAGGGCAGATCCAACTGCAAAGGGGATGCAAAAGGGAGTGGGAGAAGAGAACATGAGAGCATAGAGAAGCAGCGTGGCTCCGTGGAAAGAGCCCTGGCTTGGGAGTCAGGGGTCAGGGGTTCGAATCCTGGCTCTGCCACTTGGCAACTGTGTGACTGTGGGCAAGTCACTTCACTTCTCGGTGCCTGTTACCTCCTCTGCAAAAATGGGGATGAAGACTGTGAGCCTCACATGGACAACCTGATGACCCTGTATCTACCCCAGTGCTTAGAACAGTGCTCTGCACATAGTAAGCGCTTAACAAATGCCAACACTATTATAGTTGGGGAAGGCCTCTGTGAAGCCTAGTGGGTAGACCATGGGCCTGGGAATCAGAAGGACCTGGGTTCTAATCCCAGATCTGACACCGGCTTGTTGTGCAACTTGGGCAAGTCACTGCACCTCTCTGTGCCTCAGTTTCCTCATCTGTAAAATGGGAATTATGGTTGTGTCCATCCTGATTAGCATGTGTCTGCCCCAGTGCTAAGAACAGCGCCTGGCAAATAGTAAGCATTAATAAATACCATAAAGAAGAAGAGATATGCCTTTAATAAGACTTCAAAGATGGGGAGAGGGACTGTCGGTCAGATATGAAGAGGGAGGGTGTTCCAGGCCAGAGGCGGGGTGTGGGCAAGGGGAGAGATAACTGAAGCTGGAGTACAGTGAGTAGGTTGGCATTAGAGGATTAACCTCCTATTAAAGCTGTATTAAAGTTTGCTGGCTTTAAAGAAAACAACTCTCAAGTCCTAAGAATTAGATTCCCACTTGATATGTCATTTATAGAAATATGGTGTCTTCAAGGTTATCCTTCCTTTGTCCTTCACCATTTCAGTACCAGGACTCTCCCTCTAGCTTCATCTTTGGTTTTTATGGTATTTAAGTGCTTACTATGTGCCAGGCACGGTTCTGAGCCTTGGGGTAGATACATGCTAATCAGGTTGGACCCAGTCCATGGCCCACATAATAATAATAATAATGATAATGTTGGTATTTGTTAAGCACTTACTATGAGCAGAGCACTGTTCTAAGTGCCGGGGTAGATACAGGGGAATCAGGTTGTCCCATGTGAGGCTCACAGTCTTCATCCCCATTTTACAGATGAGGTCACTGAGGCACAGAGAAGTGAAGTGACTTGCCCACAGTCACACAGCTGACAAGTGGCAGAGCCGGCATTCGAACCCATGACCTCTGACTCCCAAGCCCGGGCTCACAGTCTTAATCCCCATTTTCCAGATGAGGTAACTGAGGCACAGAGAAGTGAAGGGACTTGCCCAAGGTCGCACGGCAGACAAGCGGCAGAGCTGGGATTAGAGCCCAGATCTTTCTGACTCCCAGGCCTGTGCTCTATCCACTAGGCCATGCTTGCTTCTCATTTTAAGACAGAAGGACCTCTCATAGACACCGAAGTCTTCCGATGGGAACTATTTCCGAGAAACATCAGTGCAATGTTCATTCTCTCCAAACACATTGTTAATTGAAATGGAAATAATTCACTGCAATGTTCAAAATATTCTTAATCATCTGGCACAGAGGATAACCATAATGGAGATGTCAGATGCTGAAGACATTAATTGCTCAAATAGACAAAAACTTGATTCTCTTTGAAGAGGTAGAGTTAGAATTCACTGGCACAAATGCACCCTGGAGGTCTCCAAATGGCAGTTTATTGCTCCTGCATTTTTCCAGCAATCTGTATCAGAGGTCTGCAGGTTTGGAGACCCTACTATTATCGTTTCTTATCAAACTGTGTTAGGATTGACTTTTTTTAGTGCTTTTTATAACTGACTGTGGTTGACCTATAAGCCCATCCTTGTGGCTAGACTTTGTCAAATAAAAAGGAACCGTCCAGAGTAACGTCCTTCAAGATCTTAGGTCACGTTCTAGACCACATACTGGTCCGTGAAAGTCAGTTAGCCATGGATGGCATGATTAGTTCAGATGTGCATTTTTTCAGGTGAGTCTAATCTGATTTTGAAGGTCAGGGAATTCCATTTATATGCTTTAGAGTTGAAAATCAATTAGCATGAGGCATATACTTAACACTTCCAAATTGTTTTGAGCGGATAGATGAGAATTAACCAGAGGAGTCCCTTGCAAAAATTGGTTTCTTTTGCCAGTTTGACCCCTGGCCAGTTTGATACTTTCAAACACCAAAAAGTATCAAATCCCAAACACAATCGTCTTAAAACAATTGAGGATTATAACCTGGTCAGGGAGGAAAAGATGGTGGATTGGTCACAGGCCAAGTATTGGTGTTTAGGTCAGAATTGTGTGTATGGGTGTGTGTTTTCTGAGAGGAGGGGCTCTCATTGGCTATTGTCCACATGACACTGAGATGAGTGTCTGGTTCCCAGAGGCCAGAGGTCAGGTGAGAGGGACAGGGAAACGAAGACTCTGGTCTGTGAGGATGCTTGGACTCAAGTGGACAGACACCACTGTTGAGTTGTGGGGTCCAAGATGACCTGATGATTGGGCGTCTCTCCCCTCTCCCTACAATATTGACTCACAAGAGCGGGGCCCTTACTAAAATCTCAACTTCTCTAAGAGGAGATGTTTTAGAGAAGCACTGTGACCTAGTGGATAGAGCTAGGACCTGGAATCTATTCCCGGCTCCATCACTTGTCTGCTGGGTGAACTCGGACAAGTCACTTCACTTCTCTTTGCCTCCGTTACCTTATCTGTATAATGGCGATAAGGACCGTGAGCCCCATGTGGGACATGGACTGTGTCCAACCTGATTATTTTGTATCTACCCCAGAGTTTAGAACAGTGCTTGGTACACAGTAAGTACTTAACAAATATCATAAAAAACAGGCCTTCCCCTACTAAGCTTTCATTTTTCCTTTTCCCTCTCCCGTCTATGTTGCTCGTGCTCTTGGATTTGTACCCTTTAAGCAGTTGATAGTTATCCATCATTTACTTTAATGTCTGTCGTCTCTTCTAAACTGTAATCTCACTGTGGGCAGGGAACATGTCTACCAACTCTGTTGTGCTCTCCCAAGTGCTTAGGACAGTGATCTGCACACAGTAAGAGCTCAATAAACGCCAGTGATTGATTTGATTGATTGAAAAACCCCAGTAGCTTTGAGAACGTGGAGGTTAGAGCAAGAATAGCCTTACCCGGAATGGCGAAAATCCCCAAGAACTGATTAAGATCTGGTCGCTAGCATCCATATTTCCCATATAAGCTAGGGCAGAATCTCCCTGGGTTTCTGGGCTCAGCTGAAGTAATTTAATCTCCAGAATGAAGAGCCATCATTCTGCACGGATGGGAGAGTTACATAGACAGTGCTCAGGCCCTCACAGTGAGCTGTGAATTTGAGTGGATATGTAATTCCCGATTGGGCAGGAGAGGGGAAAACAAGGATCAGCACCTTTTTCTGTGAAGTAGAAATTGGAATTAGCTCTTAAATTTTCCCTCACTATGCAGGATCATTCACAGGCTTCTAATCCACCTTCCAAAGGGTTTCCAGTGGGATCTCTCTAATTCTCCCTTCATTAGCCTGCAAATCCTATAATTCTCATTCTAAATCTGGCAGGCTCATACCATCCCCCAGTGGAGGGTGAACAGCAGAAGCCACGGTAGAGGGCAGGAAGCTTAATTACCTTTTCAAACTCAATCATATGCAATGTCTGTGCAAAATAGTCAGTTCAATTAGAGCCCCCAGGAGCAAGAACGTTCATATCTATCTGATGAAACATCTCTAACTTAGAGGTTGTTTTTTTATCTCGCTAATTGTCTCCAGTGTTTTATTTCCAAAGACCCTGTTGTCAGGGGTAGAAATGAGCTACGGTCACATGATCACGGCTCCTACCTAATTTCTAGACCTCCAGAGCAGCGCAGCTGGGCAACTGTCCATTCGATGCAAGATGGTCGAATGATCAGGCATGTCCACCCTGAAGAGAGATTGGTGCCGGGGTAATATAACAACCTGTGGAATTGGAGCCATTAACTGTCCTTCCTTCAGTTATGGAAAAAAACTTACCTCTTAAGAAAAAAAGAGCTGAGTATATGTAAATGCATTTTTTCTTTGTAAAATTTCACTCTGTAGCAGTACATCTTTAATAGCATTTGGAAGTTACATTTTGGGTATTGTGAGGGCCTCCATAAATCCATAAATTTAATTTTGACAACCCTCTGGAGAGAGCTGCTCTAAACTGCTTTAGGAATGAGTTGGTCCTGGTTTTGTAATCCAGTCTACGTGGAATTATTAGAAACCATTGAAACAAATGAAGGAGAAATCAGCATGGCCTAGTGGAAAAAGTACAGGCTTGAAAGTCAGAGGACCTGGATTCTAATCCAGGCTCTGGTACTTGCCTGCCGTGTGACATTGGACGATGGCGTAACTTCTCTGGGCCTCAGTTTCCTCATCTGTAAAATGGAGATGTAAACTACCCATTTCCCTCCTACTTAAACTGGGAGCACTGTAGAGAACAGGGACTCTGTCCAACCTGATTAACCTGTATTTACCCCAGCTCCTGGTACAGTGGGTTGGCCCATAATAAGTGTTTAACAACTGCCACTTCTTATTATGCTTTTATTATGAATTAGTGCAATACCAAATTAAGTGTTTGCTTTTTCACAGGAAGGTTTTAGTAATAGTTACCAATGGCAAGGAAGACATCCTTTAGAGTTGGCAACCACACTTCAAATGAATTTTTTTTTTAACTCAGCTTTCACTGAAGGGGATGAAGCTCTATATAGCACTCAGAACTGGCAAAATCTGAAGGAATGGCTTTAGCAACAACTTTTGAGAAAGTTATGGCAGAGTTTAACTCCTGAAAAATGGTAACGCATGCTATCACGAAAAATCTGAGTGAACTTTTCAGGGTAGCCGAATTTAATGAGTAATTTCCACAATCCTGATCTCACAATCAATGGTATTTATGGGCAGAGCACTGTACTAAGCACTTGGGGGAGTTAGAATTAACAGATGCGTTCCCTGTCTGTAGTGAGCTCAGAGTCTAAAGGATGACACCATATGCTTTCTTAAGGTCTATGAAAATGGTTTAGAGACCACAGTGCAGGCCCTCGCATTTTTCCTGAGTTTGTCAGTCCATAAAATTATGGCTTCTGTGTGGTACTGCTATATGACGCTTCATTGTGACTCCGGAAGGTTTTGCTCAAGGTTATTCTTCAGTAGCTGACCCGGGAATTCCCTGGCTGAAGGGGAGGCCTCCAGCAATGGCACGCAGTGAGATGTTTTGATAATTGCAGCAATCTGATCTCTTACTGTTTTTCTTGAAGAAGTGATAAGGTGTTTTCTCAATCTTCTATTTATCAAGGAACAGCCTTTGTAAGTGCCCCCTCCACGTTGTCCCATCTCTTTGGGATTTCCTAATTGTCTGTGAGGAAGCGGGGACCATTTTTACTCTTCAGAGGTTCTGTGACGGCAGGTACGAGGCTATAAAAGTTCAGCGATGCAGAAAATTTCTTGGTTTTGCGGCGGACTGTGTGTCCCCGGATCACCTCCATTTTGGCATCCCACCACTGTTCTCATACGTTCCTTAATTAGAACAGTGTTTGGAACATAGTAAGCACTTAACAGACACCATTATTATTATTGGCAGGTTGTGATGCAAGCTTCTGTCCCCCCTTCTCATATCTGAGTCCTGGTGTTCTGCAAATAGTAATTGTTTCACTATAACCGACATCCAATCTCTGAGACATTTGCATCAAACTTGTCTTGGCGATTACCTCAAGCCCAGTGCTTTGATAGCTGCCTGGTAAACAGTATCACGGAGGACTGTCCATTCATGGTCTAGTGGACAGTGTGTTATCAAGGGTATCAAGCGCTTACTGTGTGCAGTGCTTGGGAGAGTACAGTCCTGCAGAGTTGGTAGACAGGTTCCCTGCCCATAACGAAGTTACAGTCTAGAGGGGGAGACAGATATTGATAGAAATAATTTATAATATGTAATAAGTGCTGTGGGGTTGAGGTTGGGGAAAATATCAAATGCCCAAAGGTCACAGATCCAAGTGCATAGAAGACACAGAAGGGAGAGGAAGCCAGGGAGAGGGGGATTTCATCAGGGAAGGCCTTTTGGAGGATATGTGACCTTAGTAATAATGATAATGGTATTTGTTAGGTGCTTACTGTGTGCCAGGCACTATTCTAAGCTCTAGGGTAGATACAAAATAATTGGGTTGGATGTAGCGCCTGTCCCACACAGAGCTCACAGTCTCCCCATTTTACAGATGAGGGAGCTGAGGCACACAGAAGTGAAGCGACTTGCCCAAGGTCACACAGAGAAGTGGCAGAGTCAGAAATAGAACCCATGACCTTCTGACTCTCATGCCTGTGCACTATCCACTTTGAAGGTGGTGAGAGAGGTGGTCAGGTGTACATGGAGAGGGAGAGAGTTTTAAATGTGTTTTGAGTTTCCTGCTCCAGTAAAACTATTGTGATAATAATGTTGGTATTTTGTTAAGCACTTACTATGTGCTGAGCACTGTTCTAAGCGCTGGGATAGATACAAGGCTATCAAGCCCCACGTGGGGCTCCCAGCATTAATCCCCATTTTACAGATGAGGTAACTGAGGCACAGAGAAGTTAAGTGACTTGCCCCAAGCCACACAGCTGACAAGTGACAGAGATGGGATGAGAACCCAAGACCTTTGACTCCCAAGCCCATGCTTAGTGAAAGAGCTGCTTTTCTCATTGATATTATTACATAGTTCCTTGTAGAAATCTCTGTTCTCCAAGAGCTTAACATAGAGCTGTCTTAGTATGAGGCCAAGTTTGTGTAGTCGGTGTAAGCTTGAAATTTATTATACAGTAGTTCATCCAACTCTGCTCCACACACATCTTTTACCTAATTTCAACTATTTAGAAATTCTTTACTCTCCACTGCCAAAAAACCCTTAAGCTAGTGAGCTCCCAAATTAGGATAATTTATGTCAATTAAATTTCTTATAATAGTGGTGTATATTAAGCAATTAATGGTTATTGAGCACTTATTGCATACAGAACGCTATACTAAATGCTTGGGAGAGTACAATAAAATGGAGTTGGTAGACACAATCCCTGCTTGCAAGGAGCTTACATTCCAGAGGGAGAGACAGACATTAAAATACATTACACATAAGGGAAATGGCAGAATGTAAGGATATGTACGAAAGTGCAGTGGGCCTGAGGGTGGGGTGACTAGCAAGTACTTATGAGGTAGAAATGAGAAGCAGCGTGGCTCAGTGGAGAGAGCACGGGCTTGGGTTCTAATCCCAGCTCTGCCATTTATCAGTTACGAGACTTTTGGCAAATCACTCAACTTCTCTATGCCTCAGTTACCTCATCTGTGAAAGAGGGATTAAGACCCGGAGCTCCAGGGGGGAACATCCTCATTCATTGATTCAATCATATTTTTTGAGCAGAGCAAAGTAGTAAGTACTTGGAATGTACAATTGGACAACAGAGACAATCCCTACCCAACAACGGGCTCACAGTCTAGAAGAGGTGAGACAGACAACAAAACACAAGTATACAGGCATCAATAGCATCAAAATAAATGAAGTTATAGATATATACACATCATTAAAATAAATAGAATAATATGTACATACATACACAAGTGCTGTGGAGCAGGGAGGGGGTAGAGCAGAGGGAGGGAGTTAGGGCGATGAGGAGGGGAGGAGTAGAGGAAAATGAGGGGGTCAGTCTGGGAAGGCCTCCTGGAGGAGGTGAGCTTTCACTTGACCTTTGAAGGGGGGAAATGAGCTAGTTTGGCGGTAGCGAGGCGGGAGGGCATTCAAGGCCAGAGGCTGGGCATGGGCCAGGGGTCGACAGTGGGACAGGCGAGAACGAGGCCCAGTGAGGAGGTTCGCGGCAGAAGAGCAGAGTGTGCGGGCTGGGCAGAGAAGGAGATAAGGGAGGTATGTAGGAGGAGGCCAGGTGACGGATGGCTTTGAAGCCCATAGTGAAGAGTTTTTGCTTCATACAAAAGTTGATAGGCAACCACTGGAGACTTTTGAGGAGTGGGGTGACATGCCGAGAGCGTGTCTATAGAAAGGTAATCCAGGCAGCAGAGAGAGAGAGCAGAGTCAAGGATGACCCCAAGGTTGTGGACTTGTGAGATGGGATGGATGGTAATGCCATTCACAATGATGGGAAAGGTAGGGAGTGACAGGGTATGGGAGGGAAGATGAGGAGCTCAGTATTAGACATGTTGAGTTTTAGTTGGTGGGAGAACATCCAGGTGGAGATGTCCTGAAGGCAGGAGGAGACACGAGCCTGGAGCAGCGGGGGAGAGAACAGGGGAAGAGGTGTAGATTTGGGTGTCATCTGTGTAGAGATGATAGTTAAAGCCGTGGGAGTGAATGAGTTCATCAAGGGAGTGAGTATAGATGGAGAACAAAAGAGGAACGAGAACTGACCCCTGAGGAACCCCTACAGTTAGGGGATGGGAGGCAGGGAGGAGCCCTTGCAGGAGACTGAGAATGAACGGCCAGAGAGCTAAGAAGAGAACCATTAGAGGACGGAGTCTGTGAAGTCAAGGTTGGATAACATGTTGAGGAGAAGGGGATCATCAGTGGTGTCCAAGGCAGCTGAGAGGTCGAAGAGGATTAGGATAGAGTAGGAACCATTGGATTTGGCAAGAAGGAGGTCATTGGTGACCATTGAAAGGGAAGTTTCGGTGGAGTGGAGGGGGCAGAAGCCAGATTGGAGGGGGTCCAGGAGAAACTTGGAGTTGAGGAATTCGAGGCAGTGAGTGTAGACGACTCCCTCTAGGAGTTTCGAGAGAAAGGGTAGGAGGGAGTCGGGGTGATAACTGGAGGGGGCAATGGGGTCAAGGGAGGGGTGTTTTTTAGGACGGGGGAGACGGCATGTTTGAAGGCAGAGGGGAAGAAGCTGTTGGAGAGTGAGCGGTTGAAGATGAAAGTTGAGGGGAGGAGAGAAGGGGTGAGAGTTTTTATAAGGTGAGAGGGAATGGGCTCAAAAGCACAGGTGGAGGGGGTGGCACTTGGCAGGAAGTCTCCTCTGAAGATATTGCTGGGAAGGAGAGTACTTTTCCAAGGATGGGAAAGTAGAGGAAGGGGTCGAGAAGTGGCGGGGGGGGGGGAGATGAAGAGACTTGATGGTGTTAATTTTCCTAATGAAGTAGGTGGGGGCCTGAGGAGGAAGTTAAATGTCTGTCCGGGGATGATGGGCATGGGTGTTAATAAGGGAAGAGAAATAGCTTTGCTTGGCAGAGGAGAGGGCAGAGTTAAGGCAAGAAAGGATAAAATTAAAGTGAACAGAGTTGGCCTGGTGTTCAGACTTCCGCCAACAGCGTCGAGTAACTCGAGTATAAGCGCGAAGGAGGCAGATAATGGCGGTGATCCAGGGCTGTGAGTTGGTGGTGCGAGAGCGATGAAGGGACAGGGGAGCAGGTTGAGTTAAGTAGAGAGGGTGGAGTTGAGAGCAACAGTTTGGTCATCATGAGTGGGGAGAGTGGATAGGGAGGCACGTTGGGGTGTGATGCACTGAGAGAGATGGATGGAGTCAAGAGAGTGGAAGTCTACCTTGTATCTACCCCAGCACTTAGAACAGTGCTTGGTACTTATTTATTATTATTATTATTATTATTACTATAGATTCAAGAGCACTTCTCTCCTCACACAAGTGTTGCTACCAATGGGCTCTTTCACATTTTTAATCCCCACTATCTAATGCCAACCCTTTTACCTGTATGTGTTTGTTTTTATGGTATTTGTTTAGCACTTATTAGGTTCTAAGCATTGGGGTAGGTACAAGTCAATTAGGTTGGGCACAGTCTCTGTCCCACATGGGGCACACAGTCTTGAGTAGGAATGAGAACAGGTGTTGAATTCCCATTTTACAGGTGAGGAAAGTGAGGCACAGAGAAGTAAAGTGACTTGCCCAAGATCACAAAGCAAGCAACTGGTAGAGCAATTGGCAGAGCTGGGATAAGAGCCCAGGTCCTCTGACTCCCAGGCTAAAAAAAGTAGAGGGCTAAGAGTTGTGAGGTGCCTACACTTAAACTCTGAGAGGAGGGGGAAGAACCAACAAAGAAGAATTGGGGAGGGGAGGTCAGAGAGAAAAGACAAGGATGAGGAGAGTACCGTCTTGGGGAACCAAGCCTGTAGAGAATGTTTAGAGGCAGGGAGGGGGGTCAGTGATGATGACAGAAAAAGCCAAGAGACCAAGGAGGATTAAGTCCGAGTCAAAGCCATTCAGCTAGATTAAAGGGAGACCTCGGTTAGTACAGTCTGGGTAGAATGGAGGAAAAATCCACATTGCAGAAGATTCATTCAATAGTATTTATTGAGCGCTTCTATGTGCAGAGCACTGTACTAAGCGCTTGGAATGTACAAATCGGTGACAGAGACAGTCCCTGCCCTTTGACGGGCTTACAGTTTAATCGGGGGAGACTGACAGACAAGAACGATAGCAATAGATAGAATCAAGATTCTATTGAAACAAAAGTTATCAGAGTGGAGACAAGAGCAGTGGATACAAAGGGTTTGGGCAAAAACTGGAGAAGAGAATTGAGGTGATAAATGAAGAGTAAGTTGAAGTTAACAGAGGATTTTAAGTATGGGTGAGATGTCTCTGTTTAAGACTCTCTCTCCATGTGTGTAATGAGGGTGGGGCCTACTATCCCTTTCAATGGTACTGAAGGTCATAGGTTCTAATCCCGGCTCCACTGCTTGTCTGCTGTGTGACCCTGGGCAAATCTTTTCACTTCTCTGCACCTCCATTACCTTATCTGTAAAATGGGGATTGAGACGGTGAACCCCACAGGGGACAGGGATCCTGTCTAACCCTATTTGTATCCACCACAGTGCTTAGTACACTGCTTGGCACATAGTAAGTGCTTAACAAATGCCATAATAATTACGATTATTATTTTATTGTTACTGGGGCAGTAGGTAGAGCGTGAGCCTGGGAGTCGGAAGGTCATGAGTTCTAATCCCAGCCCCACCATTTTTCTGCTGTGACCTTGGACAAGTCACTTCACTTCTCGGTGCCTCAGCTCCCTTATCTGTAAAATGGGGATTGATACTGTGAGCCCCATGTGGAGGAGGGATTGTGTCCAGAATGATTGTCTAGTATCCACCTCAGGGCTTAGTATAGTGTCTGGCACATAGTAAGAGCTTAACAAATACCGCTATTATTATTAGAGTTGATGCCTGACTATGGTACGGATGCCTGACTACTTGTTTAGCTGTCTGTCTCCCCCTTTTAGACTGTGAGCCCGTTGTTGGACAGGGATGGTCTCTATCTGTTGCAGAATTGTACGTTCCATGTGCTTAGTACAGTGCTCTGCACACAGTAAGCACTCAAATATGACTGAATGAATGAACTCTTCTGGGATGCCATGTCCCTGGTCGCACTTCTTTCTGCATAACCTTGCATAGCCTCCAGGCCTACAGCAACGTCTTCTTTAGTTCTTTTTTCTGTGACTGGCTTCAATAAGCATCACTTTTAACAGCTTTATGATCTTGGAATCCTTCTCATCCAACCGGGCCAGGAAGTAGAAAACATCCTCCCAGAGGGGAATCTTGCCCTTTAGCTAACTCAACTCCCCCGGAATTGGCATGACGAGACTGGCCCAAATGCTTCGATGGCAAACAGCTATGCGGAAGCTTACAACAGACTAGGAAAACTGTCAGTGAAAAAGACCCAAGAAGTAACTAAAAATAATTAAGATGACTATGCTCTGAAATGCTTTAGTTAGCTGTTTCACGCCCCATTTTCATAAAACAGAAGGATAACAGCAGGTGAATGGTCAGCTTCAGTGGAATTCTGCAGTTGAGCATTTCAGAGTTTACTTCTATTCTGCCTTCTAGAACTGGAGTTTTCTTGATGTCTTTAGCTATTCCCAGCTTCTCTGCAACCCAGTCTCTGAGGGTCTGATCATCCAGCTCCTCCTGCCACCTCTCAGGTGAAAAGCGGGGTTCGGTCAATCTTACTGACTGCTCACTGTGCAGAGCACTGTACTAAACACTTTTTATTATCCCTTATGAGTTTAATGGTACTGTATGCTTGGGAGAGTACAATATAACAAAGCTGATAGACATGTTCCCTGCCCACAAGGAGCTCCCAATCTAGATTGGGAGACAGACAATAATGTACATATGAACATGTACATAAATGAAGTGGGGGTGGGGGTAATAAAGGTTATAAATCCAAGTACAAGGGTGACACAAAAGGGAGTTGGAGAAGAGGAAATGAGGATTTAGTTGGGGAAGACCTCTTAGAGGAGATGTACTTTTTAGTAAGGCTTTGAAGGTGGGGAGAGTGATCGTCTGTCAGACCTAACGGGTGAGGGAGTTCCAGTCCAGAGGTAAGATGTGGGTGAGTAGTTGGTGGTGAGATAAACAAAATCAAGATTCGGTGAGTTGGTTAGCATTAGAGGAGTGAAGTGAACATGCTGGGTTATAGTATGAAGTCAGCAAGGTAAGATGGGGGCAAAGTGAGTGAGTGCTTTAAAGCTAATGGTGATAATAATAATAATGTTGGTATTTGTTAAGTGCTTACTATGTGCAGAGCACTGTTCTAAGCCCTGGGGTAGACACAAGGGAATCTGATTGTCCCACGTGGGGCTCACAGTCTTAATCCCCATTTTACAGATGAGGTAACTGAGGCACAGAGAAGTTAAGTGACTTGCCCACAGTCACACAGCTGACAAGTGGCGGAGCCGGGATTTGAACCCATGACCTCTGACTCCAAAGCCCATGCTCTTTCCACTGAGCCACGCTGCTTCTCTAATATGGAGGCAAATGGACAATGACTGGAGGTTCTTGAGGAATGGGGAAACATGGACAATGTTTTTGTAGAAAAATGATCCGGGCAGAAGAGTAAAGTATCAATTGATGTGGGGGAGAGATAAGAGGCAGGGAGGTCAGCCAGGAGGCTGAGATATTAATCAAGGTGGGTTAGGATAAGAGATTGGCTTAACATGGTAGCAGTTTGGATGGAGAGAAAGGGCAGATTTTAGCACTGTTGTGAAGGTTGAACCAAAAGGATTTGGTGACACTGAATATGTACGATGAATGAAAAAGATGAGTTTGTTATGGGCTTGTGAGACAGGAAGGATGATGGTGCTGTCTTCAGTTAAAGTCACGGGGAGGACAAGGTTTGGGTGGGAAGATGAGGAGTTATGTTAAAGGCATGTGAAGTTTGAGATGCCAGCGGGACATCCAAGTAGAGATGAGCTGAAGGCAGGAGGAAGCATGATATTACAGGGAAGGAGAGAGATCAGCGCTGGAGATGTAGTTTTGGGAATCACCTGCTTATTCACTCATTCAATAGTATTTATTGAGCACTTACTATGTGCAGAGCACTGTACTAAGCGCTTGGACTGTACAAATCGGTGACAGCTAGAGACGGTCCCTGCCCTTTGACGGGCTTACAGCCTGATCGGGAGAGACGGACAGACAAGAACAATAGCAATAAATAGAATCAAGGGGATGAACATCTCATTAAAACAATAGCAAATAAATAGAATCAAGGCAATGTACATCTCATTAACAAAATAAATAGGGTAATGCTTAGGGATGGTAGGTGAAGCCATGGGAGTGAATGAGTTCTCCAGAGGAGGTGTGTAGAGAGACAATAGAAGGGGACCCAGAACTGAATGCTGAGGCAATCTCACAGTTGGGGGGGGGTGGGGGTGTGTGGAAGAAGAGGAGACTGTGAAAAAGAATGAGAATGAGTGGCCAGAGAGATAGCAGGAGAACCAGGAGAGGACAGTGTCAGTGAAGTTGAGGTTGGATAACGTTTCCGGGAGAAGGGGGTGGTCAACAGTGTCGAAGGTGGCCGAGAGGTTGAGGGGGATTAGGATGGAGTAGAGGCCGTAGGATTTGGCAAGAAGGAGGTCATTGGTGACTTTTGAGAATGTGGTTTCTGTGGAGTGAAGGGGGTGGAAGATAGATTAGAGGGGGTTAAGGAGAGAATTGGAGGAGAGAAACTGAAGACAGCAGGTATAACTGAGCCAGGCACTGTACTAAACACTGGGGTAGATGCAAGATAACCAGGTCAGACAGGTCTCTGCCCAACAATGGGCTCACAGACTAAGTAGGAGAGAGAACAGGTTACAGATGAGGAAACTGAGACACAGAGGAATTAAAGGGCTTGTCCAAAGACACAAGGCCATCAGATGGCAGAACCGGGGTTAAAATCCAGTTCCTCTGACACCTAGGCCTATATTCTTTCCACTAGACCACACTGCACCTGGATGAACTTTCCATCCCCAGCAAAGACTGTCCTGTTGGAAAACACTATCGTGATCATTGCTTGAACTGGTCCATACTGCCCGACCTTCTGCTTAAAGCCAGTATCCCACCGAAAATGTCCCAAGGCCACGTTTGATTTCCACTAGCAGCCAGATGGCTGATTCCCCTGAAGGGGCTGGGATGCCTCCAGTGAGCAGCGGGATCGAGGAAGAACAGATGTCAACGCGGGACACCGACGGAGCGGGTGAGCTGCATGCTTTTGCTCATCCTCCCCAATTATGGCTTTTGTGCTGCTTCAAACACCCCACCTCGGTGACATGAATCGAATCACTGACAACAATTAGGGAACAAAAAAATGACCATGTGGAAAAAATAGTCAAAACAATAAGAGCTGTAGCCATTTCAGGATCCCTCACCACCCACAAATCCACAAGGTCACAACCCGTTCTCTTCGAAGCCTGCTAAAATTGCCACATCCTCCAGGCAGTTTTCTACCCTTAACTCCCAACATCCCAGGTTATTTCAAGCCAACAGGCACTCTTTACACACATATTTTCAAATATTAAATTGAAATAATAATTTTAATATTCAATTACAATAATTACGGTATTTAAGTGCTTACTATGTGGCAAATGCTGTTCTAGGCGCTGGGGTAGAAACAAGGTAATCAGGTTTTCCCACATAGGGCTCACAGTCTTAATCCCCATTTCACAGATAAGGTAAATTACAGATGAGAATTATTTATTCTGATATTTGATGCTGGCAAATTTGATCTACCTAATTTTTTTTATGGTATTTAAGTGCTTACTATTTGCCAGGTATTGTTCTAAGCACTGGAATAGATGCATGGTAACCAGGTTGGACAAAGTGTTAATCCACTTGTTACGGATGAAGTAAGCGAGGCTCAGAGAAGTGAAGTGACTTTACCAGGGTCACAAAGCAGATAAGTCACAGAGCTAGAACTCAGGTCCATCTGAATCCCAGGTCCATGCTCTGTCCGCTAGGCCATGCTGCTCCTCTTCTATCACTGGTCTATCTTTTGCTCCCACTATTTGCAATAATAATAATTATGGTATTTGGTAAGCACTTTTATTATTGTCAAGTACTTTTCTAAGGGCTGGGATAGATATGAGTTAATCAGGTTGAATACAGTCTCTGACCCAGTTGGGTCCCACAGTCTAAGTCTGAGGGAGTAGGATTTAATCCCCATTTTACAGATGAGGTAATTGAGGCATAGAGAAGTGACTCTTCTAAGGTCAGAAGAGACAAAACAATTTTATATGTCTGTCTTCTATTAGATGATAAGCAACTTGAGGGCAGGGGACGTGTCTTGCTTATGACATACTTTGTCATTAGTACATTGCCATCTGCCCAATAAACACTCCCAATTGAGAGCTAGAACTGATCAGAATGGAAATGCCTGGAAAACAAAGTCTTGCTTGAGTGTAATTTTCCTTTGCACGTTGTCTGTTGTATACTGAATCCGTGGAGAGTTAAAATTTACCTCTCTGAATAAGTTTTTGTCTAGCATGTTAGATCCCGGGTAGGTGAAATGACAAGAACAATGTCTCTAATTCAGTAGGGAAATGTGGAGGCTGGGCAAATGGAGAATCGAAACTGTGCCTCGTCTTCAATCAATCAATGGTATTTATTGAGTGCTTACTGTGTGCAGAGAACTGTACTAAGCGCTTGAAAGTGTACATGCCTTGGATTGTGTCCAACCCTATTTGCTTGTATCCACCCCAGCACTTAGCACAGTGCCTGGTATATAGTAAATGCTTAACAAATAGCATAATTATTATTATTATTATGAATATGACAGAGTTGGTAGGCATGTTCCCTGTTCCCAACGAGCCTACTTTTCTCCATTCCACAGCGCGTTGGCTAAATACATCGCTTCACTCTCTGTTTCATGACCATCCAAGAGAAAGTTCAATTGATTTTGAGATGAAGCCGGGAATCAACCTTGAACTCATCAGGATGAGGCTCCGACCCGATCTCCAGAACGTGATTTCTCTTGGGTTGCTTCAGAGAAGGGCAGGTGAAATCTCAAAGTATTTAAACCCTCTCGTAAACCCTATAGGGTAGGCAAAGGGGTACTGGTGGTAATCAATTAATGGCATTTAATGAGAATCGAATTTGAGTGTCTACTGCGGCAGAGCACAATAGTAAGCACTTGAGAGAGTACAATAGTTGATAGACATGATGTAGACTTGATGATAAGCTCACTTAGGCACTGAAGCAGCATGGCCTAGTGGAAAGAGCATGGGCCTGGGAGTCAGAGGAACTGTGTTCTATTCCTGGCTCCTCCTTTCACTTGCTGTGTGACCTTGGGAAACTCACCTAACTTCTCTGTGCCTCAGTTACCTCATCCATGAAATGAGGTACCTGTTCTCACTACTACTTAGTCTGAGAGCAACGTGGGGGATGAGGACTGGGTCTGATGGGGTTATTTTATATTTACCGCAGTGCTTTGAACAGTCCTTGGGGTCCTAAGTACTAAGAGAAGCAGCGTGGCTCAGTGGAAAGAGCACGGGCTTTGGAGTCAGAGGTCATGAGTTCGAATCCCAGCTCTGCTACTTGTCAGCTGTGTGACTGTGGGCAAGCTACTTCACTTCTCTGGGCCTCAGTTACCTCATCTGTAAAATGGGGATGAAGACTGCGAGCCCCACGTGGGACATCCTGATTCCTCTGTGTCTACCCCAGCGCTTAGAACAGTGCTCGGCACATAGTAAGCGTTTAACAAATACCAACATTATTAAGACTACAAGCTCCCTATAGACTGTAAACTTGCTGTGGGCAGGGAACATATCTGCTAATTTTGTTGTATTGTGCTCTCCCAAGTGCTTAGTATGGGGCTCTGCACACAGGCACTCAGTAAATATCACTGATTGATGGATTAAATACCGTAATAATAGCCCTCCATGACATGAAAGGTAAAATCATTCCCTCATGCCACTCCGATGGACAAGGTCGGTTGGGGAATGAACTATAATCTTTAAACATTTGCTCACTGTGGGCAGGGAATGTGTCCACCAACTCTGTGATATTGTACTTTCCCAAACACTTAGTGCTCTGCACACAGTAAATGCTTAATAAATATGCTTGATTGATTGCTTTGAGAGATGAGAGAGCCTACCTCTATGTAGCTCTCCTTGGCTTTTCAAAATGGTAATACTGATGGTGGGATTTGTGTCGGTGTAGTTATGACCAATATATGAACGCCAATCTCTTAATGCATGTTGCATTTGTACCTACGGAGCGCCTCTTAGTGTCATCGTGTCTCTAGGTTACTCAGGGAAATGTGGAAATCGGGCAGATGGAGGATTATGAAGTTTTTCATTGAGGTGGGAAGGGTTGGCGGAGAATTCAGAGGGCACGATGGCTTGGGACAGGGTCGGGGGAACCCTGTTGGGGGAGAGGAGGGTTTTGTGGGGATGAGAAATGTGGATGAGGTGGTAGATTACGAGGTTGTGATAGGGGAGTGGTTTTTCAGGGTTGGGGTGGGTAGAAATGTTACAGTGACGTGTGAGGGTAGAAGTTGGCTGGTGATCGACGCGGGCAGGGCAAAAGATCAGTAGAGTTGAATAGTGAGAAGAGGTTGGCAGCTGGGTGGTCTCGGGAACATCTACGAGGATGTCAAAATCCCCAGATATCGGTGTAGAAGAACAAGTGAAAATAGGGACGTGAGAAAGGTATGGACGCTGTTCAGAAAAGCGAAGGTGAGACCAGCGGGGTGGAAAGATGTCCGCAACTAGCTGTTCTAGTGGGTGATAGAGGTGGATGGAATGAATTGTGAAAGAAGAGAAAGGTGAAGCGTGGGAAAGCGGCAGGGCAGTGGTGAAAAATCAGCAGGCTCCTTTCCATTTCCTCCGGAGTGAGTGGGAGTGGGAGAATTCGAGGCTGCCTGAGGAGACCGCCGCAGGGAATTCAGGGTCTTGATCTGGTTGTTCAGTTCCTTATCGATTCCGGATTCACTGGCTACTGAGCTGCTAAGCAACAGAATTGAGTGACAGCATTTGGCTCGGTACCACGGCTATATCGGTCCCTGGTTGTGTGTGGGCGCAGGCTGGTACATAACCTGGGTCTGCGGACGTTTGCCAATGCGCAGTGCTTTTCCGATTCCGAGAAGAGGGGGATGTTCCTCCTCATGGCCTGTGAGTGTGGGTTGTGTCTGTGTGTGTGTGTGTGTGTGTGTGTGCACTTCTCAGAGGATAGGGAGTGGGTTTCTGTATGAGTGACTCGAGGATTTTTGATCAAACAGCCTGTTGAGTTGAAAGAGTTTCCCAGGGGATCAGAATTGAAAATTGGTAAGGCTTGCAGATTCTTTGATGCATCTTTGAGCGTGGCTGCATAGAACAGGCTGAATAGAACCGGACTTTTACGTAACTCTGACTTACAGACTGTGAGCCCGTTGTTGGGCAGTGATTGCCTCTATCTGTTGCCGAATTGTATTTTCCAAGCACTTAGTACAGTGCTCTGCACACAGTAAGTGCTCAATAAATATGAATGAATGAATGAATGATGGGGAAATGACCCGACAAGCCCTCTTCAGTTCTGACACGGCCAGCCGTATAATTGTGGTGGAATCTTAGATCTGTGATAATAATAATAATAATGTTGGTATTTGTTAAGCGCTTACTAGGTGCCGAGCACTGCTCTAAGCGCTGGGGGAGATACAGGGTAATCAGGTTGTCCCACGTGGGGCTCACACACTTTTAATCTCCATTTTACAGATGAGGGAACTGAGGCACAGAGAAGTTAAGTGACTTGCCCACAGTCACACAGCTGACAAGCGGCAGAGCCGGGAGTCGAACTCAATAAATTGACAGGACAGCCTGAGCCCTGGGTGGCTGCCAGTTCCCAGATCTGCCGGTGGTGTCCAATGTTTTTTTTTAAGTTCTGTGAGCACCAAACAGAGGTCTTGCTGGTGTTCAGTCAGAAAGCAATACTTACTGAATGCCTACCATCATCAGTGGTATTTGAGCATTTACTGCTTGCGATATACTGAACTAATAGCCCAGCGCTTAGAACAGTGCTCTGCACGTAGTAAGTGCAGCGTGGCTCAGTGGAAAGAACATGGGCTTTGGAGTCAGGGCTCATGAGTTCGAATCCCACCTCTGCCACTTGTCTGCTGTGTGACTGTGGGCAAGTCACTTAACTTCTCTGGGCCTCAGTTCCCTCATCTGTAAAATGGGGATTAAGACTGTGAGCCCCACGTGGGACAACCTGATTCCCCTATGTCTACCTCAGCGCTTAGAACAGTGCTTGGCACATAGTAAGCGCTTAACAAATACCAACAATATATATATATAAGTGCTTAACAAATACCAACATTATTATTATTATTATTGGTAGACACATTCCCTACCCACAATGAGCTTCTGGTCTATCGTGTGCAGAACACTGTACTAAGCACTAAGAGAGGACAATAGATTTCATAGACACAATCCTGGCCTTCAGGTAGCTTGCATTCGAATGGGGAGAAAAACTTTACAATAAATTACAGATAGGAGGAAATAACAGTATAAAAACATGTAGTTAAGTGCTTACAGGGGCTTGTAGGTATTTTAAAGGGCTTAGGTGGCATGGAAAGGCTGAAGTGACAGTTGGGAAAATGTAAAAGGAGAAGATGTGCTATTTTTCAGGGAAGGCCTACTCTAGGTGATGTGAGCTTTAAAGAGAGGGAGAGCAGTGATCTACCGGCTATCATGGGGTAGAACATTCCAGGGAGGAGGAAGGGCATTAAAGTTGCTCAGAAAAGACTAGGAGATTTCAAAAGAAGAGAAGGTGAGGAATAGAGGAGGTGAGATGTTGAGAAAGCAGCATTGGAGGATGATAATAATAATAGTAAGTCTTAACAAATACTAATATGTGCCAAAGCACTGCTCTAAGCCCTGGGGGAGATACAAGATAATCAGGTTGTCCCACGTGGGGCTCACAGTCTTCATCGCCATTTTACAGATGAGGTCACAGAGGCATAGAAAATTTAAGTGACTTGCCACTTAAGGTCACACAGCTGAGAAGTGGCGGAGCCAGGATTAGAACCCATGACCTCTGACTCCCAAACCCGGGCTCTTTCCACTAAGCCATGCTGCTTCTCAGGATCACAAGGAACCACAGTTGATCAGTAGCTGGGGAAACAAGAAGGAGGCATAGTTGAGTAGGTTGAAATGAGAGGAATGAAGAGAGAACGTTGGTGTGTCCTTGGCGAAGAGAGTGGATAAGTATGTGAGAGAGATTTGATTAAGGGCCTTAAAACTGATGGTGAAGAGTTTCTGCTTGATGCAGAGATGGATGAGCAAAGTTTGGAGACCCTTGAGTGGGGAGATGTGCACAGAATGATAGTTTATAAAAATGATCCGGGCAACAGAGTGAATAATAGGAATACTAATTATGGTATTTAAGAGCTATGGGCCAAGCACTGTTCTAAGCACTGGGGTAGGTACAAGGTAATCAGGTTTGTCCCATGTGGGGCTCGCAGTTTTAATCCCCGTTTTACAGATGAGGTAACTGAGGCATAGAGAATTAAGTGGCTTGCTCAAGGTCACACAGCAGACAAATGGCAGAGGTGGGATTAGGACCCATATCCTCTGACTCCCAAACCCGTGCTCTTTTCACTAAGAAGTATGGGCTGAATTAGAGGCAGGAAGGTCAGCAAGGTGACTGATGCATTAGATGAGGTGGAATACGACAAGCGCCTGAACCAGTGTGGATGGAGAGGAAGGAGTGAGTGCGAGGGATGTGGAAATAGAAACGACAAGATTCAGTGACAGGCTGAATATGGGGCTAGAAGGAGAGTGATGATTCAAGGGTATTGCTGAGATTGCAGACTTGTGAGACAAGAAGGATGGTGGTGCTGGCTGAAGTAATAGGAAAGCTAGTGGGAGGTGAGAGTTTGGGAAGAAAGATGAGAAGTTCAGTTTTGGAGTCGATCGGATTCAAGGCCCTCCAGTCTCCTCCTTCCCACTTACCTGTCCTCGCTCTGCAACTCAGCCCACAAACTTCTCTTTTCTAATACCAACCTACTGCCTGACCCTCACTCTTGCTCACCCCTCCCTCCTTTCTGAACCCCTTACATAGCCAACAGATCATCAGCACTCTCCCCATTTACAAAGCCCTATGAAATTCCCAGCTAAATTTCTCTCTCTCACCCTTTCTTCCCTCCCTACTGCCTCACCCAAGTACCTAATCCCACCCGCTAATCACTTAGGGTCCACCACCCCACCCCGACCTCATCCCCACCCTCACAGGACTTCTATACGTGTCCTTGGATTTGGTTGCTCCCCTTACCTGTAATTTAATTTTAATGTCTGTCTCCCCTCATTGGACTGTAAGCTAATCAAGGGCAGGAATCATGTCTACCAACTGTATTGTATTCTCCCAAGTGCTTAGTACAGTGCTCTGCACAACGTAAGTGCTCAGTAAACACCATTGGTTGATAATGGTGATGGTGAGACATCCAGTGAATGAAGTCCTGATGCAGGAGTAACTGCAAGATCACTTAGAACGAGAGAGGTCAGGGTTGGCAAGGTGGTTAGCTAATACCAAGTTAATCCAATCACTTATCCTCTCTGGCCTTGGTTGCTCTATCAGTCTCCTTGCTGTCCTCCGTGCCTCCTGTCTCTTCACACTCCAGTCCATACTTCACTCTGCTGCGCAGATCATTTTTCTACAAAAACGTTCAGGCCGTGCTTTTCCTTCTCCTCAAGAACCTCCAGTGGTTGGCCATCCACCTCTGCATCAGACAGAAACTCCTCACTTTTGGCTTTAAAGCACTCAATCACCTTGCCCCCTCCTTCCTCACCTAGCTACTCTCCTACTACAAACCAGCTCACACACTTCACTCCCCTAATGCTAACCTTCTCACTGTACCTCGACCTCCTGTCTCTCGTCACTGACCTCTGGCCTGCGTCCTGCCTCTCACCTGGACTGTCCTCCTTCCTCATATGACAGGTATGAATAGGAAAAATCTCTCTCCCCTCCCTTCTTCAAAGCCTTACTGAAGGCCCATCTCCTCCAAGAGTCCTTCCCTGACTAAGCCATTTTTCCTCTTCTCCCACTCCCTTCTGCATCACCCTGGTTTGCACCCTTTTATTCATCTCCATTCCCAGCACCAGTTACTTATGTACAAACCTATAATTTATTTATATTAATGTCAGTCTCCCTCTGTAGACTGTAATTTCTTTGTGGGCAGAGACTGCCTATATATTATTATGTAATACTCCCTCAAGCGCTTAGTACAGTGCTCTACATGCAGTAAAGCTCTCAATAAATATGATTGAGTGATTTGGGGAATTGTTGGCATAGAGATGGTACTTAAAACCATAAGAGTATAGTGAAAGGTGGAAAAGCCAGATTATAGAGAGATGAGGAGAGGAAATGGAGAGTCCAGATTTTGGAGGAGTTTGGACAGGAATGGTAGGGGGGAGATGGGATTATACCTGGATGGTGTCGTGGGTGCCAGAGAAGGTTCTGATAGACAGCAAATATTATGTCTGCTGTGCTTGAAGTCACGTCCCCTCTCTAGACTCTAAGCTAGTTTGGGGCAGAGAACGTGTCTGCTAATTCTATTGTACTCTCGCAAGTGCTTAGTAGAGTGTTCTGCCCAGAGTAAGCACTCAGTAAATACCATTGATTGACTGATAGTAATCAGACCCGAAGGACTTTATCCATCTATTCATTTACTACATTTTCCATTTGCATCTCTCTCTTTTTTAAGGGTACTCCTTAAGCACTTACTACCTGTCAAGCACTGTTCTAAGCTCTGGGATAGATACAGGTCGATTAGGTTGGACGCATTCCCTGACCTGCATGGGGCTCTCCGTCTAAGTATGAGAGAGAACAGGAGAACTGAGGCACAGAGAAGTTAAGTGACTTTGAGGTCTCACAGCAAGCAATCGGTGGAGCTGGGATTAGAAAAGGCCACTTTACCCCCCCTCACAGGCTCTTTCCATCCTGGAAGCACATTCCCTCCCATCCTGGAGAGAGAAGCAGGAATGCCATCCAATTTGGGAGCTGAGCTATTCCTCATGGCTCTGGCTGCAGTGCATCATCAAGCTATGTTGTTGGGTAAATTATTCTTTGCAGAACATCATCATTAGAGAGGTTAAGAGACAATTAAATCGTCGCTCCTGGCTCTGGTCACTTCACCAGCAACGACTGCCTTGCTTTTCTGGGCAGGACTTTGGTAATTGCTTGTTTTTGCTGGAAGCAGAAAATTGGTCTTAGTCATTCTCTTCAACCAGTCCTGGTCTCTCCTCCTGGATAAACCCACAGTCCTAAGAGTTGTCTGCCAGAGGGTCCGGAGAGGCATCAATTAATCAATCAATCATATTCATTGAGCATTTATTGTGGGCACAGCACTGTACTAATTGCCTGGAAGAGTACTATTTAACAGAGTTGGTAGACACATTTCCTGCTCACAGGGGGATAGCCTAGAGACCTTTAATAATAGGCATAAAGGTAAAAGGTTTGTTGCCCTAATAGTTCCTCCTCAAAGCTGAATTTTCTTGCGGCTGTCTTCATTATCGAGGTGTACTGGCATTCGGCCTCCTGGGACGTTTGCTTGCCACTTTGTGCTACACTGTCTTGATCATTAGTGAAAGTTTGGAATATCTCAGATTGTGATCAGTTCAATGTATAGAAGTAGTGTGGTCTAGTGGATTGAGCACAGGCCTGGGAGATAAAAGGACCTGGGTTCTAATCCCGGCTCTGCCACTTGTCTGCTATGTGACCTTGGACAAGTCACTTCACTTCTCCGGGCCTCAGTTACCTCATCTGGAAAATGGGGATTGACTGTGAGTCCCATGTGGACATCAAATGGGTTTAACCTGATTTACTTGGTATTTACCTCAGCGCTTAGAACAGTGCCTGGAACATAGTAAGGGCTTAACAAATTCCATTTGAAAAAGGTAGTAATAAGAACTTCCTTCAAGTCTCACTCTCTGATCCAAATTATGGCATTTGCTTCACTGTCACTGGGGTCCTCTTTGAATAGGAAGAACAACTGTATTTATTAATATTACTAAGTGGTTACTTTGTGCTCCGCCCTGGGGTCAAGATAAGGTTATGAGATCAGACACAATCCCTGTCCCCCAAAAGGCTTATCATCTATCTCATCCCCATTTTACAGATAAGGTAACTGAGGTTGAGAAAAGTCAAATGACTTGCCCAAAGCCACACAGAAGTTAGTGGCAGAGTTGGGTCTCAAAGCTGAGTCATTTGATTCTTTCACTAGGTCATGGAAGGATCCTTGGCATAAGGAAAAAACAAGACAGTTTGCTCTTATTTGGGAAGTGAAAAATGGAGTTGACAACAAGCTAACTTTGGGCACATTCACCAGGCGGGAGCAAGCCGCTGCTAGTTAACTTTCCAATTCCATGTTGTCCGATGATTTTACTCCTAGATTCAGTGTCCCTGGCCACTCCTACGTGAAACCTTGTCTCCACCAACCACCTCACAATCATACACGCGTGCCATCACAAACACTCCACCAAACACAAACAAATGAAATAATAATAACACTGTGGCATTTAAGTGCTTACTATGTGCCGAGCCCCCTCTCAGGGTCGCACCTGGAGAGTTTCTAGTACGATACCAGCCTTGGCTATGGGAGAGAGAGTCAAGCAGTGGTCTGTCCATTCCATTCCTAGCTTGGCCCGTGGCTAGCGAGTGACAGGGAGTCTGCTACAAGTCAAAATCACCCATGCTGGGCAGCAGTGGCTTGGGAGAGAGTCGAGGGCAGAGACTCAAGTTTACTGCGCGGAAGGCAACAAGAGTAAACCGCTTCCGTATTTTTACCAACAAACCTCTCTGGATCCACTATCAGAACAATTGCAGGTGGAGATCGGGGCGTTCTGGGAGAGATGTGTCCGTGGTGTCTAGATGTGTCCGTGGTGTCTCTATGGGGTGGAAACGACCCTACAGCGTAAGACAAGACAAATGTGCCAAGCACTGTACTAAGCCTTGGGGAAGATGCAAGATAATAAGGTCCCACATAGGGCTCACAGTCCAAGTTGGGGGAAGAACAGGTATTGAAGCCCCATTTTGCAGATGAAGGAACTGAGGCCTGGAGAAGTTAAGTGACTTGTCTCCATGTGGCAGACAAGTAATAATAACGTTGGTATTTGTTAAGCGCTTACTATGTGCAGAGCACTGTTCTAAGCGCTGGGGTAGATACAGAGTAATCAGGTTGTCCCTCATGAGGCTCACAGTCTTCATCCCCATTTTACAGACGAGGTAACTGAGGCACAGAGAAGTTAAGTGACTTGCCCACAGTCACACAGCTGACAAGTGGCAGACAAGTAGTGGAGCTGGAATTAGAATCCAGTTCCTCCGACTCCCGGGCCAGTGTTCCTTCCACTAAGTCATGCTTCTTCTTGGGTTCCCATGCAAAGCACATACACACGGAGAATCAGTTCGTTGGTTGCCAGGGTTGTGCTGCGATGAGTTTCCCCCGATCTTTAGAAATCCTTTCCTTCTCCTTGTTGGGGTCTGTTGACTGTGGCTTGGAAGCAGAAGCGGTCAGATTGAGAAGCCTAGCCTAGCCCCAAGAGTCACTGTGCTGAGGAGGAAGTCCCTCTCTGGGAAAAAGTTTCCAGCACCTATTTCTGAGAGGAGGCCTTTGTCAGTCGGCAGTCAGTTGTATTTATTGAGTGCTTACCGTGTGCAGAGTACTGTACTAAGCACTTGGGAGAGTACAATAGAACAGGCACATTGCCTGCCCACAGCAAATTTACGGCCTAGAGGGGGAAACAGACATTAATAGAAACAAATGATAGATATTTACATAAGTACTGTGGGGCTGGGGGTGGGGATGAATAAAGGGAGCACTTTTTGTTTCCACCGAACACCTCATAGTCATCCATTTGCAAATGCACACAGTCCACCAAAAAACAAAATGTACCCACAAGACACACCCATGCAGTGCACACACAAAAGCACGTATACACGCACACCCACCCATCCACACACACACACACGTACACACACGGGCCTACACGATGCCCGGCGGGGTGGAGAACGGCCAATGGATGCCAGTCGGTTCCCCATGGCAGCCGCCCCCGGGAATAGTGCTCTGTGGGGAAGGTGTGGGCGCTCGCTCAGTGCAGCTGCTCCTCCTCACATTCAAGGGGGCATCTGGGCTCGGCCTTGGAACCAGCCTCCAGCTCTACCATGCTGGGTAAATGCCTGGTTGCTTGGTGATTCAGCTTTCTGCCCAGTGGTACTTGATTTTTCCCATTCCGGCACCATAAAATGCGTTTCCCTTGAGTCCGCGTGCCGATCCCAAATCATAAAGGTCAAATATCCGCCGGTCCTGAGATCGTCGGCAGGTTATCTTCACCCAGTGAGGAACGACTGCAGAGGAACAAGCCACTGTTGGGCGAAATGTTATGGAATTTGCGATAGTTCGGGCTGGCAATTGAGTACGTTTGCTCGGTTTCATTATTTCATCAGTCCCTCACCATCTGGCAAGGAGGGAGCTTAAGGCCGGTCGACTTCCGCAGGCTGATTGAGCATGGCTGTCAGATATCTTTTTCCAGTACTTGAATAGGAGGTTAAACAAAATTGTATGTGGGGGAGGAGAATCTCTCCAATTTAAAGATGCCTTAGTGACACCAATTAGGATATGCGGTTGGATTAGTGTTTATCAGATTTCAGTCTTGCCTCACTGGGAATGAAAAGACTGCTACTTCCCTCAGAAGAAGATTGGAGCAGGGTCAGTTGGATAGGGATTGTCTTTATTTGTTGCTGAATTGTACTTTCTAAGAGCTTAGTAAAGTGTTCTGCTATTGAGTAAGCACTCAATAAATATGATTGAATGTAGGAGACCAACCACTTTATTATTCTTTTCAGAATCTTTTTAATGGTAATTATTGAGCTCTTAGTGTACAGGGCCTTGTACTATGGGCTTGGGAGAGTACAGTAATAATAATAATTATGGTACTAAGTGCTTACTATGTGCCAAGCCCTGTTCTAAATGCTGGGGTAGATACAAAGTAATCAGATTGCCCCACGTGGGCCTCACAGTCTTAATCCCCATTTTACAGATGAGGTCACCGAGACACCGAGAAGTGAAGTGATTTGCCCAAAGTCACACAGCTGACAAGCGGCAGAGCCGGAATTAGAACCCAAAACCTCTGACTCCCAAGTCTGTGCTCTTTCTGCTAAGCCACGCTGCTTCTCTAGTGTAGGGAGATACAGTCAATCCATGACATTTATGGAGCATTTACTGTGTGCAAAGCACTTCACTAAGCACTTGCGAGAGTAAAATACAAGAGAGCCGGTAGACACAATCCCTGCCCACAAGGAGCCTTTAGTCTAGAGTGGGAGAAAGACGTTAAAATAGATTACGGATAGGGGAAATGGAATATAAGGATATGTACATAAGTGCTGTGGGGCTGGGGGTGAGGTGAGTATCAGAGTGATTTAAGATATACAGATCCAAGAACATAGGTGATGCAGAAGGGAGAGCAGTGGGTTGGGGGAAATAAGGGATTAGTCCCTGGAGGCCTTGTGGCAGAAGATACAATTTTAAGAGGGTTTTGAAGATAGAGTGGTGTTCTGTCGGATATCAAGGGGGAAAGCATATGGGCAAGGGGTCAGTGGTGAGATAGTTGAGATCAAAGTTCAGTGAGTGAGTAGGTTGGCATTAGGAGTGTGTGGGCTGGGTCACAGTAGGAGACCAGTGAGGTGTAAGGTAGGACAGCGAGAGCTGATAAGCATTTCTGTCTGTGCTGGAGTTGGATGGGAAACCATTTGAAGTTCTTCAGGGGTGGGGAGACGTGGACTGAATTTTTATTTTTTTGGAAAAATGATCTGAGCAGCAGTGAAGTATGAACCGGAGAGAGGAGAGACAAGCGGCGGGGAGGTCAGCGAGGAGGCTTGTGCCAGGAGTTTGGATGGAGAAACAAGGTGGATTCTAGATCTGTTGCGAAGGTAGAACCGACAGGCATATTTAAGGTGCTTGAAATCTAGGAGAGGAGAAAGATATTGAAATAAATGATGGGGAAGGGAAATGACAAAGCATAACGATATGTACTGAAGCGCTATGTGGGTCGGGTGAGTACCTAAGTGCTCAGGGGCTAGGGACTAAGGGCCTAGGTGATGCAGCAGGGAGGGGAAGAGGGAGGCAGGGGAGGTGAGATTACTCAGGGAAGGCTCCCTGGAAGGGCTGTTATTTTATTAGGGCTTTAAAGATGGGGAGACTGATGGTCTTTTGGACACGAAGGGAGACGGGAGTGCAGGCAAAGAGGGAGGGTGGGAACAAGGGGTCGGCAACGAGAGATGAGAGTGAGGCATAGTGAGTAGGTTGGTGAGAGAGAAGCAAAATATACAGGCCCGGTTATAATAGGGGAGGTGCCTGGATAGGCGGGTTGACGGGGGAGAGAGCTGTTTGAGTGCCTTCAAACAGCAAATCCCTTCATAGAGGGTTTCCGGGAGCCGAGCTGATTGAATGCCTTAAAGCGGCAGGTCCCTTTCTTTATAAAGGGTTTCTGTTAGCTCTCTGATGGCCACTTCCTTCTGCAGGAGCAGCAGGGCCTGGCAGAAAGAATCAGAAAGACCTGGGCTCTAATCTCAGTTCCGCCACTCATCTGCTGGGTGACCTTGGGTAAGTCACTTAACTCCTCGGTGCCTCAGTTACCTCATCTGTAAAACAAGGATTAAGACTGTGAGCCCCATGTGGGACAGGGACTGTGTCTGACCTTGTAATAAAAATGATAACTGTGGTATTTAAGCACTTACTATGTGCCAGGCACTGTACTAAGGGCTGGGGAGGATACAAGCACAGTCCTTGCCACCCAAGGGGCTCACAGTCTCACTCCCTATTTTACAGATGAGGTAACTGAGGCCCAGAGAAGTGAACTGACTTGCCCAAGGTCACCCTGCAGACAAGTGGCAGAGGCAGGATTAGAACCGATAACATTCTGAGTCCCAGGCCTGTGCTCTAACCACTACTCCATGCTGCCTCATGTATCTACCCCAGCACCTAGTAAAGTGCCTGGAACATAGTAAACGCTTAAAATGCCAAAGGAAGAAGGAAGTTGCAGTTAGCGGTTCTGACTCCAGGTCTCACTGTATTGACTGACGCCTTTCCGTGCCCCACTACTTAAATCCCTCTCTGTCAGTCGTACTTACTGAGTGCTTACTCTGTGCAGAGCACTGTACTAAGCGCTTGGAAGAGTACAATATAATAGACACATTCCCTGGCTACAACTAGCTAGCTTACAGTTTAGAGCACTGGCTGTAAGCCCGTCAAACGGCAGGGACCGTCTCTATCTGTTGCCGACTTGTTCATTCCAAGCTCTTAGTACGGTGCCCTGCACATAGTAAGCGCTCAATAAATACTATTGAATGAATGAATGAACTGCAACATCCTGGTTTCCTACTTAGTCTTTTCTGGTGGGCAGATGGGCAGGGAGGAGAAAGGAAATGAAAGCTGGCATCAAGGTGGGTTGGAAAGGAAGTTAATGGGAATAATAATAATAATAATAGTAATGGTATTTAAGAGCTTACTATGGACAGGAAGCAGCGTGGCTCAGTGGAAAGAGCCCAGGCTTGGGAGTCAGAGGTCATGGGTTCGAATCCCAGCTCTGCCACTTGTCAGCTGTGTGACTGTGGGCAAGTCACTTAACTTCTCTGGGCCTCAGTTTCCTCATCTGTAAAATAGGGATGAAGACTGTGAGCCCCACGTGGGACAACCTGATCACCTTGTATTCCCCAGCGCTTAGAACAGTGCTCTGCACATAGTAAGCGCTTAACAAATACCAACGTTATTATTATTATTATTACAAGCACTGTACTAAGCACTGGGGTTAGATACAAACAAATCACAAGGGACACAGTCCCTGTCCCACGTGGGGCTTACAGTCTACATCCCCATTTTACAGATGAGGGAACTGAGGAGCAAAGAAGTGAAGTGACTTGCCCAAGGTCGCATAGCAGACAAGTGGTGGAGCTGGGATTAGAACCCATAACCTTCTGGCTCCCAGGCCTGTTGTCTATCCACCGTGCAACGCTGCTTCTACTGGAAGATCAGTGCTTGTTCTTGGGAAAGTCCTGGTGGATCCGTGCTTGTGGGGCGGGGGAGAGTAAGGCAGGACTGTGTAGTGACCACTCATTCGGTTTTATATCGGACATTCCCGTTTTCAGCTAGTCTGGCCCTTGATCACTAGTTCCGCTATCTGGAATGAATTTCACCGCCGGTCTCCCCGTAAAGACTGTAAGCTCCTTACGGACAGGGAGGGTACTTTCCCAAGAAAGCACTTGGCACAACCAATTGCTTAACCAATACCAACATTATTAGAGAAGCAGCGTGGCTCAGTGGAAAGAGCCCGGGCTTGGGAGTCAGAGCTCACGGGTTTGAATCCCGACTCTGCCCCTTGTCAGCTTTGTGACTGTGGGCAAGTCACTTCACTTCTCTGTGCCTCAGTTCCCTCATCTGTAAAATGGGGGTGAAGACCGTGAGCCTCACGTGGGACAACCTCATTCCCCTCTATCTACCCCAGCGCTTAGAACAGTGCTCTGCACGTAGTAAGCGCTTAACAAATACCAACGTTATTATTCACTTAGAGACCCTCATGGCAGACGAGGCCCATGCCAAACCACACCAGCACTTACTGGCACACCCAGCCCACCCCAGCCATGACCAGCCCAACCTGGCCCATTAGGGTGGCCACTACTGGCCCTCTCGATACCTGTTGGCCAGTATCCCCTACATAATCAATTGCATTTATTAAGCACTTACTGTGTGCAGAGCACTGTTCTAAGCGCTGGGGTAAATACAGGGTGATCAGGCTGTCCCACGTGGGGCTCACAGTTTTAATCCCCATTTTACAGATGAGAGAACTGAGGCTCAGAGAAGTGAAGTGACTTGCCCACAGTCACCCAGCTGACAAGTGGCAGAGCCGGGATTTGAACCCATGACCTCTGACTCCCAAGCCCGTGCTCTTTCCACTCTGCCACGCTGCTTCTCTGAATGAGAGAGAGGAGTCAAGGATAACCCTTAGTCAATGGCCTTGGGAGCCATGAAGGATGGTGGTCTTGTCTACAGTGATGGGAAAGTCAGGGGGAGGACAGGGGTTGGGTGGGAAGATAAGGAGCTCTGTTCTGGACATGCTAAGTTTGAGGTGATGGGAGGACATCCAAGTAGAGAGGCCTTGAAGGCAGGAGGAGATGAGACTGGAAAGAGGGAGTGAGATCAGGGCTGGAGATGTAGATTTGGGCATCATCCTCACGGAGGTGGTAGCTGAAGCTAAGGGAGCAAATGAGTTCTCCAAGGGAGCGGGTGTAGAAGAATAGAAGGGAACCCAGAACTGAACCTTGAGGGACTCCCACAGTTGGGAGGCAGAGGAGGAGCCCACAGAGGAGACGGAGAATGAATGGCCAGAGAGAGAAGAGGAGAGTCAGGAGAGGAAAGAGTCGGTGAAGGTAAGGTTGGGTTAATGTTTCCAGGGGGTGGGGATGGTCCACAGTGTCAAAGGTGGCTGAGAGGTTGATGAAGATTAGGATGAAGTAGAGGCTGTTGGATTTGGCAAGAAGGAGATCAGTGGTGACTTTTGAGAGGGAAGTTTCTGTGGAGTGAAGAGGATGGAAGTCAGATTGGAGGGAGTCAAGGAGAGAATTGGAGGAAAGGAATTTGAGACAGGAAGGTGTGGACAACTCTCTCAAGCGTTTTGGAGAGAAATGGTTGCGGGGAGCCATGGGGTTCAGGGAGGGTTTGGGGTTTTTTTTTAAGGGTAGAGAAGACACGGCATGTTTGAAAGCACTGGGGAAGAAACCACTGGAGAGTGAACAGTTGAAAATGACTGTTAGGGAAGGAGGGAGAGGGTGAGAGTTTTGATTAGGTGCAAAGGGATGGGATTAGGTGCGCAGTTGGAGGGGATGGCTTTTGAGAGAGGCAGGGGATTCTGCTGGGAAGGATGGGAGAGTTGAAGAGGGGGCCGGAAGGGGGAGGAGGGGCAAGGATGATTTTAGGGAGCTCACACCCGATGGTGCCAATTTTCTTAATAAAGTAGTTGGCCAGATCACTGGGAGCAAGGGATGGTGGGGGGCAAGGGGAACAGGGGGCCTGAGGAGGGAACTAAATATCTGGAACTGGCGAGGGCAATGGGCAAGCGTGTCAGAAAGGGTGAAGAAATAGTTTTGCCGGGCAGAGCTAAAGCATGCAAGGATAAACTTGAAGTGGACAAAGAATGCCAGATATTTAGATTTCCAGCAGCAGTTCTCTGTGGCTCGAGCTCAAGAGCGAAGGAGGCAGAACGTGATTTGGGGCTGTGGGTTAGTGGTATGAGATCCAAGGGTTAGGGGAGCGAGTGAGGTGAGTTCAGTAGAGAGGGTGGTGCTGAGAATGTCTGTTTGGTCATCAAGGAGAACAGTTTAGAATAGGGAGGCCAAGTGGGCATGATGAGGTGAGAAAATTAGATGGGGTCTAAAGATTGGAGGTCTCTGTGGGGGAATGGTACAGATTTATGGGGATGGGGGTATATGGGAGAGGAGGCAAGTTGAGGAGGTTTCTCTTTCCCTTTGTCTCTGACTCCCTTCCCTGCCTTTTTGGCCTCTCCTCGGAGAGGTTCCACCCGCCGGGACTTTGTGCTGTCCAATATACTCATGGCCCTCGATCCTCTCTAGGAAAGAAAGAGGAATAAAGGAGCAGGAAAGAGACCTCACAGCTCAGAAAGGCGATTCTTGAATGCAGGCGAAGAAAACACGTTTCCTTATCTTGTTTTTTGTTCAAACATCAGGATCCTTAGGCAACTTGCATTGGGCATTTTCACCAAGGCAGGCATTCCTCCATCGTGGCCAGATTAAGATCTCCTCCAGATCCCTGAAGTGATCATGAGTGCTCTCTCGAGGCGTCCTGCTGAATCCCTGGCAGATGGTGCCACCGAGGCAGACCCATTTGCAGTTCACGTCGATACTTGGAGCTGGGGTTCCCCGTGCCAGTCGGTGACTTTTTTCCACGCTTCAGCATCAGCACCCGGAGAAGCATGAGGCGTATGACTGAAATGAAAACGCTTAGTGTTGGCAGGCAGGGGACCTTGGGGCAAGTCATTTAATCTCTTTGGGCCTCAGTTTTCTCAGCTGTAAAATGGGGATAAGATATGTAGTAACAGCAGCAGCATTTATTGAGTTTTCACTTGACAGGGCTTCCTGTGTACCAGGAGCTTGGGAAGTACACGATAAAGAAATAGAGTTTCTCTGGCCCTAAAGAGCTTACTGTCTAGCGAGGGAATCAATCACTTTGCTTCATGCTTCCATGTTTAGTGAGGTGACTCGGTATCAAATACAAACTCCTCACAGTCGGCCTCCTTCACCATCTGGCCCCACCTTACCCATCTGCTCTCTTCTCCCACTATACTAAATCTCTGTCTGTTCCTCCAAAGCCACCATTTTATTACACCTCTCTCTCGTCTCTCCCACCTCCAGCCCCGCGCTCACACCATTCCTTTACCTTGGAACTCCCTCCCTCCCCGCATCAGACAGGCCACAGCTCTCCCCACAGTCAGATTCCTCCACCTCCAATAAGCTCCCCCTGATTACTTTCCCAGCACTCTGAGCCATATCATCCCCCCACCCGCAGCCAGCTCTAGCACCTTAAAAATAATAATAATAGAGTTTTTTAAGCACTTATTCATTCAATAGTATTTATTGGAGCACTTACTATGTGCAGAGCACTGTACTAAGCGCTTGGAATGTACAATTCGGCAACAGATAGAGACGATCCCTGCCCACTGACGGGCTTACAGTCTAATCGGGGGAGTCAGATGGACAAAAAACAGTAGCAGTAAATAGAATCAAGGGGATATACATCTCATTAACAAAATAAATAGGGTAATAAAGATATATACAAATGAGCGGACGAGTACAGTCCTGAGGGGAGGGGAAGGGAGAGGGGGAGGAGCAGAGGGAAAGAGGGGGGTAAAAGGGGGCTTAGCTGAGGGGAGGTGAAGGAGTGGGGGCAGAGAGGGATACATACAAGAGCATCAGATCCCGCATGGGACTCACATTCTAAATAGGAGGGAGAAAAAATATTAAATCCCCATTTTACAGATGAGGTCACTGAGGTATAGAGAAGTGAAGTGACTTGACCAAGGTCAGACTGCAGGCAAGCGGTGGAGCTGGGATTAGAACCCAGATCATCTGACTCCCAGGCCAAGGCTCTTTCCACTAGGCCATGCTGCTTCTCTTTACACTAATTTACTCTCTCCGCAGCACTCACGTACGTACGGGTTGACAACAAGAGAAATGAGAGTAAGGCATAGTGAGTAGGTTGGTGAGAGAGGAGCAAAATATACCGGCCCGGTTATAGTAGGGGAGGTGCAAGGATAGGCGGGGTGGCGGGGGAGAGCTGTTTGAGTGCTTTCAAACAGCAGATCCCTCCTTAAAGGGTTTCCATGAGCTGAGCTGATTGCCTTAAAGCCGCAGATCCCTTTATAAAGGCTTTCTGTTAGCTGTCTGGCCGCTTTCTTCTGCGGGAGCAGCATGGCCTAGTGGATTGAGCATGGGCTGAGGAGTCAGGAGCTCATGAGTTCTAATCCTGGCTCTGCCACTTGCCTGCTGTGTGAATTTGGGCAAGTCACTACTTCTCTGGGCCTCAGTTACCTCATCTGTAAAAGGGGGTTTGAGACTGTGAGCCCCAAGTGCGAAAGGGACTGGGTCCAACACAATCTGCTTGTATCCACTCCAGCGCTTAGTACAGTGCCTGGGACATAGTAAGCACTTAACAAATACCACAGTTGTTATTAGCGTGTATACTTAATTGTTTATTTTGATCATTTTAATTATACATATTCGTAATCAACAATTTAAAGTTCTATATCCAGAGACACCTACTAGCCTAGGACTTCTGTTCAGAGGAAGAGGATATCCCACCATCAGAAGGACACAGACTTGAGCTGTTTTTCCAGTAGATGTGACAGCTTGTATAGAATCATCCCCACTCTCTCACCCATCCCCCCTGAGACCAGCAAGGAACCTAGAAATGTAGTGCAGAACTTTTCTGAGTACCCTTGGCCACGACAGACCTTCATTCACTTTCTCTGACGTTGTCATGTGGGATGCTCATTTTTGCCACTAAGTCATCGTGGGGTTTTCTTATATCTTTTAAATCTATATATTATTATTTTAATTACCAGAAAGTCATAGCGATATGGATGACGATGGTGGGTGGGATGGCGGGGGGAGAAGGAGGGAGTGCCTGATAATTCATAGCGCATTTGGATGCTAGAAGTGTTAACAGGGGAATTCATGTCAGTAAGGGGAAGGAGCAACAGCAAGAGAAACCAGGAACTCAATGGGTTAAAGTAAGAGTCAACCCTGACCTACTACTGCTTCTAATAATAACTGTGGTAATTTTTTTAATAATAATAATAATGTTGGTATTTGTTAAGCGTTTACTATGTGCAGAGCACCGTTCTAAGCGCTGGGGTAGACACAGGGGAATCAGGTTGTCCCACGTGGGGCTCACAGTTAATCCCCATTTTACAGATGAGGTAACTGAGGCACAGAGAAGTGAAGTGACTTGCCCACAGTCAGCTGACAAGTGGCAGAGCTGGGATTCGAACTCATGAGCCCTGACTCCAAAGCCCGTGCTCTTTCCACTGAGCCACGCTACACCTACTATGTACCAGACACTGTACTAAGTACTGGGGTAGATACAAGATAATCAGGTTGGGCACAGTCCCTGTCCCACATATGGTTGACAGTCCTAATCCCCATTTTCCAGGTGCGGTAACTGAGGCCCAGGGAAGTGAAATGACTTGTCCAGTGTCACACAGCAAACAAGTGGTGGAGTCAGGGTTACAATCCAGGTCCTTCTGACTTCCAGGCCCATGCTCTATCCACTAGGCCACACTGATTTCTACTTTGTTGTTGCTGGGGAAAAGATCAGATATGGCATAGTGGATAGACCATGGGAGTCAGGAGGTCATAGGTTCTAATTCTGACTCTTCCACTTGACTGCTGTGTGACCTCGGGCAAGTCACTTCACTTTTCTGGGCCTCAGTTCCCTCATCTGTAAAAGGGGATTGAGACTATGAGCACCATGTGGAACAGGGACTGTGTCCATCCTGATTACTTTGTATCTACTTCAGAGCTCAGAACAGGGCTTGGCACATAGTAAGCACTTAACAAATACGATCCTTATTATTATTATTAGATAAGCTTCCAGCCCTACTGGGGACAGCCGTATCACTATAAAATGATCTAAGATAAAAACTTCTGAGCAGTAACGGTACTACTGCTGCTAATTGTCACACCCCAGATCCAATGATAGTGTTAAATGCTTTTGTAGGTTTAGCTGGATTTCTTCCGGTACCTCTCCTATATCTGATCTGCAGCTCCCTGGATTATGATTCCAGAAGAAGCACAAGGCTAGTAGTTTTTCAGTAGCCATTTCAAGAAGGACTCTGGCTCAGATGTAGAAGCGTGGCTCAGGGAAGCAGCATGGTCTAGCTGCAAGACCCCGGGCTTGGGAGTCAGAGGTTGTGGGTTCTAATCCTGGCTCCTCCACTTGTCTGCTGTGTGACCTTGGCCAAGTCACTTCTCTTCTCTAGGCCTCTGGTACCTCATCTGTAAAATGGGATTAAGACAGTGAGGCCCGCGTGGGACAACCTGATTACCTTGTATCTACCCCAGCACTTAAGAACAGTGCTTGGCATGTAGTAAGCACTTAACAAATACTATAATTATTATTATGTAGGCAAGAACGGAGAGCAGTAAGATTCCTGCACCAGCTCCTCTTTCCCCTTTCTTCTTGAAGATGGTGATAATGGAGGCCATCTTTGAAATTCTGTGACATTGTTTCAGGGTTCCTTAATAATAATGATGGCATTTGTTAAGCGCTTACTATGTGCCGAGCACTGTTCTAAGCGATGGGGAAGATAGAGGTAATCAGGTTGTCCCACGTGGAGTTCACTGACTTAATCCCCATTTTAAAGATAAGGTAACTGAAGCACAGAAAAGTCAAGTGACTCGACCAAAGTCACACAGCCGATCAGTGGCGGAGCCGGGAATAGAACCCACGACCTCTGATTCCCAAGCCCGTGCTCTTTCCACTTTGCCACGCTGCTTCTCATGCTGGTTCCTTGTACTGAGGCTCAATCAATAGAATTTACTGGGGATCTACTGTGTGCAGAGCACTGTGCTAGGCACCTGGGAGAGTACAATTGAGTAAGTAGACATGACTGCTGCCCTCAAGGAGCTATCAATTTAGCAGACTGTGGAATCAAGTCATCCATTTTGCTTTATGATATTTAAGCACTTAAGGGCCAGGCAATGTACTAACCTTCTGGGTAGATTCAAGCTCATCAAGTTGGACACAGACCATATCCCATATGGGACTCACAATCTGAATCACCATTTTACAAATGAGGTAACTGAGGCACAGAGAAGTTAAGTTACATGCCAAAAGTCACATAGCAGACAAGTGGCAGAGCAGGGATTTAGAACCCAGATCCTTCTGACTTCCAGGCCTGTGCTCTGTCCACTAAAAAAAAAAAAAGTATTTAAGCGCTTACTATGTGCAGAACACTGTTCTAAGCGCTGGGGTAGATGCAGGGTAATCAGGTTGTCCCACATGAGGCTCACAGTTAATCCCCATTTTACAGATGAGGTGACTGAGGCACAGAGAAGTTAAGTGACTTGTCCACAGTCACACAGCTGACAAGTGGCAGAGCCGGGAGTCGAGCCCAGGACCTCTGACTCCGAAGCCCAGGCTCTTTCTACTGAGCCACACTAAGCCAATCCTGCTTCATTTGTACGGGTGATTGAACAGAATAAGCCACTCCTTGCCTTATAAATCTCAGAACTGGTACAATCAGATTTAGAATCCTTGTCATTCTTCCTGTTTCTAATTGCCCTGAAAACCTTTGAGATACTCATCCAGGAACTGTGTTATACTAACGATTGGGCTCTTGAGGCTCAAACCCAAGAAATAAAGCAAATTATTAACTTCTTTCTAGAGTCATAATGATGATAAGGAATACCAATGAGGCTGTAGACAGCCAAGTTTAAGTACCAGATAACTCCCAGGAGGGAAGAAACACAATCAGATTTGCAATGGCCAAATACGTCTTAATGCTGTGACTAAATCTTGCTGCCTAAGGCAATACATTACTCAACCAGGCCAACATAATTTATCAGTTAATCAATCAATGGTATTTGCTATGAATTATCAGGCACTTCCTCCTCCTCCCCCACCAACCCACCCACCACCAGCATCCATACTGCTATGACTTTCGGGTAGGTAATTAAAATAGTAATATATAAATTTAAAAGAATAAGAAAAGCCCACGACCTCCGTGGCAAAAATGAGCATCCCACCCGACAACGTCATAGACCCAGACACATTCCCTGACCACAGTGATCTTACAGTCTAGAGGGCGAGACAGACCCAAAACGTTTATGGTAATCAGAAGGAATTACTGGCTGTACATTATTTATACAATATAAGTGTTGTAATCATCCATGTGCTTAGTACAGTACTCTGCACATAGCATGTACTTAGTAAATACAATTGATTATGGGCAGGGAACATGTCTGCTAATCCTGTTGTATTACACTCTCCCTAGTGTTTAGTACAGTGCTCTGCACATAGTAAGTGATGGATAAATACCACTGATAGATTGATACGCAAAGGCTAAATGCATAAATGCTACAAGTAGCTGCCTGGCTGAAATGACTTGGAAAATGGAAATTAATTGGAGTTGGCTTGTTGGATTAGGTAGGAATTTATGGGGGGCTTTGAACTTGGGTTGAGCTATGAGTCTGTTGGATTGTGGGGAGCAGGGTGTGTTAAACTGGGGGAACAGAAAGCATTTTGATTCTTCCATCACAGACAGAATATCTAGTTGGATTGACTGTCATGAGCTGACAAGAATGATCACATGTGACTTTATATTCTGTTATTAGAAACGGATCTCTCTTGGCAGATTTAGAAGACTCAAGACAAGCCAATTGCCTGATTGTAAATACCATCTTAATGTCAGTTCCTCAGCTAGCTAAAATGTTTACCCATCCACAAAAGAATAAGGGGAAGAATGGTAAGAAGAATAAATCACTGAAAAGAAAAACATATTACACCAAAAATACATGTTGGTGAAAAAGACGGAGTTGCAAGTAGATTCATTCATTCGACCGTATTTATTGAGCGCTGTGTGCAGAGCACTGTACTAAGCGCTTGGAAAGTACAATTCGGCAACAGAGAGAGACGATCCCTACCCAACAACGGGCTCACTGTCTAGAAGGTGTTGCAGAGAATGTGAGTTTCTTGGTGGGAAGAATGAAGTGTTATTAGGAGTGGACATTGTCCCTCAATTCTGAATCTCTTACGCACTTGAGTCTCTACCCCCTAACCACTTTGATTCTCAACCACAGCGCTTTTTAACTCCGTTTCTTCTCTTACTGCCGCAGTTTATTTTAATGTATGTCTGCTCCTCTAGATGGGTCAACTCCTCTATGACAGGGACCATGTCTACCTATTCTTTTGTACTCTTCTGAACACCAGGAACAGTGCTCTGCCCACAGTACACACTCAGTGCCACTGATGGATCGATACACAAGGGCAAAGGTAAATTCATAAATGCTATCAACTTGTCACCTTGCTGATATGACTTGGGCAGAGGGAGTTAATTGGGGCTGGCTTATTGCAGGAGGTGGGAATTTAGGGGGTCTTTGAACTTGGATTGAGCTGCGGCCTGCTGGACTCTGGGGAGCAGGGAATTGTAAGCTGGGGGAAAACATCCTGATTCTTCTATCAGAGACAGAATATCTAGCTGGAAAGGCTGACATGGGCTGACAAGAATGGTATCGCACATGATCGTATATTCTAATATTAGAAATGGATATCTCTTGGCAGATCTAGAAGGCTTGAGACTGTTTCTTCTCCCACTGCCTGTAATTTCTTTTAATATATGTCTCCTCATCTAGATGGGTCATCTCCTTGATGACAGGCACCACATCTACCTAATCTGTTGTACTCCTCTGAACACTTGGAATAATGTTCTGCCCACAATAAGCACTAAATGCAATTGATTGATCAATCGATTGATTGTGAAGTCTACGCCTACACATCTTCATTCAGATGATGGTGGGTTAGCCAACACGGCTCTTATGTAGTTCTCCTCCTACCTCTCTAAATAGTTCCTTCTCAGTGTCCCTTGTAGATTATTTCACTTCACATCTCCCACTTACGGGTTTCGTGAAAGGCCCAGTTCCATGTTCCATTCCTTTGCTCTCTCTCTCCTCTCTCTCTCCTCTCTCCTCTTTCTCTCCTCTCTCCTCTCTCTCTCTCCTCTCTCTCTCCTCTCTCTCTCTCCTCTCTTTTAAGAAGTTCATCCACTAGCATGGATCTGGGAACAAGGGAATGTGTTCATTTATTGTTATAAAGAGCTTATTTCAGTGCTTTGCACACCTATGTACTCAATAAATATGATAATGTCTGTACCTGTGACTCCAAAATATACCTCAACAACCCTACCTCTCCTGCAATAACAATCTCATATCTTCTCTTGCCCCCAGAGCATCAAACAGCAGTCCATTAACACCTCAAAATCAATGTGTTTTAAATCAGAATTCACCCAGCCTCCCAACCCACCCCTCCCAACTTTTCCATCTCAGTCAACCACACCACCATCCTCCCTGTCCCGGAAGCCTACAACCTTGGGGTCATCCTCAGCTCAACGTTACCTTTTGGCTCTAAAATCATAAATCACTAATTGCTGCTGCTTCTTCCTCCACAACATTTTCCTCCCTTCCTCTCCAACCAAACGATCACCATCCTAGTTCAGAATCCCCTTGTCACCTATCTAGACTACTATATTGGCTTCTTCACTGGTCCTCCAGTCTCTTCCCAAATCATGCTGCGTTATTCTCTGCGATTGTAAAATGTCAATCAACACACATCGCTTCAAACCTCTAATGGCTACCAATTTCTCTCCATATCAAGCAGAAACTCTTTACCACTGGGTTCAAAGCTCTCCACCAGTTTTCCCCCTCTTTACCATTGGGTTCAAAGCTCTCCACCAGTTTCCCCATCATATATTTTGGCTCTCTTTTCCTCCTCCTCCTGCATCATCATCGGTATTTATTAAGTTTTTACTGTGCTTGGGAGAGTACAGTACAACAGAGGTGGTAGACATGTTTCCTGCCCATAACAAACTTACAATCTAGAGGGGAGTCAGATGTTAATAGTAATAAATAATGTATAGTAGATAATTTGTAGATATGTGCATATGTGTTGTGGGGAATCCCTTCTAACCATTACCTGTTAGCAATTCTCCTGCTTCTGGTCCCTTGTTCTCACCATTCCTCTCATATTTGACCCTTTTCTAATCTGCTGGACTATAGATCTCATCTTCAAAGAAGAAGAAGCGGCAGTAGTATTTATTAAGCACTTATTGTGTGCAGAGTACTAAATATTAAGTGGTAGCTGAAAGTATATAAGTGGAAATAAGACATGGTTCTTGTCTCTCAAAGGCTTCCCCATCTATAAGTGAGGACTGGGGACTGTAGGCAGACACATCAGGAGCAGTGAAACAGTAGTACTTTACAACAGCATAAAAGACGAGGGCAACTGCACAATCCACAGAAAATAAAATGTCATTAGGGAGCTGTGGCTAGAGGAGCAGAATTTCAGGCTCCTAGTGATTGAGTCCTTCTAAAATCATGTCTCCTTCATGACGCTGGCTCCATTTAATTTGCAACATCCCAGTCTTGTCAAAAGTACTGCTTTCCTTAGCATTTATATAGTTTATTTCTCTCTTCAGAACATGAGCAGTGTGGACTAATGGAAAAACCAGAGGTCCAGGAATTAGAGAACCAGGGTTCTAATCCTGGCTCTGCCACTTGCCTGCGGTGTGACCCTGGGCAAGAAATTTAACTCTTCTGTGCTTGAGTTTCCCCATCTATAAAATGGAGATTTATTGCCTGTTCTCCCTCCTACTTAAACTCTGAGCCCTGAGTGGGACAGGGACTGTGTCCGACTCGATTATTTTGTATCTACTCGAGTGCTTAGGACAGGGCTTGGTACTCAATCAGTCGTATTTATTGAGCACTTTGTACAGAGCACTGTTCAGATCACTTGGTAGAGTACAACACAATATAAAGCAGACACATCCTCTGCCCTTAGTGCTTAACAAATACCACAATTTTACATATTCAATTATTCATTCAGCTAGTTCATCGTGATATAGTTGTATTGTTGTTCCGTTCTACTTTTCTTCTCTCTCCTGCTCCCATGAGTTGTCTGTTTCTGTTGCTGGACTGTAAAAGCTCTTTGAGTTCTGGAAACATCCGTCTTGCTCCTTTTGTACCCTGTCAACTGCTTAGACCTATGCTTTGCCTTCAGTAGGTGTTTAATAAATATCACTGATTTGATTGAGAGACCATTAGTTTCATTCCCTTTTTCTTTAACTGTGTGACTGTGAGCAAGTCACTTAACTTCTCTGTGCCTCAGTTACCTCATCTGTAAAATGGGGATTAACTGTGAGCCTCACGTGGGACAACCTGATTACATTGTATCTCCCCCCAGCGCTTAGAACAGTGCTCTGTTAACAAATACCAACATTATTATTATTATTTAACAGTTGGAAGGTTTTTCGGTGTGTTCCTACTTTCCTCTTTTACCTAAAGAATTTGTGAACTATTTTTTACTACAGTCCTAAAATTTATAGACCTTATTGTGGAATATAACACCTATAAAATTAATAATGATATTTATTAAGTACTTATTTGAATCCAGGCCTTTCATCAATCTGGAAGCTGGAAAGCTGCTCTGGGAATCAAATGGGATTTTTATTTCACCTTTCCATGCTACCTAATAATGTTGGTATTTGTTAAGCGCTTACTATGTGCCGAGCACCGTTCTAAGCGCTGGGGTAGACACAGGGGAATCAGGTTGTCCCACTTGGGGCTCACAATCTTAATCCCCATTTTACAGATGAGGTAACTGAGGCACTGAGAAGTGAAGTGACTTGCCCAAAGTCACACAGCTGACAAGTGGCCGAGCAGGGATTCGAACCCATGACCTCTGACTCCAAAGCCCGTGCTCTTTCCACTGAGCCACGAAGGAAGCATGCTGCACTAGAGGCTTGCCCAGATAATTTCACCTAAAATCGTGAAACTCGTCTATTTTTGTCTTTGTTTGAAACTTCCTCGGTCCATCCAGACCTAGAGTGGGGTGCAGGAGATGTTTGGCCAGGTGGTCCTGTCCACAGTATTTTTTTTAAATCACATTCGTTAAGCGCTTACTATGTGCCAGGCACTGTACTAAGCGTTGGGAGAGATACAAGCTAATCAGGTTGGACACAGTCCATGTCCCACGTGGGGCTCGCAGTCTTAATCTTAGAGAAGCAGCATGGCTCAGTGGAAAGAACCCAGGCTTAGGAGTCAGAGGTCATGGGTTCTAACCCCAGCTCCGCCACCTGTCAGTTGGGGGACTTTGGGCAAGTCACTTCACTTCTCGGTGCCTCAGTTACCTCATCTGTAAAATGGGAATTAAGACTGAGTGTCCCAAGTGGGACAAGCTGATTACCCTGTATCTACCCCAGTGCTCAGAACAGAACAGTAAGCGCTTAACAAACACCAACATTATTATTATTATTATTAATCCCCATTTTACAGATGAGGTATTTGAGGCACAGAGCGGTGAAGTGACTTGCCCAAGATCACACAGCAGACAAGTCTGATTCCTAGGCCCGGGTTCTACCCACAAGGTCATGCCGATTCTCACAATGCATATACCTGTTTTGGGGTGGGGGGATCTTCAGAGCATAAGCCAAACCTGTCTCGTATCTTATATATGTGGGAAGCAGCGTGGCTCAGTGGAAAGAGCCTGGGCTTCGGAGTCAGAGGTCATGGGTTCGACTCCCGGCTCTGCCACTTGTCAGCTGTGCGACTGTGGGCGAGTCACTTCACTTCTCCGTGCCTCAGTTACCTCATCTGTAAAATGGGGATTAACTGTGAGCCTCACGGGGGACGACCTGATTCCCCTGTCTCTACCCCAGCGCTTAGAACAGTGCTCTGCACATGGTAAGCGCTTAACAGATACCAACGTTATTATTTCTGTAGTTGGGAGGTACCGGGGTGAGACTGAGACTTCTTCTCCCCCATCCCACAACTTCTTACCACCTCCCTGCCCTGGGCATCTTCTCGGGGCAATGGGGTAAGGCGCCAACCTCTGAGCAGGTCTAGGTGGTTGATCCCCAAGGGGCTCAAGGCACGCGGTCAGCCCAGACTTTCCTGAAGCATCTCATTTGCTGCTTTTAGGTCTTTGCACACCGTTGGATTTTGAGAGGTGGACACTCAAATAATTGCATTTGAGTGCTTTCTGAGTGTGCAGAGCACCGTCCTAAGTGCTTGAGAGAGTAGAATAGACTAGTGTGCGTGTGTGTGTGTCTCCTAATTTGGACTGTGAGCTCCTTGAGAAGCAGCTTGGGGTAGTGGCTAGATCACGGGCCTGGGAGTCAGGAGGTCACAGGTTCTAATGCTGAATCCACCACTTTCATTCCTTCGGTCAGTCGTATTTATTAAGCACTTACTGTGTGCAGGGCACCGTACTAAACGCTTGGAAAGTACACTTCGGCAGCAGAGACAATCTCCGTCTGCTGGGTGACCCTGGGCAAGTCACTTCACTTTTCTGGGCCTCGGTTCCCTCATCTGTAAAATGGGGATTGGGACTGCGAGCCCCACGGGGGACGGGGACCGTGACCGACTGATCTGCTCATATCCACCCAGTGCCTGCCGCAGAGTAATAATAATTATGGTATCTGTTAAGCGCTTACTATGTGCTAAGCGCTGTTCTAAGCGCTGAGGTAGGTCCGAGGTGGTCAGGCCGTCCCACTTGGGGCGCTCAGTCCCCATTTTACAGACGAGGTAACTAAGGCCCAGAGAAGTTAAGTGGCTTGTCCAAGGTCACACAGCAGGCAGGTGGAGGGTCGGGATTAGAACCCCCATCCTCTGACGCCCAAGCACAGTAAACGGCTTAACGGATACCATCATCATCATCATCAGGGACAGAACCTGCCGTATTCTCTGTATTTCTCTCGACCTTTAGTCCCCGGCTCTGCCCATCGCAAGGCCGCCGGTGGAGAGAGGGTGGCCCGGGGAGGAGGGGAACGGGAGAAACGCTGAGGAAAGGTGGGAAGGAAAACCAACGGGAGCGGAATAAAGGAAAGGGGCGGGAGAGGGGAGTGTGAGAGATGATCTCACGGGGGGTGGCGGTGGCGGGAGAGGAAGCCAATAGCCTTCTTGGGCAGGAGAGACGACGGGGAAACGTGGCCTGGAGAGGCGGAGTTGATGAGAGGGAGGACGGCAAATGCAAGGAGGCAGAGAGGGACTGGGCAAGGGGCAGGCGGACATCGACGCAAGTGGCAGAGGAGCTGGGCGGGGGGAAGGAGAAAGGAAGAGGAGCAGGTGGCCGGTGGGCACCTGGGGCCCCAGGGCCAGGGCGCCTGCAGAAAGGGGAGCCCGGAGATCCCAGCACCCGGGACAGCGGCCCCTGGACCAGCGGGGCCAGAAAACCTCTCGCCCATCCTCTCCTTCTCCCCCCACCCCCCCTCCCCGAGATGGCCAGCGGCTCCCGATGGCGGACATCGGCCAGGTAGGGCCCGACCCCCGACGGTCTCCCTCTGCCCGGGTCGGGGGAGGCTGGTGGCCAGAGGTCAGCGGGCTGGGGATGGAGCTTGGCAAACCTTTTCCCTCCAGCTGCCCCTGGCTCCGGAGGCCCCGGGAAGGGGGGGGGGGGGGATGGTGCCTTCTAATTGTGGTAGAGCGCTGTGTGCCAGGCACTGTACTGAGCGCTGGGGGTGGGGTACAAGCCAACCGGGACGGACTCGGTCCCTGCCCTTCTTGAGACTCGCCGTCTCAATCCCCCTTTTACAGATGGGGTGACTGAAGCCCAGAGAAGTGAAGTGACTCGCCCGAGACCACACAGCGGACGAGGGGTGGGGCCGGGATTAGAACTCATCACCTTCCGACTCCCGGGTTCGTGCTCTTTTCACTAGGCTGCGCCTGCTTTTGTTGGGGACGGGGAGGTGGCCCTTGCTGACCACCCCTACCCGTGTTTCTGAGCCCTCTCGGAAACCCACAACCTGTGGGGCTGACCCTTCCTCTCTGGAGGATATGTCCAGGTGGGATCCCTTCCTCAGTCGCCCCCTGCCCTCCTCGGCAAAGGCGGAGCGGGGCTCACCAGTGCCCTGCCGTTCCCAAACGAATCCCGGCCCAGATCGGCCTCATTTCTTTCTGGGACGGGGCTGGGCTGCCATCCCCTGCCCCTCTCCAGGTCTCGGCCACCTTTCAACACTTGAGGTTGAGGTTGACCCTGCAGACTGAAATTCTCCTCTCCTCGAGAAACGGGCGGTTGCTTGGTTTGGTTTTTTAAGAGGCCATCCATCTCTCCTGCCTTGGTTTCTTGAGGAAGAGTTCTCATCTCTTACTAACTTTCCTTGATCACATCCCTCTCTGTATTAGTGAGGGGACACTGATAATGATAATTATGCTTTTGAAGAGCTTACTGTGTGCCAAGCACTGTTCTGAGCTCTGGGGTAGATATGAGATAATCAGGTTGTCCCACGTGGGGCTCCTAGTTTTAATCCCATTTTACAGATGAGGTAACCGAAGCTCAGGGAAGTTAAGTGGCTTGCCTAAGGTCACACAGCAGACAAGTGGCAGAGCCGGGATTAGAACCCACGTCCTCTGACTCCCAAGCCTGCGCTCTTTCCATTAACCCGCGCTGCTTCCCTTTATCTTTCAAGTGTTCTGAACGGTCCCTGCCGAACCGTCCCCCCGCCCGCCTCCCCCAGGACCAGAGAGACCAACTCGAAACCAGTCCGTCCGAGAGAGAACCCGAATAAATGTCCACCCTGTTTGTGTCAGAGGAATCCCACAGTCCCTTACACAGAGACACGGGCACTTCACCCTGCCATTCCAGTCCTACAGTGATTTCTGGAGCAGGGATGACTTTTAGAAAAGTCTGACAGCTGGAGTTATCTGCTGTCTCCTCCCACGGGCAGAGTGAAATTAAAATAAAGCGCTCTGGCTTTGTACGGAGGCAGACAGCGATGGGAAATGGATCCCGAGTCTCTATGTGGACCCATATATTTGAGATTTCCCAACACCGTCGATATCTAACGTTGGCCAAGCAACAACCCCAGATGCACTGCGTTTTTGAAGGGTACATCTGTGAGCACTCCACCTCTGTTCTTTTTCATTCTGTTTTCTTGCCAAAAGGCTCAGCACTAGAATGGGACCAGGGTGGAATGGTGGAATGGCAGATTTATCCCAATTCAGGTCAAACACTATATTTTCACTCTATCCTGATGGCTATCTCGGGGAAGTGATAAGATTTCACCCCATCCTGGGAAATGAATTCACTTTCTAGAACGCTAAGTGCTTGGGAAACCACAAATAAGGAGGGCAGAGGGAACGTTTTAAGGCCGTGGTAAAGCAAAGCTTCAGACAACGCTGCATCCCATCTGAAACTGAGAATGGATTGCCAAGGGCAGACCTGCGTGGTGCACTGCCATCAAGAAGGGAGCAGATCTTTTTGAGCTAATGCTTCATGAAGAGCTAGGAACACGGAGGCAAAAGAGAAAGGCGGTGTCGGAAGCGGTGTGGCCGGGTGGAAAAAGCCCAGGCCTGGGAGCCAGAAGACCTGGCTACTAATCCCGGTTCTGCCACTTGTTTGCAGTGTGACCTTGGGCAAGTAATTTATTAGTTTCTCTCTGCCTCAGCTCCTTCACCTGCAAAATGGGAATTAAATATCTGTTCTTGCTCGTATTTAGACTGTTAGTGCCATGTGGGACCTGATGATCTTGTATCTAGCCCGACGCTTAGTTCAGTGCTTGATACACAGTAAGGGCTTAACAAATATTCACATATATTTCAATCGTGTTTGAGTGCTTAATGTATGCAAAACACTGTGCTAAGTGTTTGGGAGAGTGCAATACAACCACAGACACATTCCTGCACACAATGAGCTCACAGTCTAATATCACAATTAGTACTAGAAAACAGGGGCTGTCAACATGGGAAGCAGCGTGGCTCAGTGGAAAGAGCCAGGGCTTCGGAGTCAGAGGTCATGGGTTCGACTCCCGGCTCTGCCACTTGTCAGCTGTGTGACTGTGGACGAGTCACTTCACTTCTCTGGGCCTCAGTGACCTCATCTGTAAAATGGGGATTAACTGTGAGCCTCACGGGGGACGACCTGATTACCCTGTATCTACCCCGGTGCTTAGAACAGTGCTCTGCACATAGTAAGCGCTTAACAAATACCGACATAATAACATTAAGCAAAACAAGGGATGCTCACTGTGGGCGGGGAATGTATCTACCAACTCGGTTATATTGTACTCTTCCAAGGGCTTAGTACAGTGCTCTGCATACAGTAAGTGCTCAATAAATATTATTGCTTGTTTGGGACAGGTTTTTTGTGCACAGTATTTGGCCAGGACTGTGGTTTCTACATTGGCATTCATAGGTGAAACCCGCTGTGGCAGGGAATGTGTCTGTTTATTGCTATACTGCACTCTACCAAGCACTTAGCACACTGCTCTGTACACAGCGAGTGCTCAATAAATAGGATCGAATGAGTGAATTCACCATCAGTGGCATCTTCTTCAGATGTGAAGGACAACTAGTAGAGAGTAAGAGAGAGTCACCCCCAAATCAAACCAGGGTCAAGGTAGACTCTAGTTCACCCGATGGCCCCCGTTCTCAACAAACCACACACTCCAGAAGCCTCACTCTCTCACGTCACATGCTTCCAGGCACTTGTCGGCCGGCATGAAACCACACCTCCTCAAATCCACCCCTAGCCAAATCTTACCACTCCAAATCTGCCCCTGCTCCCCAAAATAATGATGGCATTTCTTAGGTGCTTACTCTGTGCCAAGCACTGGGGCAGATACAAGATTATCAGGTTGTCCCACGTGAGGCTCACGGTCTAAATCCCCATTTTACAGATGAGGTAACTGAGGCCCAGAGAAGTGAAGTGACTTGCCCAAAGTCACACAAGCTGACGAATGGCGGAGCCGGGATTAGAATCCACAACCTCTGACTCCCAAGCCCGGGCTCTCTCCATTAAGCCACGAGTCGGTTCCGAGGATGGCAGTCAAAACGGGAGCATCTGTTGAATCTAAAAATTTTAGAAAGCACATTAAAGATCTTTTGCCTTTTCAATTAGAGAGAGGTGTTCTTTTGAGAAAATGGTCGTTATGTGTGTTAGTGATTAGACTCATTGAATGCTTTCCCCTCTAATTCAGAAGTCAATCTACAAATGGATGTTTACGGTCTTCGAATGGAAAATTTCACGAGGCTTGAAATGCATCTTTGGCCCCGTGGGCAAAAACTTCAAAAGTCCAATTATTTTGCAAATTAGCTTGGTGCTCCCTCTCTCGGATTACTATGAAATGGTGCCTGGCACCAGGGAGGACCTGTTGTGAAAAAGAATTGTTATGTGCAATAGGCTATGGATTTTTCTTCCTTTTTAGGGAAAAGGGCTTTCCGATAAAAAAAAAAAATTCTGAAGCAGTAATTCAGTAACCTATTCCGAATGCAGTTACTCCTGATTCTAAGCAACAATCATTGAATCGCTGATGCAGATTGACTCAACTGTTTCTGGATGATGACGTATTTCCACGAAATTGTGAAAATTCATGAGCAGAAGTAGAGGAGAGGAAGTAGTTGGGAGTGAAATTTCTTGGATTTTTTTTTCTCCCTCTAGGAAATTGCACTATTTTTGATTTCAATTAACATTCAGAGCTCACATTCTATCTTATTCCCATAGATTTTCCTTCTAGGTTATTCCTTCTGATTACGATGTGTCTGCTCCAGGGTTTAGCACACAGTAAGTGCTGGATAAATCCCCATGTTATGAAGATGATTGCACTGATAAAATCCAAATTTGTTTGCATTTGGACTATTTTATCACGTTTATTTTTAAAATTTTATTTTTATTTTATTATTGTTCAAGAGCAACAACTTCCCGCAGATGTTACTCTGCAGACTCGATATGGACTTTTTTCCTTATGAAAAGACATTTACATCTATTTTGTACCCTCGGGAAGATTTTTAAAAATTATAAACCAGGATTTCCTAATGAAGATAAAGATTTTAGACCCCTTGAAGATAGTTTTGAGATTAAAATATTTGATTCCAAAGCAAACGTTGAATTTCCTTTACCACCTGAAGGTGCTTTCTATCAAAAAGGGTATTGCGAAAAATGTGTATTTAAAGGCAAAGAAAGCCTTTTTGGCAAATCAGGGAAATCCTTGATGGAGCAGGGCAGCCTTGGTTTTTCTGACTACTGATAGTCCAAGTCACTGGGGCAGTAATAGTAATGATTATTATTATTGTACTTGTTAAGCTCTACTGTGTGTCAAGCATTCTTCTAAGCGCTGGGTTAGATTCAAGTTAATCAGATTGGACACAGTGCCTGTCTCAAATGAGGCTCACAATCTTATCCCCTTTTACAGATGAGGCAACTGAGGCCTAGAAAAGTTAAGTGACTTGCCCAAGGCCACACAGCAGGCATGAGGTGGAGCAGGGATTCGAACTCAGGTCCTTCTGACTCCCAGGCCCTTGCTCTATCCACTAAATCACACTGCCAGTCACCCTACAGATGCTGACGCCTGACCGTTGGTGACCCATACCCTAACTTTCCCTTTTCTACTTCCCCTCTCATTTCAGGGGTGCAGTCAAATGACAAACACGGCATTCTTTCATGCTATCCAGTGTTTAGTGCATTTCTATGGAAGCTGAAACATTTTGTCACCTTGATATTAATAATAATAATAATAATAAGTGTGGTATTTGTTAAGTGCTTATTATGTGCCAAGCACTATTATAAATGCTGGGTAGACACAAGGTAATCAGGTTGGATACAGTCCCTGACCCACATGGGGCTCACAGTCTTAATCCTCATTTTACAAATGAGACAACTGAAGTATAGAGAGGGGAAGTGTCTTGTCCGAGGTTACACAGCAGACATGTGGCAGAGTCAGGATTAGAACCCATGTCCTCTGACTCCCAGGGACACACTCTTTTCGCTGGGGGAGCGGGACAGAGGGAAAGGCTCAGTCTGGGAAGGACTTCTGGAGGAGGTGAGCTCTCAGCAGGGATTTGAAGAGGGGAAGAGAGTTAGTTTGGCAGATGTGAGGAGGGAGGGAATTCCAGGTCACTGGTAAGACGTGGGCCAGGGGTCAACAGCTGGATAGATGAGAACGAGGCACGCTGAGGAGGTGAGCGGCAGATGAGCAGAGCGTACAGGCTGGGCTGTAAAAGGAGAGAAGGGAGGTGAAGTAGGAGAGGGCAAGGCGATGGAGAGCTCGGAAGCCAAGAGTGAGGAGTTTTTGCTTCATGCGAAGGTTGTTAGGCAACCACCGGAGGTTTTTGAGGAGAGGAGTGACATGCCCAGAGCGTTTCTGAAGAAAGTTAATCCCGGGCAGCGGAGTGAAGTATAGACTGAAGCGGGGAGAGACAGGAGGATGGGAGATCAGAGAGGAGGCTGATTCAATAATCCAGTCTGGATATTATGAGAGATTGTACCAGCAAGGTAGCAGTTTGGATGGAGAGGAAAGGGCAGATCTTGGCGATGCTATGAAGGTGAGACCGGCAGGTTTTGGTGACGGATTGGATGTGTGGGGTGAATGAGAGAGCAGAGTCAAGGATGACACCGAGGTTGCGGGCTTGAGAGACGGGAAGGATGGTCGTACCGTCCACAGTGACGGGAAAGTCAGGGAGAGGACAGGGTTTGGAAAGGAAGATAAGGAGCTCAGTCTTGGACATGTTGAGTTTTAGATGGCGGGAGGACATCCAGGTGGAGACATCCTGAAGGCAGGAGGAGATACGAGCCTGGAGGGAGGGAGAGAGAACAGGGGAGGAGATGTAGATTTGGGTGTCATCTGCGTAGAGATGATAGTTGAAGCCGTGGGAGTGAATGAGTTCACCAAGGGAATGAGTTATCCTCACTGGGTTGGCCAACGAGCTCAAGCAGCTTTCACCTCCTCTCCCCAGCCTTTCCTGACCCTCCCCTCCCCAAAATGGTGGGGGCAGTTTAAGATGCCTGGGCGTTCCAGGAAGGAAAAAATGTTACTTTCACCTCTGCTGGAACAGTATATGCACAGCATTATTAGCTGCGGTAGGCCCTTGGGAAATACAGAACAGGGAAGCCTGTTCCGATGAGGCACTTCCATTCTAAGTGATCTGAAGAAGTTACTGTTTCTCCCACAGAGTATATTTGGAAAGTAACTACAAAGAAGCAGCATGGCCTAGTGAAAAGAGCACAGGGCTGGGAGTCAACGGATCTGGGTTCAAATCCCAGCTCTGCCGCTTATTGGCTGTGTGACCTTGGGCAAGTCTCTTCACTTCTCTGGGCCTCAGTTTCCACATCTGCAAAATGGGGATTGAATCCTACTCCCTCCTATTTGTACTGGGAGCCCCATATGGAACAGAGACTGTGTCCACACTCATTACCTTGTACCTATCCCACGGCTTAGTATGGTGTTTGGCACAATTACCATTAAAAAAAAATAGACATGATAGAAAATGGGGACTTAACACTCATATGAAGATTTATCAATCAGTAGTATTTATTGAGTGCTTATTGTGTGCAGAATAATGATAATGTGGGTATTTGTTAAGCGCTTACTATGTGCAGATCACTGTCCTAAGCGGTGGGGTAGATACAGGGTGATCAGATTGTCCCATGTGGGGCTTCCCAGTTTTAATCCCCATTTTACAGATGAGGTAACTGAGGCACAGAGAAGTTAAGTGACTTGCCCACAGTCACACAGCTGACAAGTGGCAGAGCCACTGTACTAGGAGGTTGGGAGAGTACAGTGCAACAGAACTGTGGACAAGGGAACATGTCTCTATCTGTTGCCGACTTGTACATTCCAAGCGCTTAGTACAGTGCTCTGCACCTAGTAAGCGCTCAATAATTACTATTGAATGAATGGTGGTCACTGGGGGAATAATGTTGGTATTTGTTAAGCGCTTACTGTGTGCCGAGCACTGTTCTAAGACCTGGGGTAGACACAGGGGAATCAGGTTGTCCCACGTGGGGCTCACAGTCTTAATCCCCATTTTACAGATGAGGTCACTGAGGCCCAGAGAAGTGAAGTGACTTGCCCACAGTCACACAGCTGACAGGTGGCTGAGCCGGGATTCGAACGCCTGACCTCTGACTCCAAAGCCGGTGCTCTTTCCACTGACTCCCGACACGGCCATCAGTATTTCAGTGCCGGACACGCTAATCTTCGTCTGGGTAGGGATGGTTTTTGGCAAGAGCTGGTGGCCAATCAGCTGGGGTTGCTGCCTGCTCACAGCTGCTCCCCATTAACCATCGCTGGCTTATACCTCTCACTGCTCCAGTCACCACTGACAAAGCATTGTGGCCTACTGGGTAGAGCACGGGCCTGGGAGCCAGAAGGAACTGGGTTCTAATCCCAGCTCCGGCACGTGTCTGCTTTGTGACCTTAGGCGAGTCACTTCACTTGTCTGTGACTCAGTTACCTCATCTGTTAAATGGGACTAATGCTGTGAGCCCCATGTGGGAATGAACTGTATCCAACCTGATTAGCTTGCATCTACCCCAGAGCTTAGAACAGTGCTCGACACACGAATACCAGCATCATCACCTCTGCCTCCTGAAGCTTGGGGGTCGCTTAGGTTTTTTGATATTTTTCTTTCATTCATTCAGTCGAATGTATTAAGCGCTTACTGTGTGCGGAGCACCGTACTAAGTGCTTGGGAAAGTACAGTACAACAATAAAGAGTGACAATCCCAAAACGAGCTATTTCATGGATCCTCTATATAACTCTCCCACCACCATGGCTCAGCAAAAGTATTTATTGAGCATTTACTTTGTGTGGAGCGCTGTACTAGGAGTTTGAACATTCAGTTGAATTAGACCTGATCCCTGCCCTCAAGGACCTTATATTCTCCCGACTGGATTAGTATAACAAGCCTCCTTCCTGGTTTCCCTGCCTCAAGCCTCTCCCCTGTTACATACAGCTGTTGGATCATCAAGTCCTATTCAGAACCCTTTACTCCTGGCCTGCAAATCAATTATTTAATGAATTGAGTTTTCTGAGCGTTTACTGCAAGCAGAGCACTGTACTGAACTTATGTTTTTTAAATAGTATTTCCTAAGCACTTACGTGCCAGGCACTGTAATAATAATAATGACGGTATTTGTTAAGCGCTTACTATGTGCCAAGCACTGTTCTAAGCGCTAGGGTAGATGCAAGGTTATCAGGTTGTCCCACGTGGGGCTCACACTTTTAATCCCCATTTTCCAGATGAGGTAAATGAGGCACAGAGAAGTGAAGTCATTTGCCCAAGGTTGCACAGCAGATGACGGGTGGAGCCGGGAGAGTTCACGGCAAAGTCTGCCCTTTGTGGGCGGGAACTATCTCTGCTTTTAGAGAAGCAGCGTGGCTTAGTGGAAAGAGCACGGGCTTGGGAGTCAGAGGTCATGGTTTCTAATCCCTACTCCTCCACTTGTCTGCTGTGTGACCTTGGGCAAGTCACTTCACTTCTCTGGGCCTCAGTTACCTCATCTGGAAAATGGGGATGAACTGTGAGCCTCACGTGGGACAATCTGATTACCCTGTATCTACCCCAGCGCTTAGAACAGTGCTCTGCACATAGTAAGCGCTTAACAAATACCATAATAATTATTAGTATAATTGTACTTCCCAAGCACGAAGTACTTGGAAGTGCACACAGTAAGTGCTCAATAAATACGACTGAAAGAATGCAAAGTCTGCAATGGCAAATTCCTTTTCTCTGAATAAACAAAAATCCCAAACCACTGGTTGAAAGGCTCCCGGCTTTCCTCTATCTTCTTCAGCTACATCCCGGATTATACTTTTTCCTCCTCTAAAACTAATCTAACTGCTGCTCTGTTAGGTGATAAACCCGCAGTTTAGATCTCTCAGGAGCATTTACAACCTTAAATCTCCCTACAGATCCAAAAGAACTGAGGTTTTAAAAGATCCCTGAGAAGTACTGAGATGGGCGCCTGAGAGACATTAAAGGTTCCGGGCCACATCTTCACAGAATCAGCATCACGACTTGAGCACACATTAGGGTTTAATTCTGCAAAGACAGAAGTAACTGCAGAAGGGAAAACAGACCGAATATTCTAAACCTCAGACTACAGCCTAAATACTAAACTCCTCACCTAACCCGATTAACTTGTATAAACCCTGGCATTTAATACGGTGCCCGGCACATAGTAAGAGCTTAACAAAAAAAGAAACATTTTTAAAAAAACATAATAATTCTCTATGAACTAATTTGAGAAAGTGAGTAAAAGCACTGCTTAGTGGACAGACCAAGGACTTGGGAGTCAGAAGGACCTGGGTTGTAATGCTGGCTCTGCCAATTTCTAGCTGTGGGACCTTGGGCAAGTCACTTAACTTCAGTTACCTCATCTGTAAAATGGGGGCTAAAATTATGAGCCCCATGGACTGTGTCCAACCTGTATCTACCCAGTGCTTAGTATAGTGCCTGGCACATGGTAAGTGCTTAACAAATACCATAATAATTATTATCCAACTTCTCTATGCCTCAGTTACCTCATCTGTAAAATGGGGACGAAGACTGTGAGCACCATGGGACTGTGTCCAACCTAATTAGCTTGTATCTATCCGGTGCTTAGTACGGTGCCTGGCACGTGGTAGGAACTTAACAAATATCGTTGTTAAAAAAAAAAAAACCCACCAAACCAAGCGGTTACACCTATTCTCTCAGCTGGCCCACAGCAAGCTCTAGGTGAATTGTCTGGAGAGAGCACACCACCTTACGTGAGCTGTTCTAAAGACCGTCTGGGCTTGCCCCAGATCGTGGGTTTCGGGCAGGTGAAGGTATTCATTCATTCAATAGTATTTATTGAGCGCTTACTATGTGCAGAGCACTGTACTAAGCGCTTGGAATGGACAAATCGGTAACAGATAGAGACAGTCCCTGCCCTTTGACGGGCTTACGGTCTAATCGGGGGAGAGGCTCTTTCCAATCCCCTGCCCTTCTCTTCTCCCCTTTGTACTCCCACTGGTGCCTTGCTTTTCCCTGAGACCCCGGGATTGAGTTTAGAGGAAAACAAGTCTCGCCTCCCTCTCAGGATAGAAGAACGTGTCTCATGAATAGGAGCAAGGAGTGGGGTGGGGGGAGGGAAGGAGGAGAGGTGGGATTGGGGTGCTTGGCTCCCCAGCTCCATTCTCTACCTCAGTGCGGCTCTAGTCCCTCTGTAGTAGCCCCTGAAAGGGCGAGACGAAGGGGTCGCGGCCGGAACCAGGGGATGACTTCGCCCTCAAAACCGCTGCAACGGTGATCCCGCGGCAGAGAACAGTTGTTGCTGCGGCTCTCGGCTGGGTGGGAGGGAAGGGAGGCCGCTCTTCCTAGGAGCGGGTCCGGAGCGTATGGAGTTACGTGTGGTTCCAAGATGAGCCGGATGCGGCTTGTAGGCTGTAGGCCACGGGCTCTTGAGCTACAGAACTCCCCAGAGTGCTAGCCCGCGAGCTCGCCTAGGTTGCAGCCGCCTCAGAGGCTGAGTGTCCTAGAGACCACTGAAGGAGGTAGGACATTGGGGACAACTCCCAAAGGTTCATGGCGCTGTGGTCTCTGGTTGGGAGCTACGTGGACAGTAGCAATCCGGTTTATGTTAGGGAATGGGCCGAGGGAGGCCTTCCCACTAACCTAGAGAAGCCGTGTGGCCTAGTGGATAGAGCACGGGCCTGGGAGTCAGAAGGACCTGGGTTCTAATCCCGGCTCCACCACGTGTCTGCTGTGTGACTTTGGGCAACTCACTTCACTTCTCTGGGTCTCAGTTCCCTCATCTGTAAAATGGGGATTAAGACTGTGAGCCTATGTGGGCCAGAGACTGTGTCCAACTCAATTTGCTTGTCTCTACCCCAGCGCTCAGTATGGTGCCCGGCACGTAGTAAGCATTTAACAAATACCACAGTTATCATTTCCAGGTCCAGGGTTGCGTATGACTTCTGAAACTTTCTGGGACCAGAGGAGGAGAATCAGACCCTTATTCTCCCCAAACTTCAATGCCATCCTAATCAATCAATCAATCAATCAATCATCTTTATTGAGCACATACGGTGTGCAGAGCACTGAACTAGGCATGTGGGAGAGTACAGTACAACAGAGTTGGTAGGCATGTTCCCTGCCCATCCTAAAAATATGAAGCCTGTCCTGAGCTTTTTTTTTTGTTAAAGTGGTATCTGTTAAGCACTATATTAAGCGTGGGGGAAGATACAAGCTAATCAGGTTGGACACAGTTCAGCCCCTCTTTTCAGAAATCACAGAGGGAATAAATCTGTGAGGGGAAGCTGGAGGCGGTGAGACCCCATCCCTCTTCTTTCTTCCCCCTGCCCTTCCTCCTCCTCACTGCTTTCTGACCTCTGGGGACATCTTTTGGAAGAAACGACAGCGTGGCCAGGTGGAATGAGCGTGGGCCTGGGAGTCAGAAGACCTGAGTTCTAATCCCACCTCTACTAAGTGACCTGGAGCAAATCCCTTCCCTTCTCTATGTCTCAGTTTCCTCAACTTTCAAAGGGGATTTCAGTACTGCTTCTACCCCATGTGGGACAGGGGCTGTATCGAACCGATTTCACTTGCATCTATCCCAACTCTTCATGCTTTGACACCTAGAAGTGCTGAACAAATGCCATAATTATTATTATTGGAGCAGTCACAGCTGCCTCACTACTGGCATAATCCCTGCCAACCCCACTCCAGCCTCCCATCCTGGCTGCCTCAGTGTTTCTCCCAAATGGCACAGAGAGAAAGAGTTATGGGGTGCTGGGAGGGCTAAACCCCCTCCCTGACTTCAGCCCCAGCCAACAAGAGCCCTATGGGCTCTTTCCAGTCTGTTTCCCTCCAGCCCAGCAGCGTGAGATGAGTCCAACGCTCTTTCATCCCGTGCATCTCGCACTCTCGGACGATCGAGTCTTTTTGTTTCTGCCGGTCCCTGCCAGGCTGAATGAATGTGGCAGTGAGTATTTAATTTGGAGTTTCAAACTGTTTTCTTTAGGAGATGAAGCTAGCGGTACTTGTTAGCATATCATTACCAGCCGGCAGCTGGGATTGTGTCTTCGAAGCCTTATTACAGACTGAGGGCCCGAGGTGCGATTTTTTTTTTTTTTTTTTAGATTCACAACAATAGGACAGTTTGTGGTGGCTCTGCCATTTGGGAAATTTGAACGCATCCAGGAAATGTGGATGCCAGAATCGGAGTGGCGGAGCATTTGATACACAATCTAGGCGAGGAGGAAATCTCTGAAAAATTGAACTTTGTTGCCGGGCTTTATCCTCATTCCTGTGTCGTGTGTCTCCCCGGAATGTGTCTGTCCATTCTGATGCCCCTTGTTTCCCTCAGCACTACGTCCCCTCCCCTGGGGCCCAGAGGCTCGGAACAGCAAGGCGGCAGCCAAGACGGTGTGGGAAGCAGCTGGGGGAGCTCCGTCACGGTACGGAAGAAGGTAAATCCACTCTACATCTATTTTCCTCTCAAAGTGGGGCAAGGCAGCGGGCTCACCTTCCTTTTGGCTAGGACTACTCCAGAGCAGATGAGATGAAATTCGGGAAAATCGACTGTGACTTCACACCTGCCCCCTCAACCATCACTGCAGTAACATGCTGCTGTCTTTCCTTACACAGAGAAATGCCATTTGCAGGAAAGGTCTGGGGTGTGTGCCATTTTGGAGATAGAGAAGCAGCGTGGCCTAGTGAAAAGAGCACGGGCCTGGAAGCCAGAGGACCTGGGTTCTACTCCTGGCTCCACCACTTGCCTGCAGCGTGGCCTTGGGCAAGTCGCTTAACTTCTCTATGCCTCAGTTCCTTATCTGCAAGAGGGGGATTCAATATCTGTTCTCCATCCTACTTAGACTGTGAGCTCCTTGTGGGCCCTGATGATTTCGTATCTCCCCCAGCACTCAGGACAGTCCTTGGCTCACAGTAAATGCTTAACAAATACCATAATTATTATTACTATTATTCATCTATTCAGAGGACTTTACTGAGCGCTTGGGTGGGTACAATACAACAAGAGCACAGGTTTGGGAGTCAGAGGGCATGGGTTCTAATCCTGATTCTGCCACTTGTGCTGTGTGGCCTTGTGCAAGTCACTTCACTTCTCTGTGCCTCAGTTACCTCATCTGTAAAACGGGGATTAAGACTGTGAGCCTTATGTGGGACAACCTGAGTGCCTTGTATCTGCCCCAGTACTTAGAACAGTGCTTGACACATAGTAAGTGCTTAACAAATACTATTATTATTATTGTTATTAAACAGACACATTCGCTGCCCACACCAAGCTTACAGTCTGGAAGAGGGGAGACAGAAATCAATACAAATAAATTACAAATATGTATATAAGTGCTGTGGGGCTGGAAGTGGGGAAGAACAAAGCGAGCAAGTCGGGGTGATGCAGAAGGGAGTAGGAGAAGAGGAAAGTGGCGGGGCTCAGTCTGGGAAGGCCTCTTAGAGATTTGCCTTCAGTGAGATTTTGAAGGTGGGGGAGAGTTATTGTCAATCAGATTTGAGGAGGGAGGGCATTCCAGGTCAGAGGGATCGGTGGCGAGGCGGGTGAGATGGAGGCACAGTGAGAAGGTTAACATTAGAGGAGTGAAGTGTGTGGGCTGGGTTATAGAAGGAGAGTAGTGAGGTGAGGTAAGAGGGGGCAAGGTGCAAGTTCTTCATTTTCAGGTCCTTAGACTTTGGGAAGTTCCACTGGGACACCGCCACAACTCTGGGAAGGAAGCAGCATGGTGTAGTGGATAGATAACGGGCCTGGGAGTCAGAAGGTCATGGGTTCTAATCCCATCTCCCCCACTTGACTGCTGTGTGGCCCTGGGAAGGTCACGTCACTTCTCTGGGCCTCATTTGCTTTATCTGCAAAATGGGGATTAAGATTGTGAGTGCTCTGCGGGACAGGGACTGTGTCCAACCTGATTAGCTTGTATGCACCCCAGCGTTTAGTACAGTGCCTGACACATAGTAAGCACTTAAATACCATAATAATAATTATTATTATTTATAATAGGCACAACAGAAAAGAGGCAGGGATGTCTATATTGACCCACTTAAAATCTTCTCTGTAGACCACCTGACCAAAACAAGGAAAGGATCTGGAAATGTAGGATGAGATTGGGGCAGCTTCAAAAGGCAGATAGGAATCACCACAACCACTTTTGGGGGAAGAGAAGTGGAGACAAGGTCTTCGGGTAGGATAAATGATGATGATTCACGGGAAAAGTTAGGCTTGGAACCCAAGGGAAAGGAGAGCAGCTTGACTGTAAACTCCTTGTGGGTAGAGATCGTGTTCTCTATTACAACTCTATGTACACCTCTATTCTGATGTTCTGCTCTGCACAGAGTAAGTGCTCAATAAATACCATTGATTGACTGAATTTGGACTGGTGAACAGGTCCCGGTGCAGTAGGTTTACTTTGGGGAGCCCCTCTGTCACGGACTACAGCCCGAGTCCATCTCACTTCTCCCTGGGATGGGGGGCGGCAGGCAAACCAAATCCAAGAACTTTGAACTTTGGATAAAGAAACTTGGATTCATCAGAGGCTGGTGGAGCCACAGGGCCTCTGTGTGCCCAAAGTCAGAGCTTAATCTAAACATGCCACCCGTAAGGCTCATTCCACGTCCAAAACATTCCTGGGCAGCAGCAGGTCCCAGCAAAGTTAAAAATATGGAATATTGGGACATTGATCGGGGAAAATCTGGGAGCCTGGCACATAATTCTTAACAAATATGACAATTATCATTATTATTATTACAGTGCTCTGCACATAGTAAGGGCTCAATAAAAATAATTGATCAATAGCAGTCCTCTAAGCCCTTTTTGCCATCCACCTAGCAAGACATACCCTCTCTCCTTTCATGAACCTTCTTGACTCTGTCTCTCTGCCTCTCTGCTTTTCTGCCTGTCTGTCATTCAATCTACATCTCTCTGTATATATGACTGTATGTATCTATGTCTTTGCCTCTCCTCTTTTTGTTTCTAGTTTTTGTTCCATTTGTCTATCTTTGGTGTCTTAGCCTTTTTGAATCTCTGTGTCCCAGTCCATCTCTTTCCCTTATGTTTTATTTGTCTGTTGCACTCGGTCTAGCACTTTCTGCATATTGCGCGTATTTGCTGTCAGTGGAACTGCTCTAGAAATCAAAGCTGGAGCCTAGGATAAAAAAAGGATGGGCATATTGGGTAGGGATTGTCTTTATCTTTTGCTGAATTGTACTATCCAAGTGCTTAGTACAGTGCTATGCACGCGGTAAGCGCTCAACAATAATAATGATAATAATAATAATAATGTTGGTATTTGTTAAGCGCTTACTATGTGCCGAGCACTGTTCTAAGCGCTGGGATAGACACAGGGGAATCAGGTTGTCCCACGTGGGGCTCACAGTCTTCATCCCCATTTTCCAGATGAGGAAACTGAGTCACAGAGAAATTAAGTGACTTGCCCAAAGTCACACAGCTGACAAGTGGTCGAGCCGGGATTCGAACCCATGACCTCTGACTCCAAAGCCCGTGCTCTTTCCACGGGAAAGCAGCGTGGCTCAGTGGAAAGAGCACGGGCTTAGGAGTCAGAGGTCATGGGTTCTAATCCCAGCTCCGCCGCTTGTCAGCTGTGTGGCTTTGGGCAAGTCACTTAACTTCTCTGTGCCTCAGTTACCTCATCTGGAAAATGGGGATGAAGACTGTGAGCCCCGCATGGGACCTGATTACCCTGTATCTACCCCAGCACTTCAAACAGTGCTCGGCACATAGTAAGCGCTTAACAAATCCTAACATTATTATTATAAATACGACTGACTGAATGAAAATTGCCCTGAATACCATTAGCGTAGTCTAAATTTTGATACTACATTATTGCTACACTGTTTGAGCCTCCCTGCAAATCTCTAATTTTCCAGATTTGAATTTCTACCTACTTGTCTATTCTCTCACCTTGGACAAAGTGCTACTCAGAAAATAGAAGTCAGTGACAGTTTTCAATTCTGTGTAGCTGATGTTGATCCTTTTTTATGGTGTTTTATGTGCCAGGAACTGTACTAAGTGCTGGGGTGAATAGAGGATTCAGTCCCTGTCCCACGTGGAGTTCACAGTCTTAATCCCCATTTTACAGATGAAGTGATTTACAGAAGTGAACTGATTTACCTAAATTCCCATGGCAGATAAGTGGAAGAGCAGGGATTAGAAACCCAGATCCTTCTGACTCCTAGGCCCATGCTCTTTCCAATATGCCATGCTGCTTCCCATACAATCCTCGGCAGTAGGTAAAGTTTGCCGAGTACGAGTTGCTATGTGTGGAAGAAAAACTTCCCGACCCCTGCGCTGTGTTTAAAAAAAGATATGCCAGAGTCAAGTTTATTACTATTAGTGCTCCTAGGCGGGAGAGGCCGTTGAGAGGCAGAGATTCTCCTGCTAGTCAGCGCCAGCTCAGTTTTGAGTAAACCAGAGCTTGCTTTCATACAGTACAGCACCTAATTTAATCGAAGTACAATACAGGATAAATACATCAGGCTGGGCAGCAACATCCCTCGGGCGGGGTTTTCTACCTTGTTCTCAGAGTGATTAAATCCACTCAACCCCACTAAAACAGTAGCTTCATTTTGTTTTCAGCTACTCCTACAGAAACAAAGTGAACATGTGTTGTGGACTCGATTGCCTTGGTAACCAGAGGCAAGTCTAAACTGAAACAGTTCAGAGAGAAGAGGGCAAATGAAGGACCCTGAACATTACGCTTCCACATATCTATGCAGATTTATCATTCATTGACAGTCCTTTCCTGGTCTAAGAGTGGTTCATAATCATCTTTATGTTTCTGTGTGTGTGTGTGTGTGTTTCCAGAGCTCAGTCATTAGGATTTAGATGCTCCTGTATGAACAATTCAAAAGTCTTGACAATAATAATAATGTTGGTATTTGTTAAGCTTACTATGTGCGGAGCACTGTTTGAAGCGCTGGGGTAGGTACAGGTAACGCTCTCAGCCTCTCGAGTTGCACAGAGTTTTCCAGGGAATCAGAATTGTATTCTAATAGCAACTTCCAGATTCCCTGATGTGTCCTTGAACATCTGACATGTGTCTGCTGTGTGGTCTTGGGCAAGTCACTTAATTTCTCTGGGCCTCAATTCCCTCACCTGCAAAATGGGAATTCAATACCTAATCTCCCTCCTAGTTAGACTGTGAGTCCCGTCTGGGACCTGATTGTCTTGTATAATAATAATAATAATAATGTTGGTATTTGTTAAGCTCTTACTATGTGCAGAGCACTGTTCTAAGCGCTGGGGTAAACACAGGGGAATCAGGTTGTCCCACGTGGGGCTCACAGTCTTAATCCCCATTTTACAGATGAAGGAATTGAGGCACAGAGAAGTTGTGACTTGCCCACAGTCACCCAGCTGACAAGTGGCAGAGCTGGGATTCGAACTCATGAGCCCTGACTCGAAAGCCCGTGCTCTTTCCACTGCGCCACGCTGCTCAGCACTTAGTACAATGCTTGGCACACAGTAAGAGCTTAACAAATACTACAACTATTATTATGATTATTGGAATAGTATTGCTATTAATATGATTACTGGAATAGCTCGAAAAGGACTAGAAAGGCTTTACTTCATTCCAGTAATGAGGATAAGCTCTTTGTGGTCGGGGAACATGGCTGCCAACTCTTCCTGAGTCACTCCCTTTGTTCATCCTCCCACCCAGCCCCACTGCACTTATGTACATATCTGTCATTTATTTATATTAATGTTTGTGAGAGTATGTGTCTATTATTGTATTGTACTCTCCCAAGGGCTTAGTTCAGAACTCTGCAGATAGTAAGCCCTCGATAAATATCACTGATGAGGAGTAGTGTTTTACGCTTTTGGAAGGGCCCAGGCCACGACGTCCTTGTTTGAGTTTCAGGTGAAGCCACCTCGGCCTTTCACTGGCACTGAAATCATCTGGTATCTGTTGAGTTTCTACTGTGTGGTCTTTGGGTCTGTTTTGATCCATTAGACACTTCAGGGGTGCATAAAAGCCCTTGTTTTTATTTCAATCCGCAAAACCCGGTCTCAGCTAATGTGAGAGATTTCTTACTACAGTAAACTGGAATAAGGAGTAAATTAACCACCCTCTTCCACGCAGGACGTTTGGGGAACCCAGCTTAAAGAGAATCTCTCTACATTGTGATTCCTAGAAGATCATAGTTTACTCAAAATGAATACTAAGATTTAAACCACAAAACCCGGCAATAATTCCATGAATCTCCTCTTCTCTGACTTACCTTCCCACAAGCTTGATATTATCGTGATCGGGGCAAATGACCACCTGGAAGACCTGTTTCTAGAAGCTACTGCAAGACACAGGGAGTCCTAGGAGGAGAGAAGGCAGAATGGCTCTTGAGGCTTGCATAGCTTCTTCAAAAGGCTTGCAGAAGCAGCTTGGCTAGAGATACAGCGTGGCCTAGTGAATAGAACATTAACCTGGGAGTCAGAAGGACCTGTGTTCTAATTCTGGCTCTGTGACTTGTTTGCTGTGTGACCCTGGGCAAGTCACTTCACTTCTCTGTGCCTCAGTTACCTCATCTGTAAAATGGGGATTAAGACTGTAAGCCGTATGTGGGACAAAAACTGTGTCCAAATGGAATAACTTGTATTTACTCCAGTGCTTAGAACAGTGCCTGGCAAGTAGAAAGCACTTAACAAACACCATAAAAAATAAAAAAGAGGAAAACTCCTCCCAGAAAGCCCCAGTGGGTGTTGAGAAAAATAGGCAATCAGACCCTTTGCTTATCAGGAGATGTAGTTTCTCATCAATCAATCAATCAATCAATCATTTATTTAACAAATACTGTACGCAGAACACTGCACTAAGTGCTTGAGAGAGTACAATATAACAGAATTAGTGGTCATGTTTCCTGTCCCCTGAAGATCTCACAGTTTAGAATAGGGAGACAGACATTAACATCAATAAATATATTATAGATATATACATAAGTGCTGTGGGGTGAATAAAGGAAGCAAATAAGGGTGACAGAAGAGAGTGGTAAAAGAAGAAATGAGAGTTTGAGGTGTCAGCAGGAGATGCCTTGTAGAGATGTCTTTAAGGCAGGTAGAGATATCTTGGAGGAAATGCGAGACTGCAGAGAGGAGAGAGATCAGAGCTGGAGATGTGGATTTGGAAATCATCGGCACACAGGTGGTTATTGAAGCCATGGGAGTGAATGAGTTCTCTAAGGGAGTGGGTGTAAATGGAGAATAAAAGGAAACCCAGAACTGAATCCTGAGGGACACTTACAGTTAGGGGATGGGAGGCAGAGAAGGAGCCCACGAAAGAGACTGAGAAGGAGCAGCCAGAGAGATAGGAGGAGAACCAGGAGAGGACAATGTCAATGAAGCCAAGGTCGGGTAATGTTTCCAGCAGAAGGGGGTGGCCAACAGTGTCGAAGGTAGCTGGGAGGTCGCGGAGGAATAGGATGGAATAGAGGCCATTGGATTTGGCAAGAAGATCATTGGCGACCTTTAAGAGGGTGGTTTCTGTGGACTGAAGGGGGGTTGAAGCTAAATTGGCAAGGTTCAGTGAGGGAATTGGAGAAGAGGAATTTGTGACAGCAGATGTAGACAACTCGCTCAAGGAATTTGAAGAGGAATGGTAGGAGGAAGAAGGGCTGATAATTGAGGGGAGGGAAGCCGTGGGGTCACTGGAGAGTTTTTTTAGGACAGGGGAGACATGAGCATGTTTGAAGCAATGGGGAAGAAGCCATTAGCAAACAGCTGAAGATGGCAGTCAGGAAGGGAAGAAGGTAAGGGGGAAATGCATCACCTTGATTCTATTTATTGCTATTGTTTTAATGCGATGTTCTTCCCCTTGATTCTATTTATTGCTGTTGTTTTTGTCTGTCTCCCCCGATTAGACTGTAAGCCCGTCAAAGGGCAGGGATTGTCTCTATCTGTTACCGATTTGTACATTCCAAGCGCTTAGTACGGTGTTCTGCACATAGTAAGGGCTCAATAAATGCTACTGAATGAATGAATGAATGAATAAAAGGTGCCAAGGGATGGGGTCGTTTTTGCAGGTGAAGGGGGTGGATTTTGAGAGAAAGTAGGAGATTGCTTGAGATACTGCTGGGAAAGATGGGAGAGTTGAAGAAGGGGCAGGAGGAGGGAGGGACAGGAGAGGAGCAGGAGAGATTTTAGGAAAATCACACCTGATAGTTTCAATTTTCTCAATCACTTGCGGCCCTCTAAAAGGCTGTCTGGTAGGATGTTTTGATCCCTACAAAGACCACTTGCAATAGTGAATCACAGCCTACTTGAACACGCTTGGTATTACATGGATTACCTGCATTAATCCATGAATCCATGATTAAGCTTTAATCAGGGTTGTAAGGTGATCGTAATAACAATAATAATAGTATTATTTCCCCCTTTTACGGATGAGGAAACTGAGGCCTAGAGAAGTTGCGAAATGGTTTTCCCAGGCTATTGGCTTTTAGTCTGACAGGCCAAGTCTCCTTGGCTGACTTTGTGCCAGATAGGGACAGTACTGACACCCATTCTCAGAACAACCGGGAACTTTCAGCTGCTGGTTTGTCCGGCCAAGCCTCACTGTGGACAGGGAACTTGTCTACCAACTATGTTGTATTGTGCTATCCAAATAATAATAATGGTAATAATTATGATATTTGTTAAGTACTTAACTATGTGCCAAACAGCGCTGAGGTATCTACAAGGTAATCAGGTGGGACACGACCTCTGTCCCACATGGGGCTCACAGTCTTCATCCCCATTTTACAGGTGAGGGAACTGAGGCACAGAGAAGTAAAGTGACTTGCCCAAGGCCACACAGCAAACAAGTGGCAGAGTCGGGGTTAGAACCCACGTCCTCTGACTCCTGGGGCCGTGCTCTTGCCAGTAGGTCATGCTGCTTCGCAAAGCACTCAGTACAGTGCTTATTTCATGCAGTGAGCACTCAGTAAACTCAACGGATTAATTGATTAGAGAAATCCTCCCGGTTTAGAAAACAGTTCACTTCCAATCAGATTTTCCCTTGGGAAGGGAGGAGGAGGAGAGCCCCTGAGAATGTTAAAAGTGTAGCTCGGATCCCTGAGACATCAGGGTTTTGCTGCTTGAGTTCCATGTGGCACGTCAGGTTTCCTAGAGCTGTTTAAGACTCACATGAGGCTTCCTCTGCACTCAAATGTGTAATTCTCATCTTAGATTAGATGAGGTGCAGACAGATCAGCCAATAAACAGTTTCTCCAAGTTAGATGTGTACAGGAAATGTGTCTACCAACCCTCTTACACTGTACTCTCCCAAGTGCTTAGTTTAGTAATAATAATAATAATGTTGGTATTTGTTAAGCGCTTACTATGTGCAGAGCACTGTTCTAAGCGCTGGGGCAGATACAGGGTAATCAGGTTGTCCCACGTGAGGCTCACAGTTAATCCCCATTTTACAGAGGAGGTAACTGAGGCACAGAGAAGTGAAGTGACTTGCCCACAGTCACACAGCTGACAAGTGGCAGAGTACTCTGCATACAGTAAGTGCTCAATTATTATGATCGTTTGAGTGATTGGTGCAGGCAGATCTTTAAGGACAGGCACAAAACTGGTGGAAGATCTGGGGCTCCGGCTAAAGAAGTACAGATGATCCCAATTCCAGGAAAGCCCAGGAGCAGCATCAAATTAGAGGCTGAGGAGAGGTTGGAATTCTAACAGCTGTCCATCCCCCTCAATCTTTGTTTGCAGTTGTTCTTGCAGGGTTATGGATAATCCTTAAAATCATTCCCTCCTTCTTACCTCTCTGCTTTCCTACTACAACCTAGCCTGAACACTTCTCTTTAACACCAACCTACTCACTGTACCTCGATCTTGTCTACACGACCACCAACCTCTCGCCTACATCCTGCTTCTGGTCTGGATAGCCCTCCCTCTTCCTGACAGACGATCACTCTCCCCACCTTCAAAGCCTTATTGAAGGCACACCTCCTCCAAGAGGCCTTCCCTGACTAAGCCCTCATTTCCTCTTCTCCCACACCCTTCTGCATCACCCTCATTTGCTTCCTTTGTTCACCCCTCCTCAGCCCCACAGCACTTGTGCACATATCTGCAATTTATTTATATTAATGTCTGTCTCCTCCTCCGGATCGTGAACTCACTGTGGGTGGGAACATGTCAGTCAACTGTGTTATATTGTACTCTCCCAGGCGCCTATTTCAGGGCTCTATAACAATAAACCCTCAAAAAATAAGATTGATTAAAAGGGAGGAGCTGTAACCACCAATGTCAAGGATCCCTCCAGCTTTGTCCAAAACAACCAAGAATGCCCCATCCAAGCTGTGAATCACACAGTTCTGAACCACAGTACGACTTGGCAAACTTTTTAAAAAAATGGTATTTATTAAGTGCTTGTTATGCATCAAGCAGGGTTCTAAGCGCTGGGGTAGATAAGAAGTTAATCAGGCTGGACATGGTCCCTGTCCCTCATGGGGCTCAGGGTCTAAGTAGGAGGGGAAACAAATATTCATTTGTCTGCTATGTGACTTTGGGCAAGTCACTTAACTTCCTGTGCCTCAGTTACCTCATCTGTAAAATGGGGATAAAGACTGTGAGCCCCAGGTTGGACAACCTGATTACCTTGTATCTACCCCAGTGCTTAGAACAGAGCTTGGCACATAGTAAGCACTTACCAAATACCACCATTATTATTGTTATTTTACAGTTGAGGAAATTGAGGCACAAAGAAGTGAAGTGACTTGCCCAAGGAAACACAGCAAGCAAGTGGTGGAACTGGTATAAGAACCCAGGTCCTGACTCCCAAACCCATGCTTTTTCCACTAGGCCAGGCTGCTTCTCAGTTTAAAAAAGTAGAGAATATTCTGGTTGGCTTATGATGACACAGTTCATTATAGCTCTGGAAGTGAGCAGTCTCATGAAGTAATTTGTGGAACGAGCTGTTTCTGAAATGAATTCATTCTATAGAAGGAAGCTTCCTCTATACTCTTCTATAGAGTGCTCTGCATTTTAAAAGTTTGTAAACAATAATTATTTTTCTGTTATTTTTAAGGAGAGCAATGAGATGTATTCACATGCACAGAGTAATCGTTCCATAAATAGGATTGATTGATTCATGTCCTGAGACAACATAAACAAATTCCATTCTCCCTATAGAAATTTCAGTAAAACAATAACACTTATTGAGCACTCGCTGTGTGCAGACCACTGTACTAAACACTCAGGTGATTACAACTGAGTTAATAAACATGCTCCCTTTTTTCAAGAAGCCTATCACCATTACAGATAGGAGGAAGTAGAAGATGGGACTATGTTGACGAGTTAGTGCTTGAGCAGCACACTATGTAAACTGGTATATACAAGGGAGTTACAAGTTGTTGGTGTCGAGTCCCAAAATAAAAACCAAGTCGCAGCAATGTAGCAAAAGCAACATTAAATCCAGATCTGTAAGGATGAGGTCAGCCATAATCTGTTGCCCTAAAAGCGAGCTCAACCTCATCACGTTAAAGTGGGAGAGGTAGCTATTTATAGTTCGCGGAGGTCCTGCGGCTCCTTCACACCAGCAACAGATTCCAATTAAGTTTGGCTCCAGTTTTCTTATCGGACTACAAGGGGGGCCTGGAATTGATGTCAGGGAAGGGAGTGGCTGAAGTATGATTTAGGAAAACAAGGTGGATTAATGCAAAATGGAGACTGAAAACAAGATGGAGGAAAGCTGCTCTTGAGTTGGTTTCCCCATTGGAATACACAAGTGCATACTTGGTGCAGAAGTGCTGAAGTGGGAGTAGTGGAAACATAATTTAGGGTAAGAATAAACCCTTTTCAGGGTACGCTTATTGGAGGAGATGTGATTTCCAGAGGGCTTTGAAGACGGAGAAAGCTGTGGTTTGGTAGATTTGAAGGGGAGGAGTTCCAGGTAGAGGGAAGAGTGTGAGCAAGAGTTAAAAAGTGGAAGAGGCCAAACCGAGACAGAGTGAGTAGGTTAGTATGAGAGCAATGAAGAGTGCAGGCTGGGGTGCAGGGGGAGACGAGAGTGGATAAGCAGGAGGGAGAGAGCTGATTTGAAAGCCTTAAAGCCAATGGTTTCTGCTTAATGAGGAAAGGGATGGACAATAGTCAGAGGTTTGGGAAATATAATGTGTTCTGCGGTATACTGAGTTGGATGTAAAGCCCAAAGAATTAGCTAACACCTAGAGCACAGGTTCTGCAGAAGGAACTGAAACTTAACACTGTAGTGACAATCAGTCAATCATATTTGTGCACTCTCACTGTGTGCTAAGGACTTGGGAGAGCACACTATAGCCAAATTGGTAGACACTTTCTCTGCCCATAAGGATCTTACAAACTAGAGGGGGAGAAAATAAAATAAATTACAGACATGTATTTAAGCACTGGGGGGCTGAGAGTGGAGTGAATAAAGGGTACAAATCCTAGTGCAGGAATGACATAGATGGGAGAGGGAATAGGGGAAATGAGAACTTAATCAGGGAAGGTTTCTTGGAGATGTGCTATTAATAAGGCTTTGAAGCTGGAGAGAGTGATTGCTGGATAAGAAGGGGGAGAGTGTTGCAGGCCAGAGGCAGGATATGGGCAAGGAGTCAGTGGCGAGAAGAGATCAAGGTGCCGTGAGTAGGTTATTAGAAGAGTGAAGTGTGAAGAGTGGGTCCTAGTAGGAAATCAGGGAGGTAAGATGGGGCCAAGGTGATTGAGTGCTTCAAAGCCTATGGTAAGAAGTCTCTGTTTGATGCACAGGCAGATGGGCAACCACTGGAGGTTCTTGAGGAGTGGGGAGACATGGACAATGTTTTTTATTAGAAAAATGATCCTGGTACCAGAAGGAAGTATAGACTGGGATGGGAAGAGAAAGGAAGCTTGGATGTCAGCGAGGACGCAGACACAATAGTCAAGGCAAGATAGGAGGAGAGGTTGACTCAGTGTAATAGGAGTTTGAATGCAGAGGAAAGGGTGGATTTTAGCGAATTTGTGAAAGTTGAACCGACAGGTTTTGGTGACGGATTGAATATGTTAGTGACATCCTGACTCAGATGTAGTAAACCCACTTGGAGGAGGGGTGAGCACTGTCTTATGCTTGATGCTAAGTTCCTCGGGTTGCTTGTCTCCTGTTTGTAGCACATTTTGTTGTTAAAAATTGCCTACATTGATCTGGAAATGCGGTGGTCTGTGGAGAGGAGCAAATGCCCTTTCCTTAGGGTGGTCATTCATTGGATTTATCTGGACAGTCAAGTTTTCAGCTGGGCTGTTCTCTTTCCAGGACTGATATGGCATTGATTGCCTAGATGTCTGATAATTAATAATGATATTTGTTAACCGCTTACTAAGTGCCAAGCACTGTTCTAAGCATCGGAGTCGATCCGAGATAACCAGGTCAGGCGTACGGTCCCTGTATCACATGAGACAGTCTGTCTGATATTTTTATTTCAAGTCTGATATTTTTATTTTAAACACCAAGCCTTCCTCCACCTCAGCTCTTGCTGCCACATTCTGTAGCTTGGAGGTCAAACAGTCCCTGTGTAGTCACCTGGAAAATAGACTGCAGAATCCAATTACGTTTCACTTTTATCGGGTTGGCATTAGTGATCGGGGCAGTATTTTTCTTCGTGTCTTCGGGGTGTGGGGAATTTTATGCGGGAGCAGCAGCAGACCTTTGGAAAGCATCCTAGAATAACAGCAGCAGCAGCTCCGATACCAGATCTTCATATGGATCGTAAGCCTAGTGGATAGAGCACAGGGCTACGGGTTAGAAGGACCTGGATTCTAATCCTGGATCTGCCACTTGGTTGCCGTGTGACCTTAGGCAGGTCACTCCACTGTGCCTCAGTTAGCTCATCTATAAAATGGGGATTAAGACTGTGAGCTCTATATGAGACAGGCACTGTGTCCAACCTGCTTAATTTGTATCTACCCCAGTGCTTAGCACAGTGACTGGCACATAGTAAATGCTTAACAAATACCATAAAAAAAGAAGCAGTGTTTGTTTGTTTTATGGTACTTAATAAGTACCATTAAGTGCTTAGAAAAGCAGCATGGCTCAGTGGAAAGAGCCCGGGCTTGGGAGTCAGAGGCTCAATAAATTCCATTGATTGTTTGACTGATCTATCTCAGAGCTGAGTCCAGTGCCTGGCAGGGAGTAAGCGCTTAATAAATACCATTAAAATTATAATTGTGGTATTTATTCAGCACTTATTAATTGCCAAGTACTATGCCAATATCAGGGGTTGATACACGATAATCAAATCAAACACTGTCCCTGTCCTTCTGAGGTTTACAATAGAAATAGAAGGGAGAGCAGGTCTTTTAAAAAGGAGAAAACTCAGGCCCAGTGAAGTGAAGCAACTTGGCCAAGGTCACCCAGCCGGCAAATGGCAGGGCTGGGATTAGCACCCAGGTCTCCTGGCTTCCAGTCCTGTGCTCTATCCATCATTCGTTCAGTAGTATTCAATACTATTTATTGAGCGCTTACTATGTGCAGAGCACTGTACTAAGCGCTTGGAATGTACAAATCGGTAACAGAGACAGTCAGGCTATGCTGCGTCTCTCTAGATGAGCCCTGCAGGAGTTTGCACTACTTCTCTGTAGGATGGGCTTCGTTTAAGAAGATCGGGGATGGTGAAAGGTCGGTGGTTACGTGGCTGAGTGTTAGTGTACGGTAGTGGTACTGGGGAGGTTGGGTGAGTGGCAATATGGCTGAGTATCGGAATATGGTAGTGTGATGGTGAAGGCTGGGAGATTGGGTGGGTGGTGACAGGGTGGAGTGGTGCTCAGTGGTCATGGAGCCGAGGGTGGGTGGGAACATGGTGTGTGGTCATGGTCATAAACTGAGGGTTGGGAGGTTGGGTGGGGGGTGACATGGCTGCTTGTTGGCGTAAGGTCGTAAGGGTGGAGAGGTGGCAATATGGCTCAGTGTTGGTGTGGGGTCATGATGCTGAAGGTGAGGAGGTTGGGTGGATGGTGACAAGGCTGAGTGTCGATGTGTGGTATTGATCCTGAGAGAGGGGAGATTGGATGGATTAAAGGTGAGGGGTACATTTTGGGGGGAGGGGGCGCGGATGGACGGGGAAATGTTGCGGGAGTAAGTGACACAGGGACTTGTGCGGGGACTGAAAGCACAGGTGGAGTATATGCCTGGTAGAGGTTGAGAAGAGTGGCTATGCAGAAGTGTTCCATTCCCCGTTCTCTTCGATCGTAATGTTCTTCAGGGGATGGAAACCCTTGGCTCTCTCTCTGGGAAGAGCCAGGCTGCAGTTTATCTAGTTGAGAGATTGTCCGTAAATTGTAAACTCCTTGAGGGATGGACTGTATGTCTTGCAGTGCTTGGCACATAGTAAGCGCTTAACAAATACCATCATCATCATCGTCTTGCCGCAGCCGTATTCTGAATGTTTGAAACATTGCTCTGTATGTAGCAGGGATTCGGTAAATACTACTGATGGAAAGGGGAATGACTGCTGTGTATGGCTTAAGGATTTTCATTAAGAAAGCTGAGGCCGCCAGTGCAGGAATGGAGAATTAGATTGTGGGGGTGATCTGGGGTTGAGAGAATAAGAGCATATGAAGGACCGGGGGGCTTTAGGGGCACTGAGTCCATGAGAGAGGACGGTTCTCAGGGTGAGAGCCTTTGAGTGTTGGGAAGGCAGAAGGAAGGGCTAAGCCAATTGGAGACAGGCAAAGTTAGAAAAGAGTTGTATTGAGTAAGCTCATTGCAGGCAGGGAATGTGTCCCTGATATTCATTCATTCATTCATTTATTAATTTTTATTTATTAAAAATGTATTTATTAGGCACCTACTGTGTGCAGAGCACTTTACTAAGCTCTTCGAAAAGTTCAATACAACAGTAAAGAGTGATGATTCCTGCCCAAAACAAGCTCACCGTCTAGTGGGCAGGGACGCACACATCATATTGTACTTTCCCAAGCACTTATTACAGTGCTCTGCACACAATAAGCACTCAATAAATACGACTGACTGCCTGACTGATTGAGTCCCTGGCAGAGAATCAAATGGGACACTCTATCATCCATGCAGGCTTCCATTTCTGCCCCAACACCAAACCAATTACCCCGCTTGGGAATCTTGGGCCCTCCACCAAACCCTTCTGGCTCTCCCTGAGACTCCCCCTGAGAGTCAGAAGACCTGGGTTCTAATCCTATTTCTGTCAATTGCTTGCTATATGACTTAGGGGCAATTTAGCTTCTCTGTGCCTCAGTTTCCTCAACTGTCAAATAGGGATTAAGTGCCTGTTCTCCCTCCTACTTAGACTGCGAGCCCCATGTCGGGCAGGGTCTGGGTTCGGTCCAATTAACTTGTACTTACCCCAGCACTTAAACGTAAGCACTTAACAAATACCATTAAAAAAAATACTCCTCAGACTGGCTTTCCCAACTGCCCACCCAGTCAGTCGACACCGGCTCCGCAGTCTCTTTGAGGTGGAGGGGTAAATTCATCCTCAAAATGAAGTTCTCAAGCTTCGCTTTTTCTGAGGAAACCATCGGCCGAGCCCCATTCAGAGAACCAGGGGCCGTCCTCTCGCTGAGCCCTGGAGAGATACCGTGCTGCCGCAGGCCTAAAGTTAATAAATTTCTCCCTCCTCTGGGGGTAAGGAAAGCACTTCAAGTCTTTGAGACGAGAGCTACCGTCGGTGCCGGATGCTTGTTAAATGGACGAACGTGGCAAAACCGATTACCGAGACGTCTCTCTCCCAACAGGCCCTTTGCAGTAACAGCCTGCTAGAGTCAACCGACTATTGGCTTCAGAATCAGAGGACGCCCTGCCAAATTGGATTTGTGGAAGAAAAGGCAGAACATTGTGCCTCTGTGAGTACTCAAACCCTTGTCCTATGTCTGCGTTAATGAAAACATGGCCTCGGGCTTCAGGGGGTGAGTTTCGGCTAAATATGATTTGGGAAAAGTACCCTCTTGTAATCACAGAAAAGGAAATGCTTGAAGAAGTCGCTCGACCAAAACTTGGGAGTAAAATCAAACTCCCTTCATAGTAGTGTCCTCTCTGAACAGTTCAAATGGCTTTTCTATTACTTAGGTTGGTTGCCCTTGCATCTCAAACGATCCGTGGCATTTATTGAGCACTTTCTCTGTGCGGAATGCACCACAGTAGAGTTGGTAGACATGATTCTTCCCCAAAAGGAACTTACAGTCTACAGGGTGAGACAGACATTAAAATACATTACAGATCGGGGGAATGCCAGAGTATAAGGATATGTCAATCAAATGTATTTATTGAGTACTTACTGTGTGCAGAGCACTGTACTAAGTGTTTGGGAGAGTGCAAAAGAAAAATATAACACATACATTCCCTGACCACAGTGAGCTTACAGTCTAAAGGTGGGGGAGGGGAGGCTACAGCGTGGCTCAGTGGAAAGAGCCTGGGCTTGGGAGTCAGAGTTCATGGGTTCGAATCCCGGCTCTGCCCCTTGTCAGCTTTGTGACTGTGGGCAAGTCACTTAGCTTCTCTCTGCTTCAGTTCCCTCATCTGTAAAATGGGGATTAACTGTGAGCCTCACATGAGACAACCTGATGACCCTGTATCTCCCTCAGCGCTTAGAACAGTGCTCTGCGCATAGTAAGTGCTTAACAAATACCAACATTATTATTATTATTACTGAGTAATTTCAGTTGAACTAAGCACTGTATGATATGTTATGTAAGTGCTGTGGGGCTGGGGTGACTATCAAAGTGTTTAACCAATCAATGGTATTTGAGCACTTACAATGTGCAGCGCACTTTGCTAAGCACTTGGGAGAGTACAGTGCAAGAGAATTAGCAAACACGATCCCTGCCCATAATAAGAGTGGAGTCTTAAGTGAGGCTTAAGCCTCTTCCCTGGCCATAACAACCACCCTGCCGATGGTATTTATTGGGCACTTACTGTGTTCAGACCACTGAACTAAACGCTTGAAAGAGTACAATATAAGAATCAGCAGAAACATTGCTTGCGCACAGCAAGCTTACCCCCCTGGGAAACCCCTTTCCCCTTCCTGCCGGCTCCAAGGGAAGTGTTCCTGGCCAGCGGGCTTGACTGTGCTTGCCCTCCCTCTTTGCTCTGCAGCTCCTCAATGAGGCATTTGATCTGGCTTGACATGGTGGTCAGAGAGACACCAGCTGGTGTTCGCCCGGCAGAATTTCAAAGTCGTGAATGATCTGTAAATTCTGGGGGGAACCGGTGGCTTATTTTGAGGCTGTTCTGCATTGTGTCAAGTGCCTGGAGGGTTGTTTTTTTCTTTTATGGTGTTTGTTAAGTGCTTACCATGTGCCAGGCACTGTATTAAGTGCTGGGGTAGATACAAGCTAGTCAGGTTGGATCCAGGCCCTGTCCCACATGGGGCTCACCGTCTTGATCCCCATTTTACGACACGGCATACAGCACGGCGCCGTGGATTGAGCACGGGCTTGAGTCAGAAGGTCATGGGTTCTAATCCCAGCTTTGCCACTTGTCTACTGTGTGTCCTTGGGCAAGTCATTTAACCTCTCTGTGCCTCAGTTACCTCGTCTGTAAAAAGGGGATTAAGACTGTAAGCCCCACGTGGGACAACCTGATTGCCTTGTACCTACCCCAGCGCTTAGAACAGTGCTTGGCACATAGTAAGCGCTTAACAAATATCATCACTGTTGTTATTATTTTACCCATAAGGTGACTGAGACACCGAGATAAGTTTTTCTTTTCATAGCATTTGTTTACCAGGTTTGGCTGTTTCCAACCTGATTGGCTAGTATCTACCCCAGCACCAAGTACAGTGCTTGACATAAAGTAAGCACTTAACAAATGCCATCATCATCCTCATTATTTGTTAAATGCTTACTCTGTGCCAGGCACCGTGCTAAGCACAGGGATATATACAAATTAATCAGGTTGTACACAGTCCGCGTTCCACATGGGACTCACAGTGTTAATCTCCATTTTATAGATGAGGTGTGATAATGTATGGATCCGAAAGCCAGACAGTGAAAAGAACAAGATAGAAAGAGCATCGATGCTTTTGATATGCGGTGTTGGAGAAGGCTTTTGCAAATACCAAGGACTGCCTGAAAAACAAACAAATGGATTGTGGAGCAAATTAAGCCAAAGTGATCTTTGAAAAGCCAAATGATTCGATTTGTATCTACCCCAGCATCATCAGGAGGATTAACTCTCTTCTGGAGAAGACACTAATGCTAGGAAAAGTCCAGGGAAAACGTGGAAGAGGCAGCCCGGCTTCTAGATGGATAGAGACCATAACAACGATAACAGAAGAACCATATGAAATGTGGCAGATTATGGCAGAAGACAGGGTGTTCTGGAGAAACAATATCCATAGAGTAGCTATGAATCGGAAATAACATGATGGCACTTGATGATGATGATGATAATAATAACTGAGCCACAGAGAAGTTTAGTGACTTGCTCAAGGTCACACAACACACAAGCAATGCAGCTGGGATTAGAACCCAGGTCCTTTTGACTCTTAGTCCCATGCTCTATCTAGTAGGGCACACTGCAACATTAAATTTAAAAAAATCCATCCTTGGACCTTATTAAGCTGGGATTCTGTTTCCTGCTGGAACAGAGTGGAAGTCCTCAGTGAATGAATCAGTCGTTTTATTGAACGCTTACCGTGTGCAAAGCACTGTACTAAGTGATTGGGAGAGTACAATATAACAGATTTGAAAGTCAAATTTCCTGACCACACCGAGCTTTTAATGAGATTTTCTTATTTATTAGTAAGCAGGTTTTCCCAAAAACAGAGAGAATTTTAAATTTATCATTCTGAGAAGTTGGTGTGTAGTTTTTCTTTCCCCACACAAGTGATGTGGCCTTGATTAATAACATACTGTCTTTGTGCTGGAGGAGATGAGGAAATTAAAATATTTCAATTCAGAGAGCTAATTTTCAGTTTGAGAATGATGCTTTAAAATGAAACTTCAAGTAGGAAGCTCTCGAGGTTCAATTCTCAGTTTTGTTTTTGGGGTGTAGGGAAACTTTATACTTTGAAGTGGTTGATTTGAAGAACATCAGCTAGGTCGTCTTCCCCTGCTGTCCCCTCAGCTCTCCCTGGACTTCTAGGCTCTTATTCTCAAATGTCACCAGGCCTGCCAAGTGCTGAGGATGTTTCTACAAGCAGTATGAATCAATCGATAGATCACTGCCAATTATTGAGCGCTTATTATGTGCAGAGCACTGAGCTCTTGGGAGAGTACAATACAACAGAATTAGCCGACTCTTCGGAACAAAAACGAGTGACTTTCCGTCTTATTTGCTGGCAGCGGAGAGCGGGCTTTGAGGAGGGAGAGGGGAACTGTTTAGATGGGGGCAGCGGGCCAGACTCTGTAGAATTTGTTCTCAGCAATTGCCCCGTCCCCACCCTTATGTCCGAGACTCCCCACCCCCTAAGCGGGGTCTGGGCTCCCCTTGTCTGGCTGCCCACGTCTCCCACCCCACCCTGGACAGCAAAAGGAGCAGTTGATGAAGCAACCAGGGGTGGGTGTGAGGGGCATGTAGAACTGGCCCGGATGGGAGGAGGGGAGGTCAGACTGGGGGAGGAGATCAGAGGGCCCCCTTAGGGCAGGGGCTGAAGGACTTGGACAGAGGTACCCCCAAATCGACCTTCATTAGAGGATGGGGAGGAGTCCGGCCTGGGAAGCTCAGACCTGGCCGTGTAAGCTCCTTGTGGGCAGGGAATGTCTGCCAACTCTGTTATATTGTAACAATAATAATTATAGTATTTGTTCGTTCAATCAATCGTACTTATTGAGCGCTTACTGTGTGCAGAGCACTGTAGTAAGCACTTGGAAAGTACAATTTGGCAACAGATAGAGACAATCCCTACCTAACAGTGGGCTCACAGTCTAGAAGGGGGAAACAGACAACAAGACAAAACAAGTAGACAAGCGTCAGCACCATCGAAGTGCTTACTATGCATCAGGCACTGTTCTAAGCACGGGGGCAAATACAGGCTAATCGGGTTGGGCACAGTCCCTGTCCCACTCGGGACTCACAATCTTAATTCCCACTTTACAGATGAGGGAACTGAGGCACGGAGAAATGAAGTGACTTCCCCAAGGTCACATAGCAGGCAAGCACTTATTACACTGTTCTGTATATAGTAAGTGCTTAGTAAAGGTCACTAATTGATTGACACCCGCTCCCCCGCAGGGGGCCGGGGTGAGGAGGAGGTGGGTCCAATGGTATCTCAGGAGACAGGAATCCTCTCTCCTTAGGAGAAACCCTTATATTGTACTCTCCCAAGCGCTTAGTACAGTGCTCTGCACATAGTAAGAGCTCAATAAATACCATGGATTAGTTGATTGAAACGGATGTCCAAAGAGGGGCGGGGCTGAGCCGATCACTGAGAGGAAAAAGTTTCTCCCCGAGGAGGGGAAGATGGCTGTGACATCCCTGGGATTCCCTCTGCCACCCTCCTGTTGTGGCAACCATGCCACATCCTAAGATTTTTTCATTCATTCATTCAATAGTATTTATTGAGCGCTTACTATATGCTGAGCACTGTACTAAGCGCTTAGAATGTACAAATCGGTAACAGATAGAGACAGCCCCTGCCCTTTGACGGGCTTACAGTCTAATCGGGGGAGAAGGTTTCTAGGCCAGAATGGTTCTTTAGCTCCTGTCTGTAGACTGCCTGCAAATTGCTGACGGTTTGCAACCCTGACTGCCCTCATTTCTCTGAGGAACAGAGAAGTAGAGGACACTGAAAAGAAACCAAGTTTGGTTCAGATGGCTAGAGAGAGTTTGGCTGTTGGAGACTGGGCTTTGGGGCTCCTGAAGAATAGACTTTGTGATGTCACCAGGTTCTGCCCCTCTCATGCACAAGAGTCTCTGGCCGAGAAACCCACCGCTAACATGAATAGGGGGCTCACGATATAAGGGGGAGGAAGAACAGACATTTAAGCATGGCCTACTGGAAAGAGCACGGGCCTGGGAGTCAGAGGACCTGAGTTTTAGTCAAGGATCTATTCTGGGTGATAGTGGGTGCCTACTACATGCTGCACATAAATCAGTCTTCTGGGTCCCCTGTCCTTTTTACTTTAAATTAACTCTCTTGGGGAGCTCACCTGGGTTCATCTTCCACTTCTGTGTAATGACTCTTCGAGACTGTGAAGCTGTTCTGGGCAGGGATTGTCTCTATTTGTTGCTCAATTGTACTTCCCAAGCGCTTAGTACAGTGGTCTGCACACAGTAAGCGCTCAATAAATAGGATTGAATTGAATTAACTCCCAAAGCTACCTTTCTGGCCCAGACCACTCATGTGCTCTGCCATTTGCCCGCTGTGTGTTGTTGGGCAAGTCACTTCACTTCTCTGTGCCTGTTACCACATTTGTAAAAGGGGAATTAAGACTGTGAGTCCTATGTGGGACATAAACTGTATCCAATCTGATTAGCTTGTATCTACCTTAGAGCATAATACAGTGCCTGACACATAGTAAGTGCTCAACAAATGCCATTAACAAAAGGCATTTATTGAGAACTTACACTGCTTACCGTCCAACTTCCCCTCTACCTTCAAACATGCCGACTCTCCCCCATCCTAAAAAAACCTTCCGTTGACCCACTGCCCCCTCCAGTTATCGCCCCATCTCCCTTCTACCCTTCCTTTCAGAACTCCTGGAGTGAGTCATCTACACCCGCTGCCTCAAATTCCTCTCCTCCGACTCTCTCCCGGACCCCCTCCAATCTGGCTTCTGTCCCCTTCATTCCACCAAAACCGCCCTCTCAAAGGTCACCGGTGACCTTCTTCTTGCCAAATCCAATGGCTCCTACTCCATCCTTATCCTCCTCGACTTCTCAGCTGCCTTTGACACTGTCAGCCATCCCCTTCTTCTCAACACCTTATCCAACCTTGGCTTCACTGACTTCATCTTCTCCTGGTTCTCCTCTTATGCCTCTGGCCATTCATTCTCCGTCTCCTTCACGAGCTCCTCCTCCCCCTTCCATTCCCTAACTGTAGGGATTCCTCAGAGTTCAGTTCTTGCTCCCCTTCTGTTCTCCATCTGTACTCACTCCCTTGATGAAATCATTCACTCCCACGGCTTCAACCATCATCTCTACGCAGATGACACCCAAATCTCCATCTCCTCCCCTGTTCTCTCCCCCTCCCTCCAGGCTCGTATCTCCTCCTGCCTTCAGGACATCTCCACCTGGATGTCCTCCCGTCACCTAAAACTCAACATGTCCAAGACTGAGCTCCTCATCTTCCCTCCCAAACCCTGTCCTCTCCCTGACTTTCCCGTCACTGTGGACGGCACTGCCATCCTTCCTGTCTCACAAGCCCGCAACCTTGGTGTCATCCTTGATTCCGCTCTCTCATTTACCCCACGAATCCAATCCACCACCATAACCTTCCGGTCTCACCTTCACAGCATCACCGAGATCCACTCTTTCATCCCCATCCAAACTGCTACCTTGTTGGTACATTCTCTCATCGAATCCTGATTGGATTACTGCATCAGCCTCCTTTCTGTTCTCTCAACCTCCTGTCTCTCCCTGCTTCAGTCTATACTCACTCTGCTGCCTGGATTACCTGTCTACAGAAAAGTTCTGGGCATGTCATCCCCCTCCTCAAAAATCTCTAGTGGTTGCCTATCAACCTCCATATCAAGCAAAAACTTCTCACTATTAGCTTCAAAACTCTCCATCACCTTGCCCCTCTTACCTCACCTCCCTTCTCTCCTTCTACAGCCCAGCCCGCACACTCCGCTGCTCTGGTGCTAACCTTCTCACTGTGCCTCATTCTCCCCTTCCCGCCCTCGCCCCCTATTCCACATCCTACCGCTGTCCTGGAATGCCCTCCTTCCTCAAATCCACCAGTCACACTTCCTCCCTACTGAAAGCTCACCTCCTCCAGGAGGCCTTCCCAGACTAAGCCCCCCTTTTCCTCTGCTCTACCCCTCCCTCACCTCACAGCACTTGTGTATATATAAGAAGCAGAGAAGCAGTGTGGCGCAGTGGAAAGAGCACGGGCTTTGGAGTCAGGGCTCATGAGTTCGAATCCCAGCTCTGCCACTTGTCAGCTGTGTGACTGTGGGCAAGTCACTTAACTTCTCTGTGCCTCAGTTCCCTCATCTGTAAAAATGGGGATTAAGACTGTGAGCCCCACGTGGGACAACCTGATTCCCCTGTGTTTACCCCAGCGCTTAGAACAGTGCTCTGCACATAGTAAGCGCTTAACAAATACCAACATTATTATTATTATTATTATATACAAATTTATCCTATTTATTTATATTAATCATAATAATCGTATTTGTTATGCACTTACTATGTGTGAAGCACTGTTCTTAGCGCTGGGGGTGGGGTGGTACAAGGTGATCAGGTCATCTCACGTGGGGCTCACAGTCTTAATCCCCATTTTACAGATAGGCAACTGAGACACAGAGAAGTTAAGTGACTTGCCCAAAGTCACACAGCTGACAAGTGGTGGAGCTGGGATTAGAACCCATGACCTCTGACTCTCTAGCCCGTCTTCTTTCCACTGAACCACGATGCTTCTCTGTGCATATCTATAATTCTATCGATTTATATTGATGCTATCGACGCCTGCTTATTCGTTTTGATGCCAGTCACCCCCCTTCTAGACCGTGAGCCCATTGTTGGGTAGGGATTGTCTCTGTTGCTGAATTGTACTTTCCAAGAGCGTAGTGCAGTAGTCTGCACACAGTAAGCACTCGATAAATAAGATGAATGAATGAATATACTGTACTAAGTGCTTGGGAGAGTACAATACATCAAGGTCGGTATAATGCTCCCTGCCCACAGTGAGCTTACATATGAGAAAACAGACTTGGAGGCGTTAAATGACTTTGTCTGCCAAATGTCTGCTGTGTGACCTAAAGCAAGTCACTTAACTTCTCTCTCTCTCAGTTTCCTCAACTGTAAAATGCGGATTAAATACACCCGTTCCCCCTCCCACTTAGACAGTGAGCCTGACGTGGGGCAGGGACTGTGTCCAATCTAATTAACATGTATCTCCCCCAGTACTTAGAACGGTGTTTGGCACATAGTAAGCGCTTAACAAATACCATTAAAGAAAAAATAGTGGCAGAGGTGGAATTAGAACCTAGGTCTCTCAGGCCTGTGCTCTTTCCACTGGGCCACACAGCTCCCTGGGCCTGGATCCTCCTCTTTGTCATTCAATATTATTTATTGAGCGCTTACTATGTGCAGAGCACTGTACTAAACGCTTGAATGATGCCGGTATTTGTTAAGCGCTTACTGTGTGCCAAGCACTGCTGTAAGTGCTAAGGTAGATACAAGGTAATTAAGTTGTCCCACATGGGGCTCACAGTCTTAATCCCCATTTTACAGATGAGATAACTGAGGCATAGAGAAGTTAAGTGACTTGCCCGAAGTCACGCAGCTGACAAGCGGCAGGGCCGGGATTAGAACCCACGACCTCTGACTCCCAAGCCCAGGCCCTCTCCGCTAAGCCTTGCTGCTTCTCATAGTCCGGGCAGGATGAGCGGTTCTTGTTGAGAGCTGCCTGTTAAGTAATAAATCTGCATTATAACTCGCAGGAGGATTTATACTCCCAAACCCCCAAAACGAATCTGAAATAACTGAGGTGTTAAAGGATCTCTGAGAAGTACTGACGTTGGCTCCTGAGAGACATTAAAGGTTCTGGTGCACATCTTTAAAGAATCAGAATCACGACTCACGCACACAGGGGTTTAATTCGAGAAGACAGAGAATAAACAACAGAGGGGACAAACCAATAGAAAATTGCAAACTGCCGGCTAGATCCTCCATCCTTCAATCTTTCTCGTCGCCTCGCTACACTGTAAGCTCTTTTCTAGCTTGTACGATTGTTATGGGCAGGGACCGTGTCTGCTAATACTCTTGAATTGTGCTCTCCCAAATGCTTAGTACAGTGCTCTGTGCATAATAAGCTCTCACTAATTACCATTGATGCACTGATCTGCTATAGACTTCTCTGAGAAAGCGAGCTCCCCATCTTCTCTTTCCCTTCCTTCTTTCCTACTCCTCTTCGTCCCCCTCCCCGTTTTAGTATCTTTTCCTCTTGCTCCTGGTCATTTTGCCAAGGGGCTGCCCAGGCCAGGCTCTGTGGCAGGGGAAGAAAGGCTGGCAGGCCTGGAGGAAGACGAGAGGAGTTGTGGTTTCTAAATGAACCCTCCAACTCAGCCGTTTTTCACTCGCTCCGGCTAACTATAACGCAGCCATTTTCCACTCGACAACTCCTTTATTCCCTCATTCGCTCCTAGACCCCAAATCCTGCCAAATTCTTCAGACCTTCAATTCTCCCCTGGGATTATTAGCCTTCCCACCGCCTCTCTCCTTTAAGCCCTGATGACGTTGCCAGCTACTTTGTTGGGAAAATTGAAATAGTCAGTCATGGACTCCCCGAAGTAATAGCAATACTAATGATAATAATAATGATCTATGGTATTCGTTAAGCACTTACTGTGTGCCAAGCACATAGTAGGTACAACATAATCAGGTTGGAAATAGTCTCTATCCCACATGGGGCCCTCAGCCTAAATAGAACAAGTATTTACATCCCCAGTGTACAGATGAAGAATGGAGACGTCGAGAAGTTAGGTGACTTCTCCAAGGTCACACAGGAGGCAAGTGGCGGAGCTGGGATTAGAACCCAAGTGCTCTCCAGATCCGTATGCTATTTCCACTACATCATGCCGCTTCCAAGTTTTCCCATTATTCATTCAGTAGTATTTATTGGTATTTGTTAAGCGCTTACTGCGTGCAGAGAGAGCACTGTTCTAAGCGCTGGGGTAGATACAGGGGAATAAGGTTGTCCCACGTGAGGCTCATAGTTAATCCCCGTTTTACAGATGAGGTAACTGAGGCACAGAGAGGTGAAGTGACTTCCCCCCAATCACACAGCAGACAGAGCTGGGATTCGAACCCACGACCTCTGACTCCCGAGCCCGGGCTCTTTCCACTGAGCCACGCTGCTTCTCTGCTTTATTGAGCACTTACTATGTGCAGAGCACTGTTACTTCCTCAGCACAGTACTGCCGTTTCCTTACATCTCGTTCTCTTGCCGTGAGGGAATCTGTCCTGGGTGATAGCGGGTGCCTACTGTAGTGCATCACATAAATCATTGTTCTGGGTCCCCTGGTCCTTTTACTTTAACTCTCTCGGGGAGCTCACCTGCTAACCTGACTTCATCGTCCACTTCTGCGTGGGAAGCAGCGTGGAAAGAGCACGGGCTTGGGAGTCAGAGGTCATGGGTTCGAATCCCGGCTCTGCCCCTTGTCAGCTGTGTGACTGTGGGCGAGTCGCTTAACTTCTCTGTGCCTCAGTGACCTCATCTGTAAAATGGGGAGGAAGACTGTGAGCCCCACGTGCGACAACCTGATTACCCTGTATCTACCCCCGCGCTTAGAACAGCGCTCTGCACGTAGTAAGCGCTTAACAAATACCAACATTATTATTCCAGGCAACGACTCCCTAAGCTACCTTTCTAACCCGGACCTCCCATCTAATTTACAATCCCACATCTTCTCTTATCTCCAGGACATCGCTACGTGATTATCTCCAGGACACGGTAGATTTAAAACAGAGCTATTGGTTTTTCCCCATATTACCCACTCTTCTCCTCCTAACTTCCCCACTTGCTCCATCCCAGAAGTCCGTGACCTCGGTGTCATCTTGGGTTGCTCCTCACTGCCTTTCGATTCCCATTTTCAATCTGGAGAAGCAGCATGGCCTAGTGACCTGGGAGTCAGGAGGCCTTGGATTCCAATCCTGGCTCTGCCACTTGTCTGCTGTGTGACCTTGGGCAAGTCACTTCGCTTCTCTGTGCCTCAGTTACCTTAGCTGTAAAATGGGACTAAGACTGTGCACCCTTTATGGGACAGGGGCTGTGTCCAACCTGATTAACTTGTCTCTACCCCAGTGCTTAGTTCAGTGCTTAGTTCAGGTCCTGACACATCATAAGCGCTTAACAAATACCGTGAAAAACAAAAATCTGCAGCCAAATCTTGCCAGTTCTTCCTACGTAACATCTCCTGGATCAATCCCTTCCTTTCCATCCCAACAGCTTCCACCCTGGTCCAAACTGTGATCACAGAAAAGAGTAAGGATGGAAGCCCCGAGAAGCAGCATGGCCTAGTGGCAGGAGCATGGGTCTGGGAGTCAGAGGTCCTGGGTTCTAATTCTGACTCCACCAAGTACCTGCTGTGAGACCTTGGACAAGTCACTTAACTTCTCTGTGCCTCAGTTCCCTCATCTTTTAAATGGGGACTTCAATACCTTCTTCCCCTCCTATTTAGTCTGTGGGCCTCGTGTGGGACCTGGCGATCTTGTATGTACCCCAGTGCTTAAAACAGTGCTTGGCACATAATAAGTACTTAACATATACCACAATTTTAATTATTAGTATTAGCAACTAGACTGTTGAGATTGTGAGCCCCATGTGGGACAGGGATTGTGTCCAACCTGATTTGCTTGTATCTACCCCAGCGCTTAATACAGTGCTTGGCACGTAGGAAGCACTTAAATACTACAAGTATTATTATTATTGCCTCAGCCTCCTCTCTGGCCTCCTGTTTCTCTCTCCATTGTAATCTCCACTGCTTCGATCATGTTATCAAAGCCTAACGCGCTGCACTTCTCAAACCCCCCCCACTGACTTCATGTGTCCTGTACTCTCCCAAGCACTTAATAAAGTGCTCTACACATAGTAAATGCTCAATTAATATCATCTATGATGAAACCAGCTCTCTTCATTCCTCCCCACCCAACCTTCTAGCTGTATCTTGTTCTCGCCTCTCCCGTTTCCGCCTCTCTTCCTTCACCTATGCTGTTCCCCAAGCTGGAACTCTCTCCCCGCTGAAATCTGACCGATCACAGCCTTCTCCACATCCACAGACCTCCTAAAATCCCTCCTCCTACAGCCAGACCTAGCCACTTGGTTCCTGAATCCCAAATCATACTTCCCAACTACTAACCATTGTCAACATCAATGGCAAGTCAAGATTTTTCGCCCTGAAAGGCTGGTGCAGCACCACCGTCCTTCCCGTCTCACAAGCCCTTAACCTTTGCATCCGCCTAGGCTCAGATCTCTCATTCCATCCACATATACTATCGGTCACAAAACTGTAGGTTCTACCTTGACAAAATCGCTAGAATCCACCCCTTTCTCTCCATCCAAACTGCCCCCGCCGCCCCGGTATGAGCACTTGCCATATCCCGCCTCGACTTCTGCGTCAGCCTCCTGGCTGACCTCTCTGCCTCCGGCCTTTACTTTCTCTAGTCTATACTTCAGTTTGTTGATGGATCAGTTTTCTGAAAAAGCATTCTGCCGACACCTGCTCATTTCTCAGAAACCTCCAGTGGTTGCCCAGCCATCTCTGCATCAAACAGATACTCCTGACCATCAGTATTAAGGCATTCAATCAGCTCCCCCACTCCTATCCAATCTTGCTAACCTATTACAACCCATCCCACTACCTACTCTCTTCTAACATCAACCTACTCATCTGATCTTTCTTGCCACTGACACTTCGCTCATGTCCTCCCTCCTAACTGGAACTCCCTCCCCCTTCATAGCCTACAAACCACGGCTCTCCATTTTCAAAGTCCTGCTAAATCATATCTCCTCCAAGAAGGCTTCCCTAACTAACCTCTCATTTCCCTAAAGCACTTGGGTCTTTACTTTCTAAACACTTCAGTCCTCACCCCACCCCCACCGGACTGATGTGCATCTGCTTATACCCTGCCACTTTTCCTATCTGCAATTTCTTTTAATGTGTGTCTGTCCCGCTAGTTTGCAAGCTCTTTGAGAGCAGGGATCATGTCCACTAACTCTATTGTATTGCACTCTCCCAATCACCTAATAACAGTGTTCTGCACAGAATAAGCATTCAATATATACTCTTAGTTGATTGAGCAACGTAGTTCCACTGCGTGGCACCAATGAGGAGTATATGTGTCGGCAGAACACCCATGCAGCCATTTTATAGGGAGCTAGAAGGGGTCCCCTGCAAGCCTGGAATAAATGATGGAATGAAACACCATCTCAAACAATTTGCTCAGAGACCACTGAGGCGCCAGACCAGCCAGCCCCTCATGGTTGAGATAATGTCATTCAGACAATCAATAGTATTTACTGAGCACTGCCCTCTAGACTGTAAGCACCTTGTGGGCAGGAAATGTGTCTACCGACTTGTACTCTCCCAAGCACTTAGTACAGTGAAAAACAATAATAATAATAATTGTGGTATTTGTGAAGCACTTCCTATATGTCAGGCACTGTACTAAGCGCTGGGGTATACAAGGTAATTGGGTTGGATATAGTCCCTGTCCCACACTGGGCTCACAGTTTTAATCCCCATTTTAAAGATGAGGTAACTGAGGCACAGAGAAGTGAAGTGACATGCCCAAGGTCACACATCAGACCCGTGGCAGATCCGAGATCAGAACCTGCCCGAGCTCTCTCCATTAGGCCACGTTGCTTCCCTAATGCTCAGTAAGTGCTCATGAATAAGATTGATGAGTACTTGGAACAGTACCATGCAACAGAGTTGGTAGACTTATTCCCTGCCCATAAAGAGCTTACAGTCTACCAACTCTGTTGTATGGTACTCTTCCAAATGCTTAGTACAGTGCTCTGCACATAGGAGATGCTCAAAATTTACCACTCATTGACTTATGGGCTGTAATTAGGAGAGTGATTGCTTTCCTCAAGCAAAAGCTTTGTGATGAATGGGATAACATGAGTTAGGCTTGAAAGCGGACAGGGTTTGTAAGGGGCAAACCCATTAACACAGCAAAGAGCCATTGAGAAATAGCATGGCCTAGTGGAAAGGACACAAGCCTGGGAGTCAGAAGGACCTGGGTTCGGATCTCGGCTTCAGTTGCCTGCTGTGTGACCTTGGGGAAGTCGTTTAACGTATCCTTGCCTCAGTTACCTCATCTGTAAAAGGGAATTAAGACTGTGAGCCCCATTTTCCTCTACTCCTCCTCCCCTCCCCATCTCCTCAACTCCCTCCCTCTGTTCTACCCCACTCCCTGCCATGTATTCTATTTATTTTACTAATGATATCATATATCTATAATTCTGTTTATTTATATTGACGCTATTGATGCCTGTTTACTTGTTTTGTTGTCTGTCTCCCCCTTTCTAGACTGTGAGCCTGTTTTGGGGTAGGGATTGTCTCTGTTTGTTGCTGAATTGTATTTTCCAAGCACTTAGTGCTCAATAAATACGATTGAATGAATGTCCAACCTCATTACTTTGTATCTCCCCCAGTGCTTAGAACCGTGCCTGGCACGTAGTGAATGCTTAATCCAAAACCAAAAAAAATTCATGCAGACAATGAGGAAAGGTGTTTTGATCAAGAATTGGTCAATTCAGGATAGAGAAGCAGAGTGGCTCAGTGGAAAAGAGCCCGGGCTTGGGAGTCAGAGGTCATGGGTTTGAATCTCGGCTCTGCCACTTTTTAGCTGTGTGACTGTGGACAAGTCACTTAACTTCTCTGTGCCTCAGTTACCTCATCTATAATATGGGGATGAAGACTGTGAGCCTCACGAGGGACCACCTGATTACCCTGTATCTACCCCAGCGCTTCGAACAGTGCTCTGTACACTGAAGTGCTTAACAAATGCCAACATTATTATTATTATTATTTTGCACACATCAATAGGATCTCACTGTCAGGACCGTCATTTTCCAAGTGATGCATATGTAAATTCAGTGGTTTTATCGGTGTGACTGACAGTGTGGCCGACAAGTCTAATGGGTGACTGACAGTTCCTTCTGCATTCTTGTACTTAGAGAGACTGTCCCCCTCCCCCAGGGCTGGGCCCTGTTTTCGTTGGTCCCCTTTTTACGTCATTACCTTGTCAAAGTCTCTGCTTCAAACGCATCTCTCCATTTATAATTGTATTATGTCAGGCACGTCTGACTTCTCCCAGGTGTTAAATGGCAATGAGGGCTTGCGTCATTAATGTTTCTTCTGCTCTCCCTGCTTAGAATTTCCCCCATTGAAGCTGATCACAAAACTGCTGTTTGAGAATCCTGCTTGTCACTCATTCTCTTCAGCTTGCCAGAGAAAGGACTCTCATGGGTGACAGTGAGTGCCTAGTATTGTGCAAAGATGTGATGTGAAGATCATCACTTCAGTCTCAAGGAACTGACTATGTTCAGGGCCGTCATTGTTTGTAACTTTGCCCTGATGTATGTAGGCGTATGCACATACAAATATACACTCATACTCGTGTCTCTCTCTCTTTCTCCCTCTCTCTCTCTATATCTCTTCCCTTCCTGGTTGAGTAACGGCAAGCTTTAAAAATGCCCGTCTTCTCTGGCCAGAAGTTTCAGATTCATTTGTCAGTCTCGAACATTAATTCAAAGTCACCTCAAAAAACAGAGCAGCGTTAACTTTCTGTTCAACTCACTCTCCAATGGCTTCTTCCCCTTTGCCCTCAAACATGCCCATGTCTCCCCCATCCTAGAGAAACCCTCTCTTGACCCCACTTCCCCTTCCAGTTATCGCCCTATCTCCCTCCTATCCTTCCTCTCCAAACTCCTAGAACGAGTCATCTACACTCGCTGCCTTGAATTCCTCAACTCCAACTCTCTCCAGGACCCCCTGCAATCTGGCTTCCGTCCCAACGCTCTACCGAGATGGCTCTCTCTAAGGTCACCCGTGACCTCCTTCTTGCCAAATCCAATGGCTCCTACTCTATCGTAATCCTCCTCGACCTCTCGGCTGCCTTTGACACTGTCGACCATCCCCTTCTCCTTCACACCTTATCTCACCTTGGCTTCACGGACTCCGTCCTCTCCCGGTTCTCCTCTTATCTTTCTGGGCGTTCCTTCTCGGTCTCCTTCGCGGGCTCCTCCTCCCCCTCCCATCCGCTAACTGTAGGGGTTCCTCAAGGGTCAGTTCTGGGCCCTCTTCTGTTCTCCATCTACACTCACTCCCTTGGTGAACTCATTCGCTCCCACGACTTCCACTATCATCTCTATGCAGATGACACATAGATCTCCATCTCCTCCCCTGTTCTCTCCCCCTTCCTTCAGGCTTGTATCTCCTCCTGCCTCCGGGACATCTCCACCTGGCTGTCTGCCCGCCACCTAAAACTCAACATGTCCAAAACTGAGTTCCTTATCTTCCCTTCCAAGCCCTGTCCTCTTGCTGACTTCCCTGTCACCGTGGATGGTACGACCATCCTTCCCGTCTCTCAGACCCACAACCTCGGCATCATCCTTGACTCAGCTCTCTCATTCACCCCACACATCGGATCCATCACCAAGATCTACCGGTCTCAACTTTATAATATCGCCAAGATCCGCCCTTTCCTCTCCACCCAAACGGCTATCTTACTGGTATAGGCTTTCATAATATCCCGGCTGGATTATTGTGTCAACCTTCTCTCTGATCTCCCTTCCTCCCGTCTCTCCTAGCTCCAGTCTGTTCTTCATTCCGCTGCCCAGATCATCTTCCTGCAGAAACGCTCTGGGCCTGTCACTCCCCTCCTTAAAATCCTCCAGTGGTCGCCTATCAACCTCCGCACGAAACAAAAACTTCTCACTCTGGGCTTCAAGGCTCTCCATCACCTTGCCCCCTCCTACCTCTCCTCCCTTTTGTCTTTCTACTGCCCACCCCGCACGCTCCGTTCCTCTGACGCCCACCTCCTCACTGTCCCCCGTTCTCGCCTGTCCCGCCGTCGACCCCTGGACCACGTCCCCCCTCTGGCCTGGAATGCCCTCCCTCCTCACCTCCACCAAACTAACTCTCTTCCCATCTTCAAAGCCCTACTGAGAGCTCACCTCCTCCAAGGGGCCTTCCCAGACTGAGCTTCCCCTTTTCCCTCTGCTCCCTCTCTGCCCCCCTTCACCTCCCCTCAGCTAAGGCCCCTTTCCCCCCTTTCCCTCTGCTCCTCCCCCTCTCCCTTCCCCTCCCCTCAGCACTGTGCTCATTTGTATATACTTTTATTACCCTATTTATTTTGTTAATGAGGTGTACATCACATCCCCTTGATTCTATTTATCATGATTAAGTTGTCTTGTTTTTGTCCATCTGTCTCCCCCGATTAGACTGTGAGCCATCAATGGGCAGGGATGGTCTCTTTCTGTTGCCGAACTGTACATTCCAAGCGCTTAGTATAGTGCTCTGCACATAGTAAGTGCTCAATAAACATTATTGAATAATGATTATTGAATTATTAAATATTGAATTATTAAATATTATTGAATAATGAATGTTTGCGCCCCTGGACATGTGAGGGGTCAGGATCAATCTGAACTTGCCCAGGAGCCTGAAAACTGTCTTTTCAAGAAGTTCTCTAAGTGGTAGGTAGTGTGGCTCATTGGAAAGAGCCCGGGCTTGGGAGTCAGAGGTCATGGGTTCGAATCCTAACTCTGCCACTTGTCAGCTGTGTGACTATGGGCAAGTCACTTCACTTCTCTGTGCCTCAGTTACCTCATCTGCAAAATGGGGATTAAGTCTGTAAACCTCAAGTGGGACAACCTGATTCCCCTGTATCTACCCCAGCGCTTAGAAGTGCTCTGCACATAGTAAGCGCTTAACAAATACCAACATTATTATTATTATTATTATTATTATTATTAACTGAGTTGAGATTATTTGAGGGAGGGCACTGTTTTCAATAGTTTCTTAAATCCTTCCCTTTTCTAGAAATCAAATCTGGCCAATTGTTAGCGGAAGAAAGAGAGACCCGTCATCTCGTAGATTATCCCAGTTGCTATAAGTGGTGATACTTTTCACATCTGTGGTCATGATTCTAGGTGGATATTGCTGTCCAGCTTTGAAAAATCATTTCTGTCTTCCTTTGCAAAATATTTGCATTTCTTCTTCCAATCAGTCCTTAGATGTTTTCTTTTATCATTTCAGGTTTGCTTCGTGAACCTCGATGCAAACCCAGAAAGCAGCAGCAGTGATCTTGCTCATCAGGTAATATATTTAAAAATAGAATTTCAGTGCTAATCTAAAAAAAAAAAATTGGAGAAAACCAGCTTGATTTAGTGACCTGAGTTTTCCAATTCTGCCAATGTTGCATATTTTGCAGCTAAACTCATTCTAGGCTTGGTTTCCATCTGGTTCATTTTTATGACTCAGAACAACTGCCTCCTTTTCATTTTTTCATTATCAAGCAAGTAAGACAGATTTTGACATTTTGACATTCTATTTTAATGTGATTCTTCTAAGCTATTAAAATAAAATCCCTTAATTTGATTTTAAATTTCCCAGTGGGTAATCCTGTTAATATTTCAAAGGTCTGATTACACAGATTATAAAGTGAAAATAGCTTTTTTGTTTGTTTGCCTTAAATTCAGGAGCAGATTCGATGAGTTGAGAAGCAGCATGGCCTAGTGGAAAGAGCATGGGTTTGGAAATCCGAGGACTTGAATTCTAATCCTGGCTTTACCGTGTCCCTGCTGTGTGACCTTGGACAAGTCACTTTACTTCTATGGGCCTCAGTTAGATCATCTATAAAATGGGAATTAAGACTGAGCCCCATGTGGGACTTTGTCCAACTTATCTTGTATCAACCTTAGCGCTTAGTAAAGTGCCTGGCACATAGTAAGAGCTCAACAAATACCATACCAAAAAATAAGAGATGAACATCGGGGCAGCCATTTTGTTTATAACTTTATTTTGGTCTCCAGAGTGAAAGATAATATGAACCCAAGGAAAAATATGCCTTCTCCAAGTGGATTTACTTTCATCATCAATCGGTCAAGTTTTAGAACCAGAAAACTCATAACCATACTTTTAAAGCATACTTTTAAAGCACAGTAATGCTAGTGATAGCATTTATTAAGCACTTACTACCTGAAAAGCACTGTGCTACCTACAAGAAAATCAGAGCGGACATGGTCCTTATCCTACATGGGGCTCACAGTCTGTGAAGCAGAAAGACAGGTATTTTACCCCCATTTTACAGATGCAGAAACGGAGACACCAGGAGGTTAAGTGGTTTGCCCAAGGTCAAAAAATAAATAAGTGGCAGAGGTAGAAATAGAACTTGCTCGCTTGACTTGCAGTCTCCTGCTCCTCATACCTAGGCCACATTTCCTTCTTGTCAAACAAGCTTGAGAATGAGATGATGATGATGGTATTTGTTAAGCACTTACTATGGGCCAAGCACTGTTCTAAGCGCTGAGCACTAAGAGTTGACTTCAACCCTCAAAGGTGGCTCTCCTACATAGTCGCACCCAGGGATGTACGTACAATTCTCATGAGCATTCCGTATTCCCTGCCCGTCCTCTAGACTGTAAACTCGTTCTCAAGACTGTAAGCTTATTGTGGGCAGAGAATATGTCTGTTTATTGTTATAGTGTATTCTCCCAAGAGCTTAGTACAGTGCTCTGCACACGGTAAGCACTCAATAAATACGATTGAATGAATGAAAGGGGGGCAAGACCCACCGGGCCGGTAATACGATTGCCACCAGCCAGCACTGCCCCTGTCCACTTTTCAGTGCTCTGGCTCTGTGCCCTCCTGGGCCCCAAGTTTAGGGAGTGAGAAGCCCAAGTTCTGAGTTCCTGCAGAGCCATCACTGAATGACAGGATTTAAGGATGTGCACATTAGTGTGGAAGGTAGGAGTGAATATCAAGCGTGTCAAGAGTAGAGCTCCAAGGTTATAGCCCTAAAGTCATTTTAACGCCTCGAATGGTTTAGCTCTTGCTCTGAGGAAGTGGTTGGCATTTTTCAGTTTTCAGACCCCATGTTCATCTTCCGCCCTGCAGAAACTCGTCAGTGTGTCACCGGATCTTCCGAAGCTCATCAGCTCTGGGAACATCCAACAACCGAAAGAAAATGAAATCGTCCTCCTGAGTGGGTTACCATCATCGAGAAATCTTCAGGCTGACCTTGAAGTCTCCCAGGTAAGGAGAGAAGGCCTCAGGTTGGGTCCCATGACTTTGAGAGAACCATTTGTTCATTCAGTCATATTTATTGGGCGCTTACTGGGTGCAGAGCACTGTACTCAGCACTTGGGAGAGTACAATATAACAATAAGCAGACACATTCCCTGCCCACAATGAGCTTTCAATCTAAAACAAATAGTTGGAAACCCTTCAACAGGCATGAAATGCCTGTGAGCGTCAGGAAAGGGAAACGTCCGAAACACTGGTTTATCCAAGCCAAGAGAAAATCAAAGACTCCACCTTTTAGGTAGAAGAATTGGCAATTCACATTTATAATGATGCTATTCTGGCTTTCTGTAGCTTAGGACGCAGTGGGAGCGAGTGGCCCGAATTTGATTGCTTCCTCCAAGATATTTGCTCAGAATCACCCACCACATCATCAAGAGGTTATCTGACTATAAGTCCACCATGGTTTTTGAGAACTAGATTGAAGGTGAAGGAGATATTTTGCATCCCTGTGATCATCACAGTCATTACCTTTGAATCTTGGCTCCTTCTGAGATGGTCAACTCCTAGGCAAAGCTTTGCTTGCTTCACATTATAATTCCAGTGCTCAGTGCTTCTGGGGCTAAGGAGAGTTAATCATTTTTGCTTTGTGGTTTAAGATGACCTCCCTGCTTGAATGAAGAGGTGGAGGGGTTGCGGGGAAGGGAGACAGCAAGAGAGAGAGAGAAAGAGATAAAAGAAAAAGCGTATCTATGGAGCACATGCACACCAAATATGATATTTGGGGAAATTTTGTCTGGCTCATTCTTAGTTTTTGGTTTACAGCCTCAGATAGTCCTATAAGAAATCACCTAAAATGGATTGACTAAAATTAACTTGTCAAAGTCATAATTCATAGGCGACTTGCATCGTAAACTGGGATCCAGGATTCATTCATTCATTCAGTCGTATTTATTGAGTGCTTACTATGTGCAGAGCACTGTACTAAGCGCTTGGAATGTACAAATCGGCAACAGAGACAGTCCCTGCCCATTGACGGGCTTACAGTCTAATTGAAGGGTTTACAGTCTAATCGGATTGACTTGAGCATCAATTGAACCATAGATAGCAAAGTCTTACTTGTTTTTTGGCTGAATTAAATTTAGTGGTTTTATTTTGAATTAAAGGAACTACCTCTGCTTTGTACAATGGAAGAGAAGGCAAGCCTTGGTAGGTGGAAGGGGAAGTAAATAAAAAGTTGTTTAAGATAGAGTACAGTGTCCTGGAATGCATTATACTCGACTATTTCCCCATCCCCAATTCATTCATTCATTTAATCATATTTATTAAGCACTTACTGTGTGCAGAGCACTGTACTAAAGTCCTTGGAAAAATACAATACAACAATGAAGTTTAACGTCTGTCACCTCCTATAGACGGTAATCTCCTCATGGCCAGGGGCCGTGTCTACCAGCTCTTTTGTATTATACAGTCCCAAGTGCTTAGTACAGTGCTCTGCACACAGTAAACACTTAGTAAATACCATCGATTGACTGATTGGAAACAAAGCAAACCTAATAAAAGTCCATTTTATTTACATTCTAAATATTTGAAGTGTTAAAGCAGAAGAGAAAAGCTTATGTTGTTTGTAAACTACTAAAGTAGTAAAGACAGGAGTAGAATAGCAGCAGATAATATGTTGTCCGTGGAGATTAATTAAAAAGAGAAACATTTGGGAGGTGATGAGAAGGTCTACTGGATGGGGAGTTGTAAGAGTGGAGAGGAAAGGACAGGTATGTGCAACATTATACAGGAAGCAGCAGCGTGACCTAATGGAAAGAGTATGGGAGTGGGAGTCAGAGGACCAAGGTTCTAATCCCAGTTGCTGTGTCACCTTGGGTAAATCACTTCACTTCTCTGTGCCTCAGTTTCCTCATCTGTAAAATAGGGATTAAATCCTCCTCTCTCCTACTTAGACTGTGAGCCCCATTTGGGACAGGGACTGTGTCCAACCTGATAAAACCTGTATCTACCTCAGCACTTAGAAGAGGGCTTGACACATACTAAGTGCTTAACAGACACCTTAGGAAAAAAAACACACAAAAACACACAAACAAGCTTGAATGAAGTATCTCGCTGCTCTTCTACGACAATCCAACCCTCCCACTTCACTTCTCTAACACCAGCCTACTCGCTGTATCTCAATTTCCTCTGTCCTGTCGCCGACCCTCTGGCCTTGAACTCCCTCCCACTTCGTGTCCAACGCACCATCACTCTCCCCATCTTCAAAGCAAATCCTACTAAAATCACATCTCCTCCAAGAGGCCTTCGCTATGTCCTCATTTCCCCCTATTCTCCATCCCTTCTATGTAGTCTATACGCTTGGATCTGTACCCCTTAAGGAGTTGATGCTCACCCTTCCCTTAGCTCCATGACACTTATGTCCATACCCTTAGAGAAGCAGTGTGGCGTAGTGGAAAGAACAGGGGCCTGGGAGTCAGAGGGTCATAGGTTCTAATCCCAGCTCCCTCACTTATCTGCTGTGTGACCTTCGGCAAGTCGCTTCACTTCTCTGGGCCTCAGTAATGTCATCTGGAAAATGGGACTGTGAGTCCCATGTGGGACGGGGACTGTGTCCAACCCGATTTGCTTGTATCCACCCCAGCCCTTAGTAAAGTGTGTGGCACATAGTAAGCGTTTAACAAATACCATAATTATTATTGCTATTATTACACTCCCCTAATTTTGTTTAATATCTGTCTCCCCCTGTAGACAGTAAGCTCCTTGTGGGCAGCGATCATATCTATCGACTCTCTTGCATTGTACTTTTCCAAGTGCTTACAGTGCTCTGCACATAGTCAGTGCTCATTCATTCATTCAATTTATTGAGTGTTTATTATGTGCAGAGCACTGTACTAAGCACTTAGTACAATTCAGCAATAAAGAGAGTCAGTCCCTACCCACAGCGGGCTTACAATCTAGAGGCGGAGACAGCAAAACAAGTAAACAGGCTGCAATATAAATAAATAGAATTATAGGTATAGACATATTTACATAAGTGCTGTGGGGCGGGGAGAAGTGGGGAAGAACAAAGGGAGCAAGTCGAGGGGGAGGGAAAGGAAGGGGGGCTGAGGAAAAGGGGGATTAGTCTGGGGAGGCCTCTTGGAGGAGGTGAGCTTTCAGTATGGCTTTGAAGGGGGGAAGAGGAATTGTTTGGCAGATATGAGGAGGGAGGGTGTTGCAGGCCAGAGGTAGGACGTGGGCCAGGGTTGATGGCGAGACAGACGAGATGGAGGCACAGCGAGAAGGTTAGCATCAGAGGAGCGGAGTGTGCAGACCGGGATGTAAAAGGAGGGAAGGGAAGTCAAGTAGGAAGGGGCAAGGTGAAGGAGAGCTTTAAAGCCAATAGTGAGGAGTTTTTACTCAATAAATATAATTGATTGAGTGATTGAATGAATATATACTTGGCAGAAAATTTCCCAAATTGTCCCCTAACAACCAGCTGGGCTCACCTAACTTGCCAGTTTTGGAAGTCTGGGTCTGAACACCATTGCTAGTATAAACTGTACCTTCCTGTTTTACCCTGACACTGTGTGCGGAAATTCATATTTACTGCCTCCTTAGCCAGAAGTATCGGAGTTGGCAATTATCTCTTTTTCGTTTAAGCCAGTAGTGAAAGACAAGAAACTTAGAGAGGAAAGGAAACTGCCTTCCTTCCTGCTCACCCAATTCGTTGGGACGCAGCGGGGGAATAGCCCTGGAATTAAAGTAGACACTTCCAAATGATAAACTCTCAGATTACTAAATTGTGTTGGACAAACTGCCAATGACAGGTAAGAGAGACATGCCACTTGCCTGTTGCGTGACCTTAGGGAAGTCACTGTACTTCTTTGTGCCTCAGTTTCCTCATCAGTAATAATGGGGATTCAATGCCTGTTCTGCCTTCCACTTACATTATGAGCCCCGTGTGAGACAGGAACTGCGTCCGATCGGATCATCTTGTATCTACTTCAGAGCCCAATCCAGTGCTAGGCACATAGTGTGGGCTTAAATACCACAATTATTACTTATTATTAAAAGCAAAGAATGAGATTCAGCAGGGCTTAGTTTCCTCACAGCCACGAGATCCGATATGTATCTCGATGCGGCAGAACTCATTTCCAGCAGCCATTTAAACCCAAAAGCCCTGCTTGCCCATTAGCAAATGGAAAAACCGACAGAGGAGAATGGTCAAGGTCATTCTTACTGTTGCTGTTTTGCTCCTAGTGTCCTTGGGCTCCAGAGATATGTCTGGTCCAGTGTGCCAGGGGAAACAAGCCAAACAGTACCGAATGCATCGTCTTCGAAATCAATAAATTCCTCCTCGGGCTGCAGTTGGGGCTGGAGCAATGGCTGCTTCTGGAACCAAACACTGAGAAATCGGAGGATAACACGGCCTGCTCTGAGGACACGGCCTGCTCTGAGGCATCCCGAGAAGAAGAAGAAGAAGAAGAAGAAGACGACTTTTTCACTGCATATGAGTACCTGGAAGACGAGAGTGAGGTGGACGAGTATAAGGATGGTAAATGCCTTTAAACAGAATGATGGAAATCCTGACAGCCCCCACCGGCAAGAGGCGACCCCAGAGAGATGGGAAAATGGAGTACGTGGGGAGGGCACGCAGCCATAGGAAGAGTGAGAAGCGGCGTGGCCTAATGGAAAGAGCACAGGCCTGGAAATCAGAAGGCCCTGGGTTCTAATCCCGACTCTGCCACTTGTCTGCTGTGTGACCTTGGGCGAGTCACTTCATTTCTCTGTGCCTCTGTTCCCTCATCTGGGATTAAGAGAGGGAGCCTATGTGGGACAGGGACGGTATCCAATCCAATTATCTTGTATGTACCCCAGCACTTAGAACAGTGCCTGGCACATAGTAAGCACTTAACAAATACCATTATTATTATTATCATTATTGGAGTGGACTGGAGAGTTTGGCTGGAATAAGGGAAGTGAGTGACTTGGGGACCCTCACCCTGTCTGATCTTTCTGGTCCCAATGCGATAACCCATCCCAGCCAGCACAGGGGCTGTCAGGGTTGAGGGAGGGAAGGGGAAGGTTGGAGAAAAAGCTGCTGCTGCTTCCCAACAGTCCCCTGAAACTGCAAGGGCCCCTTTGCATTCTGCTTCTACCCCCGGCTAAGGTCCCCAGGTGAACCTGCCCGGAGTTGGCCTCTACACTGGAGGAGCAATGTGGGTCAGGGGCATCAAGAACAAAAAGACCTCCATAACCTTAGTCCTGAGACTGTACAGGAAGGACTAACCCAAATGTTTCCTCCCAGCCCGGGGTAAGCGTGAAAGAGCACGAGAAGCAGTGTGGTCTAGTGGATAGAGCATGGGCCTGGGAGTCAAAGGACCTGCGTTCTAATCCCGCCTCTGCCATTTGACTGCTGTGTGACCTTGGGCAGGTCATTTTACTTCTCTGTGCCTCAGTTATCTCAACTGTCAAATGGGGACTAAGACCGGGAACCCCTTATTAGCTCGTGTCTATCCCAGCACTTACTACGGAGCCTGGAACATAGTAACCGCTTAACAAATACCTTTTAAATAAAAAGAGCAGCCCTTTCCTGAGTTTGTCCCAAATCCAGTCAATAGACGACCTCCTCTAGGGAAACTGCTTTGGGGCAGTTTCTGGGAGGGGAATCAGTCGGGGAGACCTGCCCAAGGTTCCCTTTGGATCATATAACAATCCTTACCAGACCAGATATATTTAAAAGGAGTGAAGAAGTAACCAAGGTCGAGTGGAAAACTAGGCATGAGTCCTTTGTAAAGCTGTAAGACACTTTTCTGTGAATAGGCCTGAGAGAAAATTTCCAAACACAGCAATTGGCAGCAAATCATACTTGATGCAGAAAGGATTCACTTTGGTATACAAAAGGAGGCTAAGATTTAAGTCACATAACCCAGAAATAAAGCTCACACCCTGATTTTTTCTCTCCTCCTTCCTGCCAGGTACTGTGGAGGTGATGAGGTGGCTTTTTACTATGTTTTAGGCCTGATTCTAGATCTGATTCCAAGGCAGCAGAAGGAATCCAAAGGAGAACAGGAGGCAGAAGAGGAGTTTTTAGATAAATTATAAAGGTTTGACACCCCACTCCACAGGTGGGTGTTTAAACTCCGCCCCTCGAAGTGGAGGTAAACTTCTCCCTGAAAGCCTAGTGGCTGACAGTAATTTAGGCCATCCCCCCCTTTGCCTTTTGGGAATTGTAGTTTCACATTTCCTTTTCTAAAGTTCTCTTACCCATCTCCAACAGGGTTTGCAAGCTTTGTAATCTTGCACCTCTCACCAAAATTAGCTGAAATTCAATGCCTAACATAGTCACAAGACCCTTAACAAGTCAGTGTTCTGGTAAAATACAGGCAACTTTCTCAAAGGGTCATTTTAAAAATCACCGCTGTTGATGATAATAATAATAGTAATAATAAAATAATGTGGTATTTGCTAAGTGCTTACTATGTATGTGCAAGCATTGTACTTAGGCTAGGAAAGATACAAGACAATCATGTCGGACACAGTCCCGATCTTACTCGGGGCTCAGAGTCTAAGGGAGAGGGAGAACAGTTGTGGAGTCTCCATTTTATAGATGAGGAAACTGAGGCACAGAGAAGTGAAGTGATTTGCCCAAGATCACACAGCGGGCCAGCGGCAGAGTCGGATTAGACCCCAGGTCCTCTGACTCCCAGGCTTGTGCTCTTTCCACTAGGACATGCTGCTTCTTGCTATCTAAGTTGTCAAAATGGGCCAATTTTTTTTTTTTTAATCTGTTTTGAAGGGCAGGAGGATCTGAGTGTATCGGGGACACTTCCAGAAAGCAAAGAACCAAAGGAGGATGGACCAGAAGAGCAAAATTGGACAATGGGCAAATTTCCCCCTGTTTCCAAAGAACTCTCTATGAGCACAGAGCTCTTAAATCCCTCTCGGGCCCCGGGCCATTTAGAAGAAAGCCTGAATCAGGGAACAGAAGCATTTTCTTTGCCAGTTACGACTCCGATTGTGTTGTCTGGGCAGCAGGAAGGGGCTGGGGGGCCAGATCCCAGTCATACTTTGGGAGAAATGTTGAAAGGGCAAGTGGAAAATCCTTTCCCCATGAATACTCCTGAAGATGATGTAAGCAGACGGGTGAAGGGAGAGCTAAATTTGGTTAGTGCCACCACTCCCGAACCAGGAAGCAAACCGGTCTCTGGATCCCGTGAGGGTGAGCAAAAGCCTCTCGCTCTCCTGCACGAGGAAGACGGTGGGAAGTCCGCCCCGGATGTGGGTGATTCTGTGCTTCAGGAGACATCTATCAGTGTCTCCCCATCTTGGTCTTCACCCACTAAAGAGGCTCCTTCCGGGAGGTACGTGGGAAACTCCTTGATTCCAGACAGCTGCACCACGGAAGTTTCTCGACCGTGGCACGACCTGCCCAAAATTGTCATCGTTCAGAGTCCCGATAGCAGCGAAACAACCTTTGAGGATCTGGGGACGAACTGTCCCACCCTCCGTAAGTGGCCTGAACCCGAAGCTTCTGCTGGAATTCCCTCCCCCGACCTCAGAGAGGATGCCGCCGCCTCCAGGCCCCAACTTGCAGAAGGAGCCGTCCCTCATGAGGTACCTCTAACTGAAGCCATTTCAAGCCCTTCGGCTACAGGACGGTTCTGGACGGAGCAAGAAGCCCCAGTAGCTCATGGCGAAATGGCGGATGGCGAAGCGTCTCAGGAAGTCAAGGCATCCCAAGCGACGGAATATTCCTTTCCCTCCGCTCTGCGTGGCGTGGCTCAAGTGGCGAGCGCCGTAGCGGTCTGCGGTCTTGGGGAAGGGAGGGAGAGTAGGTTTCCGGCAGCCGCAGCTGACTTTCGGCCTCCAGCCTGGGTCCCAGCCGCTGTGAACCTGCCCTGGAGCGCGGTTCTGGCCAGCGGCGTGGGGGGTCTGAACGGAGGCATCGCGGAGGCGTTGCTCAAGGAGGCCTTTGCCGTCCTGGCCAGGCCCAAAGCCTACCACACGGTCGGGGACTTCCTGGAATCGGTGAACGGGAGAATCATCGAAGCGGCCTCGAGGCCTCGGGGGGGCCGCTTGGAGAACGTCTACGGAGACAAGCTGGCCCAGAACTTGTCCAGTGTGATTCTGGAACGTTCTTTGGAAGAAGTGAACCAGAAGATGAAAACGAGGAACACCGAGGCCGAAGGGAATGTAGGCTTAAGCCCTCATGATCTTTTTCTGGACATGGTGAATAAACTGCTTTTTGAGGTGATTTATTTCACCATCCAGCAGATGGGTGACGTGGCCCAGTTTAGCGAGCATTCCCTCCTCTTTTCAAAGAGCGCCAGCAGGTGGGAAGAGGTTGGAGTAGACGGTCAGTCCCTGGAAAACACGTCTGGGCTCGCTGTCCATCCAACAGCACCAGCCCATTCCAGCTCCAGCTCAGTTAGCAACGCACCCAACGCTAAACCCGGTGATGGTCTCGGAGAGGCCGTGCTCCCCGAAAAGGAGAGGGACATCAAAGGGGAGGTGATTCCGGACACTGCAGGGAGTCCTGCACTTCCAACGGAACTGACCTGTGAGAATGGCCATCTGTTGGTTGCAAAATTGTCCCCCAAGAAAAAATCTCTCTACCAGAACCCCAGGCTCAGCAAGGATGAATTTGTGGAGAGAGAAAGCCCCTTTTCCGACAGCGAATGGCGACACAGCCCTCGAGAACTGACGTGCGCCGGTGACAACGGCCGCTCGGACGTCCCCGAGAAATGCCAGGCCGACACCCTTATGAACCACGAAGTGCAAGACCTGAGGCCTTTTTCGGGGAGCGGCCAGCCACTCTCTTCTCAAGCTGCATGTCCGGGGAAACCATGGACAGCTAAATACTGGGTCACTGACTTTGCCGAAGAATTAGCTGAAACGGTTGTCTCTATGGCAACGGAAATAGCTGCAATCTGCCTGGACAACGCAAACGGCAAGCAGCCCTGGTTTTGCGCATGGAAAAGAGGAAACGAATATCTGGTGACCCAAAGCTTATCCTGCTGCTCCAGTCAGAGGAAGACGGACAGCCAGGCCGGCGGGACAGTACTGAAGAAGCACAGGCCCCCCAGGCTCCGGGAGATCAAGAGGAAAACGGACGAGCACCCTGAACTGAAGGAAAGGCTGATGAACAGAGTGGTGGATGACTCCGTCAGCCTCGATGAGGCTCCAGACTCCGTCAGCGGCTCGGGCAACGAAGTGGCTGCCAAGACGATGCACTTGGCCGAACTGACCTTGGCGGACGGCGCCTGGCCCGGCCAGAGTTATTCCAGAAACAGGTCACCGTGGGACAGATGGAACCGGGTGAAAGCGCCGAGTTGCGAAAGCATCGCCGAGGAGGCCCCCGGCGCCTCCACCCTAGGCCTGATGGGCGGCTCCAGCCAGCCTGGGAGTAGGGCGAGCTCCGTCTCCAAGCAATCCAGCTGTGAGAGCATCACGGAGGAGTTTTCTCGCTTTATGGTGAACCAGATGGAAAGCGAAGGCAGGGGGCTGGACCTGCTGTTGGATTACTACGCAGGGAAGAGCGCGGGCAGCATCTTAGCCGCCGCCGTCCAGCAGGCGTCCCAGAACAACGGCCACCTCAGCGTGAAACCCAGCTGCCCCTCCAAGCAGTCGAGCACGGAGAGCATCACGGAGGAGTTTTACAGGTACATGCTCAGGGACGTGGAGAGAGACGGCAGAGGCGGCTCGTCCTCGGCCAGGAGCCCCTGGGAGGGCAGCAGCGGTCTGCTGATGCCTTCTCCGCGCTCCTCTCTGTGTTACCGCCAGTTCTCCATGCCCGACGGGAGGCCGCCGGGCCCCAGGTTGACGGTGAGCGTCCCCCTCAAGGCCAACTCTTTGGACGACTTTGCCCAGGGCAGGCCTCAGGATCTCTTAAGCGTACAGCCGGTCGGGAACGTACCTCCGAGCCTCTGCAAGTCGGACTCCTGCCTGTACCGACGACACCGGGCCGACCGCATCACCGACATGTTGATTCACGAAACGTGGGCCAACTCCATCGAGGCGCTGATGCGGAAGAACAAAATCCTCGTGGAGAGCGGTGAAGGGACGGGCGGCGAGCCGGTGTCTCGAGGGTCTCTGTGCCACACGGGGCGGTCGGTGGACGGTGAGGGAACCCGGAGGGACCGCCCGGCTCCAGAACCCAAGGGAGAGGGCGGGCCTGGTCCATCCCCGACTCGGAGCGAGTCTGCCCCTGTCATGGAGGAAACGCCTTCGGAATTCCGAAAAGAGCGTTTCACAGGCCAGGGCATCTCCCCGCTCCGACACTCGAGCACGTCCTCGTGCTCCATGGAAGTGCCTTTGATTCACATCGAGATGGACCAAAAGGAAGAATGGATTGAACGGCTCGAGCCCTTCGTTTCTGAAAATCCCTCCTCTAGGACATTACAGGAACGTCTGGACAAAGAGAAAGCCATAGGAATGGTTACTGAAAAAAGCTTGCCTCCAACCAGCGGGTAAGTGCACTCTTTTTTTTTTTTTTTGATGGTATTTGTTAGGCCCTTAATAATAATAATAATGATAATGTTGGTATTTGTTAAGCTCTTACTATGTGCAGAGCACTGTTCTAAGCGCTGGGGTAGATACAGGGTAATCAGGTTGTCCCACGTGAGGCTCACAGTTTTAATCCCCATTTTACAGATGAGGTAACTGAGGCACAGAGAAGTGAAGTGACTTGCCCACAGTCACACAGCTGACAAGTGGCAGAGCCAGAATTTAAACCTGTGACCTCTGACTCCTAAGCCCCGGGCTCTTTCCACTGAGCCACACTGCTTCTCTACTGTGTTCTAAGCCCTGATCTTAACTCGGGGTAGATAAAAGGTAATCATTCATTCAGTAATATTTATTGAGCGCTTACTATGTGCAGAGCACTGTACTAAGCGCTTGGAATGTACAAATCGGCAACAGAGACAGTCCCTGCCCATCGTCCGGCTTACGGTCTAATCGTGTTGGACGCAGTCCCTGTCCCACATGGGGCTCGCAGCGTTCATCCCCATTTTACAGATGAGATAACTGAGGCCCAGAGAAATGAATCCACTTACCCAACGTCCCACAGCAGATAAGTCGAGGAGCCGGGATTAGAACCCAGGTTCTTCCGACTCCCAGGCCCGGTCTCTGTCCACTAAGCCACGTTGCTCCTCGACCAGACAGACACACTTAGGGTTCTGGTCCCCAGTTAAACAGCTCTTGCAAATTTATTTAAGCTGAAAACAAAGCTGCCTGTGTTTTTTGAAGATGGTGGTAGTGACATTGAGAGCCTACCCTTTCCTGCAAATGTGGCTGAAAATCAGTCAATCAGTGGTATTTATAATGTTGCTATTTGTTAAGCGCTTACTATGTGCAGAGCACTGTTCTAAGCGCTGGGGTAGATACAGGGTCATCAGGTTGTCCCACGTGAGGCTCACAGTCCCCATTTTACAGATGAGGGAACTGAGGCCCAGAGAAGTGAAGTGACTTGCCCACAGTGACCCAGCTGACGAGTGGCAGAGCCGGGATTCGAACCCCTGACCTCTGACTCCCAAGCCCGGGCTCTTTCCACTGAGCCACGCTGCTTCTCTTTGAGCGCTTACTATGTGCGGAACACGATTCTGTGCATTTGGGAGATTACGGTAGAACAGAGTTGGGAGACACGTTCCCTGCCCACAATAAGCTTACCGTCTACAGGGAAAAGTACTGTATCTTACAGATTCTTCCTGTTACATTATTTGCACGTACGAGTTCCCTTCTGCATCTTGGGCTTGTCCCACCCAGGAGCCGGCTCTGTTTTCGAGCCTGCCTCTTTGTACCCAGAGCTCTGCATGACCTTTGTTCAGGGAGAGCTATAGCCGTGTAGGTCTGCCTGTCCTTTACCACTTTCCTAGTTTCAAGTTCATAACAGGCCCTCTTTCAGAATTACTGATTTATGTATTTATATTAATGTCTGTCTCCCCCTCTAGACTGGAAGCTCATTGTGGGCAGAGAACGTGGATGCCAATTCTGTTGCATTGTACTCTCCCAAGTGCTTAATACAGTGCTCTAATAATAATAATGATGATGGTATTTGTTAAGCGCTTACTATATGCCAAGCACTGTTCTAAGCGCTGGGGGGGATGCAGGGTAATCAGGTTGTCCCACTTGAGGCTCACAGTCCTAATCCCCATTTTACAGATGAGGTAACTGAGGCACAGAGAAGTGAAATGACTTGCCCAAAGTCACAGCTGACAAGCGGCGGAGCTGGGATTAGAACCCACCAGCTCTGACTCCTAAGCCCGGGCTCTTGCCATATAAGCACTCAACAAATGCCATTGATTGATTGATTGATTGATTACTCCTCTCCCAAATTCTGCTCACCAGCCTTGTCCGCTGTAGCGATCTCCCAACAAGTCTTTGCTATGAGACAAGTAAGGGCTTGCATGAGATCCTTTTCGGTTCCCTATGCAAGCACCTGCTTGGGTACCCTGCTGTCATCCGGGGTACCCACGGTGGAAAGAGCACGGGCCTGAGAGTCTAATCCCAGCTCTGTCGCGGGCCTGATGTGTGACCTTGGCCAAGTCACCTTGCTTCTCTGTACCTGTTACCTCGTCTGTAAAATGGGGATTCAATACCAGTTAATAATGTTGGGATTTGTTAAGCGCTTACTGTGTGCAGAGCACTGTTCTAAGAGCTGGGGTTAGATACAGGGTAATCAGGTTGTCCCACGTGAGGCTCACGGTCCTCGTCCCCATTTTACAGATGAGGTAACTGAGGCGCAGAGAAGTGAAGTGACTTGCCCACAGTCACACAGCTGACAAGTGGCAGAGCGGGATTCGAACCCATGATCTCTGACTCCAAAGTCCGTCCTCTTTCCACTGAGCCACTCTGCCTCTTCTCCCCCTTACTTAGATTCTAAGCCCCATCTGAGGCAGGGACTGTGTCTGACTTGATTGTCTTGTACCTTCCCCAGCGTTTAGAACAATGCTCGACACCTCGTAAGCGCTTTACAAATTAAATGCTTTGCAAATACTACTATTATTATTATTATTAGCCCGTGTCACACCCAGTGGCACTGTGTCACTGGGCCAGTTGTCAGCACAGTTGAGCTGACTGCATTCCTTTTCCTTTGCCCCTTTTCCTCTGCTCCCCCAGCATTGTCCCGTCCTGCTCCCTTTACTTTCTCCATTCTCCACTTGTGTGTATATGTACATATTTATAATTATAATTCCATTTTTATTAATGATGTGTATAAGTCTATAATTCTATTTATATATAATGAGGCTACTGATGCCTGTTGACTTGTTTTGATGTCTGTCTCCCCCCTTCTAGACTGTGAGCCCGTTGCAGGCAGGGATTGTCTCTATCTGTTGCTGAATTGTACTTCCCAAGTGCTTAGTCCAGTGCTCTGCACACAGTAAGCGCTCAAAAAATACGATTGACGGAATGAATTCCAGTCCTTACCATCGATTGTCCTGTCCCAAACTGGACTGACTCGAACTCTCCCCCGGTCCACAGGTGGCCCCCAATCTAACGTAATTAGAGAATCGTGAGGGAAAAGAGACAGGAAGTGACTGAGAGCGAGAATGGGCTATATCGAACAAATAAAAAATGACAGTATTCATTCATTCATTCAATAGTATTTATTGAGCACTGACTATGTTCAGAGCACTGTACTAATCGCTTGGAATGTACAAGTCGGTAACAGATAGAGACAGTCCCTGCCCTTTGACGGGTTTACGGTCTAACCGGGGGAGACAGACAAGAACAATAGCGATAAATAGAATCGAGGGGATGAACATCTCATTAAAACAATAGCAAATAAATAGAATCAAGGTGATGTACGTCTCATTAACAAAATAAATAGGGTGATGAAGATATATACAGTCGAGTGGACGAGTACAGTGCTGAGGGGATGGGACGGGAGAGGGGGAGGAGCGGAGGGAGATGAGGGGAAAAGAGGGTTTAGCTGCGGAGAGGTGAAGGGAGGGGTAGAGGGAGCAGAGGGAAAAGGGGAGCTCAGTGTGGGAAGGCCTCTTGGAGGAGGTGAGCTTTAAGTAGGGTTTTGAAGAGGGGAAGAGAATCAGTTTGGCGGAGGTGAGGAGGGAGGGTGTTCCGGGACCGCGGGAGGAAGTGGCCCGGGGGTCGACGGCGGGATAGGCGAGAATGGGAGACGGTGAGGAGGTGGGCGGCGGAGGAGCGGAGCGTGCCGGGTGGGCGGTAGAAAGAGAGAAGGGAGGAGAGGTAGGAAGTAACATTAACCGTATATTATGACGGTATCACCCCACTGCTCAAGGCGAGGTTTAACCATCACGACTTACCCGACTTCCCATATGTTGTGATTGCAGCTTGGGCCTGCCCTGTGCTCCTAGGGCAGACCCAGAATCGAGCCTTTTTAGGTCCACATAGTCAAAGGGTGAAGAGAGGAAGAATCAACCAATCAGTGTTATTTGAGTGCTTGCTGTGTGGAGAACACTGTACTAAGCACTCGGGAAAACGCAATAGAGTTGGTAGACATGATCCCTGCCCTCAAGGAACTTACAGTTTAGTCGGGGAGACAGGCATTGAAATAAATTACAGATAGGGGAAGTGGCAGAGTGTGAATTTCAAAGTGCTTAAGAGGTACAGACTCAATTGCATAGGTGATGCAGAAGGGAGGGTGAATAAAGTGGGGATATTAGGGGTAAAGTCATGGGAGACCTCTTGAAGGAGATATGATTTTAGTAAGGCTTTGAAGATGACGAGAGTGGTAGTCTGTCGAATATGAAGGGGGGGCAGTTCCAGGTCAGAGGGAGGATATGAGCAAAAGATCGGCCATGAGATACACAAGATCAAGGTAAAGTGAGAAGGTTGTTGTTAGAGGAGCGAAGTTTGCAGGCGGGGTTGTGGTAGGAGATCATTCATTCAATCTTATTTATTGAGCGCTTACTGTGTGCAGAGCAAAGTGAAGGGAGGAGGAGGGGGGGAGTTGGTTGAGTTCCCTAAAGTCAATGGTAAGGAGTTTCTGTTTGATTCCGAAATAGATAGGCAACCATGGAAATTTCTGAGGAGTCGGGAGATGCGCACAGAAAATTTTTTTAGAAAAATGATCTGAGAAGCTGAGTGAAGTAAGGTCTGGAGAAGCCGGAGGCAGGGAGGTCAATGAGGAGGCTGATGCGATAGTTAAGGTGGGATATGATAAGTGCTTGGATCAGCATGATAATAATTTGGAAGGAGAGAAAGGGGTGGATTCTAGAGATGTTTTGAAGGTGGAACCAACAGGATTTAGTGATGGGAAAGATGATGGTGTTGTCTACAGTGATGGGAAAGTCGGGGAAGGAGAGGTTCGAGTGGGAAGATGAGGGATTCTGTTTTGGGCACGTTGAGTTTGAGGTGTCGGTGGGATATCCAAGTAGAGATGCCCTGAAGGCAGGAGAAAATGAAAGACTACCGAAAAGGAGAGAGGTTAGGGCTGAAGAAGTAGATTTGGGAATCATCCATGAAGAGATGGTAGTTGAAGCCATGAGAGTGAGTGAGTTTTCCAAGGGAGTGGGTGCAGAGGGAGGAAAGAAGGGGACTCCAAACAGAGCCTTGAGGGGCTCCCATAGTTAGAGGATGGGAGATACAGGAGGAGTCCAAGAAAGATATTGAGAATGGGCGGTCAGAGAATTAGGAGGAGAACCACCTCTGAAGTCATGGTTAGATAATATTTCCAGGTGAAGGGGGTGGTGCCCAGTGCTGACGGGCCTCCACTCTCACATGGGAGTGAAAAATTTCTCCAAGGGAGTGAATGTAGATGGGAAAGAGAAGGAGCCCCACCAACTTCGGGGGTGGGAGGCGGAAGCGGAAACAGCGTGGCCTAATGGAAAGCACACTGGCCTGGTAGTCAGAGGACCTGGGTTCCAAACACGGGTCTGTCATTTGCCAGCTGGGTGACCTTGGACAGCTGACTTAACTTCTTTGTGCCTCCATTTCCTCATCTGTGAAATGGGCATTAAAATCCCATTTCTCTCTCCCACTTTGACTGTGAGCTCCATGTGTGACAGGGACTTTGACCGGCTGGATGGTTTTGTTTCTGTCTCAATGCTTAGTACAGCATGGCTCAGTGGAAAGAGCCCGGGCTTGGGAATCAGAGGTCATGGGTTTGAATCCCAGCTCTACCACGTGTCAGCTGTGTGACTGTGGGCAAGTCACTTAACTTCTCTGGGCCTCAGTTGCCTCATCTATAAAATGGGGATTAAGACTGTGAGCCTCACAAGGGACAACCTGATTACCCTGTATCTCCCCCAGCGCTTAGAACAGTGCTCTGCACAGAGTAAGTGCTTAACAAATGCCAACATTATTATTATTACATAGTTTCTATCCCGGTGCTTGGCACATAGTAAGTACGTGATAAATATCATTAATAATAATAATAACCCCTGTTATTATTATTATGGTATTTGTTAAGCGCTTACTACCTGTGAGGCACTGTTCTAAGCTCTGGGGTAGATACAAGTAAATCAGGTTGGACATAGTCCCTGTCCCATGTGGGACTCACAGTCTCTGCCTCCATTTTACAGATGAGGTAACTGAGGCACAGAGAAGTAATAATAATAAAACAGCAAATCAACCTGAAGAGTAATGGCCGGTGAAGTAGACTGAAAACCAGAGAAATGCTGGATCTGATGAGCCAAGCTGAGATTTCTGGAAGAGGGTGATCCATTGTTTTGAGTGGCAGAAGGCACATGGAGAATGGACCATCCACATTATAATCAGAAAATGATTGGAGCCTCGAGTGAGCACAGTCGTAATCGAGTAAAAGAGGCAAAATCCAGAGTGGAGGAGATCCAAAGGAGAGTTGGAGAGAAAAAATGGAGGCAACTGGTGAATACAACCTGTCCAAGGAGTTCAGGCATAAAAGGGAGCAGGAAGATGGGATGATTGGGTCAATGGATTTGTTGTTAGTATCAAGGAGGCCTGTGCAAGCTTGGCCTATATATGCCAAGCACTATGCTATGCAACGGGGTAGATACGAGATAATCAGGTCGCACAGGGGGTTCACAATCTAAGTAGGAGGGAGAACTGGTATTGAATCCCCATTTTGCAGATGAGGGAACTGAGGCACAGAGAAATGAAGTGATATGCTCAAGGTCACACAGCAGACAAATGGAGAAACTGGGTTTAGAACCCGGGTCCTCTGACTCCCAGGCTCATGCTCTTTCCAGTAGGTCATACTGCTTCTCACGAAGAAAAGCCAGAGGAAAAGGAGAGGTGGAAGAAAAAGTTAAGGTGGGAGATTATCAAGTTCTCAGGTTTGCAGTTTTCCCATTACCCCCCCCCCCCAACTATCCCTGTACTTATCCATTACCTGCCCGTTTGTTCAAGAGTTCATCAAAATTCCTATTGAACCTGATGATCTTTTCAATCAGCAGAACTTCCCAGGGCAACAGATTCTGTATGATCACTGAGAAAATAAGTGTTTCTACCTTCAAGCTTCTAAGGATTTCTGTCTTGAGGGTGTAGGATTTGGCAAATGGCAACCGTGTGTTTTCCTTGCGTCGAGATGCCGTAGACTTCGGAAGGCTCCCCTCAGCTTAATATTAGTAGTGGTAATATTATTACTGTGCCGTTTCAGTCTGAAGAGTTTGTTTTTCAATCTGTCCTCATAATGGACGCCTCTCCCCCCCTTGATCATCTTGGTAGCTCTCCCCAGCGTGGCTCAGCGGAAAGAGCCGGGGCTTCGGAGTCAGAGATCATGAATTCGACTCCCGGCTCTGCCACTGGTCAGCTATGTGACTGTGGGCAAGTCACTTCACTTCTCTGGGCCTCAGTTACCTCATCTGTAAAATGGGGATTAACTGTGAGCCTCACGTGGGACGACCCGAGGACCCTGTATCTACCCCAGCGCTTAGAACAATGCTCTGCACACAGTAAGCGCTTAACAAATACATTAGTATTCTCCAGCTTTATTACGTTCTTCCTGAGGTACCGCGCACCTTCCTACAGACGGCATTCTAAAGTGCTGTTTCGGTGACAAATAACTGTTGAGAAAAACTCTGCCCTTTTGGTTTTTTCTCCTCTTCCGGAGAATGCTTGAATTCGGTGCTCCTTTCCGACTGCGGCCACCCGGTAATCGAACGTTTTACGGTCAGCGATGTCTTGTATTTTGTTGTATCAGCCTTGATGCCAAAGCTGCACCCGAACCTGACATCCCAGTGAAAGCCGGACCCCCTGAAGAGTTGCCTAACCTTCTCAGCAGCGCTGATGAAATCGGAAGTAGCCGATCCCAGCTACTAAATGATGAAGACCGTCCAGAAGACTCAAGTAGCTATTTGCAACTCAGTACGAGATCCGTGAGGTACCCCTTCTGTTCATTTGTGACCTGTCATGTCCCCAGATAAATAGCTGTTATTATATTAGGTGCTTACTGTATTTTTAATGGTATTTGTAAAGGGCTTACCATGTGTCAAACACTTGTTCTAAGTGCTAGGGTAAATATAAGTTAATTAGGTTGGACACAGTCTCTGTCCCGTGGCTCAGTGGAAAGAGCCCGGGCTTGGGAGTCAGAGGTCATGGGTTCGAATCCCTGCTCTGTCACTTGTCAGGTGTGTGACTGTGGGCAAGTCACTTCACTTCTCTGTGCCTCAGTTACCTCATCTGTAAAATGGGGATTAACCGGGAGCCTCACGTGGGACAACCTGATGACCCCGTATCTACCCCAGCGCTTAGAACAGTGCTCTGCACATAGTAAGCGCTTAACAAATACCGACAATCATTTTATTTATAGGGCTCACGGTCTAAGTAGGAGGGAGAACAGGAGAACTGAAGCACAGAGAAGTGGAGTGACTTGCCCAAGGTCATACAATTGGCAGAGCTGGGATTAGAACCCAGGTTTTCTGACTTCCAGGCCCATGCTCTTAACCAGTAGGCCAGGCTGCATATTTGTCCGGAATAAGAGAAAGGGGCTCAATTCATTCATTCATTCATTCATTCATTCAATAGTATTTATTGAGCGCTTACTATGTGCAGAGCACTGTGCTAAGCGCTTGGAATGTACAAATCGGTAACAGATAGAGACAGTCCCTGCCCTTTGATGGGCTTACGGTCTAATCAGGGGAGATATCAATATCTGGTCTAAAGAGAAGATCCATTCTCAGGAGTTACACACTGGGTCAATCCCACGTTACTCTACTGTATCGGACTCTCCGAAGTGCCTAGTACAGTCCTCCACGCACAGTGAGCGTTCAGTAAGTACCACTGATTGACTGGCTGCTTTATTTTGTGTGTGTGTGAGTCATCTCAATATTCCTAAGTTGTAATAATAGTATTTAGCAAGGACTTAGTATTTGCAGAGCACTGTACTAAGCACTGGGGAAGAATACATGGGTGGAAATCAGACGCGGTCCTGGTAGCTCAGCATTCCATGTGCTGTATTCTTCCCTGCAAACTCTGATTAATTCTGCCTGCTTAGATGAATCGCCTACTGAAGTGGACAAGATCGGCCTGACGTTTAGATTTCCGCCAGCGGCGTTCAGCATAAGAGCATAAGAGCGAAGGAGGCGGACAGTGGCGGTGATCTGGGGCTGTGAGTTAGTGGTGCGAGAGCGACGAAGGGATAGAAGAGCGAGTGAGTTGAGTAGAGAGGGTGGAGTTGAGAGCTTCTACTTGGTCATCAAGAGTGGGTAGAATGGATATGGAGGCTAGATAGGGAGCGATGCGCTGAGAGAGATGGATGGGGTCGAGAGAGTGGGGGTCTCTGGGTGGGGGGTAGTACAGATTTACGGGGAGGAAGAGTGTGGAAGAGGAGGCAAATGAGAAGGTTGTGGTCAGAGAGAGGGATTTCTGAGTCGGTGAGGGTAGAGACCGTGCAACGGTTAGAGATGATGGATTAGAACCCAGTTCCTCGGACTCCCGGGACTGACCCTTTTCCACTAGGCCACACTGCTTATTTATGATATTTCCGTGGCTCAGTGGAAAGAGCCCGGGTTTGGGAGTCAGAGGTCCAGGGTTCGAATCCTGGCTCTGTCACTTGTCAGCTGTGTGACTCCGGGCATGTCACTTAGCTTCTCTGTGCCTCAGTGACCTCATCTGTAAAATGGGGATGAAGACTGTGAGCCTCACGTGGGACAACCTGATGACCCTGTATCTACCCCAGCGTTTAGAACAGTGCTCAGCACATAGTAAGCGCTTAACAAATACCAACATTATTATTATTATACAAAATACAGAATATACAGACTATACTAGACGGCCATTCAATTGTATTTATTCAGTCCTGTGTGCAGAACACTGTACTAAACGCTTGGGAAAGTAAAGTAGAACAATATAACGGACACATTCCCTACTGAAAGTAAAGTAGAACAATATAACGGACACATTCCCTACTCACAATGAGCTTATATTCCAGGGGGAAGGCAGACATTAATATAAATAAATAAATGACAGGTATGTACAAAAGTGCTGTGGGGCTGGAAAGAGATGAATAAAAGGAGCAAGTCGGGGCAACACAGAAGGGAGTGGGAGAAGAGGAAAGAAGGACTTAGGGAAGACCTCTTGAAGGAGATGTGCCTTCAACAAGGCTTTGAAATGGGGGAGGGTCATTGTCTTGTCGGATATGAAGTGGGAGGGCATTCCAGGCCAGAACAATAAAAAAAAATCAGAGGTGACTCAGAGCAGACTGGAGCTGGGATTCGTAAAAGAAGTCAGTCCCGGCACCACCACTCCAGTGTGAAAATTGTCAGAGTTTCTGGCTAGAATTTTTTTATTTCAAACCCCTGCCAATCGGGCATTGTGCAGGGGTGATTTGGGGCATGAAAAATTTAAAGCCACTACTGCTACGCAGGGGGAGGCATTTAAAAACCATTAGATAACCGTTAGATTCGCCATGAAGGTCACCGTATTAATTTGTTTCCACTGTGTGATTGACTCTTTGTCCACCAACTGTCCAGAGGTTTTATCTTGTTCGCCACTTGGGCACAAAAAGGTTGCCAAACCTGCAAAAGGTCTCCTTAAGAGATTACCAAATAGTCCATGTTTCCCTAGCCAATCAGTTAATCGACTGATTTATTGAGCACCTGCGTATAGAACACTGAACTAAGCATTTGGGAGAATACAAAAGAGATAAAAAGATTTGACCTCCGTCCTTTAGGAGTTTACGTTAAGCAGGGAGGGAAATCACTAAAAAAAATTTACGGATAGGTGGAAGGAGTAAAAGAGGGAACCCACGTAAGTTAGTGCTTAACTAATAGGGAATGTGAGATATGCAATAAGTGGATGTGAGTATACAAGTCTTCTGGTGCTGCCGAAATGCTAAAGTGACAGTTGTGGGAAGCGGAGATTCGTCAGAAAGGTTTCCTGGAAGAGATGTCTTTGCCAGAAGATTTTAACGACGGACAGCGGTATAAAACTTAGAGTGAGAGCTGTATAAAACTTGAATGAAAAAGATAAATTTATAGAAAATGTAAGAAATTCAGTGTGATTTTAGAACTGGGTTGGTTCCCTTTATACAGACAAAATTTGTATTTTTTAATTTGACATAATCGATTTAATGTGCCAAATTTGCATTTGATGTGATTTTCTTGATTCCACCCCAGTGCTTTGTACGGTGCTTGGCCGATAGTAAGCACTTAACAGATACCACAGTTATATGATTATTATTTTCGTCATTACCATCACCTTTTATTTTCCAAAGCACTTTGTCAGTACTTACCTCATTTAATCCCCTAAACATCCCTGGAAAATAGGGAGTCACTAGACGGTTTTGACACTGAACGGTCCGATTCAAGCTCTTGGTGATTTTACTGGGGATCATTTTCCTTATCCTTGGAGACAGAAATGCACAGCGTGATGAAATGTACCTGGGGTCAAATCACCCCTTCCCTTGAGTACCATGGAGGGAAAAACCTAAAGTCCCATGATTGAAAATGAGAGTTCTGGGATCGGATTCTGGGGCAGATTGACATGCGTTTTTAAACCTTTACCTCATCAGCAGTGGCGAGAGCAGCAGTACCAGCAGTCTTGGCTTCGCAGACCTGGAAATGCATCCGGAAACCAGGGCACCTTCTCCAAGCATTAAGTAAGTAGCCATAAAAGTCAAATGCGGTTCAGGCTTGCTGTTCTGCTTCAACTGAAATATCCACTGGGCTCCTCAAGATGCACCAAATCATAGATTTGAGCTTGTTGGCATGGCTGCTTTGTATTTTGGGGGTTTTTTAATGGTATTTGTTAAGTGTTTACTATGTTCCGGGCACTGTAGTAAGCGCTAGGGTCTTATGCTGTCGAGTCATCTCCGACCCATAGCGACATCGTGGACACCTCTCTCCCAGAAGGCCCCTCTTCCGTCTGCGGTCGTTCTGGTAGCATATCCAGACAGTTTTCTTGGTAAAAATCCAGAAGTGGTTTACCATTACCTTCTGTGCAGTAAACTCGAGTCTCCCCGCTCGACTTTCTCCCGTGCCGCTGCTGCCCACCACAGGGGAGTTTTGGCTTGTAGCGGGTGGCCTTCCACTCTCTAGCCACTGGCCAAACTAGGAATGGAACGGACAGGCCTCTGCTGGACTCTCCCTCCCGTAGTCGAGACTGGTAGATGCCTGGAAACTCTCCAGGTGCGACTCTGAGAGGGGAAGCGCTAGGGTAAATACAAGATAATCAAGAAGCAGCATAGCCTAATGGATAATAATAATTATGGTATTTGTTAAGCACATATTGTGTGCCAGGCACTGTACTAAGCACTGGGGTGGATCCAATCAAATGGGGTTGGACACGGTCCCTTGTCCCACGTGGGGCTCACAGTCTCAATCCCCATTTTACAGATGAGGTAACTGAGGCACAGAGAAGTAAAGTGACTTGCCCAAGGTCACACAGCACACAAGTGGCAGAGTGGGATTAGAAACCATGACTTTCTGACTCCCAGGCCCGTACTCTACCCACTACGCTATGCTTCTTCTCATTCTTCGTCTTTCCAACAATCGTATTTATTGAGCACTTAGGGTGTGCGGAGCACTGTGCTAAGAATGTAACCATCAAGGCAACATTAGAAACTCCCTTGGCCTTTAGAAACTGCGAGGAGACTTGGGGAAAAAAATTCCCTTGAATAAAGGGAGCTAAGCCACCCAGAAAGGACTGGTTTCTTTCAGTCAACCAATAAACCATATTTGTTTAGCACTAATGTGTGCAGAGCACTGTACTAAGCACTTGGGAGAGTACAACACAACAATATCCCTGCCCACAATGAGCTTACAGCTCTACGGTCTAAAGTGTGACCGTCTAGACTGTGAGCCCGTTGTTGGGTAGGGATTGTCTCTGTTTGTTGCCGAATTGTACTTTCCAAGTGCTTATAGTACAGTGCTCTGCACACAGTAAGCGCTCAATAAATACAATTGAATGAATGAATGGAGGGATCCTTCCCCTGACTCCCAGTCCTGTCCTCTTTCCACAAAGCCTTTCCAGGGGGATTAATATATGTGAGGGGTGGAAAGGTCACCAAGCTTGGGCACTGTCTCTGAATTGCTCAGGCCTTTGTGTTTATTTGCCACAAAGTGGGGTCCTTGCCCAGTGGTAAACCACTTTTGTATTTTTATCAAGAAAACTCTGTGGATCCACTACTAGAACGATTGCAGGTGGAGGTGGGGTGTACTGGGAGAGATGTGACCATGGAGTCGCTCTGGGTCGGAGAGGACTCGACAGCATAAAACGAGACAAGGGGTCCTTGCTGAATTCCATCATTTCCATGCTGGGAAGAAGCGTGGCCTAGTGGAAGAGCACAGGACTGGAACGAAAAAGCCCTGGGTTCTAATCCCAGCTCCACCACTTGTCTGCTGTGACCTTGGGGAAGCCACTTAACTTCTCTATGCCTCAGTTCCCTCATCTGCAAAATGGCGATTCAATAACCGTTCTCCCTCCTACTTAGACTGTGAACCCCATCTGGGAATTGATTATCGTGTATCTACCCCAGTGCTTAGTACGGTGGTCGGTAACATAGTAAGTGCTTATTAAATACCACAGTTATTAAATCTGGGACAGACCTTCCCCCGAGATTTCCGCTCTTTAACCCAGTCTGGATGTGCCTTGTGCCATCCAGGGGCAACTCCCTCCTAGTCAGAAAATATGACGGTTTAAAAGAAATCTGTTCTGTCCTCTTTCACACTCTGTGTTGCTCGGTATTACCTGTCGCTCGTTATCTTTTCCCAAGTGAATTAGCCGAAGAAAAGGAGTACATTAAGGAGCAGTTGGAAAAAGTAGAGGGTAAGAAAAGGAACCATAATTTTGTCACTCGATTGATTATTCTCAGGGTCTGGCTTTAAGGAGAGTAACCGGAAGCACGTGCCTGTCTTTGTTCAGATCGCACTCCCGGGAGGTCAGTGGGAAAGGCTGGTTGTTCCAAAACTCTCCTGGTGATCAATTTGGACCTGGAGCCCAAATGCCCGGATGCGGAACTTCGGACTGCTCTTCAGTGGATAGCGGCTTCGGAACTTGGAATCCCGACCATCTACTTTCAGAAATCTCCAGACGGCGGAATGGAAAAGGTACCTTTCTCTGCACTGAATTGAAACACAGACGCTAAACAAAGCTTTGGAGAGGGTACCATTAGGCATGACTGCCCTCCTCATCCTCTCTCTCTCTCTCCCTCTAGTCTTCCCCCTTCGTTGTCGTTATTAATAGCATTGATTGAACTCCTTTTTTTTTTAAATGGTATTTATTAAGCATTTACTGTGTGCCCAGCACCATTCTAACCCCTAGGTTAGATACAAGGTTATCAGATTGGACACAGTCCCTGTCCTGCATGGGGCTCACAGTCTAGGAAGGAGAGAGTAGGATTAATCCCCATTTTACAGATGAAGAGATTGAGGCACAGACAAGTTAAGCAACTTGCTCAAAGTCATACAACAGACAGATGACAGAGCTGGGATTAGTATCCAGCTCTGACTTCCAGCTACACTCTTTCCATGAGACCAGGCTGCTTCTCCTACGTGCAGAGCACTGTCCTTGGCCTTTGGAGACATGCAGTAGAAGTAAAAGTAAAAAAAAGAGAAGTAAAAGTTCCTTCCTTAGATGTGTTTATAATCTAATGTCGGGGGTAAGGGAGCACTGATTACAAATACATAGCATGTAAAAGAGCACAGACAGGGACAAAAGTGGATAAAAACCAAAGGTACTTCAATAAATGAGTATATCATCAGTCACCAAAATGTTTGCCGTGACCCGGAAAGGGTGGGCTCATCCAGGCATACCTGCTGGAGCAGGCTTTTGATATCCATTGAATACTTGGGTTTTGGTTTTAGCTGACTCCCTCCCTTTTTATTTTAGGTATTTGTTAAAGGCTTACTATGTGCCAGGCGCTGTAAGTGCTGGGGTAGAGACAAGCTCATCAGTCCCTGTCCCATATGGGGCTCACAGTCTTAATCCCCATTGTGTAGATGAGGGAACTGAGGTCCAGAGAAGTGAATTGACCTGCCAAGGGACACACAGCAGACAAATGGCAGAACTGGGATCAGAACCCAGTTCCTTCTGACTTCCAGGCTTGTGCTCTAGCCACTAGGCCATGCTGCTTCTCACTTCTCTTCCTGGGCAAAGCCAACCAAAATCCCATGAGGACTAGCCTTGGGGCAGGTTTGAGGCTACAAAGTCACCAAGAACTAAGAGCTTCCATCTTAATTTTCCCTGTTCCCTTCCAGTTTTTCCCTCCATTGTGCTGACTAGTATTAATTGAGTACCTACTGGCTAATAAAAATGATAATAAATGTGGTATAACAAATGTGGTATTCGTTAAGCGCTTACTATGTGCCAAGCACTGTATTAAGCATTGGGATAGATACAAGATAGGTCACACACGGTCCCTGTCCCAAGTGGAACTCAGTTTAGAAGAGAGGGAGAACATGTGTTTATCCTCATTTTGCCTAAGGGGAATCTGAGGCTCATAGAATAATAGCAATAATAATTGTGGCATTTGTGAAGTACTTACTGTATGCCAAGCACTCTAACTAAGCTCTGGGGTCGATACGAGATAATCAGGTTTCTCATGGGGCTCACAGACTCTCACCAACCAACCTTGCAGAGGGAGAGTTGGGGCTGGATTTATTTTGGATTCTGAATCAAGAATGTAGGAGAAACCCCAGCTGATACAAGAGGTAAAAAGCTTTTTGGATACGAATAATAATAATGATGGTATTTGTTAAGCACTTACTATGTGCCAAGCACTGTTCTAAGCACAGAGGTAGATACAAGGTCATCAGAAGTAGCGTGGCTCAGTGGAAAGAGCACGGGCTTTGGAGTCAGGGCTCATGAGTTCGAATCCCAGCTCTGCCACTTGTCGGCTTTGTGACTGTGGGCAAGTCACTTCACTTCTCCGTGCCTCAGTTCCCTCATCTGTAAAATGGGGATTAAGACTGTGAGCCCCACGTGGGACAACCTGATTCCCCTATGTCTACCCCAGCGCTTAGAACAGTGCTCGGCACATAGTAAGCACTTAACAAATAGCAACATTAGGTTGTCCCTGTGGGGTTAACAGTCTTTATCCCCATTTTAATAATAGTAATAATGTTGGTAATTGTTAAGCACTTACTATGTGCCGAGCACCGTTCTAAGCGTTGGGGGAGATACAGGGCAATCAGGTTGTCCCACATAGGGCTCACAGTCTTAATCCCCATTTTGCAGGTGAGGTAACTGAGGCACCGAGAAGTGAAGTGACTTGCCTAAAGTCACACAGCTGACGAGTGGCGGGGCCGGGATTAGAACCCATGACCTTTGACTCCCAAGCCCGGGCTCTTCCACTGAGCCACGCTGCTTCTCCCAGTTTAGTATTAACCTAAGTAGGTGAATAATCAACTCAGTCGAGCTTGTCATAACTAGCATTTAGTCAGATTTAGCCTCCAGGACTTACATGCGTTCCTTCGAGTGCCTCAGGGAGAAGCAGCGTGGCTCAGTGGAAAGAGCACGGGCTTTGGAGTCAGAGGTCATGAGTTCAAATCCCCTCTCTGCCACTTGTCAGCTGTGTGACTGTGGGCAAGTCACTTCACTTCTCGGTGCCTCAGTTCCCTCATCTGTAAAATGGGGATTAAGACTGGGAGCCCCACGTGGGACAACCTGATTCCCCTGTGTCTACCCCAGCGCTTAGAACAGTGCTCCGCACATAGTAAGCGCTTAACAAATATCAACTTCTTATTAACTTATTATCAGGGCAAGACGATTTCAATAATTCAATCCTGAGGGTTCCAGACCCCCTAATTCCTCATCCTAACTCAAACTATTCCTGGAGAGGGTGTCTGGAACCCAAGTCTGCCCGGGTTCTTATGCCCTTTTACCAGATGCAGAAATGCTGAGTGCTGCCACATCCCCGTCTGGTGATTGTCCACGTGCCGGGGAACCCCCGGGGCACTCGCCCTCCGGCAAGTAGCCATGCCACCTCACCGGTGGAGCCATCCAAGGGTCCACGCTTCCGGCGCTAACTCCTGAATTATTTCATTCAGGACCCTTATAGAGGTGGGGTAGGCGATCACACAGTCTAACGAGGAGGAAGAAAAGTATTGAATCCCCATTTTGCGGATGAGGGAACTGAGGCCCAGAGAAGTGAAGTCACTTGCCTAAGGTCATCCGGCAGGCAAGTGGCAGAGCTGGGTTTAGGACCCAGGTCCTCTGACTTCCAGGCCTGTGCTCTTTCCATTAATAATAATAATAATAATGTTGGCATGTGTTAAGCACTTATTATGTGCAGAGCACTGTTCTAAGCGCAAGAGGAGATACAGGGTAATCAGGTTGTCCCACATGAGGCTCACAGTCTTCATCCCCATTTTCCAGATGCGATAACTGAGGCCCAGAGAAGTGAAGTGACTTGCCCACAGTCACAAACTGACAAGTGGCAGAGCCGGAATTCGAACCCATGACCCCTGACTCCCAAGCTCGGGCTCTTTCCACTGAGCCACGCTGCTTCGCCTAATATAAATGGTGGTATTTGTTAAGCGCTTACTAACTGTTCTAAGCGCTGGGGGATACAAGGTGATCAGGTTGTCCCACGTAGGGCTCAGAGTTTTAATCCCCATTTTACAGATGAGGGAACTGAGGCACAGAGAAGTTAAGTGACTTGCCCAAAGTCACACAGCTGGCAAGTGGCAGAGCTGGCTTTAGAACCCCTGACCTCTGACTCCCAAGGCCGGGCTCTTGCCAGTGAGCCACGCATTAGATCGCACTGCTTCTGATGCTGTATTAAACGTTCATTCATTCAGTCATCTATTGAGCACTGTGTGCAAAGCACTGTACCTAACGTTTGGGAGAGTACTATAAAACAAGTACAATATAACAACAAACACAGTACACCAAAAGCAAAGGATCTGATAATCCCTGTGTCCCTGTACCTCATGACGTTTATAATCTAATGCGTGAGGCTGGCAGCAGAAATTCTTTGCAATTTATTTATATTTATAATTATTTATATTTATAACTATAACTAAGATATATCTTATAACTAGAGGGAGCAAGAGGATGAACAACTGACAGTAGCACAAGACCGTCAAGATGAAACGTGAATTAAATAATCGACTGCACAATCGGTAATCCATAAGTACTGAGGATGACTATGAGCACTTATGAGCTCAGGATGATTGTTGATCGACGCAACTTGTGACGTTGGGAAATAATCAAGGACGGCTTGTTGGAAGTGGGTTTTAGGAAGACTTTGACTTTGGGGATGGCTGCAGGCTGGTGGATTTGAAAGGGGAGAAGTCCTAAGCAGGGGAATAGTCATCTCCAGCCTGAGAGAGCCTCTAGGTTTTAATTTCAACTAGAGACACGCAACACCGATGATATCCACGATTTTGTGAGTGGGTATAACTAGTTCGGTGGATGCAGTAAGTGAAATGTTTGTTTGGAAGGAAGCTCTATCTGATTTGCACAAGAAAAGAGTTGGGGGCCTTTTCTTTCATAAAATTGCAAGAATTAAAGTAAAAGTTGTGTTATTCAGCACCTTACCAACCGAGAAGCTCTAACTCGCATTTCACTATATATGAACCATCTTGGAGATGGATCAATAAATCAATGCTATTGAGCCCTTTCTAATTGAGTAATCAACCAATTGTATTATAATAATGATGATAATGTTGACATTTGTTAAGCGCTTACTATGTGCAAAGCACTGTTCCAAGCGCTGGGGGGATACAAGGTGATCAGGTTGTCCCACGCGGGGCTCGCAGTCTTAATCCCCATTTTGCAGATGAGGTAACTGAGGCACAGAGAAGTTAAGGGACTTGCCCAAAGTCACACAGCTGAGCTGGGATTTGAACCCATGATTTTTGACTCCCTAGCCCGTGCTGTTTCCACTGAGCCACGCTGCTTCTCTGTATTATATGAACAATCTTGGAGATCGATCAATAAATCAATGCTATGGAGCCCTTTCTGATGGATCAACCAATCGTATTGAATGCTCACTGTGTGCAGAACACTGTATTAAGCACTTGGGAGACTACAATACAACATTTCTTGCCCACAAGGAGCTTACAGCGTCCCTTGAGGAAAAAGAGTTATAATCTTTGAGTCCTCCCTGTTGATTATGTGTATATTTTCGGTGACTGATTAATAAGCAGCTCTAGCGATCAGTAAGCTCCTAGTGAACGGGGAATTTGTCTACTGATTCAGCTGGAAAAATGTCACAAAGTAATTGGCACTTCATTGCTAGCTTCTCTAAAAATGTCTGCAATTTTTGATGATAATGGAAATGGAAACAAATGGCAGAGGAACCTTATCTATGTTCTGCAAGCAGGGCTTTACTGCTGATAAACAAACTACCAGATTCCCCAAGCACCCATTTCTTTCCACTGAAACGAAGGCTCGATGTAACGAAGGCTCGATGTAAGGCTAACGGGAAGCTTAGTAGATTTTCCCAAATGAAGTGCAAAATTATCTCTGTAGGACTTATTACGTGAGAAGCAGCATGGTCTAGGGGATAGAGCTCACCTCCTCCAAGAGGCCTTCCCAGACTGAGCTTCCCCTTTTCCCTCTGCTCCCTCTGCTCCCTCTCTGCTCGCCCTCTGCTCCCTCCCCCTTCCCCCCTTCACCTCCCCTCAGCTAAGCCCCCTTTCCCTCTGCCCCTCCCCTTCTCCCTTCCCCCTCCCCTCAGCACTGTGTTTATTTGTATATATTTTTATTAGCCTATTTATTTTGTTAATGAGGTGTACATCCCCTTGATTCTATTTATCGTGATTATATTGTCTTGTTTTTGTCCATCTGTCTCCCCCATTAGACTGTAAACCCGTCATTGGGCGGGGATTGTCTCTATCTGTTGCCGAATTGTACATTCCAAGTGCTTAGTCCAGTGCTCTGCACATAGTAAGTGCTCCATAAATACTAATGAGTGAATGAATAGAGCATGGGCCTAAGAGTCAAGAGGACCTGAGTTCTAGTCCCGGTTCTGCCACTTGACTGCTGTGTACCTTTGGGCAAGTCACTTCACTTCTCTGTGACTCAGTTGCCTTATCTGAAAGTAATAATTTTGGTATTTGTTAAGTCCTTACTATGTGCCAAGCACTGTTCTAAGCGCTGGGTAGATACAAGGTGATCAGGTTGTCCCACGTGGGGCTCACAGTCTTAATCCCCATTTTCCAGATGAGGTCACTGGGCAAGTCACTTAACTTCTCTGTGCCTCAAAGTCACACAGCTGATAAGTGGCGGAGCTGGGATTAGAACCCACGACCTCTGACTCCCAAGCCCAGGCTCTTTCCACTGAGCCACGCTGCTTCTCATGGGGAAAATGGGGATTAAGATTGGGAGCTCCATATGGGACAGAGATTGTGTCCAAACTGATTACCTTGTATCTACCCCAGCACTTAGTACAGTGCTTGGCACATGGTAAGTGATTGACAAATATCACAATTATTATTACTTCCAGACCAAGCGTAACTGTCAGACTGACTCTCTAATTTGCCCCCTTCATGCCTATACCTTCCCGAAACTCCCTGTTGATAAATTTGAAATGTGTGATATGTTTTGATATTTGATCTTTGATTTATGATGTTATCACAGCCAAAAGAAACACAATTTGGAACAACGATCCAGATATTCCCTTTAGACCAAAAGCTCATTGTGGGCAGGGAACGTGTCTACCAACTCTGTTGTATATACCTCCCGCCAAGCGCTTAGTACAGTGCTTTGCACACAGTAAGCACTCAATAAATACAATTGAACTAATGAATGTGCTGCACCCAGTGAGTGCTCGATAAATACCACTGATTAATTCAAGAAAGAGAATAAATCTTGGGAATATGGATAAATCTCTCCGTCATCCAGATTAAATTCTGCAGTTACTTGAAGGCTTGGCATTGATTTAAAACCCCAAAAGAACCACCTTTAAGTCAGGCACCCTAATATTGTTCTTTTTATCAGTTCCTAGATGTCGTGCAGCTGGTTCATCGGAAGTCCTGGAAAGTGGGTGACATATTCCGCTCCGTGGTCCAGTACTGCAAGTTGCAGGAGGAAAACCAAGCCCAGACCCCAAGTCTCTTCGACTGGCTCCTTGAACTGGGATAAGACACCCCGCCGCTTACAGTCGTCTTTTCTTCCAGCTTCGGTTACGATGGTTTGTGTAATGCTATAAATTTTTGAAAACATTACATAACATTAGCAGAACTATAAGAAATCTGCCATTAAGTCCGTTCCACAGCTCTGCCCTGAGGAAAGCGAAATCGCGGTGTTGATTTCATCAGAAACTATGGGGATGTTTGGAAATAGCGTGGGAGAAAAAAATAGAAGAGAGAAATTCTTTGGGCTTGGGCAGGGATGCTTGCGTGTGACTAGGCCCGGTACCAAGGAGACTGTGGGAACTCCCCTGTCCTATAATCAGCTACATTACTAAGTGTCCCTGATTGTGAGAATCATCGAATCAACTAGAAATTGAACATCTTGGATTAGAGAATTTTGTAAACACCGATACTCATGTCTTTGATCCTTTAAGATTGTGATTGTTGGGGTTCCGTGACTTTTTTTTTACCAGTATTTGTTAAGGACTCACTGTGTGCCGGGCACCGTACTAAGCGCTGTGGTAGATACAAGCTAATCAGGTTGGATACAGTCCATGTCTCACGTGGGGCTCACAGTCTTAATGCCCATGTTACAGATGAGGTAACTGAGGCCCAGAGAGGTGAAGTGACTTGCCCAAGGTCACATAGTGGACATGTGGTGGAGGTGGGGGGTTAGAACCCAGGTCCTCTGACTCCCAGGCTCATGCTTTTTCCATTAGGCCATGCTGCTACTGCAAAGCAGATCACATCAAAACAAGGCAATTTAAAAGCAAACCATCTAGGCTCCTGAAAAAGACTAATAAAAGAGAAAGACTTTCCACCTTGTTCTCCATGAGTAGATGGCCTTTTAATTTGGCTGATTTTCATTTCTGGAATTTTCAAGGATTTTGGTTTGATTTGGTCCTACTTAATTTTTTTTGATGATTTGTCTTTGGACCAAAGAAGACGGTTTTCCATTTTCCTTCCTCCTCCAAGAGCTCGGCTTTGATTCCGAAAAGGCAATGTCAAATTTGATAGTTCAATAAATACTGCCATGTGCTGCTCTCTAAAACAGCAGTATTAACCTTTCCTAAATAATTTTAGAAAAATGCCAGACTTCCGGCTGGGTTCTCTTGACAATACAAGAAATGTACTATAGCTTTGATTTTCATGACAACAACTGAAACTCTCTAAGATTTTTCTGAAATATAATTTTGCACTATTTTTTGGAAAATATTGAAATTGGTTTCAATTAAGGATTGAAAAGAGCCATATACACATATATACAGAGAACCTGAGTTCCCTTAGCCCAGGTAGGAGGAGGAGAGGCCATTTTGAGTCTAAGTAGGGGCAGCTACTCTGGGTTGAGTAGAAAATGGAAGGAGATGATGTTCTTCCCACCCCAGTGCAAGGAGATCAAGGACTTACTTTCGGAGTGTGGACTTGAGCCTCTTCTCCCATAAATGAAGGATTGATTGGCTGATGAGGGGTTATTCTCTGGGAGAGGGGAGAAGGAAGAAAAGGTCCTCAATGCAGCTGAAAGCTACACTGGGGGAGAACAGAGTAGACAAGATGGTCACCCAAGGGGTTGACGTCCACAGGGTTTCTCCACTTCTTTTAAAAAAATGGTATTTAAGTGCTTACTATGTGCCAACCACTGGCCTAAGCGCTGGGGTAAATACAAGTTAATCAGGTTGAACACGGTCCCTGTCCCACGTGGGGCTCACAGTCTTATCCCCATTTTACAGATGAGGTAACAGAGGCATGGAGAAGTTAAATGACTCACCTAAGGTCATACAGCAGGCAAGTGGCAGAGGGGGGATTTGAGCCCAGGCCCTTCTGACTTCCAAGCCTGTGCTGTATCCTCTAGGCCACTCTGCTTCCGCAAGAGCTCTTACATCAGAAGGAGGATCAGAGAGGTGAGGCAGCAGAATTGCTGTTCCCACAATAGATCCTGAAGAAGCATCTAGGTCAGGAGAGGCTGACATGGGGACTCTTGGGAGGGAGAGGCAGACTCCCAGTTATCATGAAATCCCTTTTTGTTCCTACGTGTCCTTTTATTCCCATTCTAAAATGACCCCCCCCCCCAAAAAAAAGCTCTCTCTCCTTGATCTCCTTTAAGGGATTCTTTTCAAAATCTAATCAGTTACCAACTCCACAATGGACTCGATCATGAGGATTTCTAGCGTCACTGACCAAAAGTGCTTTCGTTTGGTGGAAGGGGGGTGTTGATTCTTTAACCAGCTCCTGGACAGAGCTGCTTTCAACCAAAAAGTGAACCTGGCTCAGTTGACTTTCGGGTCCGGACTTGGCCGGGAGACCACGAGAGGGTGAGTTTTCTCACTTTGCACTGGGCTCGGGGTCTAGACCCGAGGCCTCTGAATGTCAGGGAAGGGGGCGGGAGGAGCTTCCTCTTCTCCATTCTCAATCTTTCCCAGCCTAGGGGTGGGCCCATCTATTGAAATGGTGGCTGTTTATTGAACCCACCCCCAACTCCTTTCCACTTTCCCACGCATACAGGGATGGGGGCTTCGGGTGAGTTCTTTACAAACGAAGACTTGTTTTGGAGAACGTGGACTTTTGCTGTGTTAGAACACATATGGACTGATTCTACAAAGCACAAACAATATGGCTCAGTAGTAGAAGTGTGATGAAGTTTCATATGTTGTGCTCAATGTTGCAAACTTAAACAGAAATAAATTTGTGTAATAGAGTTAGTCATCTTTGTTTTCTAAATATAATGCTGGTGATTATTTTTGGTTGTTTCCGTGTGGAAAGTGAGCCGATCCAAGGAGACTACTGTAATTGCTCTCTTCTCGTTGGATTAGGTCAACCAGTACCTCATAAGGCTTTGAGGACTTACTAAAGATGCACCGTGGCTTAGTGGAAAGAGCATGGGCTTGAGAGTTAGAGGATGTTGGTTCTTCCAGCTCTGCCACTTGTCGCTGTGTGACCTTGGGCAAGCTGCTTAACTTCTCTGTGCCTCAGTCACCGTATCTGTATAAGGGGGATTCATACCGAGCCCCACATGGGACAACCTGATTACCTTGTATCTATCCCAGCACTTAGATCAGTGCTTGGCACATAGTAAGCACTTAAATACCATTATTATGGTTACTATTATTAAAGATGCTCTAAAGGAATGCATATTTTTGCAAAAAAGAACCAAGTTTCTCTGCTTACTGTGGTGATTCACCATGATTCACTAACAGAACCATAATGATAATAATGAAGGTATTTCTAAGTACTTACTAGGTGCCAAGCACTGTACTACATGCTGAGGTAGATACAAGACAGGTCCCACATGGGACTCAGTCTAAGAATAATAATAATGTTGGTATTTGTTAAGCGCTTACTCTGTGCAGAGCACTGTACTAAGCACTGGGGTAGATACAAGGTAATCAGGTTATCCCTCATGAGGGTCCCAGTCTTAATCCCCATTTTACAGATGAGATAACTGAGGCACAGAGAAGTTAAGTGACTTGCCCACAGTCACACAGCTGACAAGTGGCAGAGCAGGAATTCGAACCCATGACGTCTGACTCCCAAGCCCATGCTCTTTCCACTGAGCCACGCTGCTAAGAAGGCGGGTGAAGTTGTATCCCGATTTTGCAGATGAGGGAACTGAGACCCAGAGAAGCTAAATGATTTACCCAAGGTCTCACAGGAGGTAAGTGGGAGGAACTGGGTTTAGAACCCAGGTCCTCTGACTTCCAGGCCCATGTTCTTTCCACTAGGCCAAGCTGCTTCCTAGTTGGCATCTAACAGTAATGAACGTAAGTACCAGCCTGATGGGGGTGGTGAGGGGAGTGATTGCCTCCATGGAGATGGCACTTGGGAAGCCAAGCTATGAACGTGGCTCAGTGGAAAGAGACCGGGCATGGGAGTCAGAGGTCAGGGGTTCGAATCCCGGCTCTGCCACTTGTCAGCTGTGTGACTGTGGGCAAGTCACTTCACTTCTCTGTGCCTCAGTTCCCTCATCTGTAAAATGGGGATTAACTGTGAGCCTCACGTGGGACAACCTGATTCCCCTGTGTCTACCCCAGCGCTTAGAACAGTGCTCTGCACATAGTAAGCACTTAACAAATACCAACCTCAGCTCCTTAGATTTTTAGGACTGGGTGGGCCATCAGGGTTAGTGTCCCCCCACTCCTGAAGCCAGGGAGGAACCATCTGTCGGCTCATCTCTTGCCCCATTCTGGGAGGAAGAAGAGGAAGACATGACCGCAGCCGCTCACCATTATTTTAGTCCTCGCTGGGTGCAAGAGACTCCTGCCACCTACTTCTACACCTCACGTGTCACCCTGCTTCATGGCCACTGCTAAGAGTGGCAAAGTCTGGCCCTGTGGGATGGCCCCGACTGCAGCGGCTCCAGGGGGCTGACCCTATCCCATTCCCAGTCGGCCCCCTGGGCAGATGGGGCAAGCCTGAGGCACAAAGATGGCTCCTCCTACTAGGCTGCAGCGTGGTGGGTGAGAGGAATGCCTCATGCCCATCGTGGGGGGTGAGAGGAATGTCTCATGCCCATTCCTGGTGACGGGCCTGGTGACGGGTGCAAACCAGAAAATCGGCTATGGCAGAAGAGAAAGAGGAGGAGGAGGAAGAGAAAAACAAATGGGTGAGTACCTGGGACTTTCTGGTCTTCCCTTCCCCTCTTTCCTTCTCATAATAATGATGATGATGATAAATGGTATTTGTTAAGCACTTACTTTATGCCAAGCACTGTAATAATCACTAAGGTAGATGCAAAACAATCAGGTCAGACATGATCCCTAAAACACATGGGGATCACTAAGTAGGAGGGAGAAGGGATATTTACTCTCTTTTATACTTGTGGAAACAAGCCCAGAGAAATTAAGTGATTTGCCCAAGATCACACAGCAGGCAAGTGGTGGAGCGGAGATTAGAACCCAGGGCCTCTGACTCTCAGGCTTGTACTCTTTCATTCATTCATTCATTCAATAGTATTTATTGAGCGCTTACTATGTGCAGAGCACTGTACTAAGCACTTGGAATGTACAAATCGGCAACAGATAGAGACAGTCCCTGTCCTTTGATGGGCTTACGGTCTAATCGGGGGAGACAGAGAGACAAGAACAATGGCAATAAATAGAGTTAAGGGGAAGAACATCTCATAAAAACAATGGCAAAAAAATAGAATCAGGGTGATGTACATCTCATTAAACACAATAAATAGGGTGATGAAGATATATACAGTTGAGCGGACGAGTACAGTGCTGAGGGGGTGGGACGGGAGAGGGGGAGGATCGGAGGGAAATGGGGGGAAAAGAGGGTTAAGCTGAGGAGAGGTGAAGGGGGGGGTAGAGGGAGCAGAAGGAAAAAAGGGAGGGGAGCTCAGTCTGGGAAGGCCTCTTGGAGGAGGTGAGCTTTAAGTAGGGATTTGAAGAGGGGAAGAGAATTAGATTGTCGGAGGTGAGGAGGGACGGCGTTCCGGGACCGGGGGAGGACGTGCCCCAGGGGTCGACGGTGGGATAGGAGAGACCGAGGGTCGGTGAGGAGGTGGGCGGCGGAGGAGCGGAGCGTGCGGGGTGGGCGGTAGAAAGAGAGAAGGGAGGCCAAACTGCTTCTTCATACTCTTTTTCTCCATGTCCCCTCAAAATCTCACCCCACCTCGCCTGTCCTCCCCTCAGAGAGTTAGGCTACGCAGCTTTCCTACTCACTCTGAACCTGTGCCTCCCCACCACCCATCGTTAGCCCAGCTATTGAAAAACTCATTAATTCCTATTTTACAGATGAGGTAATTTAGGCACAGATCTTATCACACAGCAGACAAGTGGTAGAGCTGGGATTAGGACCCAGGACTTTCTTTGACCGCCAGGCCCAAGTTCTATCCAGTAGGCCATGCTGCTTCCGCCAGAACATTGTACTAAGCGCTTGAAAGAGAGTTGGTAGACATGTTCCCTGCCCACAAGGAGCAGAGCTTTGCTGTTTTGGAAGCATGAGGCAGAGGGATGACGACGGCAAATATGGCCAAATGGCTTCTCTGTGGGGACGTGAAAGGAGCCCACATGAGCAGAGAGGGCAGGATAGGCATTTTAAAGGCTTCGGGAAGCACAGGCTCAAACAAGTTGCTCCGGAGGCAAATTTAGGAGATGACTGCAGCGAGAAAGTTGCTTTCTAAGCAAAGACACTTCAGAAAGAGGAAGCCAAGAGCTGGCTTCAAAATTAGTGGCAGACAACGCAGGAGGCAAACCCGTCAGTATGACAGAGAGCAATCTACTAATTCTGTTGTACTGTCCTCTCCCGTGCTTTTAGTACAGTGCTCTGCACACAGTAAGTGCTCAGGGAATACCAAAGATTGATTTACAGGCCCACATGGTGGGATGGAGTGTCAGATTGGTGTAGGTCTTTCAGCTACATTCACAATCAATGGTATTAATTGAGCATTTGCTGTGTTCGGAGCACTGTACTGAGCACTTGGGAGAGTACAATACAATTGGCACTCATTCATTCAATCAGTCGTATTTATTGAGCGCTTACTGTGTGCACAGCACTGTACTAAACATTTGGTCGATCGTATTTGAGCGCTTACTGTGTGCAGAGCACTGTACTAAACATTTGGTCTCTGTCCTCAAAGAGCTTGTAATCTAGAGGCTTGTAATCTTTCAATCAATCTTTATTGAGTGCTTACTGTGTGCTGAGCACAATATAACAATAAACAGACACATTCCCTGCCCACGGTGATATAATTTAGCATGGGTAGAATCTTTTTGAAAGTAGCATCAACTTCAAACATGAAAGACAACTGGAAAAGATAAGGTGTTAAATGGTTTACCTCTAAACTCTAGTAGAGATGGAAATCTTTGACACTATTTCTCCCTTTGATGCTGCTGTCAGAGACAGAAAATTGGTCTGGATGAACCGTTGGGGTCATCCAAGGTGACACTGCTTAAGCATATATTCTTTTCTCTACTATTTTCCCCATCTGTAAGTTATTTTAGTGAATGTTTCCCTCTCTAGACTGTAAGCTCCAGTGGGAAGGAATCACATCTACCAACTCTGTTACCGTACTCTCCCAAACGGTACAGCAGACTAGTGTAGTGGATAGAGCACGGGCCTGGAAGTTAGAATGTAATGGGTTCTAATCCTGGCTCTGCCGCTTGTCTGCTGTGTGACCTTGGGCAAGTCACTTCACTTCTCTGGACCTCAGTTACCTCATCTGGAAAATGGGGATTGAGACTGTGAGCGCCACATGGGACAGAAACTGTGTCCAACTCGATTTTCCTGTATCCGCCCCAGCGCTTAGTTCAGTGCCTGTCACATAGTACGCCCTTAACACATACCCCAGTTATTATTATTACACTGCTCTTCATACAATAAGTATGCGCATCATCCTAATCCTCCTCGACCTCTCAGCTGCTTTCGACACTGTGGACTGCCTCCTTTTCCTGGAAACATTATTTAATCTTAGCTTCACTGACGCTGTCCTCCTCTCGTTCTCCTCCTATCTTTCTGGCGGCTCGTTCTCAGTCTCTTTTGTGAGCTTCTCCTCTGCTTCCCTCCCCCTAAGTGTGGGAGTCCCCCAAGGCTCAGTTCTGGGTCCCCTTCTATTCTCCATCTATACCCACTCCCTCAGAGAACTCATTCGGTCCCAGGGCTTCAACTACCATCTCTACGCAGATGATTCCTAAATCTACATCTCCAGCCTCGACCTTTCTCCTTCTCTTCAGTCTTGCATTTCCTCCTGCCTGCAGGACATCTCTACTTGGATGTCCCACTGAAACCTCAAACTTCCTATGTCCTAAACAGAACTCCTTTTCTTCCTACCCAAATGCTGTCCTCCCCCTGACTTTTCCATCATCACTGAAGGCAAGCAGCACCACCATCCTTCCTGTATCACCAGGCCATAACCTTGGCAATATCAACTCCTCTCTCATTCAACCCACATATTCAATCTGCCACCTAATCGTGTCAGTTCGACCCTCATAACATCACTAAAATCCACTTTCTTCCTTCCAAGCCTCTACCACCCTGATCCAACCATTGATCATAATAATAATAATAATGTTGGCATTTGTTAAGCGCTTACTTCGTTATTTGATAAGCGCTTACTTGGCTTGGCCTTGGCTACTGCATCAGTCACCTCGTTGACCTCTCTGCCTCAGCCCACTCCAGTCCATACATCGCTGTACTGCCTGAATAATTTTTCTAACGAGATGTTTAGTCCACTCCTCCAAAGTGGTTGTCCATCCACTTCCGCATCAAAGAGAAACTCCTAAATGTTGCCTTTAAAGCACTCAATCAACTTTCCCCCTCCTAACTTCACTGATTTCCTACCGCAACTCAGCAAGTTCACTTCGCTCTTTTAACACCAGTCTACTCACCGTACCTTGATCTGATCTGTCTAGCCACTGACCCTTTGCCCAAGTCCTCCCTCTGGCCTGGAACTTCTTCCCCCTTCATATGAGACAGACCACCACTCTCCGCACTTTCAAATCATACCTCCTCCAAGAGGCCCTCTCTGAACACTCATTTCCTCTACTCCTCCTCTCTTCTACTCTGCCTTTGCATTTGGATTTGTGACCTTTAAGCACTGGATATTCACTCCATCCTTAATCCCACAACACTTATGTAACTACAGTAATAACTACTTTGGTATTTAATAAGAATGTTAGTATTTGTTAAGCGCTTACTATGTGCAGAGCACTGTTTTAAGCGCTGGGGGAGATATAGGGTGATCAGTTTGTCCCACCTGAGGCTCACAGTCTTAATCCCCATTTTACAGATGAGGTCACTGAGGCATAGAGAAGTTAAGTGACTTACCGACAGTTACACAGCTGACAAGTGGCAGAGCTGGAATTCGAACCCATGACCTCTGGCCCTCAAGCCCGTGCTCTTTCCACTGAGCCACACTGCTTCTCGATTTTCCAGTATGTGTCAAACACTGTACTGTGTTCTGAGGTAGATATAAGATAATCAGATCCTTCATGGAGCTCACAGTCTAATTGGGAGGGAGAACAGTTATTGTATCCCCCTTCTGCAGCTAAGGGAACTGAGGCACAGAAAAGTTAAGTGACTTGCCCAAGGTCATACATTCATTCAATGGTATTTATTGAGTGCTTACTATGTGCAGGGCACTGTACTAAACACTTGGAGTGTACAAATTGGTAACAGATACAGTCCCTGTCCTTTGACGGGCTTACAGTCTAATCAGCAGACAAGCAGAGAAGCTGAGATTATCTAATAATTATCTAATAATAACAACACTCCCAGGCCTGTGCTCTCTCCACTACGCCACACGGCTTCATTTCCATACATACCTGTAATTTATTTTAATATCTGTCTCCCCCTCTAGGCTCTAAGCTCCTTACGGATAGGGAACGTTCCTGTCGACTCTGTTGTATTTACTCTCCCAGACAGTACAGTGCGCTGCACACAGTAAGCACTCAATAAATACCATCGATCTCTGAGTTTGTTCTGTAAAAACCTTGGAAACCTAAGGTTTCTTTGCTTCCACATATGACCTTGGAGAAAATGTATTCTGTACAAATTTTAAACATCTGTACCGCTGACACAAACATATAGAAAAATACTAAAGAAAATTGTTTACGTACTTAATCATACAACTTTATTACTACAGGTGATTTGTTTTAAATGATAGAGTAAGTGCAACCCTAACCTTTTTAATCAGTTCATTTTTTTCAAACTTCACTATTTAAAGTCCAACTTCAATATAGGTTAAACTCTCATTGTACGGAGAGAATCGTTTTCAGAAATATTTAACCTAGTATTTACCAGCAGCACAATCATAATGTTTATCACTAAGTATTAAATCGTATTTTGTTATGTGTCTCAAGACCCCACATTGTGAATTCCCTGTCCATAAGAAGGGAACCGCAATCAAGCAATGCGGGCCCAAGTCCATAATCATATCGGGATGAAGCAGCACAGTGGGGAGGACAGGCACATTGTTACGCTGTACTCTCCCAAGTGCCTAGTACAGGGCTTTGCACTCAGTAAGCATCCATAAATATGAATGAATGAATTAATTAATTAATTAATTAATCAGCTGCTCTTGCCTATGCAAAGAGCTTCTCCTCCTCCCACACTGGGATACACACTCGCGTCCGGCTGGCCATCCAATTGACCCCTCACTGCACACCCAATCCCCAGCTTCAGGGACCTGAGAGGGAAGTGGTTGGATGTGCTGGATTCACGGGAGTGCCCGGAATTTGGTTCCGAAGTTATTCACTGTAATAATAATAATAAAGATAATGGTATTTGTTAAGTGCTTACTATGTGACAGGCACTGTACTGAGCGATGGATGGATACAGGAAAATCTAGTTGGACACAGTCCCTGTCCCCTGTGGGCTCCCAGTCTCAATCCCCATTGTCCAGATGAGGGAATTGAGGCCCAGAGAAGTGAAGCCACTGGCCCAAGGTCACTCAGCAGATAAGCGGCAGACAGGGGATTAGAACCCATGACCTGCTGACTCCCAGGCCCGTGCTCTAGCCACTACTCTATGCCGCTGCGAACGGGGATTGCCAGAGCCAGCACTCCCCAGCAGCAGCTACCCCACCCTACCCTGCCTCCCTCATCTGCTGTGGTGGTCATTCTCGGATGCCACAGAGGTGCCCCAGATGGCTTGGCACAAGGCTGCGTTGTGCCCTAAGCGTGGGGACCCAGAAACAGCACTGGGGACTGCAGGCTTCCTCCTTTCTTCCCTCTTTCTCCAACCCTCCCCGGCCTTTTGTGATGGCAAAGGGAGGCTCTGACATCAGGGCTTCACCATTCTGGTTCCCAGTTTGCCCCACCATCTTTCATTCATTCATTCGTATGTATTGAGCACTTAGTGTGCGCAGAGCACTGTACTAGACACTTGTACGGAGAAGCAGCGTGGCTCAGTGGAAAGAGCACGGGCTTGGGAGTCAGCGGTCATGGGTTCGAATCCCAGCTCTGCCACTTGCCAGCTGTGTGACTTTGGGCAAGTTACTTAACTTCTCTTTGTCTCAGTTCCCTCATCTGTAAAGTGGGGATGAAGACTGTGAACCTCATGTGGGACAACCTGATTACCCTGTATCTCCCCCACCGCTTAGAACAGTGCTCTGCACATAGTAAGCGCTTAACCACACCCACATTATTATTATACAACAATAAACAGTGACATCCCCTGCCCCCAACAAACTTACAGTCTAGAACGGGGGAAACAAGACATCAGTGCAAATAAATAAAACTACAGCTGTGTACATATGTGTTGTGGGGCTGGGAGGGGGGAAGAGCAAAGGAAGCAGGTCAGGGTGACACAAAAGGGAGTGGGAGAGGAGATTCCCTCCCTCCATCCCCAGAAGGGTTCACAAGAGGCAAGGGTGCCCAGCCTGAGTAGGGCGCCAAACTTTTGCCCTCCTCCTGGGTACCCAATTCAAGTGTTCTACTTAGGGGGATGGAGGGGATATCCCTAGAACTGCTTTATCTCTTCCTTTCAAAATACAGGGGAGATGTGGCTAGCCACTCTATAGGCAGAAATTTTTTATCTAAAACATCACTGAGTAAAAAAATGTACGTCACAACCGGGCCCACAGAAAATATAAGACATACAATGGCTCATTTTTTTCTTTTAATCTAATCTCTTGGTATTTATTTTTTTAATTCAAAGAAAAATGATACCTGTCAAAATATTTAGTTGGTTTATTTTCTTAGCAATATCAGTCAGTTAATATTCAGCCAACCACCTAACCTACTTTAGCAGTTTTAACAGTCGTACCTGTCAAGCTAAATACCTACTCGGGAGAAACACTGAAAAGAGAAAATAAAAGGTGCATCGAAAAGACTTTCTTGATATTTGAGAAGTCTGCGTTCTTCTCTCAGCGCCACAGTCTACAGGTGTTATCCTTGCTACCTAGCAACGATACAGAGATCAATAAGTTATTTTTAATTTTCTCTTTATGTCACCTTCACTTTATCTGTCACATCAATAATCTTCTTTGCCCGCCGGTGAATTATGAATGAGCAGATAACCAGTTGCCCCCAAGGGTCCGACTGTTCCCTGAGAGTGAACGAAAGCTCAGTCGAAGTTGAATGGTCTCTTTCAGGGTACTGAGCTTTCATTAACTACATTTTGCATTAATCAACAGGACCAAACCCCAGAAGACTGACCACAGTTTCTAAAGACATTAGCTTTTGTGCAGGGAGTAGGAACTGGATCAAAATATGATTATCTCCCTCCTACTAAGACTGTGAGCCCCATGGGGGACAGGGACTTAAGTCCAACGTGATTTACTTGTATCCACCCCAGTGCTTAAAACAGTGCTTGACACATAGGTAGTGCTTAACAAATATCATCATCATCAGGAGTTAAAATTCTCAAAAATCCCTTTCATTTTAGGGCTCCCGTATCAAAACTTAATGCATCGTGAATGATATTTTTTGAGTGCTTATCACTATACTAAGCTCTTGGGAGAGTACAATACAACAGAGTTGGCAGATATGTTCTCTGCCCACAATGAACATAGTCTAGCGGGGGAGACAGACATTTATTAATAATAATAATGGTATTTGTTAAGCATTTACTATGTGCCAGGCACTGTACTAAGCACTGGGGTGGATACAAGCAAATGGGGTTGCACACAGTCCCAAGAGGGGCTCACAGTCTCAATCCCCATTTTACAGATGAGGTAACTGAGGCACAGAGAAGTAAAGTGACTTGCCCAAGGTCACACATCAAGCACGTGGCAGAGCCAGAATTAGAACCCAGGATCTTCTGACTTCCAGGCCCATGCTCTATCCACTAGGCCGTGCTCCTTCTCTATAATTTAAACCATATTCAGATAGATACTGCTCCTTTATAACTCTCCCAATCTAAAAGGTCCTGATGAGTGTTGAGAAACATTAAGCAAGCACTAGGATCACCGTGTTACCTAGAACTCACCTGTAATTATAATATCGCCTTGGTAGTTGAACGCACACGAGAAAATCTCATCCGTATGCCCTTCTAGAACCTGAAGGCACTGTCCCGTCTGAGGGTCCCAAATTCTAGCCGTTTTATCAGAGCTGGCTGTTAGGAGCCGACTACCTTGAGGATTGAAGCAAATCTGCAAAAGGAAATGCAACACAAAGTATCATTTCAAGACTTCAAACGCTCCCTAACTTGATTTGCATGTCGTGAGGTAGATTTAACGTTGGTATTTGTTAAGCGCTTTCATTCATTCATTCATTCAATAGTATTTATTGAGCGCTTACTATGTGCAGAGCACTGTACTAAGCGCTTGGGATGAACAAGTCGGCAACAGATAGAGACAGTCCCTGCCGTTTGACGGGCTTACAGTCTAATCGGGGGAGACGGACAGACAAGAACAATGGCACTAAACAGCGTCAAGGGGAAGAACATCTCGTAAAAACGATGGCAACTAAATAGAATCGAGGCGATGTACAATTCATTAACAAAATAAATAGGGTAACGAAAATATATACAGTTGAGCGGACGGGTACAGTGCTGTGGGGATGGGAAGGGAGAGGTGGAGGAGCAGAGGGAAAAGGGGAAAATGAGGCTTTAGCTGCGGAGAGGTAAAGGGGGGATGGCAGAGGGAGTAGAGGGGGAAGAGGAGCTCAGTCTGGGAACGCCTCTTGGAGGAGGTGATTTTTAAGTAAGGTTTTGAAGAGGGAAAGAGAATCAGTTTGGCGGAGGTGAGGAGGGAGGGCGTTCCAGGACCGTGGGAGGACGTGACCCGGGGGTCGACGGCGGGAAAGGCGAGACCGAGGGACGGCGAGGAGGTGGGCGGCGGAGGAGCGGAGCGTGCGGGGTGGGCGGTAGAAAGAGAGAAGGGAGGAGAGGTAGGAAGGGGCAAGGTGATGGAGAGCCTCGAAGCCTAGAGTGAGGAGTTTTTGTTTGGAGCGGAGGTCGATAGGCAACCACCGGAGTTGTTTAAGAAGGGGAGTGACATGCCCAGATCGTTTCTGCGGGAAGATGAGCCGGGCAGCGGAGTGAAGAATAGACCGGAGCGGGGCGAGAGAGGAGGAAGGGAGGTCAGAGAGAAGGCCGACACAGTAGTCTAGCCGGGATATAACGAGAGCCCGTAATAGTAAGGTAGCCGTCTGGGTGGAGAGGAAAGGGCGGATCTTGGCGATATTGTAGAGGTGAAACCGGCAGGTCTCGGTAACGGATAGGATGCGTGGGGTGAACGAGAGGGACGAGTCAAGGATGACACCGAGATTGCGGGCCTGCGGGACGGGAAGGATGGTCGTGCCATCCACGGTGATGGAGAAGTCTGGGAGCGGACCGGGCTTGGGAGGGAAGATGAGGAGCTCAGTCTCGCTCATGTTGAGTTTTAGGTGGCGGGCCGACATCCAGGTGGAGACGTCCCGGAGGCGGGAGGAGATGCGAGCCCGAAGGGAGGGGGAGAGGACAGGGGCGGAGATGTAGATCTGCGTGTCATCTGCGTAGAGATGGTAGTCAAAGCCGTGAGAGCGGATGAGTTCACCGAGGGAGTGAGTGTAAATGGAGAACAGAAGAGGGCCAAGAACTGACCCTTGAGGAACTCCAACAGTTAAAGGATGGGAGGGGGAGGAGGCTCCGGCGTAGGAGACCGAGAATGATCGGCCAGAGAGGTAAGAGGAGAACCGGGAGAGGACAGAGTCCGTGAAGCCAAGGTGAGATAAGGTATGGAGGAGGAGGGGATGGTCGACAGTGTCAAAGGCAGCAGAGAGGTCAAGGAGGATCAGAATGGAGTAGGAGCCATTGGATTTGGCAAGAAGGAGGTCACGGGTGACCTTAGAGAGAGCAGTCTCGGTAGAGTGGAGGGGACGGAAGCCAGATTGGAGGGGGTCTAGGAGAGAATGGGAGTTAAGGAATTCTAGGCATCGATTGTAGACGACTCGTTCTAAGATTTTGGAAAGGAAGGGTAGAAGGGAGATAGGACGATAACTGGAGGGGGAAGTGGGGTCAAGAGCGGGTTTTTTTAGGATGGGGGAGACGTGGGCGTGTTTGAAGGCAGAGGGGAAGGAGCCCTTGGAGATTGAGTGGTTAAAAATAGAAGTTCCTTCTCTCTGCCCACTCTGATCCTTGGAGACTTCAACATCCATACGGATGTACCCGACGACTCCTCTGCCGCCCGCCTGCTATCCCTCCTCGACTCTGCCGACCTCCTCCTCCACCATACCGCGCCCACTCACCGACTCGGTCACACCCTCGATCTTGTCATCTCCTACCGCTGCACTATCTCCTCACTCACCAACTCTGAAATCCCTCTCTTGGACCATAACCTTCTCACCTGCCTCATCTCTCACACTCCCTCCCCCTGCAAATCTTCGCTACTGCCCCACAGAGACCTCCGCTCTCTCGATCCCATCCGTCTTTCCAATAGCATCTCTCCTCACCTTGCCGCCCTGTCCTCTCTTCCCACTCTCGACGATCAGGTCTCCGCTCTCAACTCCACCCTCTCTACTCATCTCGACTCTCTCGCCCCCCTTTCCCTCCGCCGCTCTCGCGCCACTAACCCACAGCCCTGGATCACCTCCTCCGTCCGCCTCCTACGCTCCTATGCTCGAGCTGCTGAGCGCCGCTGGCGAAAGTCCAAGCACCGAGCCGACCTCACACACTTCAAATTTATCCTTTCCTGCCTTAACTCTGCCCTCTCCTCCGCCAGGCAAAGCTTCTTCTCCTCCCTCATCGACACCCATGCCCGTCACCCCCGCCGATTGTTCCGGACCTTTAACTCTCTCCTTAGGCCCCCTGTTCCTCCCCCTCCCCCATCTCTCACCCCTAATGATCTGGCCACCTATTTCCTCACGAAAATCAACACGATCAGGTCTGAGCTCCCCAAAGTCACCCCTCCGCCTCTCCCCTCCCCCCCAACGACCCCCTCCCCTACTTTCCCATCCTTCCCTGCAGTATCCTCAGAGGAGATCTCCTCCCTCCTCGCAAGTGCCACCCCCCTCCACCTGCGCCTCGGACCCCTCTCACCTTCTTAAGCGCTTACTATGTGCAGAGCACTGTAGATAAAGGGGAATGAGGTTGTCCCACGTGAGGCTCACGGTCTTCATCCCCATTTTACAGATGAGGGAACTGAGGCACAGAGAAGTGAAGTGACTCGCCCACAGTCACACCGCTGACAAGGGGCAGAGTCGGAATTCGAACCCATGACCTCCGACTCCGGGCTCTTTCCACTGAGCCACGCCGCTTCTCTAAATTTCTTCTCTAGATTTCTGTTAGTGCAGTACTGTTGGGTTGCAAGGAGACTTTTTGCCTCCAAGTCACTTGCATCAGACCAGTCTGGGTGTTTTTGCCTGACAATGTCCGACGCTTGGATGATTATCTGGCAGCCGGTAAAAGGAGAAATTCTCCTTCATCGCTTACATTGGATTGGAGAGCTCTTTGCTGTGTAGCTGTTTGCCATCAAATTATATTTATTGAGCATATACGGGGTGCAGGGCACCATATTCAGTCCTTGGGTGAGTATAATAAGTAGTGGGAAGCAGCATGGTTTAGTGGAAAGAGCCAGGGCTTGGGAGTTAGAGGACTTGGGTTCAAATCCCAGCTCCTCCACTTGTCTGCTGTGTACCTTGGGGCGAGTCACTTCCCTTCTCTGTGCTTTAATCATTTCATCTGTGTAATGGGGATTAAGACTGGGAGCCCTACATGGGACAATCTGATTACCTTGTAACTATTCCAGTGGTAAGAATGGTGCTTGGTACAGAGTTAGCACTTAACAAATACCATAATAATAAGAATAAGAATGGTAACATTAATCCTGCTCTGCAGGATTTTTTAATGGTATTTGTTCAGTGCTTATCATGTGCCAGGCACTGTGCTAAGCCCTGAGGTAGATACAGGATAATGAGGTTGGACACAGTCTCTGTCCCACATGGTGATCACAGTCTTAACCCCCCCCTTTTTCCAGATGAGGTAACTGAGGCCCAGAGATGTGAAGTGACTTGCCCAAGGTCACACAGCAGACAAGTGGCGGAGTCAGGATCAGAACCCAGGTCCTTCTGCCTTCCAGGCCTGTTCTCTATCCACTAGACCATGCTACTTCCCTTTGCAGTTGTCTTTCATAGTCTGTGAGTCTAGTTTTTTCACCAGTCTTGGTGGTTGGAAGGTCACTTTCTCATTCAGTCGTTGCATAACCAATAAGAGATTGGGATGTTTCAGTACACACTTTGTACGGTCCACAGCCCGTACATAGCTGCCGTGATTGGTGTATCTTAAAGTTTTGTCAGCAGCCCTATGATAGTAAGATAGCACAGTTTAGGTTGCGGGAGATTCTGTATGTTTTTGTTCGGCAGGTAGAAGACGGTGTTTGGCACAGTCATTGAGTAAAAGAAATCATTACTGCTTTTGTCAACGTTTGGGTGTCAATACCGACTCCAGCAATTGAAATCAGACATTGTAACAGCTGTTGGTACTCCTTTGAACAACTAAATTTTTGTAGAATTCTTTTCTTCTTCTTATTTCATATAGTAATAATGACTGTGGTATTTGTTAAGCGTTTACTATGTGCCCAGCAGTGTAGTAAGCGCTGGAATAGATTCAAGATAACGAGGTCCTACATGGGGCTCACAGTCTGCTCTATCCAGAGTTGGAATGTGTTTGCAATCCACTGGGAAACTTCCAGTCAATTGGATTGGTCAATTTGGACGGCACTGGACTAAGTGCTTGGGAGAGAATTATAACAATAATAATATAATATGTAATCACAATATATAATTGTTATAACAATTATAACAGACACATTCCCTATCCACCACAAGCTCATAGTCTAAGCAGGCTGTGAGTCACTTTTGAAGTCTTTCTGATTTACCCTTTATGCAGATAACTGTGTTCTAGCGGCACATACGTGTATGCACACAACACACATACGACAGGCAAATGATTATAAATTGTTCTGCAGATTCAGACGCCACTATGTTCTGGAAATAAGTCTGAAGAAAACGGAGATTACGTACGAGCCCCTACCTGGGAAATCCTACACACAGAGGTCTCCGTCAATGAACCAGTACAGTGCTCTGCACACAGTAAGTGCTCAATAAATACGATTGAGTGAATGAATGAACTAAAAGCTGTCACCCGATTCTGCTACCTAGGCTGATGTTGCCCACCAATGCAGAAAGCCAAGAAACATTCTGCTGGGGTGCCCGGGGCCAGGCAGTCAGTCGGTCATATTTATTGAGCGCTTAACTCTGTGCAGAGCACTGAACTAAGAGCTTGGGAGAGTTCAATACAACAATATAACAGACACATTCCCTGCCCACAACGAAGTTACAGTCTAGAGGGTGCAACTGAATCCTGCTTCTGCCACCTGTTAAGCAATTCAGGGTCCAAATTTCTGAGCAGGCCTCTAGTAGAGAGGAGGCTTTATTTAAGACCATCAGTAGGACATGCACGTGTCTGCTCCCACTCCCCCCAGCTCCAGGTTCTCAGTAGTATGCTTTGAGGCCTCTAGAGATGAGGGGAATAGAGTTGCCAGCTGAGGGGAGGGATAATTAGCCTCTCTCTCATCTGTCTCACCACCAACCCCTCACCCACGTCCAACCTCTGTCCTAGAATACCCTCCTTCCTCAAATCCAACAGACTCTCCCCTGCCTTCAAAGCCTTATTGAAGACCCATCTCCTCCAAGAGGCCTTCCCTGACTTCCCTGACCCCCCTTTCCTCTTCTCCCACCCCCCTCTGCGTTGCCCTGACTTGCTCTCTTTGTTCTTCCCTCCTCCCAGCCCCACAGTACTCACGGACATATCTGTAATTCATTTATTTACATTAGTGTCTGACTCCCTGCCCTAGACTGTAAGCTCTCTGTGGACTAGAGAAGCAGCGTGGCTCAGTGGAAAGAGTTCGGGCCTGGGAGTCAGAGGTCATGGGTTCGAATCCCGGCTCAGCCACTTGTCAGCTGGGTGACTGTGGGCAAGTCACTTCACTTCTCTGGGCCTCAGTTCCCTCATCTGTAAAATGGGGATTAACTGTGAGCCTCACATGGGACAACCTGATTACCCTGTATCTACCCCAGCACTTAGAACAGTGCTCTGCACATAGTAAGCGCTTAATAAATACCACCATTATTATCTGTTTATTGTTGTTTCATATTCTCCCAAGCACTTAGTACAGTGCTCTGCACACAATAAACAATAAATACAATTGAATGAATGAATTAGGGGAGTGTGGATTCTAATGCTGCTCCCTTCCCCACCTCCCCTCCGCAGGCTCAAAACATATCCGAACTATAGCAAACTCTTATAACCCCAGATTCAATTTGTCCCATCTCTGGTGGGATTCAATTAAGTATGGGCTACTCCCAAATCTGAATTTTAAACTCTAGTGACTCATGATAAAAAAACAGAAAACTACCTTACCAATTCTTTACAGAGAAATTGTCTTAGAGAAAATTATCTCTTCAAAAAAAGAGAATTATTCTTCAAATTTAATTACCAGCTTGTTTGGTGCCTTTGAAAAGAGTCTCTGATTGTATAGGCGAGGCTTTGAAAATGTCAGCGAAAACAGAAAAAGAAGCTTTACAAGCTCTTTGATGGGTTCTAACCATTTTTAAACTATTAACCTTATCTTTAAATCAGTGTTTTTCACTCATCATATTTTTCCTTGAGTTCCACGCACAAAGTAGGTTTTAGTAAATACTGTTGCTGCTGCTGCAGCCAGTGCTGTTGTTGAACAAATACAGTTTTAGAAAAATTTATGTATTGAGAAAAACTAGTCAATATTGAAGTATCACAGGGAATTCATTTTAATCAAAGGGTCATATAAAGTTAGGAAGATACATTTTGTTCTGGGATGTTATTTTAAAACACAATTGATCAGAGAGATATCAACTCACCTTTGAAATTTCACCTTCATGACCTTCCAACTTGGCAATGCACTTCTTTGTAACAGCACTAAAAACCCTTGCTTTTCCTTTAACAATGAGAAACATATGTTAAGTAGGAATATTTTGTTAATGGTGTGCGATTTGTTGCTATATTCCTCTGTTGTGGAATTTATATAAACTGCCTATGAGATCTGTCAAGATAAATTCCAAAAAGTGTCTGGTCTCCACAATGGCTTGGGGGCTTCAAGGAATTCTTGTTCTCCCCATACCAGAACTCTTCTATTATTTATCCAATGTGACAGCCAAAAATCAGTATTAGGGTATATTTATAGTCAAGATTTTGAATTAGAATTTTTCCAACTATATTGATGTTAAATTACTTCGATAAACAAATTGAAGGCATGGTCTTGGTTATTCTGCAAGGTCAACATTTCAGTTTCTGGTTTCCAATTTAAAATGGTGCCCCTCAGAATTGAGAAGGAAAATGTATTGCCACCTTTTTCAGTTGCATCATTTTTTAAAAAATGCTTACTATGTGTCAAACGCCAGGGTAGAAACAAGCTCATCCAAAGTCCCTCCCACATGGGACTCAAGTTCAAGGAAGAGGGAGGACAGGTATTGAATCCCCATTTATAGTTGAGGAAACTGAGACCCGGAGAAGCTAAGTGACTTGTCCAAGGTCACACAACAAGCAATTGGCAGAGCTGGCATTAGAACCCAGCTCCTCAGACTCCCAGGCCTGTGCAGCATGGCGTAGTGGAAAGATCACGGGCCAGGGAGTCAGAAAGTCCTGGGTTCTAATCCTTGCTCCGCCACTTGTCTGCTGGGTGACCTTGGGCAAATCACTTCACTTCTCTGGGCCTCAGTGACCTCATCTGTAAAGTGTGGATTAAGACTGTGAGCCCCACGTGGGACAGAGGTAATTTGTTTCTACCCCAACGCTTAGAACAGTGCCTGGCACAAAGTAAGCACTTAACAAATACCATCATCATCACTATTATTATTATTATTTAGTCCACTAGGCCACACTGCTTCATTAGGAGACTCGAGGACTGAAAACTAGAGAGGTAATTTTAGAAACTGGCCCTGCACAATCATAAGAGGAATGTTTAATGTTCAAGGACTGAAAACTGAAATTTGGAATTTATTATGCTTAGTCACAAAATATCACAAATAACTTGTAAAATCTAGGTCTCTCCTTATTGTTACCCTGAAATAGTATTCTAATCAACACTCTTCTAAACCCCCAAACCTATCCACTACGCCATGCTGTAAAAATTTGGATGGGGAAAAAAAAATCCATGGATTTAACTTTTTTAAATGGCATTTGTTAAGGGTTTACTCTGTGCTAGGCACTGTACAAGGTGCTGGGGTAGATACAAACTAATCAGGTTGGACAGAGTCTCTGACCCACATGGAGCTCACAGTCTCAATCCCCATTTTGCAGATCAAGTAACTGAGGCACAGAGAAGGTAAGTGACTTGCCCAAGGTCACACAGCCGACAAGAGTTCTGTGCCTTTATTTTTGATGAGCAGACCACCTTGGCTTCTTCCTGAGCATTCATAATAAGAGGACAGTGAGAGGTACTAAATATTTGCTCTGCACATAGTAAGCGCTCAATAAATACTATTGAATGAATTTATTATTCAGGCTAGCAGAGAGCTGGTTAAAGCTCTCAGTAAAAAAGATATAATAAATTGGCCACAAGTTCTACAAACATATTTTTCTAACACGTGATATTTTTATTGTTCACTTACCATCGGCAGAGGCGGTAGCAATTAGTTGGCCTGTAGAATCAAAACAGACGTCTAACACTTCATCATCATGACCTGTTAAGGTTGCCACGCTTTTCCCATTCACAACATCCCACAGCTGCAATTAAAAGAAAAAATGTTTTATCCCCAAAAGACATAGACTGTTCGAGTCATTAACTGTATTATTAAGCAAGCGCTTACTGTGCGTAGAACACTGTACTGAACGCTTGGGAGAGTATAATATGACAGAGTCGGTAGACACGTTCCCCGCCCACAACAAGCTTACAGCATAAAGGGGAGGCAGACATTAATATTGATAAATTACAGATATGTATGTAAGTGCTTTGGATCTGAGGGTGGGGTGAATAAAGTGTGCAAATCTAAGCGCAAGACTCATTTTAACAAGGTTTATGATTTGTAGGCTGGAAGCTCACTGTGAGCAGGGAATAGTTCTACCAAATCTGTTATATTATATCCTCCCAAGTATTTAGTATTCATTTATTCATCCAATCGTATTTATTGAGCACTTACTGTGTGCAGAGCACTGTACTAAATGCTTGGAAAGTACAATTCAGCAATAGAGAGAGACGATCCCTGCCCATACCGGGCTTACAGTTTAGAAGGTGGGAGACAGACATCAAAACAAGTAAACAGGCATTAATATAAACAGAATTATAGATATATACACATCAAATCAAGTGAACAGTCATTAATATAAATAGAATTATAGATACGTACATATATATACACACAAGTGCTTGGCGGGGGGCGGTTAGAGCAGAGGGAGCAAGTTGGGGTGATGGGGAGGGGAGGAGGAGCTGAAGAAAAGGAGGGCTTAGTCTGGGAAGGCCTTTGGGAGGAGGTGAGCTTTCAGTAGGGCTTTGGAGGGGGGAAAGTATGGTTGTTTGTCAGATTTGAGAAGGGAGGGCTTTCCAGGCCAGAGGCAGGAACTTGGGCCAGGGGTCGACAGGGGAGAACAAGGCCCAGTGAGGAGGTGAGCGGCGGCAGAGGAGCGGAGTGTGTGGGCTGGGACAGAGAAGGAGAGAAGGGAGGTGAGGTAGGAGGGGGCAAGGCGATGAAATGATTTGAAGCCAATAGTGTGGCGTCTTTGCTTGATATGGAGGTTGATAGGCAACCACTGGAGATTTTTGAGGAGGGGGGTGACATGCCCAGAGCATTTCTGTAGAAAGATAATCCGGGTAGCAGAATGAAGTATAGACTGAAGCAGGGAGAGACTGGAGGTCGGGAGATCAGAAAGGAGGCCGATGCTGTAATCCAGTGGGGATAGGACGAGTGATTATACTAATGTGGTAGCAGGTTGGATGGAGAGGAAAGGGCAGATCTTGGCGATGCTGTGAAGGTGAGACCGGCAGGTTTTGGTGACGGATTGGATGTGTGGAGTGAATGAGAGAGCGGAGTCAAGGACGACACCAAGTTTGCAGGCTTGTGAGACAGGGAGGATGGTAGTGCCGTCCACGGTGATGGGAAACTCAGGGAGAGGACAGGGTTGGGAGGGAAGATAAGGAACTCAGTCTTGGACATGTTGAGTTTTAGGTGGCAGGAGGACATCCAAGTAGCGATGGCAGGAGGAAATGCGAGCCTGAAGGGAGGGAAAGAGAACAGGGGAGGAGATATGGATTTGTGTGTCATCCTCATAGAGATGACAGTTGAAGCCGTGGGAGCGAATGAGTTCACCATTCCCTTCTGTGTCTCTCTTGAACCCTTTATTCACCCCTCCCTCACCCCCTTAACATTTACGTATTCATTCATTCAATTGTATTTATTGAGCGCTTACTATGGGCAGAGCACTGTACTAAGCGCTTGGAATGTACAAACCGGTAACAGATAGAGACAGTCCCTGCCCTTTGACGGGTTTACGGTCTAATCGGGTTTACAGTCTAATTGACGGGCTTACATATCCCTAATTTATTGATTTATATTAACATCTGTATCCCCTTCTTAGACTGTAAGCTTGTTGTAGGCATGGAATGTATCTACCAACTCTGTTATATTGTACTCTCCCAAGCATTTAGTACAGTGCTCTGAATACAGTAAGTGATTAGACTGTAAGCCCGTCAAAGGGCAGGGACTGTATCTGTTGTCGACTTGTTCATTCCAAGCGCTTAGTACAGTGCTCTGCACCTAGTAAGCGCTCAATAAGTACTACTGAATGAATGCTCAATAAATACTATTGATGGATTACCATAATTATCTTTGTTATCTGAAGCTTTCTACGATTCCATCCCTACGGTGCTATACCTGTCCAGTAAGGGCCAGAAACATCAGCTTGCACACTTGGCTCCTCTAATGCTAACCTTCTCACTGCATCTTGATCTCAAGTATCTCGCCACCGATCCCTCGCCCACATCCTCCCTCTGGCCAGGGATTCCCTCCCTCCTCAAATCCGATGGACAATTACTGTCCCTCCCTTTAAAGCTTTATTGAAGGCGCATCTCCTCCAAAAGCCCTTCCTAAGTCCCCCTTACCTCATCTCCCATTCTCTTCTGTGTCACTCTGACTTGCTTCCTTTGTTCTTTCCCCTCCCAGCCCCACAGCACTTATGTACATATCTGTCATTTATTTATTTCTATTAATGTCTATCTCCCCCTCCAGACCCCAAGCTCATTGTGGGCAGGGAATATGTTTGTTTACTGTGGTATTGTACTCTCCCTAGCACTTAGTACAGTGCTCTGCACATAGTAAGCATTAATAAATATGATTGAGTGAATGAATGAATGAATGAAGCTCTGCTGGAACCAGACAGGGAGGGAGAACAAATGGGGGGTACCAGCCCCCAGCTCCCCGAGGGTGGAACTGTTCTCTTGGCTTCCCTACCTCTTGAGACCTGGAAATTGGATGACGGCTGGAAATGGAACTAAGAAATTGGCAGGCTGTGGTGGTCCAGCCTGGGGCCAGAACTCAGTGGGGTTTCTCTCCCCAATTCTGGGCTCCAGAGCCGGGCCAGAGGCTGCTCTCACCCCTGGCCTGGCCCGGCTGCCTGGAAGACAAGGGTGTTTAAATTGCCAAGACTACAAAAGATAAAAGAGAAGGAGCGTGGATACCAGTGACAAAATTAAAAACAATCAATCAATGGTATGTATTGAGCACTTACTGGGTGCAGACAACTGTATTAAGTGCTTGGCAGCGCACAGTATTACAGAGTTGGTAGACATTCCCTGCCTGCTAACAATCTAGTGGGGGCGACAGTCATATCTCTAATTATTCATTCAGTTGTCCCTCCTGTTTGTAATTTATTTTTAATAGCTCTCTGCCCCTCTAGATTCAAAGCTCATTGTGGGCAGAGATCACATTCATTCAAGAGTATTTACTGAGCACTTACTGTGCGCAAAGCACTGTATTAAGTGCTTGGGAGAGTACTATATAGCAATAAACAGACACATTCCCTGTCCACAACCAGCAAGCTCTGCTCGGTAAATGCTCGATAAAAACCACCGAATGATTGATTTGCAGTTTCCCAATACAGTGAGTTGGATTGCAAATTTTTTTTTTTTTGAAATTTCACTCCTCCCCCTTATCCTCTCACCAAGGAGAGATGGGGGAAAACTGTATTGGCCCAGATCGCAGGAGTGGAAGTGGAAGTGATGGAGGCAGAATTGACCCACACCACACTGACGCTTCAGCACATCTACATCATCTAAGCACTTGGATACTCACATCTTCACCTCCATTCTGCAGCACTGTCATATATATATATACATATATTTAATCTCTATTGCTTCCCCTACCTGTAATTTATTTTAGGATCTATTTCCCCCCTCTAGACTGCAAGTTCCTTGAGGGCAGCAATCATGTCTGCTGTCATTCTCTCCCAGGCACTTAGTATAATGCTCTGCACATAATAAGCACTCAAATTCTATTAACTGACACTCTCTCAAGCTGTGTAAGAGTGCTCTGCACCCAGTAGGTGCATAGCTTAGTGGAAAGAGCCCAGGCCTGGAAGTCAGAGGATGAGGGTTCTAATCCCAGCTCTGCCACATGTGTGATGTGTGACCTTGGACAAGTCACTTAACTTCTCTGGGCCTCAGTTACCTCATCTGGAAAATGGGGATTAAGACTGTGGGCCAGGGACTGTGTCCGACCTTGTACTTACCCCAGTGCTTAGAACAGTGCATGGCATATAGTAAGTGCCTAACAAATACCACAATTTGTATCATTATTATTAATGATAATGATAACAATACACATTACAGATTGATTCACTGATTGCTGAAAGCACAATATAAGGCAAACTTGCAGCTCCTCAGGCAAAATTCTGGCAAGCTGCGATAGTTTTCAGCCCAGGAACTGTTGTTTGTATTGCTACCGTTCTGCTCCTTCACCTTTTAATGGGATTTGTTAAGCGCTCACTATGAGTTCTCCTCTCAGGATCGCACCTAGAGAGTTTCTGGTACTCTACTAGTCTCCGGCGGGAGAGTCTAGCAGAGGCCTACCTATTCGATTCTTAGCTTGGGCAGTGGCTAGCTAGTGGCAGGCAATCTACTACAATTCAAAACTCACCTGGGCTGGGCAGCATTCATTCATTCAATAGTATTTATTGAGCGCTTACTATGTGCAGAGCACTGTACTAAGCGCTTGGAATGGACAAATCGGTAACAGATAGAGCCAGTCCCTGCCCTCTGACGGACTTACGGTCTAATCGGGGGAGACGGACAGACAAGAACAATAGCGATAAATAGAATCAAGGCAGCAGCATCATGGGAGAGAGTTGAGGGTGGAGACTCAAGTTTACTGTGCAGAAGAAGGCAGTGGTAAACCGCTTCTGCATTTTTACCATGAAAACTATGGATACACTACCAGAACGACCACAGATGGAGGTGGGGCGTTCTGGGAGAGAGGTGTCCATGGAGTCGCTTTGGGTTGGAAACGACTCGACAGCATAAGACAAGAAAGGACACTATGAGTTAAGTGCTGGGGTAGATTAAAGATCTACCCCACGAAGGCCTCAAGGAGAAGACAAGTTCTTAACCCCTCGTTTTACAGATGAGGAAACTGAGGCACAGAGAAGTGATGAAGCAGCGTGGCTCAGTGGAAAGAGCCTGGGCTTCGGAGTCAGAGGTCATGAGTTCGACTCCCGGCTCTGCCACTTGTCAGCTGTGTGACTGTGGGCACGTCACTTAACTTCTCTGTGCCTCAGTTCCCTCATCTGGAAAATGGGGATTAACTGTGAGCCTCACATGGGACAACCTGATTACCCTGTATCTCCCCCAGCGCTTAGAACAGTGCTCTGCACATAGTAAGCACTTAACAAATACCAACATTATTATTATTATGATGACTTGCCCAAAGTCACACAGCAAGGATCTCCTGACCTCCATCCTCATGCTCTTTCCACTACCATGAGCTGTTTTCTATGGGTGTGAGGGAGGGAAGTTGGTCGGAATGTGGAAAAGGTATCGGAGGGAAATCATTAGACAACAAAGGTAAGTTTTCTAAAAGGGATGAAAACACGTAAGCTAGCTAAAGGCATTGAGGCTCAGCAGTAATCCCTTCCCTTTGGCCCAGTGGCATTGGATGGATTTTAACCAAGTATAAACATTTTACTGAATTCGCAGATTCCCTTGGGGTGTAGAGAGCATGTGACATAGATTTGACTTTTTCATTTCTGCCTACAAAGGTACACAGATAGGAGATGGCGTTAGCTGGGAATGAGGCGGATAGGAGAAGGAAATCTGCAGTGGTGAATCAAAATCTATCGTGTTACCATCTCCCTCATACGATTCTTCTCCAAACGCCTTGAGTGAGTCGTCAACACCCACTGCTTCCTCTTCTCCTGGATCTAGCTTCCACCCCCTTTACTTCATGGAAACTGCCCTCTCTGAGATGAACAATTACCTCCTTCTTGCCAAATCCAACAGCCTCACTCCGGCCTAATCCTCCTGAGCCTCTCAGCTGCTTTTGACACCGTCGAGCACCGCCTTCTCCTGGAAGCATTCACTGACACTGTCCTTTCCTGGTTCTCCTCATATCTCTCTGGCCACTCGTTCTCGGTCTCCTTCACGGGCTCCTCCTCTGCCTCCCACCGAAACCTCAAATTTAACGTGTCCAAAATGGAACCCCTCATCTTCCCACCCAAGCCCCGTCATCCCCCTGACTTTCCCATCACCTTAGACAGCACCACTATCCTTCTTGTCTTACAAGCCCATAACTTTGGTGTTATCCTCGACTCGTCTCTCTCATTCAACCCACATATTCAACGTCATCAGATCCTGTCGGTTCAACCTTCACAACATCCCTAAAATCTGCCCTTTCGTCTCCAAAGTGCTAGAGCACTAATCCAAGCACTTATGCTTGCCCATCTTAACTACACTGCATCGGCCTCCCCGCTGGCCTCCTTGCCTACTTGTAATTCCCAACTCCAATCAATATTTCACTCTGCTGTCCAGATTATTCTTCTTAAAAAATCATTCAGTCCACATCTTGGGGGAAGTCAGTGCTTGCCACTCCCTTTCCTGTTTCTTGGGTCTCAAGCTGGGAATTGCTTACAAGGACAGAGGACCCCAACTGCGCCCCCCGCCCCCCACCAAATCCCCCTGCTTCTTAATAGCACCGCTACTTGATCTGACTGGTAAGAGAGAAGGGGAATGAAGTGACATCGGTCTCTGCCAGTTTCATGGCCCTGAGCATACTTCCAAAGGCACCATGGCTTCTCAGGGGTGCTGCTGGCATAGGTCCATGAGCTTGGCCTACAAGTGGGGAGAGGAGACAATCTTCCCACTGCCCTGAGCCTTATAAAATTCTGGAACCTTCTCTCTGTGGATTGCTTTATCTCTACCCCAAAAGGAAGGTCGAGCTCCATATATTTAGAGATTCACCTTACTTGAGGCAAGTATCCCAACAGATCACCTTTTCCTCAGCTCCCCCTCCCTTCTGTGTCACCTCGACCTGCTCCTTTTGCTCTTCTCCCCCTCTCCCCACCGCACAGCACTTATGTAAATATGTATATACCTATAATTCTATTTATATTGATGTCTTTTTACTTGTTTTGATGTCTGTCTCCCCCCCTCTAGACTATAAATCCTTTTTGGGCAGGGATTGTCTCTCTCTATTGCTGTATTGAACTTTCCAAGTGCTTAGTACAGTGCTTTGCACACAGCCCTCAATAAATACGATTGAATAAATGAATGAATGAAATCACCTCCTGCCCCAGTCCCTTCCATAATTCCAGGATAGAGGATAGACTGTGAGCTCGTTATGGGCAGGTCCGTGTCCCCTGACTCTGTTATATCCTAGTCTCCAAGCGCTGCAGATAGTAAGCACTCAATAAATGCCATTGATTGATTGATAAAAGTTTTTAATCTCACCATGCATGTTTTGTCCATTGATCCAGTTGCGATTAGAGAGCAATCCCAGTTGAACAGAGCGCTACTGATCTCAGCACGATGTCCTATTAAAGTATGCACTTTCCTACAAAAGAAAAATAATACACTTTACAGTATTCCTTTTTCTTCAAGATGGCACATGAAAAATACCAGTTCCAGCATTTCTTTAATGATATGCGTTAAGTGGTTACTATGTGTCAAGCACTGTTCTGAGTGCTGGGGGAGAAACAAGATAATCAGGTCCCACCTGGGGCACACAGTTTAAGTAGGGGTGAAGAACAGGTATTGGATCCCCATTTTGCAGCTGAGGAACTGAGGCATGGAGAAATGAAACGACTCAAAGCAGGCAAGTGGCAGAATCAGGATTAGAACCCAGGTCCTCTGGCTCGCAGGCCCAGACTCTATCTACTTGGTAACACTGTTGCCCAATTGATTCCACTGAGGCAAAAATAAATCAGTTTGACTGTCCATTAACGATCGGATAGGATGTTGGGAATCCTGTTCTTCCAGGAGACAATGGGCTCCAAGAAAGTGTTTCATTCCAAAGTGGTGGTCTTCCGTAGATTCTGGCACTGGACCACCCACAAGCACATGTGTGTTGTCCTTCAGCACAGCCCAACACCACCCTGCCTGGTGGTAGTGCTGGAAGTGGGTTGGGTTGTCAGATTGTAACTTCATTGTCTGGCACCAGCTTGCTTTTACTTTGCCTCCATCTCACCTATCTCACTGCCAACCCCTCACCCACATCCTCTATTCTGGAACTCCCTCCCACTTCCTGTCCGATAGACCACTACTCTCCCCATCTTCAAAGCCTTATTAGAATCACATCTCCTCTAAAAGACTTTCCCCGAAAGCCCTCATTTCCTCTACTCGCTTTTTTTAATGGCACTTGTTAAACGCTTACTACGTACCAGGCGCTGTACTCCGTGCTGGGGTAGATACAAGCTAGTCAGGTTGGACACAGTCCCTGTTCCAGAAGGGGCTCATAGAATTAATCCCCATTTTCCAGATGAGGTACTGAGGCTCAGAGAAGTTAAGTGATTTGCCCAAGGTCACCAAGCAGGCAAGTGGCAGATCGGGATTAGAACTCAGGTCCTTTGGATCCCCAGGCCCATGCTCTTATCCACTAGGCCATGCTGCTTCTTCCTTTTTATCTATACACTTGGATCTGTACCCTCTTAGCATTTAATATCCACCCACCCTCAGTCTCACAGTATTTATGTACATAGGTATATGTATATTAATGTCCGTCTCCCCATCTAGACTGAGCTCACTGTGGGCAGGAAACGTGCCTACCAACTCTGCTGTATTGTACTCTCTCAACCGATTAATACGGTTCTCTGTGCAAAGTAGATTAGACTGTAAGCCCGTCGATTAGACTGTAAACCCGTCAGACGGCAGGGACTGTCTCTATCTGTTGCCGACTTGTTCATTCCAAGCGCTTAGTACAGTGCTCTGCACATAGTAAGCGCTCAATAAATACTATTGAATGAACAGTAAGTGCTCAGTAAATACCACTGATTGACTGAACTGCCCGATTCCACCACTTGCCTGCTGGGTGACCTTGGGCAAGTCATTTAACTTCTCAATGCCTCATTCCTCATCTGTAAAATGGTGTTAAAATTCCTTCTTTCCCTCCCTCTCAGAGAAGCAGCGTGGCGCAGTGGAAAGAGCACGGGCTTTGGAGTCAGGGCTCATGAGTTCGAATCCCAGCTCTGCCACTTGTCGGCTGTGTGACTGTGGGCAAGTCACTTAACTTCTCTGTGCCTCAGTTCCCTCATCTGTAAAATGGGGATTAAGACTGTGAGCCCCACGTGGGACAACCTGATTCCCCTATGTCTACCCCAGCGCTTAGAACAGTGCTCGGCACATAGTAAGCACTTAACAAATACCAACATTATTATTATTATTATCTTAGACTGTGAACCTTAATCTGTCCAAACATTTGATCTCGATTCTGCCACAGCCCTTAGCGCATTGCTTGGCACACAGTAAGCATGTAACCAATTTTTCTTTTTTCCTGGCACTGAGGTATCAGGGGAAGCAGCGTGGCTCAGTGGAAAGAGCCTGCGCTTCTGAGTCAGAGTTCACGGGTTTGAATCCCGGCTCTGCCACTTCTCAGCTGTGTGACTGCGGGCAAGTCACTTCACTTCTCTGTGCCTCAGTTCCCTCATCTGTAAAATGGGGATTAACTGTGAGCCTCACGTGGGACAACCTGATTATCCTGTATCTACCCCAGAGCTTAGAACAGTGCTCTGCACACAGTAAGCGCTTAATACCAACATTATTATTATTATTATTGTTACCACCTTCCTGAGCACTCCTTTAGGTGCTTTTAAGCCTGGGCCACAATCCTGCCTCAGGAAACCAGTGGAGAAGAAGGCCTTTGGTGGCCCCAGAATCATCTCAGTCTGAAAGTTTACCTAACCTACCCCTGGAAGTTTTCACAGTTTCGGAAAACTTTCCCTGCCTTCTTTCCAACCCCGATTTACGGGGGTTCCAAAATTGGTCAGAGGCTTGCTCAGCTGGAGGCTGTCCTTTACCTCACCTCACTACTCTCCTTCTACAACTCAGCCTTCACACTTCACCCCTCTAATGCTAACCTTCTCACTATGCCTCCATCTCGCCTATCTTGCCACTGACCCTCAGCCCACCTCCTGCCTCTGACCTGGAACGCCCTCCCTCCTCACATCCAATGCTCTCCCCTGCCTTGAAAGCCTTATTGAAGGCCCATCTCCTCCAAGAGCCCTTCCTAGACTGAGCTCCCCTTTCCCCTTCTCCCACTCCCTTCTGCATCGCCCTGACTTGCTCCCTTTGTTCTTCCCCCCTCTCAGCCCCACAGCATTTATCTATCTGTAATTTATTTATTTGTATTGATATCTGTCTCCCCTGCTCTTGACTGTAAGCTCCTTGTTGGCAGGGAATGTGTCTGTTTATTGTTGTATTGTACTCTCCCAAAAGCTTAGTATAGCAAAGGCTCAATAAATTCATTCATTCGATCGTATTTGAGCACTTATTGTGTGTGGAGCACTGTATTAAGTGCTTGGAAATTACAATTTGGCAACAGATAGAGTCAATCCCTACTCATCAATGGGCTCAGAGTCCAGAAGGGAGAGACAGACAACAAAACAAGTAGACACGCATCACTACCATCAAAATAGATAAATAGAACCATAGATAAATGCACATCATTAACAAAATAGAGCAATAAATATAATAATGTTGGTATTTGTTAAGCTCTTACTATGTGCAGAGCACTTTTCTAAGCACTAGGGGAGATACAGGTAATCAGGTTGTTCCATGTGAGGCTCACAGTCTTCATCCCCATTTTACAGATGAGGTAACTGAGGCCCAGAGAAGTGAAGTGACTTGCCCACAGTCACACAGCTACCAAGTGGCAGAGCTGGGATTCGAACCTGTGACCTCTGACTCCCAAGCCCAGGCTCTTTTCACTGAGCCAAGCTGCTTCTGTAAATAAATAAAAAGTGCTGTGGGGAGGGGAAGGGGATAGAGCGGGGGAGGGAGTAGGGGCAATGGGGAGGGGAGGAGGAGCAGAGGGAAAGGGAGGGACTGAATCTCCAGGCAGACCCAAGGTGCCAGAGGAATGCCAAACTGCTTAGCCCCGCCTAGTTTTTTTTTAAAATGGTATTTGTTAAATACTGTGTGCCAGGCTCTGTACTAAGCGCTGGAGCGGAAACAAGCTAATCAGGTTGGACACAGCCCTCGTCTCACACTGAGCTCACATTTTACAGATGAAGTAAATGAGGCACAGAGTAGTGAAGTGACATGCCTAAGGTCACACAGTAGACAAGTGGCGGAGTCAGGATTAGAACCCAGGCAGATCCTTCTGCTCTATCCACTAGGCCATGCGGCTTCTCATTTAGAGAAGTTAAAGTTCTCACTCTTCCTGCAGGGATGTAGCTGATTTAGGGCTCTGTATCGCTTCTCCCAGTCTAACGTATCAGCTGTCTTCATCTGCTACTCTCAAATTCACCTTCCCCCGGACCCTGTTCTTGATTCTTCCACTTCCACTCTCTTGCCTGGCACTACCCTAACTCCATTATCTGCCAGATTGCAGTACTCCCTAGCTTCAAGGCTCTCTTAAATAATAAAAATGTTGATGGTATTTATTAAGCGCTGTTCAAAGGGCTGGGGGGGATACAAGGTAATCAGGTTGTCCCTCATGGGGCTCACAGGCTTCATCCCCATTTTACAGGTGAGGTAACTGAGGCCCAGAGAAGTGAAGTGACTTGCCCAAAGTCACCCAGCTGACAAGTGGCGGGGGCGGGATTAGAACCCATGACCTCTGACGCCCAAGTCGGTGCTCTTCCACTGAGCCACGCACCGTGGGCTGGGAGAAGCCGGGGGGAAGAGAAAAGGGAGCAAGTCGGGGCGGCGCAGAAGGGAGTGGGAGATGAGGAAAAGTGGGGCTAAGTGTGGAAAGCCTCTTGGAGGAGATGTACCTTCAGTAAGGCTTTGAAGGCGGGGGAGAGTCATTGTCTGTTGGATTTGAGGAGGGAGGGTGTTCCAGGCCAGGGGCAGGATGTGGGCCAGGGGTCGGTGGCGAGACAGGCGAGAACGAGGCCCAGTGAGAAGGTTAGCACCAGAGGAGCAAAGTGTGTGGGCTGGGTTGTAGAAGGAGAGAAACTCAGTGAGGTAGGATGGGCCGAGGTGATGGAGTGCTTTAAAGCCAATGGTGAGGAGTTTTTGTTTGATACGGAGGTGGATAGGCAATCACTGCAGATTTTTGTACTCTCCCAGTGGCTTAATACAGTGCTCTGCACGTAGAAAGCACCCAGTAAATACCACTGACTGGACTGCCATCATCACGGTCTCCAGCCTTTTGCTCTAGGAAATATAGCCTTTTCTCTCCCAAGACACACCACACTATCTATGTGCCTCGATAGAGAGAGATCACCATTTGTAGATGGGGTGACAGCATGGCCTAGTGCTTCCCCTTCCCTCAACAGTGTGCATATTTGTATATATTATTTATTTCTCTATTTCATTAATGATGTGTATATATCTATGATTCTATTTATCTTGGTGATATCTATGCCAGACTATTTGTTTTGTTCTGTTCTGCTTTGCTGTCTCCCCCGTTTAGACTGTGAGCCCCTTACTGGGCAGGGATTGTCTCTATCTGTTGCCGAACTGTAAATTCCAAGCGCTTAGTACAGTGCTCTGCTTATAGTAAGCGCTCGATAAATACTGTTGAATGAATGAATGAGAACAGCAGGGACCTGGGAGTCGAAAGACCAGGGTTCTAGTCCCAGATTTGCACCTTGGCCTGCTATGTGACCTTGAGCAAGTCGCTTCACCTCTCTGAGCCTCAGTTTCCCCATCTGTAAAATGAGGGCTATGGTACCTGCTCTCCTGTTTCAGACTATGAACTCTATGTGGGACTTGGATTGTGTTCAGCCTGATTATCCACCCCAGAGTTTAACAGAGTACTTGGCATATTGTGAGCCCAGCTACTGTAGATGGGTATCTTCTTAGTTAATACACAGAATTTCCTAATCCTAAAACTTGGGGCTTCAAAACTAAAAAGAGTTACAGCTTTTCTATGGATGTGGCTTATTTTTTGTAAAGAATTAGTAACAGTAAAATGGGATTTAAGATATCATTGCTGGTATATTCCATTTAAGTTTTGAATTACTGTAAAAATGGAATTGTTAAATGTTTCAATATGGTCTCATTCAACCAAAGCCCAGGCTATTCAGCACAACATTTTAAAGCATGGAAAAGAATACAAGAATATTAGCATTTAATACCTTCCAGTATTAACATCCCACACTGAAGCAGTGTGGTCAAAGGAACCGGTAATGACTCTATTTCCTGCGGTGTTAAATGACAATGAAATGATTTCTGCTGAGTGCCCCTAAAAGAATAGATGACACAGTACACAAATTAAGATGATTTCAATCACAGTTTCTACAAACATACTAGATCATCTCAAAAAGGAAATGTCTTTGATAAATCAATATTTTGCTGAAACATAATAATAATAACTGTGGTATTTGTTAATCACTTACTGCGTGCCAGGCACTGTACTAAGCGCTGGGGTGGATGCAAGCAAATCAGGTTGGACACAGTCTCTGTCCCACATGGGACTCACAGATTTAATCCCCATTCTACAGATGAGGGAATGGAGGCACAGAGCAGTTAAGTGACTTGCCCAAGTCCCCATAGCAGACAAGTGACGGAGCTGGGATTAGAACCCATGACCTTCTGACTCCCAGGCCCGTGCTCCATCCACATGACTATTGGAGATTTTTTTATTTTGTTTTGCCTTTGGCAGGAAGTTAATTTTTCTAAAACTCAATGGTAAATACAAGTTAGCAGGCAGCTAGCAACTACATGAATTGCAATGACAGACTACCACAAAACTAGAGATACGGACCAGATTTAGTTGCATTTCTGGGGCTATCCAAATCCGATTCAATTTTGTGACCTTGATATGACCAAGGTTCAACATGTCACTCATCCACTCATCTGGGATAAGTGAAAAATCAAGACTGATAGCCGGGGAGAGGCACACAACCACAGAGAAATAGTTTGGCCACAGTGGATAAACTGGACACTGGGATGCTATGAGAAGCAGCATGGCATAGTGGACAGAGCACGGGCCTGGGAGTCAGAAGGTCATGGGTTCTAATCCTGGCTCTGCCACTTGTGACCTTGGGCAAGACATTTCACTTCTCTAGGCCTCAGTTCCCCCATCTGTAAGATGGGGATTAAGACTGTGAGTCCCACATGAGACAGGGACTGTGCCCACCCCAATTTGCTTGTATCCACCCCAGCGCTTGGTACAGTACCTAGCACATAGTAAGTGCTTAAAGAATAACACAAATGTTACTATCTCTGGCTGGCTTGCTTTTCCTCCCTCCTCAGCAACTGTAAGCTGGGTGTGGAAACAGATGGCTGGGTAAAGTCCCCAGCATTCTACATTTCAACACACTGTTTATATGAATGTTACTTGTTTCTATGGCATGCCAAAAAAAAAAAGAGAGAGATTTAGCTAGATGAATTTAGAAAAAAGGAAATCCTTATATTCACTGGAAAGGAAAAAGTTCATTACAATTAAGGTGAATGTCCATTTAGGGCAAAATTTAATTCCCCAAAAAACTGGGTAAGTGGCAGAGCAGTGCAAAATAGAGTAATAGTGTTTGCTTTGGGACATAGCTCGATATTGATGTTTCATTATCATTGATTGTTTTTATTTTAATGTATTCATCTCACCTCTACCTCAGGGCTGCTTAATGTGATTAAGTCACTTTACCTTTCATTGCCTCAGTTTTCTTTTCTCTGTAATGGGAATAAGATATCTGCTCTACCTATACCTCTTTGACTGTGAACTCCTATGAGGAACAGGGATATCAAATCTGTTTATCCTGTAACTACCCCTGTACTTAGTACGGTGCTAAGAATATAGAAAGCACTTAAATACCAAACCTAAATATGATAAAAAATTAGAATAACTTTAGTGAGCTTGTAAATCATTTTTGTTAGACTGGTAGACTAAGCCAACATCAGTTGAATCTTGAGCCAAGCTACGTATTTCTTCAAACCCAGGAAAAAAAAATCCAAGAATACACATTAAAAATATATTCATTTGGAATGAACCACATTTGCCCTGAGATTTTTATAAGTAGCTGGAACCTTAAATTCTATCATTCGGGTTCAATAAGAAAATTTATTCTCTAGAAGCAAATGGGCACACACCTAAAGTGGGTCAGGCCAATTCCTTTAAGGACTGCCAGGAAAATAGCATATTTTTAGTTGAAATTCACATATTAATGGGAAACTTCTACTTTACAACGGCTGGGAAAGAGGTACTGCTCCATAAATTCTCAGACTGCATTTAGTGCTAGCTGGGATGGACTTAGACCAATAATGTGTATGGCTTGGGAGACATCTGATTAAAATATTGATAGTTTTAAAAGTCTGCCTAGCTATACATATTTTGGGAAAGTCAGATACATAGCAACACAGGACCTGAAGATTAATTACCCAATTAATCTGTCCAGTCCTTGGATGAATAACTGAAAGAGAGAGCTAAATTCTGAATTTCAATCAATCATCAACTCACAGTCAAAGTAGCCACTTCCTCTCCGGTCTGAACTGCCCATAGTTTGGCTGTAGTGTCCATACTTCCAGTTGCTACCAGTGTACTTTGAGGATTAAATGACAAACACACCTGAATTTAGAAAAGAGGAAGAGAAATGACAATGACAAATTGACCACGTGTTTTTTAGCGGCAATAAGACATCACATTCAGGCCAATCAATAAATCAATCAATCGTATTTGAGCACTTACTATGTATAGAACGTTAAGTGTTTGGGAGACTGCAATAAAAAAGAGTTGATAGACATGTTCCCTGCCCATAACAAACTTTCAGTCTGTGCTCTATCCAGTGGATCCCTCTTATACCCAAGTGACATTTTCATAATTTAAAATCGCTGACTGCAGAGACCATTTCTTTATTTTTGATAAATCACTTTGGAAAGAAGGAATAGTGAATGAATAGTTTTTTCTATTGAAGTACTTTTTTTGGAAAAGAGCCAAGTTGATAGCAAAAATACTTCCCCAGGCCCTCGAGGAATTATCCAAGTTGGTTAGATTCTCCAAAAAACTAGGTAAACATGTTAAAATATCACAAATGCATTCAAACTATTTGCAGGAGCACAGATTTTGAGATTTCTCCAATTGGTAGAAATCCTCAAACTCAAGAACAATATGCCATCATCGAAGTTGGGATTAAACTAGAATCCAATCAATCGATGATATTTATTGAGCGCTTACCATATGCAGAGCACTGTTCTAAGTTTTGGGGAGACTACAATACAATAGAATTGGTAGACAGGTCCTGCCCACATCATGCAATTCGGTATTGCCATTGGCGAGCCTGGGCAGTGGGTAAAATTTTCCAAGTGTAGGCTATTTCATAACTTCAGTCTTTCTTAGACCCATTATCAGGCTACCGTTGATTTATTAATTTTAAATTTGATTTATAAATTTGATTTATAAATTTTAGGCAGTGTTTCATTATCACATGCACGCGTACTTTCCGACCAAAGCCATCAGGAGATCCTATATGAGTGATTAAAGAACTTTTGATGATGCTCCGAGCAGGTTGAGTTGCGTTTAAGGAACAAAATCATACTGGTACTCAAGCTTAGTACCTTGCTTTGCACATAAAAGTGCTCAATAAATGCCACCGAATGATTGATTCTGCTCAGTCTCAATTCAGGGACCTTGCATATGTGAGGTGAATGTGAGAACTATTTTGTAAGCGAACCGAAGCTGAGGCTCCCACAAAAAAGAAAAAAAGTCTGAAAAGCTTTGATTAAAGTCCAAAATATTATGGTAATCATAGTGGTGGATTATGGAAATTGGGTGACATAATACATATAACAATGGAAACTTCACAGCAGCATGCAAAAATACAATGGAAATTTTAATTGAAGTCACTCACTATTTCTGCTGTATGTCCCCTGAAAGTGTGATAACATTTTCCCGTTTCGGCACTCCATAGTTTACCAGTCTTATCAAAGGATCCGGTGGCAATCTTGTCCCTGAAATTGGAGAACACATTCAACGCATTTGAAAGGCAAAATAAGAAATGATGTCAACAAAAAGGGCACGATTCAGATGAACTGAAGGCAGTGGTGGGAAAACCACTTTCTCAGTAGATGAGTAAGCTCACTGTAGGCGGGGACGATGTCTACATGGTTTAGTGGATAAAGCCAGGGTCTGGGAGCCAGAAGGACCTGGGTTCTAATCCCGGTTCCTCCACTTGTCTGCTGTGTGACTTTGGGCAAGTCACTTCACTTCACTAAATGGGGATTAAGAATGTGAGCCCCATGTGGGACAGGGACTGTGTCCAACTTGATTTAACTTCTATTTTATTGTATTGTACTCTATCTTGTATACCAGCACTCAGTTGGGTGTCCGACAGAGTAAACACATAACAAGTACTATAATTATTATTATTACCATTACCCACTCTGTTCTATTGTACTCTCCCAAGCCCTTAATACAGTGCTCTGTGCAAAGTAAGTGCTCAGTAAATGTGACTGACTGATGAATATGCCCAGAGGCAAATTGAGGAGCCAGACGATTTGGACTGATATCCACCCTCCTGGTATAGTGGATAGATCACGGGCCTGGGAGTCAGAAGGTCTGGGGGGGGTTCTAATCCCTGCTCTGCCATTTATCTGGCACGTAACCTTGGGCAAATCACTTCACTTCTCTGTGCCTCAATTACCTCATCTGTCAAATGGGGATTGAGACTGTAAGCCCCGTGTGGGACAGGGAATGTGTCCAACGTGATTAGTTTGTAACCACCCCAGCACTTAATACAGTGCCTGGCACACAGTAAGTACTTAAGTACCACAATTATTATCTATTCAGTAGGCTGTTGTGAAAGACAGGAACACTCTCTCTCTTAGGGAGTTGACCCACTCCCCTGGCTTCTCCTACCACCTCTATGTGGATGACTCCCGTATCCAACAAATCTCTCTAGCCCCGACCTCTCACCTGGCCTACAATCCCTCACTCCTCTTCCTCTAGAGCATCTTAATTTGGACAGCCTACCAGAACCTCAAACTCAACATGTCTATAACGTCTTACTCCCTAAACCCACCCTTAGAGAAGCAGCCTGATCTAGAGGCTAGAGCACGGGCCTGGAAGACAGAAGGACTTGGGTTCTAATCCCAGCTATGCCACCCATCTGCTCTGGACAGGTCACTTCTCTGGGCTTCATCTGTAAAATGGGGATTAAGACGGTGAGCTCCATGTGGGCCATGGACTGTGTCCAACCCGATTAACTTGTATCTATCCCAGCGTTCAGTACAGCGCCTGGCCCATAGTAAGTGCTTAACAAATACCACTAACCAACGACAACCACAACTTTCCCTTCTCAGTTGACAACTCCAACAGCCTCCCAGAAGCCCACAGCTTTGGTGTCATCATCAAGTCTTTGCAATCATTCAACTTGTACTGTCTCTTCTGCCAAATCCTGATGATTCTTCCTGCCCGCCATCTCCCAGTTCTGCCTCATCCTCTCCACCCAACTGCCAATAATGATGGCATTTATTAAGCGCTTACTCCATTCAATCGTATTTATTGAGCATTTACAGTGTGCAGAGCACTGTACTAAGCGCTTGGAATGTACAATTTGGCAACAGATAGAGACAATCCCTGCTCAACAATGGGCTCACAGTCTAAAACTATATGTCAAGCACCACCCTGGTATGACTCTGGTCCTCACCAGTTTTCAGGCCTCCAGCCTCTCCCCTGCCCCCTGATCTTTACTACACACTGCTGATGGGATCATCAGCCTAAGGCATCACGTCATGCATACTAAACTAAATAAAATTCTTTACAATCAGCTTCAAGATTCACCTATCTGTTCTCTTTACCTGCTATTCCCCAGCTTGTTACCTTGGCTTTGCCCATATCAGCCTTCTAGCTTTACCTCACTCTCAACCCTCCCACTTCCGTCCCTTCGTTGGATCTGTTCTCCTGGTTTAGAACTCCTTGTCTTCAGACAGATCACTTTCGAAGCCCTCCTCAAATCCCACTTATTCCACCAAGCTTTTCCCAACTAATTGCCAACATCCTCAGCCAACTCTAGTGCTTAATAAGTTATTTACACCTTCTATAGCATTTATACTTGCGTGTCTGCTCATTTATTTGAAGTCGCTTCACTTCTCTGCACCTCAGTTACCCCATCTATAAAATGGGGATTAAGACTGTGAGCTCCATGGGGGACAAGGACTGTGTCCAACCTGACTACCCCACAGCTTAGTAGTGTCTGGCACACATTATGTGCTTACGTGCTTAAAAAACAAACAGGTATTCAGGCCCAATTTCGTGGTTGAAGGAACTGAGATCCAGATAAGTTAAGTGATTTGCCCAAGGTCACACAGCAGACAAGTGGTGGAGCCAGAATTAGAACCCAGGCCCTCTGGCTTCTAGGCCCGGGCTCTTTCCACTAGGCCACACTGCTCTGACCCAGTATCCCACACCATCCAGGATGTTTGTGATCACCGTGTCTTTGGAAATCACTTGGGCAGTGAAGCTTCCTAGAGATCTTGAAACGATATTTACCCGTAAGGGTTATTGAACGCAATGGCATAAACTACATTCCTGTGTCCCTCCAGTGTACGCAGCTCCTCTCCGGATGCAGTGTCCCACAGTTTGCACGTTCTGTCATAACTTCCGGTGATAAAGCTGAAATAGAGAAATATGGATGAATCCCAATTCGAGATGAATCCCAGCAACCAACTTAAGACCCCATCTGGGCTCAGGATCATCTTGGGATTTTTCACTGTGATTCCACAGGGGAAATCTGGTGGGCTGAAACAATTACACTGGGGCTGCATTAAGGAGGCTGGCCCACTCCAACACTGGTGCCTCTAGATCCAGCTTTCTAGCGAATGGTCTTAAATAAGGGGGATTGCTTTGCAGAAGTAGGGTGGGCACAAAGGAGAGAATGTTCTCCGATCGAGAGAGAACAGGGAAGCTTTGGTTCAAGCCCAGTACAGACCTTTAAAGGCTCCTGGTATTTCGGTCCATTCAACCTGCAGGTCGGAAAGAACAGTCTACACAGCGCCAGGTATTAAGGGGCAGGGCAAAGCTCGGAAGCAGTTACAGAACAGAACCCACACCCGTTTTTTGAGGACCCTCTGGTGAATCCTCTTGAAACAGTTAAACAGAAAAGACCACAAAGTATTCCATCAGCTGAGCGGTAAACCGAGAGTCCTCTTCTGCCTCTCGCTTGAGCCTGCTGTATTTTCTGGCAAGAGTCCATCTGCTTAGCTTGAGTTAAAAGCTTTAGACACAGTTCAAATTGGCTTATCAAAAGTGAGTAGCCAGTTTAGACAGTGATGCAGGACTAAAGGACCTTGTGTGAGGCAAGGAAAGGGCACCTGGAAACAGTCACCCTGATCTTCTTCATTATAGATGACTGTGACACTCATGCCAGGAAATATTTTCTTCAACCCCTATCCATGTACTGTCACCTCAGAACTCCCCCTGGCCCATCTCTGCCCCGTGAGAGAGAACAGGAAATAAACTTTCTCCACAGTTTCCTGTGAGTTCGCTCCTCTCTCGGGAGAGTAGGCGGACCAGCACGATGCCACCTGAAAAGGTTGAAATAAAGTTAATTTCTGGGCACCCCTTCTCCAGTTCAATAACTGGGGCAGACACAGCTCTGCTTTAGATGATGCTGGCCCTAAATTAGCTACCTACTAATTGTTATAACGAACTCTCCCAAGCACTTAAAATACAGTGCTCTGCACACAGCAAGTACTCAATAAATATGATCGATTGAGTGAATGAATCTACCCTATTCCCTCTTTAGTCAAGTGGGTCCAGGCTGAGAGTAAGGCTCGAAGGAACGCTTCTGATAAGGAGTTCACTTTAAGTCACATGGTTGTTAGCGACGATACGCTTTAGAACCTAAGAGAGACGCTTACCTTGAACCCGATTTGTTAAATGCGACATTAGTCAGTGGCAGAATATGTGCTCTCAGGACCTATGATACAACAAAAAAAATTGCATTAAAGTCAAGCCAAATCGAGTGTCCAAATAAAATCTCTATTTTTGATCCCAATTCATTCTAATCGATAGTAATAATTTAAAATTATGTTTTATATTAAGTGATTACTCTGTGTCAAGCAATCTTATAATAATATAATCTACTAGTGTGGATTATGTAAAGTCAGGTTGGTCAGAGTCCCCTGTCCCACATGGGGCTTACGTTCAAAGTAGGCAGGAGAGCTCAGGTAATGCCCTGTTGTATTGTACTCTTTCAGTTGCTTAGGCCAGTGCACTGCACACAGTAAGAGCTCAATAATAATAAATTAATTGATTGCATGAAAGGTAGGAAAGGCAATTACCCTCAAATTCTACTGAAACTGGCATTTCGCTTCTGCAAAAGTTTAAAACCTCAATGGTAGTAATATACAATATATTTGAGGTTTGTCTTGAGGTTTTAAAGCCTTTCCTGTAGAAACTATCCTTTGATACCCACCCCAGCCCCAGGAGTACTTATGTAAATATTCTTATATTCTACCACTTCCACTATCTGTAGTCGATTTTAATGTCGGTCTCCCCTGGACTGTAAGCTCCTTGTAGGCAGGGATTGCTTCTATCAATTTTGTTGAATTATACTTTCCCAACCACTTAGTACAGTACTCTGCACAGAGTGAGCACTCAATAAATAAATACCACTGATTGCATAAATGAAGTGCTAGATTCATTATCCATGATACTAATAGTATTTAGATAAACGGTAATAAGTAGTTTCAAAATAGCAATTAACCAATGACTTGTGTCGGTCAATTCTAACTGGAAATATCTGCTTCAGTTTCATTTATGAGTTAAATCTACGAATAATCACCATCATCAGCATTTTTTGGACTGGTGGCCCAATGCCCATGTTTCGCTATGTGAAACCATTTCATTCATTCATCCAGTCATATTTATTGAGCGCTTATTGTGTGCAGAGCACTGTACTAAGCACTTGGGAGAGGACAATATAACAATAAGAGAAGCTGCAGAGAAGTAGCGTGGCTTAGTAGAAAGAGCACGGATTTGGGAGCCAGAGGCCCTGGGTTCTAATCCTGGCTCTGCCACCTATCAGCTGTGTGACTTTGGGCAAGTCACGTAACTTCTCTGTGCCACAGTTCCCTCATCTGTAAAACTGGGATTAAGACTGTGAGCCCCACATGGGCCAACCTGATTATCTTGTATCTTCCCCAGCGCTTAGAACAGTGCTTGGGACATAGTAAGCACTTAACAAATTCCATCATTATTTTATAAGCAGACACATTTCCTGCTCACAACAAGCTTACAGTCTAGAGGGGGAAGACAGACATTAATATAAATAAATGACAGATATGTACATAAGTGCTGTGGGACTGGGAGGAGAATAAAGAAAGAGAGCAAGTCATGGTGATGCAAAAAGGAGTGGGAGAAGAGGAAAGGAGAGTTTAGTTAGGGAAGGCCTCTTGGAGGAGATGTGCTTCAATAAGGCTTTGAAAGCGGGGAGAGTAATTGTCTGTCGGATTTGAGGAGGGAGGTCGTTCCAGGCCAGAGGCAGGACGTGGGCGAGGGGTCGGTGGCGAGATAGATGACAATGAGAAGGTTCACATTAGAGGAGCGAATTGTGCAGGCTGGATTGTAGTAGGAGAGTAGCCAGGTTAGAATTGTGACAGGCTTTCACACTGGAAATGATAGACGAAACTTGGTCCTGAGACTTCAGGACAGAGAACTCGTGCAGAGGAATTGATTATAGTACGGATGGCTGGCGCAGCGTGCCTCTCCCACTCCCTCGTTCCCAACAGTCATGTTCTTGCTGGGGTTCAAAGTGCACAGGAAGGTTGATGTCAGGATCCTCCAGCCTCTCCCATTTCCAACTTAGAAAAGACATGCTGCCAAACTAAAGCGCTACTCAACACATTACTGTCCTCTCTTCAAAAATCACAAATGGCCTCCAATTTCTCATTTCAGCGAGCAACTCCAGGCAAACTCTCTCCATCTTACACATCAGTTCTCTTCACATGCTACTTCCCAGCTCACATTCGTCTCTCAAAAGCTCACCGTTCAACTGTGCCATATCCAAAACAGAGCTCACCTTCCCAAACCCTGTCCTCCCCTTGCCTTTCCCATCACTGTAGACAACACCACTACCTGTAACCTCGGCATTATCGACTTATCCCTCGCATTCAACCGACAGAATCTGTCACCAAATCCTGCCAGTTTTACCATCAAAACCTCACCAAAAGCTGCCCTCTGTCCTCCATCCAAGCTGCAACCATGCTGATCCAAGCACTTAGTACGTCCCACCTTGACTCCTGCACATCAGCCACCTCGCTGATCTCCCCACTCCAATCCTTACTTCACTGCCCGTATTATTTGTCTAAAACAGTGTTCAGTTCACCTCTCCCCACTCCTCGTACACCTCCAATGGTCGCCCATCCTCCTCAACATCAAACAGTAACCCCTCAGCATCGGCTTTAAGGCAACTTACCCCCCCCTCCTATTTCACTAATTTTCTACTACAACCCGGCCCAGATGTTTCACTCTTTCAACACCAACTTATTCACTGTATTTCAAGCTCCTCTCTCTGCTACCTCCTTGCCCATGTCCTCCCTCTGGCCTGGAACTCCCTCCCCCTTCATATACAGACTACCACTCTCCCCATCTTCAAACCCATATTAAAAAAAAAAATCACATCACCTCCAGAGAGGCCTTCCCTAACTAAGCCTTCATTTCCCCTACGGCCTTTCCCTTCTGTGTCACCTAGGCACTTGAATCTGTCGTACCCTTTAAGCACCCCACCCTCAGCTCCACATCACTTTTGTACACTTCCAAAATTTAATGTCTGTCTCTCCTGCTAGACTGTAAGCTCCTGGTAGGCAGGGAACATGCCTGGCAACTCTGTTGCACTGTACTGTCCTAAGTGCTTAGTACAGAGCTTTTTATACCATAAGCACTCAATAAATACCTTTAATTGATTGATTGTGCCTTGATACAGCTCTCACAGTTGTATTTATTGAGCATTTATTGCATGCAGGGCAATGTACTAAGCACTTGGGAGAGTATATTATAGAGTTGGTAGACCTGTTTCATGCCCACAATGAGATTACAGTTTAAGTAGGAGATGGTCGTCGATATAAATAAATTCCAGAAATCTACATGAGTGCTGGGGGCTGACGGAGTGGTGAATCCAAATCCAAGTGCAACAGTGACACAGAAGAGAGTGGGAGGAGAGGAAATGAGGGATTAGTCAGGGAAGACCTCTTGGAGATGTGCTTTTAATAAGGTTTTGAAGATGGGGAGAGTGATAGTCTGCCGGATATGAAGAGGGAAGGTGTTCTGGGCCAGAGGCTGGATGTGGGCGAGAGGTGGGACCAGAAAGATGTGCAGTGAGTAGGTTGGCATTAGAGGAGCAAAGCGAGTAGGCTGGGTTGTAGTAAGAGAGCAGCAAGGTGAGGTAGGAGGGGGCAAGGTGATTGAGTGCTTTAAAGCCGATGGTAAAGAATTTCTGTTTGATGTGGAAGGGGATGGACAATCATTGGGGGTTCTCCCATCTCCATCTTCTGAATTGTGCTGTTTCCCTAGCCTGGGCCTACCTACCAGGCCACTGCTCTCTCCAACTTTAAAGCTTTCTTAAAATCCTGCTTCCTCCTCCTCCCCCCGCATGCCTTCCCCAATTCATTCCCAACACCCTGAGGAATATCAGCCTAATAACCTATGTATTCATTTACATCCATCCTTGGGACTTGTGTGTAGTAATAGTGGTGCTCGTTAAGCATTTACTTTATGCCCAGCATTGTATTAAGTGCCAGGGTAGATACAAGATAAACAGGTGGGGCACAGTCCCTGTCCATATGAAGCTAGAATTTAGTAGGAGGGACTATAATTTATTTCCTATTTTACAGGTGTGAAAACTGAGCCACAGAGAAGTGAAGCGACTTGCCCAAGGTCACACAGCAGATAAATGGCAGAGCCGGGATTAGGACCCAGGTTCTTTGATCCCCAGGCCCACGTTCTTTCCCCTTGGTCATGCTGCTTCTCTCTTCAATAGAACATTGCCATTCATTCTGATTCTATTATTTGTAATTATTTTTACGTCTTGCCCAACAGACCGCAAGCTCCCTTTGGGCCGGGACACGTGTCCTTTTCTGCTCTACTTTCCCAAGAACTTAGTATAATGGATGGCATTATAATAACGGGTAAACGGTTAATATGTTAAACCAAGCCCTTATCCTATCCCCACCTTGGTTACTGTATCATCCTCCTTGCTGACCTCTCAGCCTCCTGACTCTCCCCACTCCAGTCCATACTTCACTCTGCTGCCCAGATCATTGTAATAATTTGGTATTTGTTAAGCGCTTACTATATGCAGAGCACTGTTCTAAGCGCTGGGGTAGATACAGGGTAATCAGGTTGTCCCACGTGAGGCTCACAGTTAATCCCCATTTTCTAGATGAGGTCACTGATGCACAGCGAAGTGAAGTGACTTGCCCAGAGTCACACAGCTGACAAGTGGCAGAGCTGGGATTTTTCTACAGAAACGTTCAGGCCATGTTTCCCCTCTCACCAAGAACCTCCAGTGGTTACTCATTCCCCTCCACATCAGATAGAAACTCCTTACCACTGGCTTTAAAGAACTCAATCACCCTGCCCCCTCCTACTTCACATCACTACTCTCCTACTACAATCCAGCCTGCACACTTCAGTCCTCTAATGCCCACCTTTTCACTTTATCTTGATCTCGTCAATCTCATCGCCAACCCCTCACCCACGTCCTGCCTCTGGTCTGGAATGTCCTCCCTCCTCAAATCCGATAGACTATGACTCTCCCTGCCTTACTGAAGGCCCATCTCCTCCAAGAGGCCTTCTCTGACTAAGCCCTCCTTTCCTTTTCTTCCGCTCCTTTCTGTGTCTCTCTGACTTGCTCCCTTTATTCACCCCCCACCATCCAGTCCCGCAGCCCTTGAGTACGTATCCATAATTTACTTATTTATATTAACGTCTGTCTCCCTCTCTAGACTGGAAACTTGTCTCTGATTATTGCTGTATTGTACTTTCCAACCACTTAGTACAGTGCTCTGCACACAGCAAGCACTCAATAAATACGACTGAATGAATGAATTTGTGGGCAGGGAATGTGTCTGTTATAGTGTACTCTGGCAAGGGCTTAGTAAAGCCCTCTGCATACAGTAAGTGTTCAAGAAATATGATTGATTGATAGATAAACACCATAACTACTGCTAGTAGGAAGGAGGGATGCATCTGTCTGGTCATGAAGACAAGGACCAGCCAAAACAGCAGGGTAATCAGTCAATGAGGGCTTACTCTGTGCAGAGCACTGTGCTAAGTAAGCCCTGGGGAAGAGTATTCATTCATTCAATAGTATTTACTGAGCGCTTACTATGTGCAGAGCACTGTACTAAGCGCTTGGAATGTACAAATCGGTAACAAAAAATACAAAGGAATAGGCAGATGCAATCCATACCCACAAGGAGTTTACAGTCTAGAGGAGGAAAACCAAGGATGGGGCAGAAACAAATATGACAAGTCCTTTTATACACTTCTTACCTTAAAGAGGTAAAATCTGTGGTCGTCTTGTTGCGCAAGCTTCTCTTGCAATCTTAGTATCAGGCATTTGACTTGGTCTGTCTTTGAGGCTGTGATGAGTGGTTCTGCTTTCTGAATTTCTTCTACTAAGACCTCAACATCTGTACTGCAGTGCAACAAAATCATTACTTTCCCTTTGGAAAAACGTCATTATAATCATTATTGCTATTATTACGGTATTTGTTAAAGCGCTTACTATGTGCCAACCATTGTGCTATGCACTGGGGTAGACACAAGACCCTTGGGGCTCAGAGTGTAAGAAGGAGGAAGATAGGTCTCCATTTAACAGATGAAGTAACTGAGGCACAGAGAAGTTAAGTGATTTGCCCAAGGTCACGCAGTAGACAAGTGGCAGAGCCAGGAATAGAATCTATGAGGTACATGAGATTTAGAAATTACTTACTCAGGGCTGAGATCTAGCAAGTCTATGGACTTCGTCTTTATTTCTCCACTTTTTTCATATTCCAAAATTATGCCTGTTAAAATGGACAATCACAATTTAGAAGGGGCCTATTGAAGCAAGCGCTCAATAAATACAATTGAATGAATGAATGACCCAGGGGTATTTCTTCAAGAATCATAGTCATAATAGTAATTATTGAGCTTCTACCATGCGCCAAGCACTGTTCTAAGTTCAGGAGAAAATTGCTCGCATCAACCGTTGATATTTGAGCGCTTATCGAGTACAGAGCACTGTACTACGTGCTTGGGTGAGTACAGTATAACTGAGTAGGTAGACACGTGTTCTTCCCACAAGGGGCTTATAGTCTAGAGAGGGAGACGGACATTAAAATAAATCATTTTAATAATTGTAATAATTCTTTAAATTTAAGAATTTAATACATTTAATTTAATAAATTTTATAATAAATAATAATACATAATTCTTGATTCTATTTATTGCCATTGTTTTTGTCTGTCTCCCCCAATTAGACTGTAAGCCTGTCAAAGGGCAGGGACTGTCTCTATCTGTTACCGATTCGTACATTCCAAGCGCTTAGTACAGTGCTCTGCACATAGTAAGTGCTCAATAAATACTACTGAATGAAGCCTTTTCTAAAGGTCATTACAATTCCTTGAGGAATTTCCATTTTGTACCCTACAGTAGGTCTTTCCCATCACTAGAGGCGGCACCACCATCCTTCCCGTCTCAGAAGCCTGGAGTTACCCTTGACTCATCGCTCTCGTTCAACCCACGTATTCAGTCTGTCACCAGACCGTGTCTGTTCAACCTACGCATCACTAAAATCCACCCTCTCCTCTCCAAACTACTACCATGTTAATCTAAGCACTTATCCTATCCCACCTTGATTTCTGCATCAATCTCCTCGTTGACCTCCCTGCCTCCTGTCTCTCCCCACTCCAGTCCATACTTCACTCTGCTGCCCAGAAAATTTTTCTACAAAAACAGATTCAGTCCAGGTTTCTCCTTTCCTCAAGAATCTCCAATAGTTGTCCATCCACCTCCGCATCAAACAGAAACTCCTTACCATCGGCTATGCAGCAATCACCTTGCTTCCTCCTACCTTACTTCCCTGATTTCCTAGCACAACCCAGCCCACACACTTCACTCCTCCAATGCTGACCTTTTCATTTTACCTCAATCTTGTCGATCTCACCGCCGACCTCTAGCCTCCGGCCTGGAATGTTTCCCCTCTTCATATCCAAAAGACAATTATTCTCCCCACCTTCAAAGCCTTATTGAAAGCCCATCTCCTCCAAGAGGCCTTCCCTGACTAAGCCCCCCTTTCCTCTTCTCCCACTCCCTTCTTCCCCACCCTGATTTGCTCCCTTTAATCATTCCCTCTCCCCAGCCCCACAGCTCTTATATACACATCCGTAACATTGATCTAAATTAATGTCTTTCGCTCTGGTGCTTAGCTGGGTGTTCTGTGCCCAGTAAGCGCTCAATAAATACAATGGCTTGTAACAGTGACAATTTCATTATCTAGTCATGAGCTTTAATAATTATGGTATTTGTGAAGCGCTATGTGCAGAGCACTGTTCTAAGCGCTGGGGTAGATACGGTGTAATCAGATTGTCCCTCGTGGGGCTCACATTTTTTAATCCCCATTTTACAGATGAGGTAACTGAGGCACAGAGAAGTTAAGTGACTTGCCCAAGGTCACACAGCAGACAAGTGGCAGAGCTGGGATTAGAACCCATGACCTCTGACTCCCAAGCCCGGGCTCTTTCCACTAAGCCACACTGCTTCTCTAATTGACTAGTTTTAGTCAGCTAGTCAATTTATTAAATGCTTACTGGGTGCAGAGCACCGTAGTAAGCACTTGGTAGAGTATAATATAAGCAGACATATTCCCTGTCCACGAGAGCTTAGAGTCAGCATGGCCTAGCGGATGGAGTATCGGCCTGAGAGAGCCTGAGAATCAGAAGGTCCTGGGTCCGAATCCCGGCTCTGCCACTTGTCTTATGTGACCTTGGGCAAGTCACTTAATTTCTCTGTGCCTCAGTTCCCTCATCTATAAAATGGAGATAAAGACCGTGAGCCCCGTATGGGACAGGGACTGTGTCCAAACTAATTATCTTGTATCTACTCCAGCGCATAGAACAGTGCCTGGCACATAGCAAGCGCTTAACAAATACCATGATTATTATTATTATTAGAGACGAGCTTACAGTCTAGGTTGTTCGGTATCACTCTGAGAGCAAGTACCAACTATTCCTGGATTTAAATAGCTGTGTGCCAGAGAAGATGAGGGAAGAAACTTGTCTTGCTTCCGCAGAGCTCCCGCTTCCAGGGCTGCAGAATGGTTTCTTGTTAGCCTCCTGGCCATTGCATGAAATCAAGGGGACCAGTAGGGATGGAAGCGTCAAGAGCAGTTTCTCTTCCCACCTGTTTTCACTGGGAAGCAGTGTGTTCTAGTGGAAGGAGCTCAGGCCTGGGAATCAAAGGACCTGGGATCTACTCCCGGCTCTGTCACGTACCTGCTGTGCGACTTTGGGTGAGTCACTTCACTTCTCTGGGCCTCAGTTCCCTCAGCTGCAAAATGGGGATTCAATACCTGTTCTCCCTCCTACTTAAACTGTGAGCCCCACCTGGGACCTGACCCAGTGCTTGACACATACTGAGTACTTAGCAAAAACCATGATTTTTATTATTATTACTTCTGCTCTGTTTTTCACTGCACTGGACAGTCCCTGTCCCATATGGGGCTCACAGTCTCAGGCCCCATTTTACAGATTCATTCATTCATTCATTTAATAGCATTTATTGAGCGCTTACTATGTGCAGAGCACTGTACTAAGCGCTTGGAATGGCCAAGTCGGCAACAGATAGAGACGGTCCCTGCCCTTTGACGGGCTTACATTCTAATCGGGGGAGACGGGCAGACGAGAACAATGGCAATAAATAGAGTCGAGGGGAAGAACATCTCATAAAAACAATGGCAAATAAATAGAATCAGGGTGATGGACATCTCATTAAACAAAATAAACAAAATAAATAGGGTGATGAAGATATATACAGTCGAGCGGACGAGTACGGTGCCGAGGGGGTGGGACGGGAGAGGAGGAGGAGAGGGAAAGGGGGGAGAAGAGGGTTTAGGTGCGGAGAGGTGAAGGGGGGGTAAAGGGAGCAGAGGGAAAAAGGGGGGAGCTCAGGCTGGGAAGGCCTCTTGGAGGAGGTGAGCTTTAAGTAGGGATTTGAAGAGGGGAAGAGATTTAGATTGTTGGAGGTGAGGAGGACCGCGGGAGGACGTGGCCCAGGGGTCGACGGCGGGATGGGCGAGACCGAGGGACGGCGAGGAGGTAGGCGGCAGAGGAGCGGAGCGTGCGGGGTGGGCGGTAGAAAGAGAGAAGGGAGAAGAGGTAGGAAGGGGCAAGGTGACGGAGAGCCTCGAAGCCTAGAGTGAGGAGTTTTTGTTTGGAGCGGAGGTCGATAGGCAACCACTGGAAGTGTTTAAGAAGGGGAGTGACGTGCCCAGAACGATTCTGCGGGAAGATGAGCCGGGCAGCGGAGTGAAGAATAGACCGGAGCGGGGAGAGAGAGGAGGAAGGGAGGTCAGAGAGAAGGCCGACACAGTAGTCTAGCCGGGATATAACGAGAGCCCGTAACAGTAAGGTAGCCGTTTGGATGGAGAGGAAAGGGCGGATCTTGGCGATATTGTAAAGGTGAGACCGGCAGGTCTCGGTAACGGATCGGATGCGTGGGGTGAACGAGAGAGCCGAGTCAAAGATGACACCGAGGTCGCGGGCCCGAGAGACGGGAAGGATGGTCGTACCATCCACGGTGATAGGGAAGTCTGGGAGAGGACCGGGCTTGGGAGGGAAGATGAGGAGCTCAGGTAGCTGAGGCCCAGGGAAGTCAAGTGACTTGCCCGAGGTCACACAGCAGACTAATGGCAGAATCAGAACTAGAACCCATGACCTTCTGACTCCCAGGCTCCTTTCCTAACCACTACACAATGCTGCTTCTAGAGTGACTGGCTTCTAGGGTTTCTTGCTGCACAGAGCACCAGAGAACTGCTGGTGTAGATCTCTACATATGACGCCCTACCCTCAAGGATCAGTTCCCTTTAAGCCTTTGATATCCTCCCCCCTCTCCCCGCAACACTTCCCAGTCAATCAGTGGTATGTATTGAGAGTTTACTACGTGCACAACACTATACTAAATGCTTAGGAGAGTACAATGCAACAGAATTAGCAGACACATTCCCTGCCTATGACACTTAAGTACAGATCCATAATTTATATTAATGTCAGTCTCCCCTTCTAGACTATGATATCCTTGCAGACAAGGAATGTAGCAGCGTGGCTCAATGGAAAGAGCCCGGGCTTGGGAGTCAGAGGTCACGGGTTCTAATCCCAGCTCCGCCGCTAGTCAGCTGCGTGACCTTGGGCAAGTCACTTGACTTCTCTGCGCCTCAATTACCTCATCTGTCAAATGGGGATTAAAACTGTGAGCCCCACGTGGGACAACCTGATCACCTTGTATCCCGCAGTGCTTAGAACAGTGCGTTGCACATAGTAAGCGCTTAAATACCACAGTTTATTTATTTTTTACTCTATTCTCCCAAGCCCAGTAAGTGCTCAATAATAATAATAATTGTGGTGTTTCTTAAGCACTTACTATGTGCCAGGCACTGTACAAAGAGCTGGGGTGAATACAAGCAAAATGGATTGGAGACAGTCCCTGTCCCAAATGGAGCTCACAGTCTCAATGCCCGTTTTCCAGATGAGGTACTTGAGGCCCAGAGAAGTGAAGTGACTTGCTCAAGGTCACACAGCAGACAAGTGGCAGAGACGGAATTAGAACCCACGACCTTCCGACTCCCAGGCCTGTGCTCTATCCACTACACTATGCTGCTTCCTTTAAATACCCCCTGGAAAAAAATGAGAGATTTATTAGGAAAAGCTTTCTGGACGGGATATGATTTTCATAGAGCTTTGACAATGGAGAGGGTGGTGGTCTAGCAGAGATGAAGGAGGAATCCTGATTTACTGGACTCTCCCAAGTGCGTAGTATAGTGCTCTGCACACAGCCCGCTGTGGACAGGGATTGTCTCTGTTGCTGAAATGAACTTCCCAAGCGCTTAGTACAGTCCTCTACACACAATAAGTGCTCAATAAATGCAATTGAATGAATAAGCGCTCAATAAATACCATGGATTGATTGAGATCCGGGCAGGCAGGAGAGCATGAGTCAAGAGTAGAAGACAAGAGAGATTAAAGCACAGTTAGTAAGAAGCTGTTAAAAGAGCTAAGTATGGGAGTTGGGTTATAATAATAGTAACAACAACAACAACAATAATTAAGCGCTTACTATGCACCAGGCACTCTATTAGGCACTGATAATGAGAGTGGAACAAGGACATATAAATGGGGGAGACCTGTTTGAGTGTCTCAAAGCCAAAGGATGAATAGACGACAGACTATCGAAGCAATCATTCTATAATAATAATAAAAACAATTGCGGTATTTGCTAAGCGCTTACTATGTTCATTCATTCAGTGGTATTTATTGAGCGTTTTTACTGTGAGCAGAGCACTGTACTAACTGTTTGGAATGTACAATTTGGCAACAGATAGACACAATCGCACCCAACAACGGACTCACAGTCTTGAAGCCCAGCAAATCCAGCTGGAGACAGTCTCGGGCCCACACGGGGCTCACAGTCTCAATGCCCATTTTACAGATGAGGTAACTGAGGCCCAGGGAAGGGAAGTGACTTGCCCAAGGTCACACAGCAGACAAGTGGCCGAACCAGGACTAGAACCCATGACTTTCCCAGGCCCGTGCCCTAGCCACTATACCACGCTGCTTCTACAGTGACGTGAATTGCAGAAAGCGTACAAAAGGTGGAAAAAACATTTTAAAGATGCTGGGAAGAAAAATGTGGCAAAGTGGCAAAGACATATGGACAGGGCAGGGCCCGTGTCTTTTAGTTCTACGTTCCCAAGCGCCTACGCCCACAGAAACAGCTCAATAAATGCAGCTGACGGCCGCGACGGGGACCAGAGCAGCAGCAGGAGACCACCGGGAAAGGTCGCAGAAGTAAACAGGACAGCCTGGTATCCAGTTAATAATAATAATAATAATAATGTTGGTATTTGTTGAGCGCTTACTATGTGCAGAGCGCTGGGATAGATACAGGGTAATCAGGTTGTCCCACGTGAGGCTCACAGTCTTCATCCCCATTTTACAGATGCGGGAACTGAGGCCCAGAGAAGTGAAGTGACTTGTCCCCAGTCCCCCAGCTGACAAGGGGCAGAGCCGGGATTCGAACCCGTGACCTCTGACTCCCAAGCCCGGACTCTTTCCCCTGAGCCACGCTGCTTATCAGAACTGGGGTTAATGTCTTGGAGCTCAGACTTCCAAGAAGTCCAATGGGAGAAATGAAAACAGCTTCACGGCCTGTGTGAGGAGCAAGCTTAAAACGATGCAGAAGAGGTTGTTGGTCACACAAGACAGTAAGCTCGTTGTGGGCAGGGAATGCGTCCGCTACACTGCTATATCGTACTCTCCCGAGCGCCTAGGACAGTGCTCTGCGCACGGTAAGTGCTCGATACGAACGACACACAGGCTTCATCAGCCAGTGCTGCGCATGTGTGCTTACGCACATCACCCCCTCCCCACACAACAAACCCCCACACAGATACCCCTCTCCCCTCCTCCACCGAAGTGGAAGGGACTGAGATTCCAGCAGTTCTTAGATTCATTCGTCCAGCCGTATTTACTGAGCGTTACTGTGCGCCGAGCACTGCACTGAGCGCTTGAGCACTGTACTAAGCGCTTCCACCCCCCGGCTTCCCCACTACTGCCTTCCGAGGAGTGACCCACCCCCCCATGGTCATGGAGAGAGTAAACTCCGAATTCAAGGCAGTCAGAATGACCTGGGTTCTAATCCCGGCTTTGCCACGTGTCTGCTGTGTGACCTTGGGTAAGTCGCTTCACTTCTCTGTGTCTCAGTTACCTCATCTGTATAATGGGGATTAAGATGGTGAACCCCACATGGGACAGAGACTTTTTCAAACTTGATTAGTTTATATCTAACCAGCATTTAAAATACCATAAAAAAAAAAGACACCAGGGGACAGGCAGCAGCGAACATCTAGGGAAAGCTGAATTTCGGCCCCAGCTTACCCACCTACTTCGACTTTTTTTTATGGTATTTGTTAAGCGCTTACTATGTGCTGCGCGATGTACTAAATACTAAGGTAGATCCATGTCCCACCTGGGGCTCACAGTCTTCATCCCCAATTTGCAGATGAAGTAACTGAGGCACAGAGAAGTGAAGTGATTTGCCCAAGATCACACAGAAGACACGTGGCAGAGCCGAGATTAGAACTCATGTCCCCGACTCCCAGGCCTTTGCTCTTTCCACTAGGCCATGGTGCTTCTCATGCTCCTCCACCTAATTTTTAATGACTTTTCCCCCTCTAGACTGTAAACTCACTGTGGGCAGGGAATGTGTCTGCCAACAGAGTACTCTCCCAAGTGCTAATAAGAACAATGTTGGTATTTGTTAAGCACTTACTATGTGCCGAGCACTGTTCTAAGCGCTGGGGGAGATACAGGGTCATCAGGTTGTCCCACGTGAGGCTCACAGTTAATCTCCATTTTACAGATGAGGGAACTGAGGCCCAGAGAAGTGAAGTGACTTGCCCACAGTCACCCAGCTGCCAAGTGGCAGAGCTTGGATTCGAACCCATGACCTCTGACTCCCAAGCCCGGGCTCTATCCCCTGAGCCACACTGCTTCTCTAAATACAGTGCTCTGCACATACTAAGCACTCAATAAATACCATGAAATGAATAAATGATCCTGCCCAAGGTCATGCCTCAGACAAGTGTTGGAGCCATGATTAATAATGTTGGTATTCGTTAAGCGCTTACTATGTGCAGAGCACTGTTCTAAGCGCTGGGGGAGATACAGGGTCATCAGGTCATCCCACGTGAGGCTCACAGTTAATCCCCATTGTACAGATGAGGGAACTGAGGCACAGAGAAGTGAAGTGACTTGCCCACAGTCACCCAGCTGACAAGTGACAGAGCTGGGATTCGAACCCATGACCTCTGGCTCCCAAGCCCGGGCTCTTTCCACTGAGCCACGATTAGAACCCAGGTCCATGCTCTAACCATTAGGCCATGCTGCTTCTCACTCATTCCTTCTCATTTCACCCATGGCCACAGCCTGGAAGGGAGTCGTGGTGAAAAAATCAAAATCAAATCAAATTTATCAAGTGCTTACTGGGTGCAGAATTGGAGAGAAATGGGTGAGGCAGTTCCTTTCCCCCCTTCAGCAGGAGCACTGTCCCCATTCCAGACTGGAATTACGATCACTAATGGTGCAGTATCCTGCCAGAACTTCCTAAGGAACCGACTCCTACTGAGAGCTCACCTCCTCCGAGAGGCCTTCCCAGACTGAGCTTCCCCTTTGCCCTCTGCTCCCCCTCTACCCCTTCACCTCCCCTCAGCTAAGCCCCCTTTCCCCCCCCCCTTTCCCTCTGCTCCTCCCCCTCTCCCTTCCCCTCCCCTCAGCACTGTGCTCATCCGCTCCTTTGTATGGATTTTTATTCCCCTATTTATTTTGTTAATGAGCTGTACATCCCCTCGATTCTATTTATTGCTATTGTTTTTGTCTGTGTCTCCCCCAGTTAGACTGTAAGCCCGTCAGTGGGCAGGGATTGTCTCTGTTGCCGAATTGTACATTCCAAGCACTTAGTCCAGTGCTCTGCACATAGTAAGCGCTCAATAGATACTATTGAATGAATGAATGACTCCGGTAGCAGGACAGAACACCCATATTCAGTCTGTTACTAAATCCTGGCAGTTCTACTTTCACATCATCTTTAGAATCTGCCCAACTGATCCAAGTACTTATCATATGCCACCTTGACCACTACATCACCTCCTCGCTGACCTCCCTGCCTCCTGTCTCTCCCCTCTCCAGTCCTTACTTCATTGATTCCCGGCTCTGCCACTTGTCAGCTGTGTGACTGTGGGGAAGTCACTTAACTTCTTTGTGCCTCAGTTCCCTCCTCTGTAAAATGGGGATGAAGACTGTGAGCCTCACGTGGGACAACCTGATTACCCTTTATCTACCCCCGCGCTTAGAACAGTGCTCGGCACATAGTAGGCGCTGAACAAATACCAACATTACTCTACCACCTGGATCATTTTTCTTAAAAAGAAAAAACCACCAGTGTTCCATCCACATCTCCCCACTCCTCAAAAATCTCCCCGTGGTTGCCCATCCAACTCCACAACAAAGAGAAACTCCTTACCATCAGCATCAAGGCCCGCAATCAGCTCTCTCCCTCCTACCTCACCTCGCTGATCTCCTCCTCCAACCCGACTCGCACGCTTTGCTCCTCTCATGCCAACCTACTCCCGTCACCTGCATCTGGTCTGTCTCACTGTTGACCGCTTGCCCGTGTCCTCCATTGACCTGGAACTCTCTTCCCCTTTAATAATAATAATAATAATAATAATAATGGCGGTATTTGTTAAGCGCTTACTATGTGCAAAGCACCGTTCTAAGCGCTGGAGGGATACAGGGTGATCAGATTGTCCCACGTGGGGCTCACAGTTTTAATCCCCATTTTACAGATGAGGTATCTGAGGCACAGAGAAGTTAAGTGACTTGCCCAAAGTCACACAGCTGGCAAACGGCAGATCCGGGAATCGAACCCATGACCTCCGACTCCGAAGCCCAGGCTCTTTCCACTGAGCCACGCTGCTTCCCCAACTGACCCCCACTCTCCCCACCTTCAAACTCTCCTTCGAAAAGAAAAATCACATCTCCTCCAAGAGGCCTTCCCTGACTAAACTCTCATTTCCCCTATTCACCCCCTCTTCGATATAATAATAATAATAATGTTGGTATTTGTTAAGCGCTTACTATGTGCAGAGCAACTGTTCTAAGCGCTGGGGGAGATACAGGGTCATCAGGTTGTCCCACGTGAGGCTCCCAGTCTTAATCCCCATTTTACAGATGAGGTAACTGAGGCACAGAGAAGCATATCACCTATGCACTTGAATCCGTACACCTTAAGCACCTGAAAGCCGCCCCAGCTCCAGCCCCACATCACATATGCACACAACCTTATTCTCTGTCATTCTCCCTATCTGTAATTTTTTATAATATTTAAGTGCTTACTATCTACTAGGCACTGTACTGTGCACTGGGGTAGTCACAAGATCATCAGATTGGACAAAGTCCCTATCCCACAAAGGCCTCACAGTCCTAATCCCCATTTTCAGATGAAAAAACCGAGGCACAGAGAAGTTAAGTGACTTGCTCAAGGTCACACAGCAGTTAAGTGGCAGGGTCAGAATTAGAACCCAGGTCCTCTGACTCCCGGGCCCATGCTCTTTCCACTAGGTCTTGCCGTTTCTCCAATTTCCGTCTCTTCCTCTAGACTGTAAGTTCCTTAATGGGCAGAGAGCACGTCGGCCAAATCTACTGTATCCTACTCTCCCAATCGCTAAATCGAGTCCTCTGCCCACGGTAAGTGCTCAATAAATCAGACTGATTGATCCTCAATAACTGACCAGGAGCCGAAGGTCAGTCAGGGCGGCAGTGAGGACGACTCCGCTGGCTCGCTCCCCTTCTCTCCATTTGCTGCTGCGGCCAGAACCTTTCCAAAGGGGATTGAATTTAGCACTTTCTGCACAGACGCTGTTTTTGCGTGAAGATCAGTTGGGCCTGTCAGCGTCTGTGGTGTCCCTGTCGCGTGCTCTGCCTTTCCTCGCTCTTTTCCCTCTCTAATATGGGGCTGCTCCCTTCCCCTGGGGACGTCTCCTCTTTCCTTTCCCGATATGCAATTCGAAAAATCCGATTCTTGTACTTTGGGTCAGACCCTAGTTCAGAGTTATGAAGTAACTGGAGGATCTAATAATGTTGGTATCTGTTAAGCGCTTACTCTGTGCCGAGCACTGTTCTAAGCGCCGGGGGAGACGCAGGGGAATCAGCTTGTCCCACGTGGGGCTCCCGGTCTTAATCCCCATTTTACAGATGAGGTCGCTGAGGCCCAGAGAAGTGAAGTGACTTGCCTACAGTCACACGGCTGACAAGCGGCGGAGCCGACACTCGAACCCATGACCTCTGATTCCCAGGTCTGGGCTCTTTCCACTGTGGAGGGAGAGAGACGGCAAACTAGTTGAAGACTCCCCCTGCCGCGATTTGCCCCTCTTCCATAATAATAAAAAAATCATCATTATCATAGCTCTATTTGTTTAGCGTTTACTACGTGCCCACCTGTGTAATGAGTACCATCAGATCAGACGCAGTCCTCGTCCCACACGGGGCTCCCATTGCAAAGTGGGAGGAAAGGAGGACCGGTATTTAATCCCCATCGAACAGGTGAGAAAACTGAGGCACTGAGAAGTGACTTGAGTCAACCCTTAACAAATACCATATATATGTCCCTGTATTCAATAGTATTTATTGAGCGGCTACTATGAGCACAGCACTGTACTAAGCGCTTGGGATGGACAATTCAGCAACAGATAGATACATAAGCAGTGTGGCTCAGTGGAAAGAGCACGGGCTTTGGAGTCAGAGGTCATGGGTTCGAATCCCGGCTCGGCCACTTGTCAGCTGGGGGACTGCGGGCAAGTCACTTCACTTCTCTGGGCCTCAGTGACCTCATCTGTAAAATGGGGATGAAGACTGTGAGCCCCACGTGGGACAACCTGATTCCCCTGTGTCTACCCCGGCGCTTAGAACACTGCTCGGCACATAGTAAGCGCTTAACCAATACCAACATTATTATTATTATTAGATAGAGACAATCCCTGCCCATCGACGGGCTCACAGTCTGATCCGGGGAGACAGACCGACAAAAACAAGACAACATAATCACGATAAATAGAATCAAGGGGGTGTACAAAATAAATAGGGTAATAAAAATCTGTACAAATGAGCACAGTGCTGAGGGGAGGGGAAGGGAGAGGGGGAGGAGCAGAGGGAAAGGGGGCTCAGCTGAGGGGAGGTGAAAGGGTGCCAGAGGCAGAATTAGAACCCAGGTCTCAACAGCGTGGCTCAGTGGAAAGAGCACGGGCTTTGGAGTCAGGGCTCATGAGTTCGAATCCCAGCTCTGTGTTCATCCCAAGCGCTTAGTACAGTGCTCTGCACATAGTAAGCGCTCAATAAATACTATTGAATGAATGAATGACCTTGTCGGCTGTGTGACTGTGGGCAAGTCACTTAACTTCTCTGTGCCTCAGTTCCCTCATCTGTAAAATGGGGATTAAGACTGTGAGCCCCACGTGGGACAACGTGATTCCCCTGTGACTACCCCAGCGCTTAGAACAGTGCTCGGCACATGGTAAGCGCTTAACAAATACCAACATTATTATTATTATTTTCTCCATAATAATAATGGTACTCGTTAAGTGCTTACTACGTACCACACCCTGTACTAAGCACTGCGGTGGTTACGAGCAAATGAATACAATCAGTCCCTGACCCATGTGGGGCTCACAGTCACCATCCCAGAGAAGCAGTGCAGCTTAGCGGAAAGAGGCCGGGCTTCGGAGCCAGAGGACGTGGGTTCGAATCCCTGCTCCTCCACTTGTCTGCTGTGTGACCTTGGGCAAGCCACCTCACTTCTCTTTGCCTCAGTGACCTCATCTGTAAAATGGGGATTAAGACTGTGAGCCCCAAGTGGGACGACCTCATTACCTTATATCTAACCCAGCTCTTAGAACAGTGCTTGGCATATAGTAAGCGCTTAACAAATGCCAACATTTTTTTGAGAAGCAGCATGGCACAGTGGATAGAGCATGGGCTTGGGAGTCAAAAGGTCATGGGTTCTAACCCCAGCTCCGCCACTTGTCTGCTGTGCGACCTTGGGTCAGCCACTTAATTTCTCTGGGCCTCAGCTTTTTCATCTGGAAAATGGGGATTAAGACTGTGAGCCCCATGTGGGACAACCTGATTTCCCTGTATCTCCCCCAGCACATAGAACAGTGCTTGGCACACAGTCAGCGCTTAACAAATACCAACATTATTATTATTATCATTATTATTATTACAGTGCCTGGGACACAGTAAGCACTTAGCAAATACCATCATCATTATTACCATGTCTGGCACATAATAAGCGCTTAAATACCATCATCATTATTAGTAGTACAGTGCCTGGCACAGAGTAAGCATTTAACGAATACCACCGTCATTATTATTATTACAGTGCCTGGTATATAATAAGTGCTTAACAAATACCATCATCGTTATTATTATCATTACAGTGCCTGGCACAAAGTAAGCGCTTAAATACCATCATCATTATTATCATTACAGGGCCTAGAACATAGTAAGCACTTAAATACTATCATCATTATTATTATTACAGTGCCTGGCACATTTTAAGCGCTTAAGTACTATCATCATCATTATTATTACAGTGCCTGGCACATAGTAAGCGCTTAACAAGTACCACCATCGTTTTTATTATTACAGTGCCTGGCACATAGTAAGCGCTTAACAAGTACCACCATCATTTTTATTATTACAGTGCCTGGCACATAGTAAGTGCTTAAGTACTATCATCATCATTATTATTACAGTGCCTGGCACATAGTAAGCACTTAAGCAATACCATCATCATTATTATTACAGTAATAATAATAATAATAATAATGTTGGTATTTGCTAAGCGCTTACTATGTGCAGAGCACTGTTCTAAGCACTGGGGTAGACACAAGGGAATCAGGTTGTCCCACATGGGGCTCACAGTCTTAATCCCCATTTTACAGATGAGGGAACTGAGGCTCAGAGAAGTGAAGTGACTCGCCCACAGTCACACAGCTGACAAGTGGCGGAGCCGGGATTCGGACCCATGACCTCTGACTCCAAAGCCCGTGCTCTTTCCACTGAGCCATGCTTCTTGGCACATAGTAAGCGCTTAAGAAATACCATCATCATTTTTATTATTACAGTGCCTGGCACATAGTAAGCGCTTAACAGACACCACCGTCATTTTTATTATTACAGTGCCTGGCACATAGTAAGCGCTTAACAGACACCACCGTCATTTTTATTATTACAGTGCCTGGCACATAGTAAGCGCTTAACAGGCACCACCGTCATTTTTATTATTACAGTGTTTGCCACATAGTAAGCGCTTAAGAAATACCACCATCATTTTTATTATCACCGTGCCTGGCACCTAGTAAGCGCTTGAGAAATACCATCATCATCCTTATTATTACAGTGCCTGGCACATAGTAAGCACTTAATACCATCATCATCATTATTTTTACAGCGCCTGGCACATAGTAAAGCGCTTAACAAGTGCCATCATCATTATTAGTAGTAGCACAGTGCCTGGCACATAGTAAGCGTTGATGATGATGATGATCCCCCATTCTCCTATGGCCCACTGCTTCTCCCTGCCCCTTTTCTCCTCCTTCCCATCCCTAAGCCTCTACGCTGTATCCTCCCTTTCCTCCCCAACTCCCCCAACCCATTTTTCTCTGCCTCTTCCTCTCCCCCGGCCCTGCGGTGGGTCCCCTCCTTAGGTCCGGGCCGGTACCTGGCGGGTAGTAACGGAGCAGCAGCCGTTTGAGTTTCATATCTGGGAGCCGGGCGAAGGATGCGGTAACCATGGAAACCGGCCGGCTGGCGCGCAGGCGCGGAAATCTGTCCATCATCCCCGGTCCCTGGGCCCCGCTAGCCAATCGCCCCCCGGCGGCCGCCTGCGGTAGTGCAGGCCCCTCCCCCGCTCCCGGCATCCTCCGCGGCCGGGCCTCTGGCCCACCACGACCTCATTAATAATAATGATGTCATTTTGTTAATAATAATAATAATAATGCTGGTATTTGTTAAGCGCTCACCATGCGCGGAGCACTGCTCTAAGCGCTGGGGGAGATGCAGGGTCATCAGGTTGTCCCACGTGAGGCTTACAGTCTTCATCCCCATTTTCCAGAGGAGGGAACTGAGGCCCAGAGAAGTGAAGTGACTGGCCCACGGTCCTCATTAATATTGATGATGGCATTTGTTAATAATAACAATAATAAAGTTGGTATTTGTTAAGCACTTACTATGGGCAGAGCACTGTTCTAAGCACTGGGGGAGATACAGGGTCATCAGGTTGTCCCACGTGAGGTGCACAGTCTTCATCCCCATTTTCCAGAGGAGGGAACTGAGGCCCAGAGAAGTGGGGCAAATCACTTCACTTCTCTGCACCTCAGTGACCTCATTTGGAAAATGGGGATGAAGACGGTGAGCTTCACATGGGACAACCTGATCACCTTGGGTCCCCCTCCCCCAGCCCCCGGCGCTGAGAACAGAACTTTGTACATAGTAAGCACTTAACAAATACCATTATTATTATAACAGTGCTTTGTACTTAGTAAGCGCTTAAATACCATTATTATTATTACAACGGACTCGGATTGGACACAGCTGGGCCTCAGTTCCCTCCTCTGTCCCACTAGGGCTCACAGTCTTAATCCCCACTTTACAGATGAGGTAACTGAGACACAGAGGAGGGAAGTAATTTGCCCGAGGTCACACACGGCAGACGTGTGGCGGAGATGGGATCGGAATCCTTGATCTCATGGCTCCCAGTCCCGGGTTCGATCCACTCCATCATGCTGCTTCCATTGGTTGCCTTTCCCGGTCACTCATTCATTCATTCAATAGTATTTATTGAGCGCTTTCTATGTGCAGAGCACTGGACTAAGCGCTTGGAATGAACAAGTCGGCAACAGATAGTGACAGCCCCTGCCGTTTGACGGGCTTACGGTCTAATCGGGGGAGACGGACAGACAAGAACAATGGCACTAAACAGCGTCAAGGGGAAGAACATCTCGTAAAAACGATGGCAACTAAATAGAATCAAGGCGATGTACAATTCATTAACAAAATAAATAGGGTAACGAAAATATATACAGTCGAGCGGACGAGTACAGTGCTGTGGGGATGGGAAGGGAGAGGTGGAGGAGCAGAGGGAAAAGGGGAAAATGAGGCTTTAGCTGCGGAGAGGTAAAGGGGGGATGGCAGAGGGAGTAGAGGGGGAAGAGGAGCTCAGTCTGGGAATGCCTCTTGGAGGAGGTGAGTTTTAAGTAGGGTTTTGAAGAGGGGAAGAGAATCAGTTTGGCGGAGGTGAGGAGGGAGGGCGTTCCAGGACCGCGGGAGGACGTGACCCAGGGGTCGACGGCGGGATGGGCGAGACCGAGGGACGGCGAGGAGGTGGGCGGCAGAGGAGCGGAGCGTGCGGGGTGGGCGGTAGAAAGAGAGAAGGGAGGAGAGGTAGGAAGGGGCAAGGTGATGGAGAGCCTCGAAGCCTAGAGTGAGGAGTTTTTGTTTGGAGCGGAGGTCGATAGGCAACCACTGGAGTTGTTTAAGAAGGGGAGTGACATGCCCAGATCGTTTCTGCGGGAAGATGAGCCGGGCAGCGGAGTGAAGAATAGACCGGAGCGGGGCGAGAGAGGAGGAAGGGAGGTCAGAGAGAAGGCCGACACAGTAGTCTAGCCGGGATAGAACGAGAGCCCGTAATAGTAAGGTAGCCGTCTGGGTGGAGAGGAAAGGGCGGATCTTGGAGATATTGTAGAGGTGAAACCGGCAGATCTTGGTAACGGATAGGATGTGTGGGGTGAACGAGAGAGACGAGTCAAGGACGACACCGAGATCGCGGGCCCGAGAGACGGGAAGGATGGTCGTGCCATCCACGGTGATAGAGAAGTCTGGGAGAGGACCGGGTTTGGGAGGGAAGATGAGGAGCTCAGTCTCGCTCATGTCGAGTTTTAGGTGGCGGGCCGACATCCAGGTGGCGACGTCCCGGAGGCGGGAGGAGATGCGAGCCCGAAGGGAGGGGGAGAGGACAGGGGCGGAGATGTAGATCTGCGTGTCATCTGCGTAGAGATGGTAGTCAAAGCCGTGAGAGCGGATGAGTTCACCGAGGGAGTGAGTGTAAATGGAGAACAGAAGAGGGCCAAGAAAGTTCTTGGGAGAGTACAATATAATAGAGATGGTAAACGTGTTCCCTGCCCACGACTGGCTTACAGCCTAGAAGGGGAGAGAGACGTTAATATAAATAAATTACGGATAGGTACGTGAGCGCTGCGGGGCCGAGGGAGGGGTGAATAAAGGGAGCAAATGCAAGTACAAGGGCGACGTAGAAGGGAGTGGAAGATAAAATGAGGACTCGGGGAAGGCCTCTTGGAGGAGATGTGCCTTCAAAAAGGCTTTGAAGGTAGGGAGAGTCATTGTCTCTCAGATTTGAAGAGGGAGGGTGTTCTGGGCCCAAGGGAGGAGGTGGGTGAGGGGTCAGCGACGAGATCATCACCCTATTTATTTTGTTTAATGAGACGTACATCACCCTGATTCTATTTATTTGCTATTGTTTTAATGAGATGTTCTTCCCCTCGACTCTATTTATCGCCATTGTTCTTGTCTGTCCGTCTCCCCCGATTAGACTGTGAGCCCGTCAGTGGGCAGGGATCGTCTCTATCTGTTGCCGATTGGTCCATTCCTAGCGCTTAGTACAGTGCTCTGCACATAGTAAGCGCTCAATAAATACTATTGAATGAGATGAGGGTACGGCGACTAGGCTGGCATTAGAGGAGCAAAGCGTGCGGGCTGGGTTGTAGTAGGAAAGTAGCGAGGTGAAGTAGGAGGGGGCAAAGCGATGGAGTGTGCTTTAAAGCCGATGGCAAGGAGTTTCTGTTTGATGCCGTCCCAAGGTGACTCTGGGGTACCGACCGTCTTCAGGTCAAATGCTATCTCGTGTCCTCCTGAGCCAGCGGGCAGAACTCAGAAGTGAGGGTGGGATACCGTCCCCACAACCAAAACCACCAGACTGACAGCCCAAACTGGGAATATAGAAGGTGCCCCTCTCCCCCGTGCCAATCAAATTAGGTATGGAGAAGGGGGGAGGGCAGAGATTGGATAAACTGAGGCCAGAAGCTGGAATGGCCTAAGAGCACAGGTGATAAATACCCGCCGCCTCTAACTTTCTGGGCAGAGGGACGGGACTTGCAGCAGCCGGCTGCAGGTCGCCTCTGTCCAGAGCGTGAGAAGGCCGCCCTGCCTGCACCGAGTGAGGAGCCGTGGGATGGGTGAGTGTCCTGCTGAACGCTCGTGGGGTTGGAAACCAGACGCCTCGCCATGGGCGTGTAACGTTTAAGTGGATTTGATGCCTAAGCGGATGCCTCCCGAATGGGACGTGATCATGGTGGGAGCTAGTCGCCTCACCAAGTACGAGTAACACATAAGTGGAATTAACGTCTAAGCGGATGCCTCCCGAATGGGACGTGAACGTGGTGGGAGCGAGCCGCCTCACCAAGTGCAAGTAGCACATAAGTGGATTTGACAGCTACGTGGATTCCTCCCGAGTGGGACGTGAACATGGTGGGAGCTAGCCGCCTCACCATAAGTGGGTAACGCATAAATGGGTTTAACGCATAAGTGGATTCCTCCTGAGTGGGCGCGCACATGATGGAAGCCAGCCGCCTCACCGCGTGCAAGTAAATCGTAATTGGGTTCCACCTGGGTGGGCCCGGGTGTTCTGCCATGCAAGAGTAGCATACAAGTATATTCCTCCCAATAGGGATGCTCTAACACCATATTCCTCCCAAAAGAGAAAATTGATTTGTTGCATCTAAATAACCATATAATTCAATTCGCTCCGCAGAATAAATTTTATACAAAACTCAAGTTTTCCGTCCCCAGCCTCTCTCTCGCCGCACCGATTCTGAACGAACCCGCCCCCGGCGACGGGTGACAGATGCGGAGGTGGGTGGACAGCCAGTGGAGGTTCTTGAGGAGAGGGAAACATGGCCCCAATGTTTTTTTGGAGAAAAATAATCCAGAAGACAGAATGAAGTATGGACCATTGTTTTTACGAGATGTTCTTCCCCTTGACTCTATTTACTGCCATTGTTCTTGTCTGTCCGTCTCCCCCGATTAGACCGTAAGCCCGTCAAACGGCAGGGACTGTCTCTATCTGTTGCCGACTTGTTCATTCCAAGTGCTTAGTACAGTGCTCTGCACATAGTAAGAGCTCAATAAATACTATTGAATGAATTGAATGAGTGGGGATGGAAGTCAACAAGGAGGCTATACAGTATAAAGGGGGGATAGGATAAGTGCTTGGATTAAAGGGGTCGCAGTTTGGATGGAGAGGAAAGGGCAGATTTTAGCAGTGTTTTGAAGGTTGAACCGACAGGGATTTAGTAACAGATCGAATGAAAAAGATGAATTGAGGATAATGCCAAGGTTATGGGCTTGTGAGATTGAAAGTGCGGCGGTGCTGTCTACAGTGAGAGGAAAGTCAGCGGGAGGACAGAATATGGGTGGGAAAATGAGGTGTTCTGCTTTGGACACGTTAGGTTTGAGGTGTCAGCGGGACATACGAGTAGAGAGGTCTTGAAGATAGGAGGAAATTGCAAGACCACAGAGAAGGAGAGAGATCAGGGCTGGAGTTACAGATTTGGAACCATCCACATAAAGATGGTAGTTGAAGTCATGGGAGTGAATGAGTTCTCCAAGGGAGTGGGTGTAGATGGAGAATAGAAGGGGACCCAGAACTGAATCTTTACTGACTCCCACAGTTAGGGGATGGGAGGCATAAGAGGAGGCCACGAAAGAGACTGAGAATGAGCAGCCAGAGAGAAAGGGGAAGAACCAAGAGAGGAAAGTGTCAGTGAAGCTGAGGTTGGATAATGTTTGCAGGAGAAGGGGGTGATTGACAATGTCAAAGGCAGCTGAGAGGTCAAAGAGGATTAGGATGGAGTAGAAGCTGTTGGATCTGGCAAGAAGGAGATCACTGGTGACCTTTTGAGAGGGCAGCTTCTGTGGAGTGAAGGGGACGGAAATCAAGGAGGGAATTGGAGGGGAGGAGCTAGAGACAGCAGGTGCAGACAACTCGCTCAAGGAGTTTGGAGAGGAATAACTGGAGGGAGGCACGGGGTCAAGGGAGGGATTTTTTAGGATGGGGAGACAAAAGCATGTTTGAAAGCAGTGGGGAAAAAGCCGCTGGAGAGCCAACAGTTGAAGATGGTGGTCAGGGAGGGAAGAAGAGACGGGGCAAGTGCTTTGATAAGGTGTGATGGGATGGTCTTGGATGCATAGATGGTAGGGGTGGATTTGGGGAGAATGCAGGAGATCTCTTTTTGAGATACAGCTAGGAAAGATGGAAATAGAGAATAAAGGAATGGGCTTGTGAAGAAGAAAGGGATACCAAGAGAGAAGTTTAAAAATATATCCTGCATGGGACAAACTCATCAGTGCAGCAAAAGTCTATTCTTATGATCAAACCATATGGTAAGACAATTCAATCAATATTTATGAGCTCTTACTGTGTGCAGAGCACTGTACTAAGCACTTGGGAGAGTACAATGGAGTTGGCAGATAGGCTTCCTGCCCCCAAAGATCTTACAGACTAGAGAGAGACAGACAAATTACAGATTTAATCCTAAATGCTGTGGAGCTGAAGGTATGATGACTATCAAGTGCTTCGAAGATATCGAACGTAGTCTAATGTATTTAGGAAAGGAAGGATTTCCAGGCCACAGTAACAGCACAGATCGAGAAACAGCATGGCCTAGTGGATAGAACATGGGCCTGGGAGTCAGAAAGACCTGCGTTCTTATCCGAGGTCTGCCACTTGTCTGCTGTGTGATCTTGGGCAAGTCACTTAGATTCTCTGTGCCCATTACCTCATCTGTAAAATGGGGATTCGTTCTGAGAGCCCCATGTGGGACATGGACTGTGTCCAACCTGATTAGCTTGTATCTACATCCGAATTTAGTACTGCACCTAGCCTATAGTAAGTGCTTTACAAATGCCATTAAAGAGTGCTCAGTACAGTGCTCCGTCCATAGTAAGTGCTCAATAAATACCATTGATTGATGTATCTCTCCCCCTCTAGACTATAAACTCATAGTGGGCAGGCACTGTTCCTTCATTCAATTAATACATTCATTCAATCGTATTTATTGAGTGCTTACTGTGTGCAGAGCACTGTACTAAGCCCTTGAAAGTACATTTCAGCAAGTGTCTACCCAATTTGTATTGTACAAGTGTTTAGTATAATGCTCTGCACACAGTAAGCAGTCAGAAAATATTGTTAATTGATGACTGAGGGAAAGGCAGAAGGAGGTTTGGGAGAGAGGTATGATTAGAAGGAATTGATATTTCTCGCAGTCTAACCGAATAATCATTTCCTCTACAGTGAAATCATTTGGACCAATTACACCGGTGTTACACAAGCAGTCATGCCTTTCTTTATCATCAGGCATGATGATTTAATGTGGCATTTTGGTACATGGAAAGCAATGAAAAAGAAAGTTTTATTAACTCAGTGTATTTTTATGTTGAGCTATCTTCATTCCATAGTTGGCTTGAAGAAAAACCACACTCTTGACTGACTGGAGAAACAGTGTGGCTTAGTGGATAGAATACAGGCTTGGGAGTCAGAAGGTCATAGGTTCTAATTCCAGCACCACCACATGTCTGTTGTGTGACTTTGGGCAAGTCATTTCACTTCTCTGGGCCTCGGTTACCTCATCTGTAAAATGAGGGTTAAGACTGTAAGCCCTATGTGAGACAGGGACTGTGTCCACACTATCTTCTATCTTCCTCAGCACTTAGAACAATGCTTGGCACATAGTAGGCACTTAAATACTATAATTATTATCATCCTCTCATCTGCAAATATTTTAAATATGTTCTTCCAAAAAGAAAACACTTTCTAGTTCACCCACATATTGCTTTTGTAGCGTGTGCTCTTCCACAATTAAATAGTAAAAAATTCCTCCCAGTTTCATATTTCCTCTGAAAGAGGCTGTGATGTATCACGGAATAGAATTAGCCCTTACTTTGCCAGCAACAAAACTGCAAGACTACTTCCTATTACCCTAACATATTCCACATAAGACAGGGTTTGGATCCACCTTGATTACCTTGTATGTATCCCAGTTTTTAAATACAGTGCTTGGCACATAATACTTACATCTTACAAGGAGCAGGATTCTGTACTCACTGGACCTCCAGTGACATCCCCCTCGCCTTACCATAAAGAGTCAGAGTTGGGGAAACAGGCCATAACATGAGACAGGGTATGAATAAATCCTTAAGGATCATTCTCTTTATTTTTTATGGTATCTGTTAAGCATTTCCTATGTGCCAGGCACTGTACTGAGCTCTGAGGTAGATACAAGTTTATCAGGTTGGACACAGTCCATGTCCCACGTGGGGCTCAGTCTTAATCTCCATTTTACAGATGAGGGAACTGAAGCACAGAGAAGTGAATTGCCCAAGGTCACTCAGCAGACAAGTGGCAGAGTAGGATTGGAACCCAGGTCTTTCTGGCTGCCAGGCCAGAGGTCTATCTACTAGGCCGTGCTGTTCCCGACCATGACTTTTGAGTCACGGTTTCCCAGTTAAGATTTCCCCATTAGCAGGGTCATCTTCAAAGACTGAGAACTAGACACATACAGTGTACATATACACATTCATGAGAAAACCCAACTGTTGGATTAAGACTGTGAACCCCATGAGGTACAGGGACTGTGTCCAACCTGATTTGCTTGTATCCACCTCGGCACTTAGTACAGTGCCTGGAACATAGTAAGCATTTAAATACCATCATTATTATTATTATTTCTGACTGTAGACTGTAAGCTCCTTGTGGGTAGGGATCATATCTACCAATTCTACTGTACTTTCCCCAAGTACTTAGTACAGTGCTCTGCACCCAGTAAGCATTCAAATACTACTGATTAATTTAAAGCTGCCAATTATTAATACATTGTAAGTTAAATGCAATAAAGGGAAATTAAATTGGTGAGAAGAACTATCCAGAACCATTCTCTAAAATGAATAATTCAACAGGACACAGATAGACTCCACCAGGGAACACTCAGAAGACTCTGGCAGAAAGTTCTAAATCCAGAACCATTCTCTAAATTGAAAAACAAAACAAGAGACAGAACCAGCAAGGGAATACTCAGAAGACTCTGACAGAAAGTTCTGAGACATAAATCAAGGGTAGACCTAAATATATAAAACGAGTATAGGGCTGGCATGAGGAAGGACCCCAGGGAAAGGGAAAACAGGTGGAAAAGGCCCCACACTCACCCATTTCATCTTCCTTTGGAGAAGCAGCCAGCCAGGGCAAGAGGAAGGAAAATACACCTCCCTCCAACTCATTAGGCTGGCAGCCTGACTCTTTGCTCCACATTAAAGGGGCTTCTAAGATGTTGTTGAGGGGTCACAATGCAGAGATGCCTCCCAAAAAGCAGTTCTCACAACATTCCCATCATCCCAGAAGAGGTGCAGGAACCAGGGCATTGGATGAGAGTGGAGATGTTGACTTTGCTTCAGGTTGCTCCTCGCCATGTTGGGCCCAGCTGTCCTTTATGAATTACACCCAGGCTGAGAGCAGCTGATGAGTCTGACCTGCCTGCAGTGCTTCTGAACAGACTCTGTGCAGACTTGATATAGCAATTGCTTGTGAAATATCTGATTTGGAGTCAGTAGCTTTGTAATTTTTTTAATTGCCTGTACCAAGAAAGCGGTATGGCCTAGTGGATAAAGCAAGCATCTAGGAGTCATAAGACCTAGGATCTAATCCCAGCCCTACCACTTGCCTGCTGTGAGACTTTGGACAAGTCACTTTGCTTCTCTGGGCCTCAGTTATCTTATCTGTAAAATGGGGGTTAAGACTGTAAGTCCTCTGGGATGTGGACTGTGTCCAACCTGATTAGCTTGTATGTACCCCCAGGGCTTCTTAAAGTGCCTTTCATATAGTAAGCACTTAAATACCATTTTAAAAAATGAGATTGGGACTAAGATTGCTGCAACAACACACTTAGTGGAGGCCAGTGCGTAGCCCCTAATAAGTGCTTAAATACCAGAGCAAAAAAATAAATGAAACTGGGGCCAGGCCTGCCGCAACAATAAGCTTGGTGACAGAGGGGCTTGCAGCTGGAGCTGAATCAATTTCAGCTTCCAAGTCCCCAGCTGCAAGTCGACGCCACTGATGATGAGTTTCTCTTCTGAAAATCAGCAAAGGAAGTCAGTGCAGGTGGGAGTACCCAGGCAGTAATAATACAGAAGTGGTATGGAAGGAGTTCGAGGCTAGTCAGAACTGACCTCCTTCATGGGAATCGAAGGGTCAGGGCTGTCATGGTAACCCTTGGTGGGAAAGCATAAGGCCCCCAGCTGTTGAGCAGGGATGAACACATTTCTGACCTAGTCCAAACTCTTTGGTCTTGGGATAATCGGGAGCAAGTACTACCTCAGAATGGAGATTAATTACACAAAAGCAAAGTGAAAAACAATAAAAGTTGACTGGGCTCTCTTGAGGAGCAGTGGGGATTTATCTGTGGCTGATTGCATTTTCAAGCAGGCCCTAAAGGAAGAAAGGAAGGAAGAAACAAATGAATAGTCTAGAATGGAGCATGGTGAAAGAGTAAACACTGGATTGTCCATTCCACTTTGAATTATTTCAAAACGGGAGATTTTCTTTCCACCTCCTGCTCTGAGCCACCTTGACCAGCGGGAAATGGAATGCCCCTCATTGGCATGAGTGGGCTTAGCCCCAGTGTGGCACCCACCCTGGCTCAAGGCCACAGCCAAGGGACCGGAGCTGCAGGGCTACCAAGAAGGCTATTGGCTCTGGTTGGGGCTTGGAGGTGACACAAGGCCCAGAGATCAGGACAACACATGACTGAAAAGCTGTGTTGGCATGCGACCTCCCTGGGGATCTTGTGACAAGCTTGTCTGGCACCTAAAGGGGCAGCATGGTCTAGTGGAAAGAGCACATACCTAGGAGTCAGAGGATCTAGGTTCTAATTCCAGCTCTGCCACTTGCCTGTTGTGTGATTTTGGGAAAGTCATTTAAGTTCTCTGTGCCTCAGTTCCTCATCTGTCAAATGGGGATTCAATGCTTGTACTTAGACTGTAAGCCCCATGTAGGACAGGGTCTGTATCTCACTGAATAACTTGTATCAATCAAACATATTTATTAATAATAATGATGGTGTTTGCTAAGTGCCAAGCACTGCTCTAAGTGTTGGGGTACATATAAGGTAATCAGATTATCCCACGTGGGGCTCTCAGTCTTATTTCCCATTTTACAAATGAGAAAACCAAGGCACAGAGAAGTGAAGTGACTTGCCCACGGACACACAGCAGACAAGTGGCAGAGCTGAGATGAGAACCCACGTCCTCTGGCTCCCAAGCCCATGCTCTTGCCACTAGGCCAGGCTTACTACATGCAGAGCACTGTCCTGAGCACTTGGGAGAGTACACTTCAAGAAAATTAGCAGACACATTCCCTGCCCCTAACAAGCTTACAGTCTAGAGGGGGAGACAGATAATAACATGAATAAATAATTTATAGTATATAAAGACACATACATATGTGCTGTGGGGTTGGGGTGAATATCAAATGTCCATAGGTCACAGGTCCAATTGCAAAGATGACGTAGAAGGAGATGGAGCTGGCTTAATTTCGGAAGACCTCTGGGAGAAGATGTGACCTTAATAATTAATGCTGTGAAGGTAGAGACAGTGGTCGTCTGCCATATTTGGAAGGGAAATGAGTTCCAGGATGGGGGAGATGTGGGAAAGGGGTCAGCGGAGAGATAGATGAAGTCGGGGCAGAGTGAGTAAGCCGGTGATGAAGGAGTGAAATGTGTGGGCTGGGCTGTAATAGGAGATTAGTGAGGTGAGGTGGGATGGGGCAAGTGGATTCAGTATTTTAAAACCAATGGTAAGGAGTTTTGTTTGATGAGGAGGTGGATGGGCAACCACTGGAGGTTCTTAAGGAGTGGGGAGTCATGGACTGAATGTTTATGCTGATAAATGATCCATTTAGCAGAGTGAAGTATGGATTGCTATCGTTACTATTATCGCTGCTATTCGATTGCTATTATTTGCTATTGTTTTAATGAGATGTTCATCCCCTTGATTCTATTTATTGCTATTGTTCTCGTCTGTCCGTCTCCCCCGATTAGACCGTAAGCCCGTCAAAGGGCAGGGACCGTCTCTATCTGTTACCGATTTGTCCATTCCAAGCGCTTAGTACAGTGCTCTGCACATAGTAAGCGCTCAATAAATACAATTGAATGAATGAATGATTGGAGTGGGGAGAGACAGGAGGTCGGGAGGTCAACGAGGAGGCAGATGCAGTAGTCAAGGTGGGATAGGATAAGTGCTTGGATCAGTGGGATAGCAGTTTGGATGGAAAGGAAAGGGCAGATTTTAGCAACGTTGTGAAGGTCGAAGGGACAGGATTTGGTGACAGATTGAATATGGCGGTGGAATGGAAGAGATGAGTCGAGGATAAGGGCAAGGTTACGGGCTTGTGAGATAGAGAGGATGGTGGTGCTGTCACGGCGTAGTGGATGGAGCATGGGCCTCGGACCTAGAAGGTTGTGGGTTCTAATGCTGGCTCTGCCACTTGTCTGCTCTGTGACCTTGGGCAAGTCACTTTACTTCTCTGTGCCTCAGTTACCTCATCTGTAAAACGGGGATTGAGACTATGAGGCCAAGCGTGGGACAGGGACTGTGTCCAACCTGATTTGCTTGTATCCACCCCAGCGTTTAGTACGTGCCTGCCATCTAAGTGCTTAACAAATACCATAATTATTATTATTACAGTTATAGTTATTATTATAGGGAGAAAAGGGTTTGGGTGGAAGATGAGTTCCGTTTTGGACCTGTATCTACCCCAACACTTAAACAGTGCTTGACGCATAGGAAGCACTTAAATACCGTAACAATAACATCATGGGCAGGGAACATTTCTGCTAATTTCTTTTGTACTCTCCCAAGCGCTTAGAACAGTGCTCTGCACATAGTAAGCACTCAAATACCACAGATTATTACATAATAGAATCATACATTATTATTAATAATGATAAAAGGCTGGTATTTCAGGGGGCTAGGGCTTCCAGAATCAACCAATTGATATTTATTTAGTGCTCATTGTGTGCAGCGCATACTAAGCACCATGGCTTAGTGGAAAGAGCCTGAGCTTGGGAGTCAGAGGTTGTGGGTTCTAATCCTGCCTCCTCCACTTAACAGCTGGGTGACTTTGAGCAAGTCACTTCACTTCTCTGTGCCTCATTTACCTCATCTGTAAAATAGGGATTAAGACTGTGAACCCTAAGTGGGATAACCTGATTACCCTGTGTCTATCCCCGTGCTTAGAACAGTGCTCTGCACATAGACAACCTGATTCCCCTATGTGACAACCTGATTCCCCTATGTCTACCCCAGCGCTTAGAACAGTGCTCGGCACATAGTAAGTGCTTAACAAATACCAACATTATTATCATTATTATTATTAGTAAGCGCTTAACAAATACCATCATTATTATTATTATTATTATTACCCCAGTGCTTAGTACAGTGCTTGATACATAGTAAGAGCTTAACAAATACCATCATCATTATTATTATTATTAGTGGATAGAGCACAACCTTGGGAGTCAGAAAGGCTTGGGAGTCAGAAGGAGCTGGGTTCTAATTCCAGGTCCACCACATATCTGCTGTGTGACTTTGGGCAAGTCACTTAACTTCTCTGGACCTCAGTTACTTCATCTGTAAAATGGGGATTAAGACTGTGAGCCCCATGTGGGACATGGGCTGTGTCCACCTGGTTAGCTTGTATTTACCCCAGCTTTTAGAACAGTGCCTGGCACATAGTAAGGGCGTAATAAAAAATCATGAAAAAAGAGAGAAGAAATCAGGCGGAGATGAAAACCCAAGTCCCCTCAGTAGTTCATGGGTCTCAGCTCAATTCAATAAATAAATCAGTAGGGGGCAGCCGTCGATATATTTTATTAGGGGTCAAATATTTCCATTTCACACAGAAGGAAATAAAAAAGGTTCAGTGAAAAGTCTTGGTCCCAAGCAGTGTTCAGAGTCCAGTAGTTTTCTGCAACTTATCTTTGAAGATAATCCTTTGGTCTTGTCAAAACAGGAACAAGGTAGCAAAAGTGCTGGTTTGTACTCAGAAGGTATTTATTTGGGTTTCTTTGATTTTTTTATTTATTTTACCCTTGACTCTGTTTATTATTTTGCTACGGTCCTTATTTATATTTTACGTTATTTGTTTTGGAGGGAAAAGAGAGAACTGTTACCGGTAATAGGAGCATCTGTAGTTGACTCCTTCAGGATCTCCCTCCCCATCACTCTCAACTGCCTTGCTCCTGGGTTCTTTTCATTCATTCATTCAATGGTATTTATTGAGCGCTTACTATGTGCAGAGCACTGTACTAAGTGCTTGGACTGGACAATTCGGCAACAGATAGAGACAATCCCTGCCCAGTGACGGGCTCACGGTCTAAATGGTTCCACTTCCAGGGGGTTCTTAATAATAACGGTGTTATTTAAGCGCTTACCTTGTGCCAGGCACTGTATTAAGCACTGGAGTAGATATAAGGTAAATGGGTTTGGACACAGTTCCTGTTCCACATGGGGCTCACAGTCTTAATCCCCATTTTACAGATGAGGTAACGGGCCCAGAGAAGTGAAGCGACTTGCCCGAGGTCACACAGCAGGCAAGTGGATGAGCCGGGATTAGAACCTAGGTCCTTCCAACTCCCCGGTCCGTGTTCTGTCCCTAGACTAAGCTGATTCTCAGTCACCTTCCCCCCACCATCCCTCAGCCATGGATCACTTCACCCTCCATTTCTTCCACTGTACTGCACTGGTGTAGTTGAGTTATCTTGGTGGAAAGCCAACAGCTCTTCCCTTTCACTAGCGGACCTTTCCTCCTTCCTCATCTCTCTGGCCTATAGCTGCTCTTAGCGAGAAGCAGCGTGGCTCAGTGGAAAGAGCCCGGGTTTGGGAGGCAGAGGTCACGGGTTCGAATCGCGGCTCTGCCACCTGTCAGCTGTGTGACTGTGGGCAAGTCACTGAGAAGCAGCATGGCTCAGTGGAAAGAGCACGGGCTTTGGAGTCAGCGGTCATGAGTTCGAATCCCGGCTCTGCCACTTGTCAGCTGTGTGACTGTGGGCGAGTCACTTCACTTCTCTGGGCCTCAGTTCCTTCATCTGTAAAATGGGGATTAAGACTGTGAGCCCCACGTGGGACAACCTCATTCCCCTGTGTCCATCCCAGTGCTTAGAACAGTGCTCTGCACATAGTAAGCGCTTAACAAATACCAACATTATTGTTATTATTATTCTCTGTGCCTCAGTGACCTCATCTATAAAATGAAGTTAAACTGTTCCTCACGTGGGACAACCTGATTACCTTGTATCTACTCCAGCGCTTAGAACAGTGCTCTGCACATAGTAAGTGCTTAACAAATACCAACGTTATTATCATCATTATTAACTCCTTTCCCCTCTTAACCTCACCACACACGGGTAGCAACTGTCCCATCTCCCTTTCCTGTCTCAACTCCCGCCTCCACCATCTCCTTTCTCAAGTTCTCTTCTGTACTGATAGTTCAGGGGTGGAATTTGCCTGCCACATTGGAGACCAGGGTTCGATTCCGGGACGATGCAGCAAATTTTCGAAAAACAGCATGGCCTAGTAGATAGAGCACAGGCCTGGGCAGCTCACGTTCTTAATCCCCATTTTATAGATGAAGTAACTGAGGCTCAGAGAAGTGAAGTGACTTGCCTAAGGATACAGAGCCGGTGGAGGTGGAATTAGAATCCAGGTCCTCTGCCTCCCAGGCCCATGCTCTATCCCACTAAGCCACGCTGCTTAGTGGCTGAGAAGGACCTGGGTTCTAATTCCAGCTCTGTCACCTATCTCCTGTGTGATCTTGGGCAAGTCACTTCACTTCTCAGTGCTTCAGTTACCTCATCTGTGAAATGGGGATTAAAACAGTGAGCCCGATGTGGGACAGGGCCTGTATCCAACCCGATTTGCTTGTATTCCCCTCTGGCCCCCTCGATGCTTACTTAGTACAGTGCCTGGAACATAGTAAGCACTTAATAAATACCACAATTATTATTATTATTATTCTCTGTGCCTCAGTTACCTCATCTGTAAAATGGGGATTGAGACTGTGAGCCCCATGTGGGACAGGGACAGAGAAGCAGCGTGACTCAGTGGCAAGAGCATGGGCTTGGGAGTCAGAGGTCATGGATTCGAATCCCAACTCTGCCACTTGTCAGCTGTGTGACTGTGGACAAGTCACTTCACTTCTCTGGGCCTCAGTTCCCTCATCTGTAAAAGGGGGATGAAGACTGTGAGCCTCACGTGGGACATCCTGAGTACCCTGTATCTACCCTAGCGCTTAGAACAGTGCTCCACACAAGGTAAGCGCTTAACAAATACCAACATTATTAATTTGCTTATATCCACCCCAGAGCTTAGTAGTATCTGGCACATAAGCCCGTCAAAGGGCAGGGACTGTCTCTATCTGCTACCGATTTGTACATTCCAAGCGCTTAGTACAGTGCTCTGCACATAGTAAGCACTCAGTAAATACTATTGAATGAATGAAATGCTTAACAAATACCACAATTATTCTAATTATTATTACCATCTGGTTCTGACCTTCTTCAGTCTACTGAAGCCATGCTCGCCAAGATTACCAATGATTTCCTTCTGGAAAATTCTAATAGTCTGGCAAAAGCCTCTATTCTGATTCTCTTTCAATCAGTGACATTTTTTGAGGGCTTCCTGTGTGCCGAGCACTGTGCTGAACCCTTGGGAAAGTACAGTAAAATAGGTGCTAGAAGTGATCCTTACCCACAAGGAGATAGCAGTCTACAGGGTGAGTCAGACATTAAAATAAATTACAGGTAGGGGAAATAATCGAGTATAAGGATATTTACCTACGTGCTATGGGCTGGGATGAGTATCTCGACCTCTAACTGTGGGTGTCTTTCAGGGTTCAGCTCTGTGCCTTCTATTCTCGGTTTTCACTCACCTTTCAGGGAACTCATTATACATAATAATGTTGGTGTTTGTTAAGCGCTTACTATGTGCCGAGCACTGTTCTAAGCGCTGGGGTGTACACAAGGGAATCAGGTTGTCCCACGTGGGGCTCACAGTCTTCATCCCCATTTTACAGATGAGGTCACTGAGGCACCGAGAAGTGAAGTGACTTGCCCGAAGTCACACAGCTGACAAATGGCCGAGCCGGGATTTGAACTCATGACCTCTGACTCCAAAGCCCATGCTCTTTCCACTGAGCCACGCTGCTATTTCCACCCTCCTTGAAACTCCCCATTTCCCATTTTCTTCAGCATCAAGTCACAAGGTTAGAGAAGCAGCGTGGCTCAGTGGAAAGAGCCCGGGCTTTGGAGTCAGAGGTCATGGGTTCGAATCCCAGCTCTGCCACTTGTCAGCTGGGTGACTGTGGGCAAGTCACTTCACTTCTCTGGGCCTCAGTTCCCTCATCTGTAAAATGGGGATGAAGACTGTGAGCCCCACGTGGGACCACCTGATGACTCTGTGTCTACCCCAGCGCTTAGAACAGTGCTCGGCACATAGTAAGCGCTTAACAAATACCGACATTATTAAGGTCGGCTTCAAGTCTCCACCACCTCTCCCCTTCTTATGTAACAGCTCTTGTCACCAGTTGCTCCCTACCTCCCTTTTTTCATTCCTCCCCAGGTAACTTTACTGTATCTCACTTTCACCCCTTGCACCTCCATCCCTTCATTCGTGCCGTTCAAATTAATAATGATAATGATAGTATTTTTTTAAGGGCTTACTATGTGCCAAGCACTGTTCTAAGTGCCGGGGTAGAGACAAGTTAATCAGGTTAGACACAGCCCGTCGCGCATGGGGTTCACACTCTTAATTCCCATTTTATAATGAGGTAACTGAGGCGCAGAGAAGTGAAGTGACTTGCCTTAGGACACACAGCAGACATGTGGTGGAGGCGGAATTAGAACCCAGGTCCTCTGCCTCCCAGGCCCATGGTCTATCCACTAAGCCACGCTGCTTCTCTGATCGAACAGTTGTATTTATTGAGTGCTTTCTGTGTGTACAAAGCCCAGTTTAAGCACTTGGGAGAGTAGAGTGGAGTTAGTAGACATGATCCCTCCCCTCAGAGAGTTTACAATCTACTGGGGGAGACAGATACGAAAATAAATTACAGGTAGGGAAGCAAGTCCCCATCATGCAACTCCTTCACCCTCCCCGTTCCCACAGACCGCAGCTCTGCCCACGTTTAAAGCCATCCTATCCCACCATCTACAAGCCTTCCTCTCTTAGCATCTGGTCGTATTGGAAAGACGACAGCTACCTCTTGCACTAACGTATTCATTTTGTTCATTCAATCGTACGTATTGAGCACTTACTGTGTGCAGAGCACTGTACTGAGCGCTTGGAAAGTGCAATTCAGCAATAGAGAGAGACAATCCCTGCCCACATTGGGCATTTGTACCGTTTATATTGATATTGAAGCAGTGCAGCCTGGTGGAAAGAGTGCGGGCCTGGGAGGCAGAGGACCTGGGTTCTAATTCCACCTCCACCACATGTCTGCTGTGTGTCCTTAGGCAAGGCACTTACTTCTCTGATTAGTTACCTAATCTATAAAATGGGGATTAAGATCTAATCCCAGCTCCTCCACTTGTCTGCTGTATGACCTTGGACAGATCACTTAGCTTCTCTGTGCCTCGGTTCCCCCCTCTGTCAAATGGGGATTTAAAATCTGCTCTCCATCCTCCTTAGGCTGTAAGCCTCATGGGTGACAGGGACTGTGTCCAACCTGAATATCTGGAATCTACCCCAGCACTTAGAACAATGCTTGGCATATAGTGAGCACTAAAATACCATAATTACTAGTACCCTCCTCAGCTTTTGTATATATATATATATATGCATAATCAATTGTACAGTTCATTATTTATTCTGATTGTGCTTTTGTCTGTCTTCCCCATCATGAGCTTTAGACCGTAACTCATCCTGTAGACTGTAAGCTCATTGTGGGCAGGGAATATGTCTGTTTACCGTTCTATTGTACTCACCCAAGGCCTCAGCCCCCTTCTTAGAGTCGCACCTGAAGAGTTTCCAGTTGTCTACCAGTCTCGACTACAGGAGGGAGAGTCGAGCAGAGGCCCGTCCATTCCATTCCTAGCTTGGCCAGTGGCTAGCGAGCGGCAGGCCATCTGCTAAAAGTCAAAACTCACCCATCCTGGGCAGCAGCGGCACGGGAGAGAGTTGAAGGCGGAGACTCGAGTTTACTGCGCAGAAGAAGGCAATGGTAAACCATCTCTGGATTGAAGCAGCATGGCTCAGTGGAAAGAGCCTGGGCTTCGGAGTCAGAGGTCATGGGTTCGATTCCCGGCTCTGCCACTTGTCAGCTGTGTGACTGTGGGCCAGTCACTTCACTTCTCGGTGCCTCAGTTACCTCCTCTGGAAAATGGGGATTAACTGTGAGCCTCACGTGGGACAACCTGATGACCCTGTATCTACCCCAGCGCTTAGAACAGTGCTCTGCACATAGTAAGCGCTTAACAAATACCGACGTTATTATTATTATTACCAAGAAAACTCTATGGATATACGACCAGAACGACTGCAGATGGAAAGGGGGGCGTTCTGGGAGAGACGTATCCGTGACGTCGAAGTTGACTCGACAGCGTAAGACGAGCCCCTAGCATACTGCTCTGCCCACAGTAAGACCTCAGTAAATATGATTGAATGGAAGGGGTGTAGTGTTCCTGTTGTATTTTCCCAAACCTTTAGCACAGTGCACTACACCCGGTGGCCGCTCAAATCCTGCGATTACTGCAAGTACGTGATTCCGATGCACATCACCTTTTACCTGCTCTGCCGTCTTGTATTACCTCCAGCCTTCAGTTCCACTTAGGTGACCCACCACCTCCTTAAACTTAATATGCTCAAAGTGAATTCCTAAACTTTCTCCCCTCCCTAACTTTCCTGTCAATGTTGAACGAAAGCCACCACCCTCCCTCTCCCACAGGCCCTCAACTTCGTGGTATTTTAATCTCTCATCTCTCCTTTATCTCCTACATTCAGTCTGCGCTGAAGTCACGCAGCTTCTTTGTCTATGGTATTTCAGCGAGCAGCCCCTTCCTCTCTCCTCTTGTGACTAATCGTGTTTATTAAGCGCTTACCACGTGCACAGCACTGTACCAAGCGCGTGGGAGAGTACAGTACAACCAAGTCGGCAGACACTTTCCCTGCCCTCAATGAGCTTACAATCTAGAGGGGGAGAGAGATATTAATATAAATAAGCAATTTTTAATATATAACGTAAAAATATGTAAGTGCTGTGGGGTTGAAGGTGGGGAAAATATCAAATGCCCAGCCTGGTATCCGCTCTCACCACCTCCTGGTTGGGCTATGGGAAACAGCTTCTTTTATTGGTCTCCCCACCTTTACCCTCTTCCCCTTTTCAGCCGTGCAAACAGCTGCATAAATTGCAGCTTGGCTTAGTGGAAAAGGCACAGGCCTGGGAGCCAGAGGCCCTGAGTTCTAATCCCCCCTTTGCCTCCTGCCTACTGTGTGGCCTGTGGAAAAGTCACTTAATTTCTTTGGGCTTCAGTTTCCTCATCTATAAAATGGAAATTCAAAACTTGTTCTCCCTTCTACTGAGAATGTGAACCCCATGTGGGACAGGGACCTTGTCCAACCTGGCTGTCTTATATCTATAATAATGTTGGTATTTGTTAAGTACTTACTATGTGCAGAGCACTGTTCTAAGCGCTGGGGGAGATACAGGATAATCAGGTTGTCCCACGTGAGGCTCACAGTCTTTATCCCCATTTTACAGATGAGGTAACTGAGGCCCAGAGAAGTTAAGTGACTTGCTCACAGTCACACAGCTGCCAAGTGGCAGAGCCGGGCTTCGGACCCATGACCTCTATCTATCCCACTGCTTGGCGCATAGTAAGCATATCAATCAATCAATTGTACTTATTGAGCACTTACTGGGTGCAGAGCACTGTACTAAGTGCTTGGGAGGGTATAATAGACCAGTCGGAAGACACATTCCCTGCCTACAAGCTTAAATACCACTATTATTATTTTTAAAAATACCAACTCGACTTCATCCGACACCTGCAGAGACTCCCCATTACGTCTCATTAACCACAAAAATTTCTTAGCTTCAGTTCTTTTCGTCTGTTGTTTTCTTCTAACCTACCCATTCTCTTCTCCCGTTATCCCCCAACTGGGATTCTTCACCCCTTCCTCATTCTCAAAAAAATTCTAAAAAGCAGTAGGACCTGAGAAAGTGGGCAGTCAATCATACTGAGGGCTTACTGTGTGCAGACCACTGTACTAAATGATTGGGAGAGTAAAATATAAGAATAAATAGACACATTCCCTGCACAAAACAATCTTACAGTCTGGGACACACCTGCTTTGTCTGAGGGGGAAAAAGGGAGTTAAAGTTGGGGGATGGAAGGTAAACTGATAGTGGAAATGGGATAATCTAACTAAAAGTAGAATGGTGTAATGGATAGAGTAAGGACCTGGAAGTCAGAAGGTCATGGCTACTAATCCTGGCTCTGCCGCTTGTCTGCTATGTGACCTTGGGCAAGTCATTTTACTTCCTCTGTGCCTCAGTTACCTCATCTGTAAAATGGGGATCAAGGCTGTGAGCCCCACATGAGACCGGGACTGTCCAACCCAATTTGCTGTATCCATCCCAGCACTTAGTATAGTACCTGGCACATGGTAAGTGCTTGCTAAATACCATAATTATGATTATTAGTCCATAATAAATGGGTACCATACAAGCGGGATAAGAGAACAAGGCCTTGGGGAAAAAGCTGAGCTAGAAAAATAGTTTATTGTTTCTAACCAATAATAATAATAATAGTATTTGTTCAGCACTTACTATGTGCCAAGTACTGTTCTAAACGGTGGAGTAGATACAAGGTAATCAGGTTTTCCCACGTGGGGCTCACAGTCCTAATCCCCATTTTATAGATGAGGTAACTGAGGCATAGAGAAGTTAGGTGGCTTTCCCAAGGTCACACAGCAGACGAGTGGCAGAGCCGGGATAAGAACCCACATCCTCTGACTCTAGAGCCCGGGCTCTTTCCACTAAGCCAAGCTGCGCATGAAGATGCATGGGATACAGAAGAGATATCAAACATTATGGGGAGGAGAAAGCAAGGGAATAGAGAAAAAGAATTACAGAATTAGCTTGTGGGGGAAATAGAGATATGAATGCTCTATGTTTGATGCTTTCTCTTTGGCTAAAAGCAGGATCCTAAAACCCAAATAAAGCCTGTTTCTCCTCCAAAAATCTCAGTTTGTTTGTTCTTCTTTATCCTCCTTATCACTTGCATTGGTAGGCACCCCACAGCTGGGTTGAACTATCTGAATGAACATCAGATTCTTTGAATCAGCCTCAATCCCAACTGGTTTGGATAATCTGAGGACAACTTTGTTTCTCCTTCATCTAAAGAGAGATGCCAAACCAACCCTTCTTTCGGAGTCCCTCAGACTGTTCCGAACTCATCCAAATTCCCCTGAGCCACACTTTAATGTGATGGGGGGAGATCATAATCATAATAACGATAATTGTGGTATTTGTTAAGCGCTTACTATGTGCCAGGCACTGCACTAAGGACTGGGGTGGATACAAGCAAATCGAGTTGGACACAGTCCCTGTCCCATGTGGGGGTCACAATCTCAATCCCCATTTTACAGATGAGGGAACTGAGGCACAGAGAAGTGAAGCGCCTGGCCCTAGGTCACACAGCAGACAAGTGGTGGGGGGCAGGATTAGAACCCATGACCTGACTCCCAGATCCAGCCAATCAGAAGGGCTTCCTGCACTGTCAGTCTTTCCGGCCACGGCTTGCGTATAGGAGACGACTGGGTGGCGTGGCTGTCCTCGTCCTGTCCCCCCTCTCCCCGGAGCTGAGGATATACAGACGAGGCCTAAAACAAGGGAGAAGTGGGTGAGGGGAGATGAATCGAACATCACAACATGATCTGAATTCTGCTCCGAGGCTCATGGAGCCCTCAAAAAGACAAAAAGCTCCGGGAGTCAAAACCCAAGCTGAAAGCCCTTGGGAAATCAGCGGACTTTCCAGAATGCACCCAGCCCTTATTACAGAAGTCTATGGCCAGATTGACAAATGAAGCAGGGGAAAAGTAAGAGAGGCAGGTCTAAGTGATCTCTGTGGATCAGCACTTAAAAAACTTAGTACAGTGCTGAGCACCTAGCAGGCACTCAGTAGATAGCATTGACTGATTGCCAAAAAGAGAACCTGGAACTGCATGTCAGTACCCCGAAGGCCTCATAATAATAATAATAATAATGTTGGTATTTGTTAAGTGCTTACTCTGAGCAGAACACTGTTCTAAGCGCTGGGGTAGATATAGGGCAATCAGGTTGTCCCACGTGAGGCTCACAGTTAATCCCCATTTTACAGATAAGGTAACTGAGTCCCAGAGAAGTGAAGTGACTCGCCCACAGTCACACAGCTGACAAGTGGCAGAACTGGGATTTGAACCCATGACCTCTGACTCCCAAGCCCGGGCTCTTTCCACTGAACCACGCTGCTTCTCTACATGTATTTGGGAGATATGCCAAAGGCCAGAGGGAAGAAATTCCTTCTGATGATAAATGCCTTACTTGTTTCCACTTCCTATAGGTTGTTCCGACGTTTGTGGGAATTCAGAGCTAGGATTTCCCTATCTTGCAAGGCGGATCTCTCTTCCAGGCTAATTGTGGTGTTTTTAGGGTCTCTGTGGCTTCCAACCACTGGTAGCCCAGTAACACGATGGGCATCAATAAGACTTGGGGGAAAGACTGCCTACCTGGTCCATGATTTTCCACAGAATCGTCACTGGTATTTATTGAGCTGCTCTGCATGGGACAAATAATGTTGGTATTTGTTAAGCGCTTACTATGTGCAGAGCACTGTTCTAAGCGCTGGGGTAAACACAGGGGAATCAGGTTGTCCCACATGGGGCTCACAGTCTTAATCCCCATTTTACAGATGAGGGAACTGAGGCACAGAGAAGTGAAGTGACTCGCCCACAGTCACACAGCTGACAAGTGGCAGAGCTGGGATTCGAACTCATGAGCCCTGACTCCAAAGCCCGTGCTCTTTCCACTGCGCCACGCTGCTTCTCAACATTCCCAGTTAGCAGCATGGCATAGTGGATAGAGCATGGGCCTGGGGGGCAGAAGGTCATGGATCTTAATACCGGCTTCCCCACTCTGCTGGCTGACTTTGGGCAAGCCACCTCACTTCTCTGTGCTTCAGTTACCTCATCTGTAAAATGGGGATTAAAACTGTGAGCCCCATGTGGGACAGGAACCGTGTCCAATCTATTTGGGAAGCAGCGTGGCTCAGTGGAACGAGCCTGGGCTTCGGAGTCAGAGGTCATGGGTTCGACTCCCGGCTCCGCCACCTGTCAGCTGTGTGACTGTGGGCATGTCACTTAACCTCTCCGTGCCTCAGTTACCTCATCTGTAAAATGGGGATTAACTGTGAGCCTCACGGGGGACGACCTGATTACCCTGTATCTTCCCCAGCGCTTAGAACAGTGCTCTGCACATAGTAAGCGCTTAACAAATACCAACATTATTATTATTTGCATGTATTCCTGCCCCCACACCGTGCTTAGTATAGCACCTGCCACATAGTAAGAGCTTAACAGATACCAAACTTATTATTATTATGTACCTTGAGCAGGTGAGGAGATTATGGGAGAGAAGTCATTCTCCCTGTGGCTTTCACATGATAATCTTGCTAGAAATTCTCTTTAAGTCTCTGAGATAGCGCAAACTACAGAAATAAAGGCAACTTGGAGGCATAGGTACTTTTGGCTGTCAGCTGGCTCTCCTTTGAGTATCTTTCATTTAATCGTATTTATTAAGCGCTTACTGTGTGCAGAGCACTGTCCTAAGCACTTGGAAAAGTTCAATGCAACTATAAACAGTGACAATCCCTGCCCAAAATGAACTGCAGTTTCAGTGTCCTGAAATAAGTCCTTAGGCTGGGGGAGAGCACTAAAAGGTTCTTTAAACTAGGAGGCCCCAGGAGTTATAAGCTCAATCTTCTCCTTGAAACATTCTTTTTTGGGTCTGATGCAAAGTGATTGCAGCTGGCTCGCTTTTCAGATTGAGGGTTAAATGTGATTGAGAGGAAACCCTTTGATTTGAAATTTTTCACGATCTCATTTGCCCTCGATTTGTTCTTTTAGAATTCATATCAGAATCCAGAAGCCAGGTACTTTGGGATTTGGGTTAGGGTTGGTTAGTGGAGGAGCGGCATAGTTTAGCGGAAACCACTTTTCAGCTGTATGACCTTGGGCAAGTCACTTAACTTCTCTGGGCCTCGGTTCCCTCCTCTGGAAATTGGAGATTCAACACCTGTTGGCCCTCCTACTTAGACTGTGAGCTCCTGTAGGATCTGATAATAATAATAATGATAGTATTTGTTAAGCCCTTACTCTGTGCCAAGCACTGTTCTAAGCACTGGGGTAGATATGAGGTAATCAGGTTGTTCTACATGGGGTTCACAGTCTTAATCCCCATTTTACAGATGAGGCAACAAAGGCCCAGAGAAGTTAAGTGACTTGCCCAAAGTCACACAGCTGACAAGTGGCGAAGCCGGGATTAGAACTCATGACGCCTGACTCCGAAGCCCGGGCTCTTTCCACTGAGCCATGCTGCTTCTCTTGATGATTTCGTGTTTCTGATGATTTTGTGTCTACCCCAGGGCTCAGCACAGTGCTTCACATATAGTAAGCACTTAACCTCTAGAACCTAAACGCATCCTCTGGACTGGAAGTTCATTCTGGGCAGGGAACGTGTCTACCAGCACTGTTCTATTGTACTCTCCCAAGCGCTTAGCACAGTGCTCTGCACACAGGAAGCACTCAATAAATATGATTAACAAACACCCCAGTCATTATTGTGATTATCACAGGGCAAGGGAGAAGGTTGTATAGTAAACCCTGCGACCGTTTCAGTGGAGGCCTCCAATTATCAGCGTGAGAGGCCACGCGACCAGCTGGGTAAACAGGCAACATAGATTGTTCTGTGGAGCGAATCTGCAAGTGGCCTCTGGGGCACAAGGGAGGAAAGTGATAGGGAAACTCACCTCTAGTCTGCCAAGCTTGGGACCAGGTCCAAGTAGGCCCGGGATCTCAGCCCACACCCCCGGCTCGGACGCCAAGGGACAGCTAGGCTGGGTTTCGCTCCTCTGGTGCTAAACTTTTCACTGTGCCTTCATCTCTCCTGTCTCGCCACCGACCCCTGGCCCACGTCCTGTCTCTGACCTGGAACGCCCTCCCTCCTCAAATCCGCCAGACAATTACTCTCCCTCTCTACAAAGCCTTACTGAAGGCACATCTCCTGCAAGAGGCCTTCCCAGACTAAGCCCCGCTTTTCCCACTCCCTTCCACGTCACCCTGACTCGCTCCCTTTCCTCTTCCCCCCGACCCTCAGCACTTACATATATACCGGTAATTTTATTTACTGATATTAATGTCTGTTTACTTGTACTGATGTCTGTCTCCCCCCATCTAGACTGTCAGGTCGTTGTGCACAGGGATTGTCTCTCTTTATTGCTGGATTGTACTCTCCCAAGTGCTTACTACAGTGCTCTGCACACAGTAAGTGCTCAGTAAATATTACTGAATGAATGAATGAAATTTTTAATCTTCTCCGTGCACGCTACTATTGTGCCTGAATTGGGAAGCCTTTAAGACTATTTGGGACCCCCAAAGCCAAACAGGGGCACCCCAAAATCCCCAGAGTTGCCATCGGGGAAAGAAGTGAAACTTTGATACCAGTGTTGACACAAAAATTACTCTGATAGCTTTTTTTTGGTAATTCAGTATTTTTTCAGTGTGGTCAAAATGTCTCTCAAGTCCTCAACCTCGGCATTATTATTTCTTCCTCCCTCTCTTTCGATCCCCCTATTCAATCAGCAGATGAATGTTATCAGTTCTTCATTCATCCCTTGCCCACAAGGAGCTTGCAGTCCAGCGGGGGGGGGGGGGAGACAGACATCAATATAAATAAACAGACCTCGATTTAAATAAGTTCTTCTTCCACATTTCCAGCACCTACCCCTTCCACTGGCCCCTCTAAACTGTTAGGTCACTGGAGGTAGGGAATGCGTCTGTTATGTTGTGCTCTCCCAAGGGCTTAGTACAGTGCTCTGCACAAAGCAAACACTCAATCAATACGACTGATTGAACCAAAGAGCCACCACATTGATCCAGCCTAAATACCGCATCAGCCTCCTCACTTATCTCCCTGCCTCTGGCCTTTCCCCTCTCCAGCCCGTATTTCACTCTCACGCCTAGGTCATTTTTCTAAAAACACCAATCTGCCTCACCTCACAACCCTCCAATGGTTGCCCAGCCTTCTCCTCATCAAGCGGAAACTATTGACCCTTGGCTTTAAGGGACCACGGGCTTTAGAGAAGCAGCATGGTGTAATGGATAGCGCACGAACCTGGGACTCAGTAGGTCAGGGGTTCTAATCCCGGCTCTGCCGCTTGTCTGCCGTGTGACCTTGGTCGAGTCACTTCACCTCTCTGTGCCTCATTTCCCTCATCTGTAAAAAGGGGATTGAGACTCTGAGCCCCACAGGGGACAGGGACTGTGTCCAACTCAATTCGCTTGTATCCACCCCAGCACTTAGAACAGTGCCTAGTACATAGTAATAATGATAATAATTTTGGTATTCGTTAAGCACTTACTATGTGCAAAGCACTGTTCTAAGCGCTGGGGTAGATACAGGGTCATCAGGTTGTCCCACGTGAGGTTCACAGTTAATCCCCATTTGACGGATGAGGTAACTGAGGGACAGAGAAGTGAAGTGACTTGCCCACGGTCACACAGCTGACAAGTGGCAGAGCTGGGATTCGAACTCATGACCTCTTGAACTCACAACATGTAAGCACTTAACAAATACCATCAGTATTTTATTGTTACTCAATCAGTTCTCTCCGGCCTTGACTACAAAGCCCTCATCTCTGCTATTTGCCTCCACTTCTGCATCTCCTGTTCACTGGGATCCGGTTGCCCTAAGGACTTGATATCTCTCCCGTCCTCGGATCCATGTACATGCCCTTACGTGCTGCCATTTCCCCTACCTGGACCTTATTTGAATGACGGTCTCCCCTTTTACTGTGTATCTCAGGGAACAGTATGGGGTTTCTTCTGCCTTGTTATTTTATGGCATTTGCTAAGGATGTGACAGGCACTGTACAAAATGCTGGGGTAGATACACAGTAATCAGGTTGAACACAGTCCTCGTCCCATACGGAGCCCCTCGTTTTAATCCCCATTTTACTGATGAGGTCACTGAGGCACCGAGAAGTGAAGTGGCTCGCTCAAGGTCACAGAGCAGACACATGGCAGAGCTGTGATTAGAACCCAGGTCCTTCTAACTCCTAGGCCCATGCACTACTCAGTAGGTTACACTCCTCTTTCAGAACAGAGAAGCAGCGTGGCATAGTGGATAGAGTACAGGCCTGGGAGTCAGAGGTCATGAGTTCCAATCCGGACTCTGTCACTTGCCTGCTGTGTGACCTTGATCAAGTCATTTTGCAGCGTGGCTCAGTGGAAAGAGCCCGGGCTTGGGAGTCAGAGGTCGTGGGTTCTAATCCCGGCTCTGCCGCTTGTCAGCTGTGTGACTGTGGGCAAGTCACTTCACTTCTCGGTGCCTCAGTTACCCCATCTGTAAAACGGGGATTAACCGTGAGCTTCACATGGGGCAACCTGATTACCCTGTCTCTACCCCAGTGCTTAGAACAGTGCTCGGCACATAGTAAGCGTTTAACAAATACCAACATTATTATTATTATTCTCTGTGCCTCAGCTACCTCATCTATAAAATGGGGATTGAAACTGTGAGCCCCACGTGGGACAGTGACTGCGTCCAACCTGTTTTGCTTGTATCCACCCCAGCGTTTAGAACAGTGCCTGGCACATTTGTTAAGCGCTTACTATGTGCCAAGCACTATTCTAAGCTCTGGAATAGATACAAGGTAATCAGGTTATCCCATGTGGGGCTCACAGTCTTAATCCCCATTTTACAGATGAGGTCACTGAGCCACAGACGAGTTAGGTGACTTGCTTACAGTCACACAGCTGACAAGTGGCAGAGGAGGGATTAGAACCCATGACCTCTGACTTCCACGCCAGTACTCTTTCCACTAAGCCACGCTGCTTCTCCTAGTAAGTATTTAACAAATACTATAATTATTATTATTATTATTCTGTTTTGACAGTTTGATCCTACTACAGAATAGGGAATGAAACTCTCTTGACCTCATTCCCACTCCTTTGTGGCCACCCCCAGTGCTGCCTGATTAATTCTGACATTTCTCTAGGAAGAAGTCCCAGAAGTCCCAGATAAAATGCATATTCCACCAAGGGCTGCAGACTACTTTTCTTTTTCTTTTTTTCTTTTTCTTTTTATTGAGAAACTAATTTCTGACAGGAATGTAAGAAGCACAGAGCAAATTTCATTCTGGCTTCCAAAGAGGCTAATGTTACCACAAACCACCTAAACTAGAGCAAACCTAAATCTGCTGACACCGGGCGTGTCCCAGTTGAGCAGTCATGGATTATTGCAAAAACCTGGCACCTGAGTCAGAAGGTTTGGAAATTCCTCTCGCTCAAGCTGTGTGGGACTCTTCTACCCTCAGGGAAACACACCGTTTTTGTTTACGTGATTAGGCTTCAAAAATGTTGCAGGTGTGGGAGAACAAAATTGGAAATATTTGCTATGAATGTGCTCGCCTCAGTTTCCTTTAGCGAACGGAAAAAGGGGTTGCAAGGACCTTATTGACTAATGCTATTAACAGATGCAGTAAAGTACAACGGGGCTTCATTATTTCCCTCATTAAAAGGGTGTGAAGGTCAAAAGTGCTCAACTTTCCACCGCGCCAGCCAAAATTTCACATTATTGTGAACTTTACGACTAAAGCACTGGGATAAAATCATGTCAAAGGGCAGAGTAACGATCATTCCGAGGTGATAACAGGAACCGTGATTTTGGCCGTACCCTGAGCCGGGGTGTTAACAGTGTTTTAATAATAATTTTGGTATTTGTTAAACCCTTACTATGTGCTGAGCACTGTTCTACACGCTAGGTAGATACAAGGTAATCCGGCCAGACACAGAGAAGCGGTGTGGTCTAGTGGAGAGAGCACGGATGTGGGAGGCAGGAGATCTGTTTCTAATTCTGGCTCCACCAATTGCCTGTGAGTGTGTGACCTTGGGCAAGTCACTTAACTTTTCTGGACCTCGGCTTCCCAATCATCACTGAGAAGCAGCGTGGCTCAGTGGAAACAGCCCGGGCTCGGGAGCCAGAGGTTGTGGGTTCTAATCCCGGCTCCGCCACTTCTCAGCTGTGTGACTTTGGGCAAGTCACTTCACTTCTCTGTGCCTCATCTGGAAAATGGGATTAAGACTGTGAGCCTCATGTGGGACAACCTGATTACCCTACACCAGCACTTAGAACAGTGCTTTGCACATAGTAAGCGCTTAACAGATACCATCATTATTATTATCTGTAAAAACTGAGATTCAATATGTGTTCTCCCTCCATCTTAGACTGTGAGCCTCCAGTGGGACAGAGACGTGTCCAACCTGATTAACTTGTATCTACCCCTGCACCGAGTTTGACACATAATAAGCATTTAATGAACACCATCATTATTTTTCGATTTGTTCTTAAACGGAGATTTGCCTGGTGGCTGATTGTGAGTCTCTCACTGTGCACAGCACATTCCCCGCCTACCAACTCCGTTACATAGTACTCTCCCAAGTCCTTGTGCTCTCCCCAGCATAAGGGCTCAGTAAATAAAATTGATTGATTAACTTTTGTCGACTGGGTTGTAGGGGAAACTTCTTCAGTGATTTTCTGTTAGAAGAGAATAAACAAAGCAGTTCTGTGAATTTGTTACTGTCATAATTAAGAAATTTCTAGGAATGGAAAGCTTTAAAAGCTAAAGCTTGGAGGACTCGAGGATTGTTTCCTGCTCCAAATTATTTTTTGCCATTACAGATACCTGCCCAAAGACCCTAACAATAATGGTTCTCCAACACCGTCTTCTGAATCAAGACCTAACTCCGCTCTCAGTCAAGGGGCACCATTTTAATAATAATAATAATGTTGGTATTTGTTAAGCGCTTACTATGCGCAGAGCACTGTTCTAAGCACTGGGGTAGTCACAGGGGAATCAGGTTGTCCCACGTGGGGCTCACAGTCTTAATCCCCATTTTACAGAGACTGCAAACACCCGGCAGTGTGGCCAAATGGATAGAGCAAGGGCCTGGGGGTCAGAAGGACCTGGGTTTTAATCTTAGTTAGGCTGGAACCTGGGTGTAACCTTGGGCGAATCACTTCAATTCTCTGTGCCTCAGTTACCTCATATGTAAAATAGGGTTCAAGACTGTGAGCCCCATCTGGGACAGGGACTATGTCCAATCTGACCAACTGGTATCTACCCCAGTGCTTAGTAGTGTCTGGCACATTTTAAATGCTTAACGAATACCATTAAAAAAGGGTTGTCAAAGTTTATGGCAGGCTCAACTAGTATAAAAGAAAAGGTGATGGTATTTTCAGACTATCAAAATGGTTTATGCCTCATTTGGGCAGGTGGCTTTTAGTTTTGGAGGCCACAGTAAAGCATGGCATAGTGGCTAGAGCACGGGCCTGGGAGTCAGAAGGTCATGGGTTCTAATCCTGGCTCTGCTGTGTGACTTTGGGCAGGTCACTTCATGTCTCTGGGACTCAGTAGCCTCATCTGTAAATTTGAGAATGAGACTCTGAGCCCCGTATGGGAAAGGGACTGTGTCCAACCCAATTTACTTGCATCCACCCCAGCTCTTAATACAGTGACTGACATGTAGTAAGTGTTTAACACATATAACAATAATAATAATAATAATGTTGGTATTTGTTAAGCGCTTACTATGTGCAGAGCACTGTTCTAAGCGCTGGGGTAGACACAAGGGAATCAGGTTGCCCCAAGTGGGGCTCACAGTCTTAATCCCCATTTTACAGATGAGGGAACTGAGGCACAGAGAAGTGAAGTGACTTGCCCACAGTCACACAGCTGACAAGTGGCAGAGCCGGCATTCGAACCCATGACCTCTGACTCCAAAGCCCATGCCCTTTCCACTGAGCCACATATCACAATTATTATTAAAGGAAGAGTGCGTCAGAGTTCTAGAGTGTCCTTTTTTTAAATCAATGGACTGACATTAAATATATCTTGAGGTTTTAAGGTGGGTGTCAATAATAATTTTGGTATTTATTAAGTGCTTACTAAGTTTCAACCACTGTACTAAATTCCAGGGAAGATACAAGATAATTAGGTTAGACACAGCCCCTGTCCCACACGGGGTTCACAATGTAAGTAGGGGGAAGAACAGGTATTGAATTCCCATTTTGCAGACGTGGTAATTGAGGCATAGAAAAGTAAAGTGAATTGCCCAAGGTCACACGGTAGACAATTGGTGGGCCGGGATTAGAATCCATGTTCTCTGTCTCCGAAGTCTGTGCTCCTTCACAAGACCAAACTGCTCCTTTAAGAAGGATTCCAGCAGGGTCAGTTCAATCAACCAATCGACTGTATTTCTTGAGTGGTCACTCTGTGAAAGCACTGTGCTAAACACTTGGGGGACTGCAATAGAGTTAGCAGAAATGATCCCTGCCCACTAGGAGCTTACAGTTTAGTAGGGTACAGATCCAATTCTGCACTTGGTTCTCTATCCTTAAAGCATTTGATCGTCACCCCACCCTCAGCCCCACAGCACTTATGTCCAAAATGTATTTATATTAATGTCTGTCTCTCCCTCCTGCTGTAAGCTTGGTTGGGGCCGGGAAAGTGAAACTCTGTTGTTCTGTACTCTTCAACCCACTTCGTATGATGCTCTGAACATAGTAAGCACTCAATAAACACCACTGACTGACTGATTGTAGGAGAGACAGACACGAAAATAAATTACAGGTAGAGTAATAATAATAATAATAATAATGTTGGTATTTGTTGAGCGCTTATTATGTGCAGAGCACTGTTCTAAGCTCTGGGGTAGAGATACAGGGTAGTCAGGTTGTCCCATGTGAGGCTCACAGTTAATCCCCATTGTACAGATGAGGGAACTGAGGCACTGAGAAGTTAAGCGACTTGCCCACAGTCACACAGCTGACAAGCGGCAGAGCCGGGAGTCGAACTCATGACCTCTGACTCCGAAGCCCGGGCTCTTTCCACTGAGCCCCTCTGCTTCCCTAGTAAAGTAATAGTGGTAGTAAAGATATATTCATTCAATTGTATTTTATTCCATCGTATTTACTGAGTGCTTACTATGTGCAGAGCACTGTATTAAGCACTTGGGAGAGTACAAAATAATAATAAGCAGACATATTCCTTGCACGGTTATAATATTGGGGGCGAGAAATGCTTAGGTAAAACCTGAAATGCTGAAATGGCATAACAGAGAGGGGGAATGGGAGAGGGACATGAGAGTGTTTTTTAAAGGTATTTGTTAAGTGCTTACTATGTGTCATGAACTGTACTAAGTCCTGGGGTAGATACAAGATAATCAGGTTGGGCACATCCATATCCCAAATAAGACTCTCAGTCTTAATCCCCATTTTACAGGTCAAGTAACGGAGCCACAGAAAAGTAAAGGGATTTGCCCAAGGTCACACAGCAGAAAAGTGGTAGAGTCAGGATTAGAACCCAGGTCCTCCTATTCCCAGGCCCGAGTTCTTTCCATTAGGCCGTGCCCCTCCTCGATAGAGATTATCAGGGAAGACCTACTGGAGGAGCTGTGATTTCAGAAGGGCTATGAAGACGGGATGAATAGTGATCTGTCCCTTGTGAAGGAGTAGGGAATTCCAGGCAGGAAAGAAGGCATGAGCCAGGGGGTAGGGGGAGAATGGAGATGAGAATGAGGAGAAAACTTCTGATTTTGTAAGTGGAAAAGCAAATGCAGCTCCGGCTCTCTGCATTGTCGATGCCCGATTGAGGAGAAAATGTCTAAGTGAGATAAAAACAAAGTGTCAACAGTCAGGGACTGAAGAGCGCCTTTTAGCCACTCCTATGAATAGCTCAGCAGCCATGTTGAAACGCCCAAAATATGTTTTCCTAGAATGAGCCGCTGAGTCGATCAAGTTTTTTTCTGCAATGAATATAATACATATTTTAGAACGACCTCAGTTGAGTGACTCCACGATTGACGCAATATGCCCCTTCTCTATGGATGACTCCCACATCACCCTCTCCAGCTGAGCTCTCACCTACTCACCAATCCCACATTTCCTCATGCCTCAGAGAAATCGTCACTAGGATGACCTGCCGGCACCTCAAACTCAACGTGTCTAACACTCAGCTATTTTCCCTTTTAAATTCACTCCTCCTGACTGTCCCTCTCGACTAAGCTCCTTGTGGGCTGGGAATGTCTCTACCAGTCTGTTATAGTGCAGTCTCCCAAGTGCTTAGCGCTGTGCTTTGCACACAGTAAGCGCTCCATAAAGTCAGTTGATTGATTCATTGTCCCATCTCAGCCAATAGCTCCATCAATCTCCATTTACCTAAAACCTGCAGCTTAAGTGACATCCGTAACTCCTACTGGATTAACAGCTAAATCCAGCCAGTTTTTCCTCAACAACATTTTCCATATCAATCAATGAATGGTGTTTATTGAGCACTTACTTTCATTCATTTATTCATTAGTATTTATTGAGTGCTTACTATGTGCAGAGCACTGTACTAAGTGCTTGGTATGTACAACTGGGCAACAGATAGAGACAGTCACTGCCCAGTGACGGGTTCACAGTCTAATCGGGGGAGTCAGACCAGACAGACCACAGAGCAAAACAGAACGAAACAGAAACGCAGGACACTGTGCTAAATTCTTAGTAGAGTACAATATGATAAAGTCTGTAGATGAGATCCCTGCCGAGAAGGAGCTTTACAGCCCTTTCCTCTCCATCCAAACTGTTACCACATTAATATAATTACTCAACCTCTCCTACCTAGATTACTGCATCAGCCTCCTTTCTGACCTCCCAACCTCCTGCCTCTACTCCGGTCCATATGTCACTCTCCGTCCTCCAAAATCTGCAGTGGTTGCCTAACCACTTCCGTATCGAACAGAAACTCCTCATCGTTGGCTTTAAAGTAGTCCATCATTTTGCCCCTTCCCACCTCCCTTCTCTCCTTCTACATCCCACCCCGTACACTCCGCTCCTCTGCCGCTCACCTTCTCACTGTACCTCCATCTCTCCTGTCTCGCCGCCGACCCCTGGCCCACATCCTACCTCTGGCCTGGAATGCCTGCCCTCCTCAAATCCACCAGATAGTTCCTCTCCCTGCTTCTTCAAAGCCTTACTAAAGGCACGTCTCCTCCAAGAGGCCTTCCTAGATTATGCCCCACTTTTCCTCATATTCCACTCCCTTCTGTCACCCTGACTTGCTCCCTTTGCTTTTCCCCCCTCTCCCCTCCCCACAGCACTTATGTATATATCTGCAAATTTTTTATTTATACTGATATCTGTTTATTAGTATTGATGTCTGTCTCTCCCCCTCTAGACTGTGAGCTTATTGTGGGCAGGGATTGTCTCTCTTTATTGCTGTATTGTACTTTCCCAAGCGCTTAGTACAGTGCTCTGCACACAGTAAGAGCTCAATAAATATGATCAGATGATTGATTGACTTTAGGGGACTTTCTTAAGGTCACACTGAGAATTGGTGTCAGCTCTCCTGACCCCCAGCCTGGAGCCAAGACTGCCTGATCCCCCTGACTCTACAGTCCCCATTTGATCGGCAAGCTTTAAAATGAAAACCAAGACCAAATAGTGTCCCCCAAATCTAGTCCTAAAGCAATAACCACATTAAATGAAATATACAAATATAATGAGGCTATCTTTTCATTGCCAAAATGAAGGAGATGGAGAAAGTGTACTTTGTCATCGTAATGCTAATAAATACGATTGAATGAATACACAGTGTCTTTGGCCAGGAGCCCTGCAGTTGAGTCATGTTTGGGTGGCTCTGAATAGGAGAACAAACTGATAGCTGTGGTATCTCATCCTTGGGCACTCACACCCTCCTAAACTCAGTTTTCCCCTCCTTCTTCCCAATCTACAGCTTATCTGATTGAGGCTTGGCAAACACCCAGAGTGGAAAAATGAAGCCATTGGCATAACTTCTTGATTAATCCAGCACGCAAGTTTGTTGGCCCTGGATAGGCAACGGGAATTTCTGACCAACCAGCCAATGTTCCTTCATTCATTCATTCATTCAGTCAGTCAGTCGTACCTATTGAGCACTGACTGTATTCAGAGCACACTGTTATAACAATAAACTGACATATTCCCCGCCCACAATGAGGTTACAGTCTAGAGGGGACATAGAGAAGCAGCACGGCGGAATGGATAGTGCAGGTCCTGGGAGTCAGAAGGTCATGGGCTCTATTCCTGACTCCACCACTTGTCTGCTGGGCAAGTTGGGCAAGTCACTTCACTTCTCTGTGCCTCAGTTACCTCATCTGTAAAATGGGGATCAAGGCTGTGAGCCCAGCATGGGAAAGGGACTTTGTCCAAACTGCTTTGCTTGTAATAATAATAATGTTGGTATTTGTTAAGCGCTTACTTCGTGCAGAGCACTGTTCTAAGTGCTGGAGTAGATATAGGGGAATGAGGTCGTCCCACGTGAGGCTCACAGTCTTCACAAGTCACAGTCTTGTATCCACTCCAGAGCTTAGAACAGTGCCTGGCACAATAGTAAGCACTTAGCAAATACAATAATAATGATAGCAATAATAATAATAATGATGATGATGATAATGTCTACCCTTGGTAAGAGCTGGGGAGAGTGCCGCTGTGGGAAAGCCTAGGAAGAAGCCATCCTCCAAACAGCCTAGAGGACCAACAGTAGGTTAAAAAGCCTTCCTTGGCATTCCCAAGCTAGGTAATAATAATAATAATAATAATAATGGTATTTGTTAAGTCCTTACTTTGTGCCAAGCAGTGTGGTAGATCCAAGATAATCATGTAGGACACAGTCCCTGTCCCACATGAAGTTTGAGGTCTAAACAAGATGGGAGAACGGGTATAAAATCCTCATTTTACAGAAATTGAGGTACAGAGAGGTTAAGTGACTTTCCTGAGGTCACATAGCTGGCGAGTGGAGGACTTGGGGTTAGAAGCCAGGTCTCCTGACTCCCAGACCCAGGCTCTTTCCATTAGGCTACACTGCTTCTCTATCTACTTCTCTGGTCTTTTCCCAGTACCGCTCTTCCTTCCTCAAACTATCTTGTACCAGGTCTCTTCAGCTATCTCTTTTCCCTCCCCTATCCCTATCCAGATAATAATGATAATGATATTGATAAAAATAATGATAACTGTATTTCTTAAGCACTTACTAAATGCCAAGCACTGTAATAAATCCTGGGATAGACCTGAGATAATCAGGTTTTACAGCATCCCTGTCCCACACTGGGTTCACAGTCCAAGTAGAAGAGTTAAACAGGGATTGAATCTCCACTTTACAGATGAGGAAACGGAAGCACAGAGAAGCGAAGTGACTTGCCCAAATGAGAAAGAGCCATGAGAAAGGATGAGAAAGAACCAGGAACCTGTTTTTCTCACTAGGCCACAGGCTTGCCATGGCTCCTACAAGGGGCTTTCTTCCCGACTAAAGCTACTGTATATTCCCTTCTTTCCGCATCATCTGACAGAGCATTTTAGTTTGTGATAATGCTTATTCTGCAAGAGTCAATTTACAGAGCTCTGGATTATTGTTTTAAAGGATTGTTTTAAAGGCTATTTTAGCTCGGGAGAGCTAATATAATCACTATAAAATGGAAGTTGCTCAAGATTTGAAGATAATATACTGTGTGGCCCTGCAATTTCCTGTGGACTGTTGAAATCCAAGATGGACTTGTAACCTACCCATAACAACAGTTTCCTCCAGGGATCAGTTCAATCCATACCTTCTGTTTCAGCAGAAATAGAGGATAGAGCACGGGCCTGGGAGTCTGGGGACCGGGGTTCTAATCCCAGCTCCGGCACTTGTCTGCTATTTGACCTTGGGCAAGTCACTTCATTTCTCTATGCTTCAGTTACCTCATCTGTAAAATTGGGATCAAGACTGCTGTGAGCCTACTGTGGGCAGGGATTGTCTCTTTTTGTTGCTGAATTGTACTTTCCAAGCGCTTAGTACAGAGCTCTGCAGACAGTAAACACTCAATAAATCCGACTGAATGAACGAACGAACGAACGACATAGACGATGTTGAAATGGATTAGCCTCCATCTACCATATTGGTTAGAACAGTGCCTTGCACAGAGTAAGTGCTTAACAAATATCATAGTGGTAAATAGGTCATCACCTATTTATCTTCATCATCAGTGTTACTGAGTGAGGACTGTATGACTTGGGAGAGTACAATGAATGTAATAAAGTCCCTGTCCTTTAAGGCGTTTACAATCAATTACCTCGAGTTTCTTCCCCATGGGGTATAACTCACAATCTACTCCTCAAAGGCAAATAATAATAATAATTGTGGCATTTATTAAGCACTTACTATGTGCCAAGCACTGTTTTAAGTGCTAGGGTAGAAGCAAGGTTAACAGGTTGTCCCACATGGTGCTCACAGTCTTAATCTCCATTTTACAGATAAGGTAACTGTGGCATAGAGAAGTGAAGTGACTTGCCTAAGGTCACACAGCAGACAAGTGGCAGAGGCAGGATTAGAACCCACATCCTCTAGCCAAGATGCTAGAAAAATCTGGACTAATCATTTAGGATCTTGAGTGATTTAGAATATATCATCTGGATTATGCTCTCTAATTTCAATTTTAGGAATCAAGACTGACGTGATCCCTGTGAACATCAGTCTTTTGGGGCCCTGAGCCTCTGCCAGGTCAAGTCCTGGGAGTCAGAAGACCTGGATTCTCATCCCAGCTCTGCCAGCTACCTGCCTTGTGACCTTGTGCAAGTCATTTCACTTTGCTGTGCTTCAGTTTCCTCATCCGCAAAATGGGGATTCAATACCTGTTCTCCCTCTTACTAAGACTGTGAGCCCCATGTGGGACAGGGACTGTGTCTGACCTGACTGTCTTGTATCTACCCCGGTGCTTAGTACAGTGGTTGGCACGTGTAAGCTCATCTTTAGACTGGAAGCTCATTGTGGGCAGGAAATATGTCTACCGACTCTGCTGTAATGCACTCTCGCAAGCGCACATGGTAAGTGCTCAATAAATACATCGATTGATGAACAAATACCAGTCATTATTATTAACGTTGAGGTTTTCATTTGAACTGAGTCAGAAGAATTAAAAAACAGTAAACGCTAGCTAGAAGAGCGACTGAACATTCCTGAGAACAGACTCAAACATAATTTCACTTGAGTAATGGGTGCTTTTTAGCTTTCACCTTTAAACAAATACTCATGACCCAGTTCTCAACTAGGTCAATATGTGGTAGACAGAGTTAAATTAGGAAAGGCCCAAATTACCCAAATAAGGTGATTTCATAGTCACTTCCTTTCTGCAACAAATCGCTTGAGTGAATCTGTCTTTTCAGGGCCTGGGTGGGGGAGGAGAGGAAGTTTAATGCCCTAGCACACCTTTATAGGATTTCCCCTTTGCCCTTTTATCCCCCACCCAGTCTTTAATAGTTTCCCCATTCTTTACCACCCTGCTTGGTTTTCCCCTATGTGAATTTACCTGGCATGTAAAACGTGGTATTCTCTCATTTATCCACTGCTGATCCCTCTTTCTTCACAGATTAGCAATGAGAGACAATCTTGGGGGTGAATTCATTAATATAGTTTTGTCTTTTCTTCCATCACTTTTTTCTTCTGCTTACTTTCTGTTTTCTTCTGCCTCAAGAATTTTAGTCATTGTTTTTAAGCCAGTGAGGGGAAGGGGAATTTAGGGTACCATAAATGGGGAGTTTTTCATAGTTACAGGTACTTTTTTTTTTAACTGTATTTCTTGAGCCCTTACTATGTGCCGGGCACATAATCCTCCAGTTTATCCATTTTTATTCTCTTGGGTGTATGCATGTGGGACCTAATTATCTTGTGTCTACTCCATTGTTTAGTACAGTGCTTGGCACAAAGCAAGCACTTAACAAAAACCGCTATTATTATTACTACTACCAATGATAATTATTATTAATAGTAATATACTGGCTAGTACTCAGGTCCCACATAGGGCTCACCATCTGAGCAAGAGGGAAAACAGGTATTGAATCCCCATTTTGCAGATGAGGGAACTGAAGCAAATAGAAATCAAGTGACTTGTCCAAGGTCATACAACAGACAAGTCGCAAAGCTGGGCTTAGAACCCAGGTCCACTAACTACTACCTCCACACTCTTTTCACTAGGCTACACTGTTTCCATTTAATAAAAATCAACTAAAAAAATAATTGGGGTCTATAGCAGGTAATAGTTTTTTATAGAATAACAACTTTTATATTAACATTACCAGATATGTGCACATCATTTTTCCAATTGTATGGGAGTATCTGAATACATTGTGACACAACGGGAAGCGGCGTGGCCTAGTTGATAAAGCATGGCCCTGGGAGTCGGAATGTCCTGGGTTCTAAACCCGCCCCCACCAGTTGTCTGCTGAGTGACCTTGGGCAAGTCACTTCTCTGTGCTTCAGTTAACCTCATTTGTAAAATGGGGGTTAAGACTGTGAGACATGGACTGTGTCCAACCTGATTAGCTTGATAATACCCCAGTGCTTAGGGCAGTGCTTGGCACAAAATAAGGACTTAACAAAAACCATGTTAAAAAAATACACAGAGTTTGCGAGATACAACATTGTGGGATTGATTGTATGAACGTGGAAGTCAGAAGTGAGCTTGCCGCAGAAGCGACAGACAATGACTCGCCCCCGTTCAAAGCCTTACTGAAGGCACATCTCCTCCAAGAGGTCTTCCCTGACTAAACCTTCTTTTCCTTTTCTTTCACTCCCTTCTGCATCGCCCTGACTTGCTCCCTTTATTCATCCCCCTTCCCAGCCCCGCACTCCTTATGTCCACATCTCTAATTTATGCATTTATATTAATGTCTGTCTCCCTCTCTAGACCATAAGCTCACAGTAGGCAGAGAATGTGTCCATCATATCATCGTACTGTACTCTCCCAAACACTTAATACAGTGCTCTGCACACAGTAAGCGCTCAAATGAATACGATCGACTGAGCGGGGTGGGTGCACACCCAAGAAAACAAAAAGAAAAATCGAAAACCAGTCCTTTAAGTCCTTTAAGAAGTTGGGTTGTTTGGACTGAAGTTTAAAAGAGGAACTCACTTAGTGGCTTTAAGTCTAAGAAGGGTTTTACAGGGAGGGCGCTGACCAGGTGTTCTCCACAGTTACTGAACCCATCTGAAGGAGATAGGTCAAGGAGGTCCAGAAGATCCTGCTCCCTTAAAGTTCTGGGATTCGATAAGGTGGGTCCAACAATCTTAAAGGTAGAGGAGCCGTCCAGAGCAGAGTGAATTGGGTCCTAACTTTTAACGGCTTCAGAAAAGTGTAAAATCTCTTTTTAACTTAAAAATAGGAAGAGAGAGAAATCTGATCCCTAAGTAGATCTTTGAGCTGTACCCAGATGAAAATGATGTGAGAAATCCCTAAAATCCAGCCATCCCGTTGTGTCCTCCAGAGTTGTTTTGTGTCAGAACAGAGACGGAATCCTAGACAGGAGAGGTTATAAGTCTGATCAAATAAAGGTAATCTTTAGGGTCTTAACAATTTGGGGATCCCATGAATTCTTAGTTACATCTCTAATAAGTTACAGGAATAAAAGTTAGGAAAGGAGCCCTGATTTGCTCCCTTTATTCATCCCCCCTCCCAGCCCCATAGTACTGTTACACATATCTGTAATTTATTTATTTATATTAATGTCAGTCTGCCCCTCTAAACTGTGAGCTCACTGTCAGCGTGGCCCAGTGGAAAGAGCAAGGGCTTGGGAGTCAGAGGTCATGGGTTCAAATCCCAGCTCAGCCGCTAGTCAGCTGTGTGACTTTGGGCAAGTCATTTAACTTCTCTGGACCTCAGTTCCCTCATCTGTAAAATGGGGATTAAGACTGGGGACCCCACATGGGACAACCTGATCACCTTGTATCCTCTCCAGCGCTTAGAATACTGCTTTGCACATAGTAAGCACTTAACAAATGTCATAATCGTTATTATTATTGTGGATAGGGAATGTGGAGAAAGGGGAGACAGACAACAAAACAAAACAAGTAGACAGGCATCAAGCCTTCTAGACTGTGAGCCCATTATTGGGTAGGGATTGTCTCTATCTGTTGTCGAATAGTACTTTCAAAGTGCTTAGTATAGTGCTCTGCACACAGTAAGTGCTCAATAAATATGATTGAATGAATGAATCCATAGCATCAAAATAGATAAATAGAATTATAGGTATATACACATCATTAATAAATAAATAGATTAATAAATATGTACAAATATACAGAAGTGCTGTGAGGCAGGGAAGGGGATAGAGCAGAGGGAGGGAGTAGGGGCGATGGGGAGAGGAGGAGGAGCAAAGGATGGGGGGGGTTCAGTCTGGGAAGGCTCCTGGAGGGGGTGAGCTCTCAGTAGGGCTTTGAAGGGGGGAAGAGAGCTAGTTTGGAAGAGGTGAGGAGGGAGGGCATTCCAGGCCAGAGGTAGGACATGGGCCGGGGTCGACAGCGGGACAGGCAAGAACGAGGCACAGTGAGGAGCTGAGCGGCGGCAGAGGAGCAGATTGTGTGCGCTGGGCTGGAGAAAGAGAGAAGGGAGATGAGGTAGGAGGGGGTAAGGGGATGGAGAGCTTTGAAGCCAACAGTGAGGAGTTATTGCTTAATGCGAAGGTTGATAGGCAACCAGTGGAGGTTTTTGAGGAGGGGAGTGACAGGACCAGAGCATTTCTGTAGAAAGATAATCTGGGCAGCAGAATGAAGTATAGACTGAAGCAGGAAGAGACAGGAGGTTGGGAGGTCAGAAAGGATGCTGATACAGTAATCCAGTAGGGATATGATGAGAGATTGTACCAACAAGGTAGCAGTTTGGAAGGAAAGGAAAGCGTGGACCTTGGCGATGTTGCCAAGGTGAGACCGGCAGGTTTTGATGACAGATTGGATGTGTGGGATGAATGTGAGAGCGGAGTCAAAGATGACACTGAGGTTGCGGGCCTGTGAGATGGGAAGGATGGTAGTGCCACCCACAGTGATGGGAAAGTGAGGGACAGGAAAGGGTTTGGGAGGGAAGATAAGGAGCTCAGTTTTAGTCATGTTGTTTTAGGTGGCGGGTGGACATCCAGATGGAGATGTCCTGAAGGCAGGAGGAGATACGAGCCTGGAGGGAGGGAGAGAGAACAGGGGAGAAGATATAGATTTGGGTGTCTTCTGTGTAGAGATGATAGTTGAAGCCATGGGAGTGAATGAGTTTACCAAAGGAGTGAGTATAGATGGAGAACAGAAGGGAACTAAGAAAGGAAGGCACCCTGTTGCCATTTGGGAATAGAATAACAATAATACTAATTGTCTAGCACGTGCTATCCCCTCTCAGGATCACACCTGCCGAGTTTTCAGTACTCTACTAGTCTTGGCTATGGGAGGGAGAGTCCAGCAGAGGCTTAGCCATTCCATTCCTAGCTTGGGCAGTGACTAGCTAGCGGAAGGCAATCTGCTACAAGTCAAAACTCACCTGTGCTGGGCAGCAGCGGCACGGGAGAGAGTCGAGGGCGGAGACTCAAGTTTACTTCCGTATTTTTACCAAGAAAACTCTATGGATCCATTACCAGAACGATTGCAGATGGAAAGTCGGGCATTCTGGGAGAGATGTGACCATGAAGTCGCCATGGGTCGGAGATCACTCGACGACATGAGATAAGACAAGCTTCTACTAGGTTCCCAACACTGTACTAAGCGCTGTGTGCTGGGGTGATATCCAAGATAATCAGGTTGGACACTGGACTTACCTATAAGATAATCATCTTTGATGCAGTCCCTATTCCACATAGGACTCCCAATCCTGAGGAGAGGGAATAGTGAGTACTGGGCTGTTTGGGCCTTACCTTATAATGACATTATACACTATCTCATGTTTTTATCAACCATCTGATGAAGCCCCAAAGAGGATGGAGAAAACCACAGGCTACAGCAGAAGAGGGGGGTACAAAATCAGTCAAAAGACCCAGACCTTTGCGATAAAATGCTTCCACAGAGAACCCAGAGAAAAAGGAGTACAAATCAGTGATAAGGTCAAGCCAGTGGTACAGTGAAACAAAAGTTTTCAAGTCTCTCCACAGCAAAACTCCAGGAAGTATAGTTAGAAATCATAGAAAACAGAGCCCAGCTCCCCTCCAGGAGTCAATCTCAGATCCTAAAGGGACTGGGGAAAAAAAAATCATAGATGTTTCAATTCAAAATCTAAAAATGTACATTTTTATGTACATATGTACATATAGTTTCCCAATTCTCTGCCCTGGGCCCAGATGGTAGTTCCCACACTATGCAACAAACCCCATTTTTGAATGACATCTCCACTCAATCTATAAAGTGAAAGCAGTTTTATTATGAAAGCATTGCATTACAGAAAGACTAGAAGAGACATGCTCTTTCATTTGCTTCTGTTCCTGGACTGCTTTGAATAAAATGATATCACTTCTGCGATAACTTCAGGTGCTGACAATCTCCAGAGTGATAGTGGACCTGAATTTCTTCCAGGTTCAGGAAGGAAGAAACTCAGCTATCCAAAACAATCTAAACAAGCTATCTCAAACAGAATCTAAAACAATAGAAGGAAGCGATTTTGTTTGGACTGGAGGGGAACTTGTGCTCCAGGATCTTCCACGGGGAAGGCAACCTGTGGTTAGTTAACAAAAGCAAAAAGCACAGTCTTTGAAATGTACTTTTTTAGATTTTGAATGGAAAAATCTATGATTTTTTTTTCTCCCCAGTCTCTTTAGCATCTGAGATTGACTCCTGGAGGGAAGCTGGGCTCTGTTTTCTATGATTTTTAACCACACTCCTGGGGGTTTTGCTGTGGGGAGACTTGAAAGCTTTTGTTTCACTCTAGCACTGGCTTGGCCGTATCACTGATTTGTACTCCTCTTTCTCTGGGTTCTCTATGGAAGCATTTTATCGCAGAGGTCCCAACCTTTTGATTGTTTCTTTTTCATCCCCGCCCTCCGTTGTGCAGTAGCCTGCGGTCTTCTCTCTCCTCTTTGGGGCTTCATCAGGTGGTCGATAAAAACACGAGATCCCGTATAATGTCATTACTAGGTTAGGCTTATCCAAACATCCCAGTATTCACTATTCCCTCTTCTCTGGACTGGGAGCTCTCTGTGAGATAGGGACTGCATCTAACATGATTATCTTGCAGGTAACTCCAGGGTCCAACCTGATTATCTTGTATATCGCCCCAGACGCAGCGCTTAGTACAGTGTTGGGAACATTGTACATGCTAGACGATTATTATTATTATGATTATACTTGAGTATACTTGAAAATTCCTTGAGAAGCAGCTGTGACCTAGTGGGAAAAATATTGACCCGAGCGTTAGACGTTCTGAGTTCTAATCCCAGCTTCACCACTGGTTTATTGTGTGAACTTGGACAAGTCACTTTCCTGTGCCTCAGTTTTCTAATCTGTAAAATGGGAATTCAATACCTGTTCCTCCCCCTCCTTAGAGCCCCATGTGGGACAGGGACTGTGTCCTCCCGGCTTGTCTTGTATCTAACAAGACTTAGTACATTGCTCGGTACGTAGAGAGCTCTTAACAAGTACCACAGTTATTATTCTCGTTATAGTTAAGCTCCTTGGGGGCAGGGTCTGGGTTCCCATGGTATTCCATACTTCCCAAATACATAGTACAGGACACTGCACCAGGTAGGAGCTCAATTTATGCTGCTCCAATCACTATTACCACCGAGAATCAACAAAGTCTACGGGTAAAAGCTTCGCCCTGGGAATCAATCAAGCGCTTGAGAGAGTATAATACAACAATAAACAGACACATTCCCTGCCCGCAACAAGCTGACAGTGTAGAGGGGGAGACAGATATTAATATAAATAAATATATTACAGAATGAGGGGAACTGCGTTCTCATCCTGGCTTTGCCACGACTTCTGTGTGACAAGTAATATAACTTCTCTGGGTCTCTGGGTCCTCACCTGAAAAATGAAAATTAAATAAATATCTGTGCTCCCTCCTCCTTAGACTGTGAGCCCAATGTGGGATAGGGACTTTGTCCAATTTGGTTATTTTGTATCTACTCCAGTGTTTAATACAGTGGTTTCTGTGGTCTTTGTAAAGCGTGTGCCAGTCTTAATCACTATTTTACAGTTGAGGCAATAATAATAATAATTATGGTATTTGTTAAGTGCTTACTATGTGCCAAGCACTGTTCTAGGCGCTGGGATGGATACAGGGTAATCAGGTTGTCCCACGTTGGGCTCACACTTTTAATCCCCATTTTCCAGATGAGGGAACTGAGACCCAGAGAAGTGAAGTGACTTGCCCAAGGTCACACAGCAGACAAGTGACGGAGCCGGGATTAGAACCCACGTCCTCTGACTTCCAATCCCGGGCTTTTTCTACTAAGCCACGTAACTAAGGCACAGAGAAGTGAAGTGATTTGCCCAAAATCACACAGCAGACAAGGGGTGGAGTTGGGGATTAGAACCCAGGTCCTCTGACTCCCAGGCCCACGATTTATCCATTAGGCCATGCTGCTTCTCTAAGTGCTTGGCACAGTAACGCACGTAATTAATGTCATTATTATTAATGATACTACAAATTTAACTCCTACTACTTCTGTTCCTACCATCACCACCATTTTACTACTACTGCTTAACCTGTATCTACTCCAGCCCTTAGAACAGTCCTTGGCACGTAGTAAGCACTTAACAAGTACAAACATTATTATTATTATTATTGATATTAGAAAAGGGAAGTGAATGTGCTAGGTTGTAGTAGAAAAATGATTCATCAACTTCCTAAAAGACCTGGAATGGAAGCTCAGGCTGGATGCCCCTCCCACGGGCCGGAAATCTAGGTAACTGGTCCGGCCTGCTCCCTTGAGTTGGTCCAACCCTGGCTGGCCCTGCTCAACTGGGGTCACTGTTCTTTGTTTTTTTTTAATCTATCCCTCTGCTAACCCCTTTGCCCGCAACCTCCCTCTGGCCTGAAACCCTCTCCCCATCATATCCCTCAGACTACCTCTCCCCCCACCTAATTAATTAATTAATGTTGGAATTTGTTAAGCACTTAATAATAATGTTGGTATTTGTTAAGCGCTTACTATGTGCAGAGCACTGTTCTAAGCGCTGGGGTAGACACAAGGGAATCAGGTTGTCCCACGTGGGGCTCACAGTCTTCATCCCCATTTTACAGATGAGGTAACAGGCACAGAGAAGTGAAGTGACTTGCCCACAGTCACACACCCCTACGCCCTCGCATCTGTGCCCATTAAATATTTGATAATCATCCCACCTTCACCCTCACAGCACTGTATCCTTACACTCCACCATTTCCCCTTTTTGTAAATTACTTTAATGTCTTTTTCCACCTTCTAGACTGTAAGCTCCTAGTGGGCAGAAAGCATGTCTACCAACTCTGTAGTATTGTACTTTCTCATGGACTCGGTCCGATGTTCTGCACACAGTAAGTGCTCAATTCATTCATTCAGTGGTATTTATTGAGCGCTTACTATGTGCAGAGCACTGTACTAAGCGCTTGGGATGTACAAATCGGTAACAGATACGGTCCCTGCCCTTTGACGGGCTTACAGTATAATCGGTCAGTCAATCGATAAAAACCACCGATTGATTCTCTGATCAATTAAAACTCCTCTGTCAAAAGGAGAACTGATGTGGATTCAGGTTTTTGATGTTTGGGGCCTTTAAAAACAGAAATGACTTGAATTTTTAGCTTCTTGAGGGCAAGGTTTTTATTTAATTCTATTGTACTCTCCCAGACACATAGTAGATACCACTACCACTATAATAATAACAATAATAATAATGGTATTTAATAATAATAATAATAATGTTGGTATTTGTTAAGCACTTACTATGTGCCGAGCACTGTTCTAAGTGCTGCAGTAGACAAAGGAGAATCAGGTTGTCCCACGTGGGGCTCACAGTCTTAATCCCCATTTTACAGATGAGGTCACTGAGGCACCGAGAAGTTAAGTGACTTGCCCAAAGTCACACAGCTGACAAGTGGCCGAGCCGGAATTCGAACCCATGACCTCCGTGCCAAGCACTGTTCTAAGCTCTGGGGTAGATCCAAGGTAATCAGGTTGTCCCACGTGGGGCTCACAGTCTTCATCCCCATTTGCCAGATGAGGGAACTGAGGCCCAGAGAAGTTAAGCGGCTTGCCCAAGGTCACCCAGCAGACAAGTGGCGAGCCGGGATTAGAACCCACGTTCTCTGACTCCAAGACCGGGCTCTTTCCATTAAGCCACGTGCATGTCCAATAAGACCATTTGCACATTGAAAACTGCGCAGTTACATGAGAACCAATGCGTGCAAGAGTATTTAACGCTTATTCTATGCAGAACACCGTGCTGAGCCCTGACAAAGAACACACAGGGAGCTTCAACCGGTGACACCAAATATCACGGCCATTTCCAGCAACTTTACTAACCCCCCTACCACTGGTAATCTGACAACAATAGTGGTATCTGTTAAGCGCTTACTGTGTGCCAAGCGCCCTTCTAAGCACCGGGGTAGAGAGCAGGTAATCAGGTTGTCCCACATGGAGAGCACAGTCTTCGGCCCCCTTTTACAGATGAGGTCACTGAGGCCCAGAGAGGTTAAGGGGCTTGCCCAAAATCACACGGCCGACACGCGGCGGAGGGGGGATTAGAACCCACGACCCCTGACACACAAGCCCGGGCTCTTTCCGCTAAGCCACGCCGCTTCTATCTACCACCACTATGACGACTACTACTGTGGCTCAGTGGAAAGAGCCCGGGCTTGGGAGTCAGAGGTCATGAGCTCAAATCCCGGCTCTGCCACTTGTCAGCTGTGTGACTGTGGGCAAGTCACTTCACTTCTCTGTGCCTCAGTTATCTCATCTGTAAAGTGGGGATTAACTGTGAGCCTCACGTGGGACAACCTCATTACCCTGTATCGACCCCAGCGCTTAGAACGGTGCTCGGCACATAGTAAGCGCTTAATAAATACCAACATTATTATTACTACTATTACTTCAACCACTAATCTACTACTACTACTCTAATATGTCCTTCCTGAGACACAACAAACAGCTCCTGCAGGTAGCGTTCCTGAGATGGCCATACCATTTCTTGACACAGTGGTAAAATACGCTTTCTGTTTAGTTTTCTCTCCCCTTCCAGAGGATTTCCAGCAATTAGTAGGTCTTTCCAGCCATCTCAGCACACTGAGACAACGACTGAAAATACCCCCGGGGTCCAACATCGTGAATTCTAATTTAGATTTATTTTCTCTCGGCAGACAATCTGCTACAAACTCACCCGTGCTGGGCAGCAGCGGCAGGGGAGAGAGGAGAGGGTGGAGACTCGAGTTTACCGAGAGGAAGGAGGGATGGTAAACCGCTTCCGGATTTTGACCAAAAACTCCAGAGGTTCTGACTCCCAGGCCTGTGCTCTACCCGTTAGGCCACGCCGCTTCTCAAGTACCTCTTGGTACTCATATCTGCCCGGAAAGAGAGGGAGGACCGGGCACTAGGATCATAAGGGCAAAATGAATGAATCCTGAAGGAGGAACTAAAATGAAGAGAAATAGAAAGAACTAGTGAATTGAGGACATGAAGCAGATTATCCAATGTTACCCTGATTCTCTCCTTTAATCCACAGACTGTAGATTTAGGAAAACAACTCTTCACCTTTCACCACCCACCTGGAGGGTGGTTCCCACCTGAGCGCAATGTGGTCTGCCCAAAGGCGAGGGATGGACTAGGACACTCCCTGAGGATTTCCCCACCCTGCCTGTGGTTCTTGTTGAGCTCTTCAAGCCAGAGTTATTGACCCAATGATGTTCACTTCTCTGAGGATTAGGGAGGGGTTTTTTATGGTATTTGTTAAGCATTTATTATGTGTCAGGCACTGTCCTAAATTCTGGGTTAGCTACAAGTTAATCAGGTAAGACGGTCTCTGTCCCACATGGGGCTCACAGCCTAAGTAAGGGGGAAATTAGGTATTGAATCCCCTTTTTACATTGGAGGAAACTGAGGCACAGAGAAGTATTTGAGTTATCCAAGGTCACATAGGAGGTAAGGGGCAGAGCCAGGCTCAGAACCCAGGTGCAACATGGTTTAGTGGCTAAAGCACAGATTTGGGAGTCAAAAGGACCTGGATTCTAATCCCAACTCTTCTATTTGGCTGCTGTGTGACCTTGGGCAAGTCGCTTCACTTCTCTGTGAGCAGCGTGGCGCAGTGGAAAGAGCACGGGCTTTGGAGTCAGGGCTCATGAGTTCAAATCCCAGCTCTGCCACTTGTCAGCTGTGTGACTGTGGGCAAGTCACTTAACTTCTCTGTGCCTCAGTTCCCTCATCTGTAAAATGGGGATTAAGACTGTGAGCCCCACGTGGGACAACCTGATTCCCCTGTGTTTACCCCAGCGCTTAGAACAGTGCTCTGCACATAGTAAGCGCTTAACAAATACCAACATTATTATTCTCTGTACCTCAGTTACCTCATCTGTAAAATGGGGGTTAAGATCTTGAGCCCCACGTGGGACAGGGACTGTGTTCATCCTTTTTACTTTGTACCCACCCCAGTGCTAAGAACAGTGCCTGGCACATAGTAAGTGCTTAATAAATACCATAAAAAAGACTCCCAGGTCTGTGCTCTTTCCACTAAGCTACACTGCTTCCCAATTGTACATTGGGAAGGATTCATGCAGAGAATTTTCCTGAGAAAATTCATGTCCACTGCCACTGGCTTCTTGAGGGAGACACAGAGATTTGGGAAAGGGGAGAAGATGTGGAAGGAAAGCTGAAGACTACAATTTTACACTTTCTAATATTCCTCAACTCCACCCCAGCCCTCCCACTTACCAATGTGGATACACAATTGATCTCATCATCTCTAATTACTGCAATCTCTACCCTCACCTATTCTGAAATCCTTTTATCGGACCACAGCCTCCTCACCTGCCTTTTCTCCCACACACCTCCTCCCCACAAATCTAGGTTGTTCTCCCAAAGGGACCGCTGATCTTTCGACCCCATCCAATCTTCTGAACTCATCATGTCCCATTTAACCTTCATACCCAAACTATCTTCCCTTGATGATCAAATTGACGCCTCCAATGCCACCCTCTCTACTGAACTCGACGCACTCACTCCCATATCTTTTCATTGATCTCGTATCACTCACCCACAGCCCTGGATCACCTGCACTGTTCTCCTTCACACCTGCGCATGAGCTGCAGAGCGCTGCTGCTGGAAATCTACCTATCGGGTTGACCTCGTCCACCTCGAGTTCATCCTTGCGTGCTTTATTTCTGTTCTCTCGTCTGCCTGGCAAAATTATTTTTCCATCCTTCCTGAAACCCATGCCCATTGCCCTCAACACTTGTTCTAGACATTTAACTGTCTCCTCAAAGTCTCTGTCCCCTCACCTGCCCTTGCCCTTAATGATGTAGCTTTTTTGAAGAGAATCAAACTATCGGGCTGATCTCCCTGTCCCTTCTTCAACTCTCCCATCCTACCCAGCAATATCTCAACATTGTACCTTCTCTCAAAATCCGCCTCCTGCACTTGAGCGTCCATCCCTTTGCACCTTATCAAAGCACTCCCCCCCTCCTTTTTTCCCTCCCTGACCATCATCTTCATCTCTTCATTCTCCAGCGGTTTGTTCACTGCCACTTTCAAACATGCTCATGTCTCCCCTATCCTAAAAACACCACCCTTGACCCCGCAACTCCCTCCAGTTATCACCCCAACTCCTCTTACCATTCCTCTCCAAACTCCTTGAGCAAGTTATCTACACCCACTGTGTCCAGGTCCTCTCCCCCAATTCTCTCCTTGACCTCCTCCAATCTGACTTCTATCCCCTTCACTCCACAGAAACTGCCCTCTGAAAGCTCACAAATGATCTCCTTCTTGCCAGATCCAATGGCCGCTTTTCATTTCTAATCCTCCTCGACCTCTCAGCTGCCTTCGACACTGTCAACCACCCTCTTCCCTGGAAACATGATTCAACCTTGGCTTCCCTGACATGTGCTCTCCTGGTTCAACTCATTTTTCTAGCCATTCCTTCTCAGTCTCTTCGTGGGCTCCCTCTCTGCCTCCCACCTTCTAGTAGAGATCACCCCTCAAGGTTCAGTTCTGGGTCCCCTTCTAATCTCCATCTACGTCCACTCCCTTGGAGAACTCATTTGCTCCCATGGCTTCAACTACTACATCTATGCAGATGATTCCCAAATCAGCATCTCCATCTCTGACCTCTCTCCCTCTCCGCAGTCTCACATTTCCTCCTGCCTTCAAGACATCTCTACTTGGACGTCCTGCCGTCACCTCAAATAACCTGTCCAAAACAGAGCTCCTTACCTTCGCGCCCAAACCCTGTTCTCCCCCTGACTTGCCCATCACTCTAGACAGCACCACCAACTTTTCTGTCTCACAAGGAAATCAACTATCCTTGACTTCTCTCTCTCAGTCAATGCCTATATTCAATCTATCACTAAATATTGTTGTGTCAACCTTCACAACATTGCTAAAATCCATCCTTTCTTCTCCATCCAAACTGCTCCCACATTAAATGAAGCATTTAGGCTCTCCCACCTAGATAACTGTATCAACCTCCCTGCTGACCTCCCCACCTCCTGTCTCTCCCCACTTCAGTCCATCCTTCACTCCACTGCCTGGATCATTTTTCTACAGAAATGTTCAGGCCATATTTCCCCATTCCTTCAGAACCTTCAGTGGTTGCCCATCCACCTCCGCATCAAACTCCTTACTATCAGCTTAAAGCACTCATTCACCTTGCCCTCTCCTACCTCACCTCTCTACTCTCCTGGCACAACTCAGCCCACACACTTCGATCCTCTAATGCCAACCTACTCATCATACCTCGATCTTGTCTAACTGGCTACCGAACTCTCGCCCACACCTAGCCTCTGGCCTGGAACGCCCTCGCTCCTCGTATCCAACAGACAATTACTCTCCCTGCCCTCAAGTCTTATTGAAGTCACATCTCCTCCAAGAGGTCTTCCCTCACTAAGCCCTCATTTCCTCTTTTCTCACTCCCATCTGTGTCACCCTGACTTTCTTCCTTTATTTAGCCCATCCACCCCCATCCACCACCATCCAGCTGCACAGAACTTTTCTACATATCCATAATTTATTTATTTATATTGATGTCTGGCCCGTCATTGGGCAGGGATTGTCTCTATCTGTTGCCGAATTGTATATTCCAAGCTCTTAGTACAGTGCTCTGCACATAGTAAGTGCTCAATAAATACTATTGAATGAATGAACGTCTGTCTAGCCCTGTAGACTATAAGCTCATGTGGGCAGGGAATGTGTCTATTATATTGTTGTGCTCTACTCTCCCAAGAGCTTAGTACAGTTCCCTACACACTGTAAATGCTCAATAAGTATGACTGATTTGGTTGATACGATTTGATCCAGTAGATTTTCTCCATCATGAGAGCCATTTTAGCATCCAAGATTAGATGCATATCTTGCCCTTGAGCCCCAGAGCTGCTCATGAAATAGCTGATGGGTAAATCCCTGGATGAATCCCATCCAGTTTGGATTCAAAGCCTAATTTTTTTCTCCAGCCATGTGACCCATCGGGGAATCTAACTTTGGCATACAAACGTGAATGAAACTGGGGTGTTGTAGGGGTCTTAGAAGGGGTTTTAGTAGTTCCATGTAGTGGATGTTCTAATGGAGCCACTAGATGAATCACTTTTTACTTCTTATGCTGTTTTTTAATTTTCAAATTCTCCAAGTTTTCTTCTTGTTAACGGTGATTTAGGAGACAACTTGAGATCACTTAAAAAATGTTATCAAAGTAGAGCAACTGACTTACGGGAAAAAGGGTTTATTTCTTTCGCCCAAAAGGCAAGACCACCAAATGATAATACAGATCATTAAAAGAGCTATTTCTAAACAGTCTTTAAAAAGATATAATTTGAATATATCAACCATGTATATATAAATAACTCAATATAAAATAAAAATTCACATTATAATGCTTAAAAAGCAAACCGATGATGCAATATGAATCAACTTCAGTACTTGGACCTGCCAAAGATGGTAATTTTAGTAGATGATTGACATTCGCCAGTGTGCAAATGGGAACTCCAACCTCGTTTCTCTCCCTTCTGGATTCAGTTTTATTTCAGGAAAAACTTGATTTTGACATCCTCTTGAGTCTCTTGCTGTAAAAGAAAATCAGAGACAAAAAAACGTCAGAAGCAAACCCCGTACTCAACGTGAGATCAAGGAACAAATGGACTTGATTCCGCCCCACCCTCATCTTCCAGCACGAAGGTCCTCCTTTCTCCCTTTCTTCCCCTCCATCTATTACTACTACTATTATCCCCCAACTTCCCCGATCTCCAGAGCTGTGTCTCGGGTGAGAGAATCAGGACGACTGCTCTAAGCCTTGTGCTTGAGGTATCTCTGCCCTTCCCGTGTGAGGAGAAATTGATCTAAACGTCTTGGGAATGAGGTAGGAGGTCTAAGGAGAAACTACTGCCCTGGTAAAACAGTCATCTCCTTAGCACACTTAATCCCCTTCCACTCAACTTGTATTGTCTTGTCTTATCCCGTCGAGTCATTTCCGACCCATAGCGATACCATGGACACATCTCTCCCAGAACACCCCGCTTTCTGTCTGCAATCGTTCTGGTAGTGGACCCACAGAATTTTCTTGGTAAAAATAGGGAAGTGGCTTACCACTGCCTCCTTCCACGCAACTTGTGGCTTAATGGAAAGAGCCCGGGCTTGGGAGTCAGAGGATGTGGGTTCTAATCCCACCTCTGTCACTTGTCTGCTGTGTGACCTTGGGCAAGACACTTCACTTCTCTGGGCCTCAGTTACTTCATCTGTCAACTGGGGATTAAGACTGTGAGCCCCACGTGGGACAACCTGATTACCTTATATCTACCCCAGTTCTTAGAACAGGGCTTGGCCCGTAGTAAGAGCTTAACAAATACCATAATAATTATTATTATTATTACTACTATTACTACTAATAATAATAATAATTCTTAAGTACTTTCTAGTGCCAAGCACTGTACTAAGTGCTGCCAAACTGTACATTCCAAGCGCTTAGTAGAGTGCTCTGCACATAGTAAGCGCTCAATAATTACTATTGAATGAATGAATGGGGTGTATACAAGATCATCAGATTGAACATAATCCTTATACCACAATCTAAGGGGGAGAGAAAGAGAAGATAAGGGTTAGAGTTAGAGTTAATCTCCTTTTTACAGGTAAGAAGTCACAGAGAAGTTAGGTGATTCGAGGAGCAGTGTTACCTAGTGGAAAGAGCACAGTCCTCTGACTCCCAGGCCCACGCTCTTTACACTAGGCCTCAAGCCTCAACAAACAATGTGTCCAGAGGCCTACGCCGATAGGATCAGGCTAACTCCTCGGAGAGTGACCCTGATCCTCCCCAACTTTGGGGAGGGGAGAGCCAGTTCTTGTAATAATAATAATGATGGTATTTGTTAAGGGCTTATTATGTGCCAGGCACTGTACTAAGCACTGGGGTGGGTACAAGCAAATCGGGTTGAACACAGTCCCTGTCCCACATGGGGCTCACAGTCTTAATCCCCATTTTACAGATGAGGGAAGTGAGGTCCAGAGAAGTAAAGTGACTTACCCAAGGTCACACAGCAGACAAGCAGGGGAACCGGGATTAGAACCCATGACTTTCTGACTCCCAGGCCCAGGCTGTATCCACTGTGCTATACTACTTCCCTGGTGTACATTTTCACTGGCAAAATCTTTGAGTTTCTAGCCCTCCTTCCTCTCTCCCTTCCTTTGTGCAACTTTTGGGTGCCATCCCCTGTGTCGGCTTCAGGGTCCAATGGACCTGACTGGGAAGAGGATAAAAGCCGGTCTTAGGGAGGAGCCAGAGACGATTGATGAGGAAGCGTTCTTTCTAAAAAAAAAATCCCATCTCCTCCAGGAAGGCTTCCTTGATTAATCACTCATCTCCTTCCCCTATTGCCACCTCAGCACTTCCACCTCACTCAAGTATCTGGATACCCCACCATCCTCTCATGCCAGTAACACTTCTGAACATTTCTTTTAACTCTTTTGCTTCCCCCTACTTGTAATTTATTTTGGGTCTATCTTCCCGCCATGAGGATGTAAGTTCCTTGAGAGCAGAGTGCATATCTACCTATTCTATTGTACTCTCCTGAGTGCTCAGCACAGTGCTCTACACAAAGTAAGTGCTCAGTAAATATGGGGGATTAATTGACTGCTTCATCAGCCTCTGCATGGGGCTGGCCACTTAGCCTTGCCTGGGAAGGACTGGTCCTTGCCTCAGGGAAGAGGAAGAGAATTTAGGAGGTCTTTTCCCTAATGGCTAACCAATCAAAGTTCCTAATTAATAATGTCCAAACCCATTAAAAATTCCATGAGGTCCATCCCAATGTTGGTGTGATTTTTAAAAATACACTATTTGTCTGGAGCCACTGGATCCACATGCTAACACATGAATAAAAATGAAATGAAGCGCTGTGATGGGAACTCCTAGCTGCCATAGCAAAAACTAACCAGCCTCGATCTCAACGCAGAAAGGGAAGAGACTCAGGATAGAAAGCTCAAAGTTAAATCCCGTTTGGGAGAAGATGTTAACTTATCCATACCTCAGATCATGGAGAACATGTTTCACCCACTGCTCTTGTGGATTTGCACACACTAAGGCTCCTCTCTTGGTGTGAAAACTGGAATTTAGAAAAGAGAAAGGTTAACTTCCCGCTTTTAGAACTCTTTATCCAGAGAAGACAGGTTCCAAGAATGATTCTTGCTCATTCTTCATTTCATTAGTGGAAATAATAATAATAATAATGATGGTATTTGTTAAGCGCTCACGATGTACCGTGGAAGGGATTTCCATGAGAACCCTGCCTGAATCACTGTGAGATCAGTTTATATTAGGCTTGGCTCCTTAAGGGGTTGGGAATGCCAGACCAGACTCTCTCACATGTCAAACAATCAGTCAATCTCTTTTATTGAGCACTTACTGTGTGCAGAACACTGTCCTAAGTGCTTGGGAGAGTTCAGTGTAACAGAGTTCATTCAAGGGTATTTATTAAGCGCTGTGTGCAGGACACGTACTAAGCGCTTAGAAAAGTGTAATACAACAACAAACAGTGATACGTTCATAATAATGTTGATATTGTTAAGCGCTTGTGGCATAGTGGGAAGAGTACAGTCTGGGAGTCAGAAAACCTGGGTTCTAATCCCAGCTTCACTATTCGCTCTGTGACCTTGGTGAAATTACTTAATTTCTATGGGCCTCAGTTCCCTCATCCACAAAATGGGGATTCAATGTTCTCCCTCCCACTTAGACTGGTCCTCATGGGACCAGTTGATTTTGTATCTACCCCAGGGCTCAGTAAAGTGTTTGGCACATACTGAGTGCTGAACAAATACCACTATCATTATTATTATTATTGTTACACATTCACTGCCCAGGAGGAGCCATGGCTTAGAATAGTAAAGCTGCCATGCACAAGGTCAGCTTTCTGGGTCAGTGACCCTTTCAGCAGCTTTTTCAGGGGAAAAGTTCTCCTTTTTCTCCCGGGACCGCCGAAGGGAGACCACCAAGGACAGCCCATCAGGACTTACCTCTCCAGGGGGAAATCCCCCAAGAAACAGGGACCATGTCTCATAATGATAATAATTCCCAGTGCTTAATACAGTGTGGTGCACACAGTAAATGCTTAATAAATACTATTTCAACCAGTACTACGACTGTGACAGGTGGAAGCTTGTTTCCCACCACTGGGCAGCCTCAGAGCAAAACCTCACAACCTGCCAGTTGGAGTGAAAGCTTCAGCCCTGAGTTCCTCATTGGTTTGAAATTGCCATCCTCTTTCCCAGTCCCCAGTGATTCCTGGGAGTGGCTCCGAGAGTCTTAAAGGGAGTATTGGTCTGCACATAGCAAGCACATGATGATGATGATGATGATGATGATGATGATGAGGTTCTTCTCCAGATTTCAAGGGGAACTAGTTCCATCTGGATCCTGGTTTTGAGGACACCCCACCCCCACCCTGCGCCTTGACCCTCTCCTCACATCTGGATGTTTATTAAGACCACATATCAACCTCGGAGAAGAACCTCCCTCCTCTGAAGACCTCAGGAAGCCCCTGCCAGAAATTGTCGAGGGGCTCAAAGCCATCGTAGACGATCCCCTCCAGGATTCTGCAGTTCAATGGGACTGGCCATAAGTCTAAATTGAAACTACTGTCATTCAAGACAACACAGTAGGACTTTGCTATGACATCTGTCCATCTTTTGGGAGACGCTCTTTTGGACAAAAAAAACAGACTTATGTGACATCGTCACTCCCTTTCTCTGTTTCTCCCATAGCGTTCTGAAGCTTGAGAAACTGGTGAAGAACTGCTTGCAGAATTTTCTTATGGGCTGCAGAAATGCTACTAAATTCATTTCCACAAGTTAATAAATGACCATTATTTCAAATGAGCTAAATTCAAAAGGATAACTTTGATGATGACACCTGAAATTAATTTTCCTTTTCTGAAAAAAAAATCCCCTTCCTCTGCAGCCATGTTCATCATTCAAATTAATAATTCCCAGCTGATAACTCACATGATGGCGTCAATGTCACAGACTTCATTGGAAAACTGCTCTGTGTAGCCCTTTATGATCCGAGATCCATAATGACGCTCTGTGTACCGGAGACAACAATCGAAGTCACTTGCTGTCAAGAAGGAAAGACAGAGAAATACTTGTTTATGAACGAATCATTTTTTCTTAATGGGATTAAAAAAGCTGCAGTGGATACGAGCTTATCAGGTTGGACCTAATAATAATGTTGGTATTTGTTAAGCGCTTACTATGTGCAGAGCACTGTTCTAAGCGCTGGGGTAATTACAGGGTAATCAGGTTGTCCCACGTGAGGCTCACAGTTAATCCCCATTTTACAGATGAGGGAACCGAGGCACAGAGAAGTTAAGTGACTTGCCCACAGTCACACAGCTGACAGGTGGCAGAGTCGGGATTCGAACCCATGACCTCTGACTCCCAAGCCCGGGCTCTTTCCACTGAGCCACGCTGCTTAGGTAGGGTTCACACTCTCAATCCCCATTTTACAGATGAACCACCTGAGGCCTAGAGAAGTAAAGGGACTTGCCTGGTTCACACAGCAGACAAGTGGCAGAGCTGGGATTTTCACCCAGGTCTTTCTGATTTGCAAACCCATGCTCTATCCAATAGGCTACAATGTTTCACGCTAGGGCTTACAGAATCAGGTGAAGATAGCAGCATATAATAATCCAGGTCCTCCCAGGACATAAATCTCCCTGGGAAGAAGTCAGCCCCTTCTGGAAGTCCACGAATTCTCCTGGTCTTGTGTCTGCCCTCATGCAACCATACCTTAGAACACGAAGGGCAGACATCTCTAACTGCCTCGCGTTTATCTAGATATCTTTTCAAATGATTTGCTGTCATTCCACAAACTTACTTTAAAACCTTATTTCAAGAGTAATTTAGTCCAATCTTGAATTTATATCAATAAGTAAGCCACGTTCTCGTTACTCATCTTTCAGCCTACGGAAGGGATTTTGTGCGGCTGACCTATAACGGGAATGTAACACACTTCCCTGTGCTGGGTTTATCAGGATGAAAAGAAAATGAGAGGCAGTTCTGAAGGGAAGGGGAGGTTTGGTGAAGATCCCTTTCAAATGGAAGGGACAAAATCAATTGATATTGTCAATATTTGCTATTGCAGTATTTGGGGTCAAGAAATTTGGCTTGGGAGATGGTTCTCAGAAGATACGCCGAGGCTCATAAAGAAACTATTATTATCATTATTATAGTATTTGTTCAGTGCTTACTATGCGCCAGGCACTGTACTAAGTGCTGAGCTAGACACAAACAAAGCAGATTGGACACAGAACCTGCCTGACTGGGGGTTCACAGTCTCAATGTCCCTTTTACAGACGAGCTAACTGAGACACAGAGAATTCAAGTGACTTGCCCAAGGTCACACAGCAGACAAGTGGCAGAGCCGGGATGAGAACCCATGAACTTCTGACTCCCGGGCTTATGCTCTATCCACAACGCCATGTCGTTTCTAACTACAGTTGCGATGGGTGAAACAGTTGTGCGCGGACTGAAGAGAGCCCTCAGAAACCTCTCTTTCACTTTGCTCCCAGGTTTCATTTTCCACTTGAATTGCATCAGTTCTAACCATGCCTACCCCAAGGGAGTTCACCCCTCGACTCCAGTATATTCCCAATAACTTCCATAGGGACCCCTCCCCGTTGAAATGTGATTGGATTTTCCTGGGTTCCCTTTTTGCTTGAGAAACAATTGTGTCTCCGTTGGTTGTCAGAATCCATCTCTTTGACTTGTATGAAGGAACTGCTGATCTGGTCAGCTCTCCTCTATGACAATCTCGCCGGAGCTCACGATTCTATCTTTGTTTCCCCTTGCCATTCCTGCTGGTCAAAGCCCAGCTGTGAGTCAGAGAATGCTCCGAGTTAGACCCCATAACCGGGAACTGGGTTGAGGGGGATCCTGGAAGGAGAGGGGCAGATGCTAGGAGATTAACTACAATCTTGCCACAAGTTCCGCATCCACTGGGACGTGTCCTCACCCCACCCGGACCAGGTGGCTTCCAATACGTCCTCAGGGGTTTCCTAGAAGGCCCGTCCCAGCCAGGGGTTCCTGGTGAGCACAAGCAGTCTGTTTGCGCAGTTCTAGAATTTGGGTGGAGCTCCTGGAACGGGGAGCTACGTCAGCTCAGATTCCCTAAAGCGTGCCCACAGCCAAGGGGGGGGTCCCCTAATGTCACCCCGACCCCCAAGTGGGGAGAGCAAAGTCCCCAAACTGGCCTCCGAGCTTAAAGCTCTGGAGCCAGCACATCCCTAGCCGTGCGGCCACCTTCTAAGGGGCTCACAGAGTAAGGCGGAGCACCCCTGCTTGCCAATCTGGTAATTCCTCGATTGGAGTTGGTTTTGTCGGGGTGGAGATGCCAGGGGGCTGGACTCCCCGCAGGGAATGTGTCTGTTGTATTGTTACCCCATGGTAAGCAGCACAGCCTAGTGGACAGAGCACGGGCATGAGAGTCAGAAGGACCTGAGTTCTAACATCATAGCTCTGCCACTCATCAGTCGGGTGACCTTGAACAAGTCACTTCATTTCTCTGAGCCTCAGTTCCCTCATCCGTCAAATGGGAATTAAGACTGTGAGCCCCGTAAGCGACAGGGACAGTGTCCAACCCGATTTGCTTGTACCCCCTCCAGTGCTTAGTACAGTGCCTGGCACACAGTAAGCACTTAACAAATACCGCAATTATTATTGGTAAGCGATGATGAGCCAGAACCAGGACTGAAGTGTCTTCTATCCCAGCCCAGTGCCCCGTACGTTGGATGGCCTTGCCCTGCTGAGAATTGCCCCAAATCAAGCGACTTTCAGACCATTTCCCAAGAGAAACAACGGAGGGATACTCACCTTCCGAGGCTCTGAACAGGTACAGTGACAGCACAAGCATCACTGAAGCTAGGACTAATTTCTTGTGGTTCAAGGCTAGCATCTTCAGCCCGCTGAGGAGATCTGCTGGTAGGAACGGCTCAAGAATGGTTCCTGAAGCCCAGTGGCTCCTGTGAGCCGGGACAAGTCCTATTTATAGTGAGCCCGCACTCGGAGGGAATGCACAGCATAGGCGTGCTCTCTCTCTGGGGATTTCCCTTCCACAGCAATCAACCCCATGATGTCATCATAAATAAAAGCTCTTGAGGTAAGGGCCTTCCATCTCCCAAAGGCATAGGAAATACAATGACATCATAATTTGAAAAGAATTCCATTCAGTCCTCTACGCAAGCCCTGTACTTTATTTATTTAAAATAATGTCTGTTTCCCTCTCTAGACTGTAAGCTCATTGTGGGAAGGCAGTGTGACTGTTTATTGTTATACCCTGCTCTTCCAAATGCTTAGTACAGCGCTTTGCACCCAGTAAGCACTCAATGAATGGATGTGTTTCGTTAGGAACGGAGGGGAGTAGCTAACTGGGAGCCTGATCTCAGAAAACGTTTGCTCTTTCGATCCATCGGCTGGGAAATCAGAGGGCCAGGGCAGGTTGTCTGAATTGCCCGAACTGAGACACAGAACAAGGGATGTGCTGATAATTCAACCCCACCCTGCATTTTTTAACATGACGAATATAAGCAATTGCAGAACCGAGTCTTCGCAGACAATGAGAGACTCGGGGGAACACGTAAAACTTGGCGAATTCTTCCAAGAGACCAAGCCAAGTTCGGGAGGCAGCATGGCTTGTTGGAAAGCACAGGGACTAGAAGTCATTTCTTAGACTGTGAACTCCTTGTGGAACAGGAACCGTGTCCAACGTAATTAACTTGTACCTATCCCAGAGCTTAGCACAGTGTTTGACACACAGTAAGAATTTAACGAATACTGAAAAATAGGGGCCGGAGGGGGACGACCTGGGTTCTAGTCCCAACTCCACTTCATTCATTCATTCAATCGTATTTATTGAGCCCTTACTGTGTGCAGAGCAGTGGGATTGTAACAATAAATAGACACATTCCCTGCCCACTGTGAGGCTACAGTCTAGAGGAGGGGAGACGCACATCAATACAAATAAATAAATTAAAGATATAAATAAATTGCAGATATAATAAATTACTGTTGTGTGATCTTGGGTAAATCACTTAATTTATCTGTGCCTCAGTTCCCTCATCTATAAAATGGAGATGAAATACCTATTCTCCCTCCCCTTTGGATTGTGAACCCCACATGGGATAGGGACTGCATCCGATCTGTTTGCATTTTCTGTACCCTAGTGCTTGGTACCTAACAAGGATATGAAAAATACTATTATTATTATTATTCCATTTTTCTGCAGCTGATTTAAGGATGATAAAGAGGACACCCTACACATTGATTGGTTCCAGCATTCTCTGAAGAAATAGTTCACCTTCCCCATCTCTTTCCTTTAAAAATATAATGATTTCTATATGAACATGGAATATGATATAACTTTGCTTTAGTGATAGCAGAATTTAAATAGGGCTGATGCAGGGAGTAAGATGCTCATTTTGTATAATCAATCTATGTTGCATGGATGTCAACCATCAGGTAGGGATGGGTTTGAGGGGGCATCCCTTTAATAAGTAATAATAATAATAATACTTGTTAAATGCTTACTATGTGCCAAGCACTGTTCTAAGCACTGGGGGAGGCGGGGGACAGGGGGGAGGGTGGAACAAGGTAATCGGGTAGTTCCAGGTTGGGAGGAGCTGCTTCTCCATTTCTTCCTCTACTGCAAGAGGGAGACTGAAGTCAGAAAGGCTGACCCTTACAGACTTTAATTGAACTTCCCTTTCAGGAGAAATATGATTATTTAATTGTAATAAAGTCATATGTGTTAAGTGCTTACTATGTTCCAGGTGCCGTACTAAGCGCTAGGCTGGATACAAGTAAATCGGGTTGGACACGTCCCTGTCCCACATGAGGCTCACGGTCTCAATCCCCCTTTTACAGATGAGGTAACTGAGGCTCAGAGGAAGTGAAGTGACTTGCCTAAGGTCACCCAGCAGACAAGTGCTGGAGCCGGGATTAGAACCCAGCTCCTTCAGACTCCCAGCCCCATGCTCGATCCACTGGACCATGCTGCTTCCTTACTGGAGCTTCCCTACTGGGTGGAATATACCTGGGCATTACTCGCACGTGCCAAAGCGCCTACCTTCCGCCCATGAACCCTTCTCACCCAGGAGGAATTCACTTGGGCGTTTCTCGTCCACAGTGAAGCACCAAGATCCCGCCCACGAGCTCTCAGCGAGACCCTCACCCATCCTGCGGTCCCTTACTTACTGCGCTGGTTCCAGAGACAGGACTGCCCTCCGACTGACTGGGCAGAGGTGACCCGCGTGCTGCTGTTTCAAGTCTTGACCCGCTGCCCAGAATATCGAAGGTGGCAGGGGTTTATTACCTGCACTCCCCAACCGTTCTGGCTCCCAGCCCCTGCTTGTCCAATCTTGGCTCCCAGTCAACCAATCCATCGTATTTATTGAGCGCTTATTGTGTGGAGAGCACTGTACTAAGCTCTTGGGAAAGTACAATACAGCAATAAAGAGAGACAATTCCTGCCAACAAGGAGCTCAAAGTCTAGAGGGGGGGAGACAGACATTAATAGACATCAGTACAAATAAGCTGACATCAATATAAACAAATAAAATTGCAGCTATATGCATAAGAGCTGTGCGGCAGGGAGAGGGGGGAAGAGCAAAGGGAACAAGTCAGGATGACGCGGAAGGGAGTGGAGATGAGGAAAAGTGGGGTTTAGTCTAGGAAGGCCTCTTGGAGGAGATGGGCCTTCAGTAAGGCTTTGAAGAGCGGGAGAGGAATTATCTGGTGGATTTGAGGAGAGAGGGCGACCCAGGCCAGAGGTAGGATGCGAGCCGGGGGTCAGCGGCAGAACAGGAGAGATGGAGGCACAGTGAGAAGGTTCGCACCAGAGGAGTGAAGTGTGCGGGCTGGGTTGCAGAAAGAGAGAAGTGAGGTGAGGTAGGAAGGGGCAAGGTGATGGACTGCTTTAAAGCCAATGATGAGGAGTTTTTGTTGGATACGAGGTGCATAGGCAAACCCCTGGAGATTTTGGGGAAGGGAGGAGAGTGACATGTCCTGAACATTTTTATAGAAAAATGAAGTGTGAGTGAAGTATGGACTGGAGTGGGGAGAGGCAGGAGGTGAGGAGGTCAGCAAGGAGGCCGATGCAGTAATTTAAGAGGGATAGGATGAGTGATTGTATTAACACGGTAGCAGTTTGGACAGAGAGGAAAGGGAGGATTTTAGCCATGTTTTGAAGGTGGAACTGACAGGATTTGGTGACGGATTAAATGTGAGGGTTTGAATGAGAGAGAGAAGTCAAGGATAATGCCAAGGTTCTGGGCTTGTGAGACAGGAAGGATGATAGTGCCATCAACAATGTTGGGAAAGTCAAGGGGAGGACAGGATTTGTGTTGGAAGATAAGGAGCTCTTTTTTGGACATGTTAAGTTTTAGGTAACAAGAGGACATCCAAGTAGAGATGTTTTGAAGGCAGGGGAAGATGTGAGACTGGAGAGAGGGACAGAGATCAAGGTAGGAGATGTAGATTTGGGTATCAATCCCATAGCGATGGTAGTTGAAGCCGTGGGAGCGGTATTTGTTAAGCACTTACTTGGAGAAGCAGCGTGGCTTAATAGAAAGAGCACGGGCTTGGGAGTCAGAGGTTGTGGGTTCAATCCCAGCTCCACCACTTATCAGCTGTGTAATTTTGGGCAAGTCACTTAACTTCTCTGGGCCTCAGTTCCCTCATCTGTAAAATGAAGATTAAGACTGTGAGCCCCACGTGGGACAAACTGACTACCTTCTATCTACCCCAGCACTTAGAACGGTGCTTGGCACATAGTAAGCACTTAAAAACCACCATTATTATTATTATTAGACTGTTAGCTCATTGTGGGCAGGGAAGGTTTCTGTTTATTGTTATACTGTACTCTCCCAAGTGCTTAGTACAGTGCTCTGTACGTAGTAATCGCTTATTAAATACAATTGACTGACCAACTTACTGTCCATATTACAACAATGTTCCTTATTATTTTTGATATTAACAGCACTGCTTGTGTCTACTGAACCCAGACCACTTTACTAGGCCCTTGGTAATCCATCATTCCATAGAATTTTCTAAGTGGCTACTGCATACAAAACATACTCTATTAAGAGTATAATTAAGAGTTGTGGTTTGGACCCTCAGAGAGTTTGCAAACTGATGGGAGAAACTTACCAACAGAAGCTATTCATAAATAGCTGAGGAAGAGGAAGAAACAATATCCAAATGACCATTTTCTGGACTGGGGAAAGGATAAATTAAGAGAAATGAATTTCTCCAAGTTCTTCATCTTAGATGCCAGTGAGTTTTTTCTGATTCATAGCGACTCCATGGACCTTTTTCCATAGAGTTTTCTCGATAAAAAATGTGTGTTAGAAATATTCGTAAGTGCCTAAAAAGAAGTTGAAACAAGGTCTCTGTTCCCTGAGAAACGCACAGTCTAGAGGCAGAGACGAACAGACAAGATGGCCAAATCAATCCTTCGACGTCAGTCAGGTAGATTAACTTTTACCAACCCCACCACTGAGAATAGTGCTTGACATACAGTAAGCACTTAACAAATGTAATAATAATAGTAATATTTATTGAGCACTTAACTGTGTGCAGAGTACTGCACTAAGCTCCTTGGAGAGTACAATACAACAGAGACAAAGTAATAATAATTACAGTATTTGTTAAGCACTTCTTATGTGCCAAGTACTGTTCTAAGCGCTGGGGTAGACACAAGGGAATCAGGTTGCCCCACGTGGGGCTCACAGTCTTAATCCCCATTTTACAGATGAGGTAACTGAGGCACCGAGAAGTTAAGTGACTTACCCAAGGTCACACAGCAGACAAGTGGCAGAGCCAGGATTAGAACCTATGTCCTCTGACTCCCAAACCTGTGCTCTTTCCACTAAGCCACACTGCTTCTATCACTTGTCATATTCAAGGCAAATTCAAGACATATTCCTTGTCACCCACCTCCCCTCCCCACCAAAAAATAAAAGTCAGCAGTGTGGTCTAGTGGAAAGAACATGGGCTGAGAGGGAGGAAACTTGGAGCAAAGATACCTGGGTTCAAATGTGAGGTCCACCACTGGCTTAGTGTATGACCTTGGACAAGTCACTTAACCACTCTGAGCCTCAATTTTCTCATTTGTAAAATAGGGATAAGATAGATTGTGAACCCCATGTGGGCCAGGAAATATGTCTGATCTTACAACTTTATATTTTCCCAAAGGCTTTAAAAATGCAATCATTTCTAAGTGAACATAGATTATTGTATAACTTCCCATCTATGATAGCAGAATTTAAATGGGTCTATATTAATGATAGGAAGACTTGTTATGAAGAGCCTGGAAAAAGCCATGAAATGTGCTGAAGTAACCACTGTCACAAAAATACAGACTGTTAATTCTATGGCTTTTCCAGTGACAATGTATGGATCCAAAAACAGACAGAGAAAAATCAGGATAGAAAGAACATTGATTCCTTTGAAATGTGGTATTGGAGAAGGCTTTTGCAAAGACCGTGGACTATCCATAAAACAAACAAATGGATTTTGGAACAAATTAGGCCAAAGTGGTCTTCGGAAAGCCAAATGACTCGATTTAGATTAGCATATCTTAGACACTTAATCAGGAGGACTCATCCTCTGAAGAAGACACTAATGCTAGGAAAAGTCCAGGGAAAACATGGAAGAGTCAAACCAGCAGCTAGATGGACAGAAGAACCATTAGAAAGTTTATGAATTACAGCAGAAGACAGGACATTCTGGAGAAAATACACCCAGAGAGTCACTACGAATTGGAAACGACTTGACAGCACTTAAAAATAACAATAAAATACAAGGAGTATGATGCTCATTTTGTAAAAATCTATCTACGTTGAGTTGGTGAATAATCACCTTTAAATGCTTCGTTTAATCCCAGGCCCTGTCCATATTATAGCAATATTTAGGTTACAGACAAGTTTAATTAGATCAACGCCAGAGAATTCCCGAGACCTATATTTTGATTCCCTATACCCAAATCATCTTTGGTGATTTAAAAAGAAAATGTAGGAGTGTCAACTTTGAAAAAGAAAACATTAACTGGTAGGAAGAAATCGTATTCAGTAGAGAGTTAAAAAATTTAAAAGTTAAAATTTAAAAAGAAAAATAAAAGAAAAATCTAGATGCGGGAATATAGGAATTAGTGGAGTCGGTTCATCAGTGTTCCGGCCAAAACACAGTGATCACTGAAGCGGCTCTATTATATTTGGTTAATGATGCTACCAATTAAGTACTAAGTTATGCAGCCATTTAAAGTTTAGGATATAAATTCAATCGTATTTATAGAGCGCTTACTGTGTGCAGAGAACTGTACTAAGCACTCGGGAAGTACTAATGGCATTTGTTAAGGTACTATGTGTGAAGCACTGTTCTAAGAGCTGTGTAGACCCAGGTTAATCAGGTTAGACACAGTCCCCATCCCACATGGGGCTCACATGCCTAATCCCCATTTTAGAGATGAGGTAACTGAGGCCCAGAGAAGTTAAGTGACTTGCCCAAGGTTAAACAGCAGACATGTGGAGGAGAAAGGATTAGAACCCAGGTCCTTCTGTCTCTCCGAGTCCCTGTTCTAACCACCAAGCCACTCCGCTTCCATGGAAATGTGATACAGGAGAGCCTGAGAATACACTTCTTTGGATCCTGTTTCCATGTCATCGTTCCTCCTGCCTGCTACAGGAAATATACACATTATAATAATTATTATAGGAGTAGTTTCATTTGTTTAGCCCTTACTAGGTGCCTAACTCTGGAACACATATAATACAGTCATATCAGATGAGAAGCAGAATGACCTAGTAGATAAAGCCCGGGCCTAGGAATCAGAGGACCAGGTTTCTAATCCCCTCTCCACCACTTGTCTGCTGTTTGACATTGGGCAAGTCACTTCACTTCTCTGGGCCTCGGTTCCCCCATCTGTAAAAATGGGGACTAAGACTATGAGCCCTAGGTGGGACATGGACTGTGTCCAACCTGATTAGCTTGTATCTACCCGGGCTCTCAATACAGTGCCTAATAAATGCCATTAAAAAGCATCCATTTGACATGTCTAGGTGAGGGAATGCTTGTCCCTGTAAAATAAAAATCTATGAGTTCATAAATGAAAAAGCTGAAGAATTTGAGAATTCCCCTAGATAGTATCTCAAGAAGCCTGGTTGAGCCAGATGTCATCATCATTTTGCTATGACTGAAATTATTATTTGTTTATTTATTTATTTATTTATGCTAAAATGGGCTGGGTTTGATGACATATATGCTCAGTGCTGTATTTGGCTTTAGGAATGTATGTAGAAGAGATAAACTGAAGACAATACCTGCACACAAGGACTACAGAATCTTTGAACCCTCCTTGAGCTTTCTTTCAGCCACACCTTTGCCTTCTCTATTCACGGCCTTCCTTCTAGCAATCCGCTACGGACAGCTCGTTCATGATTTTATCCACACCCCTCTAGAGTCGCATGGTATTTGCATCTGGACAATTTCCTGGGGGAACAAATCTGATGCGTTCACCCCTCATTCTGTGAAGAAAAGTTTCCTTTGATCTGTCTAATCCAGTCCTATCCAGGCATTGATTATTAAACTAATATGGGACTCTTCCCCGCTACCCCGCCCCTATTTAAAGATGGTACATATTGGTCCTCCACGAGACCTCAACAATAATAACTCTTGTGACAGGGCACCACGATTGTGTCAGTCAGTTCTCACCAGCCTTCAGCGCCTGGCATTACACACTTGCTGACTGACGCATTTGTCCAGTTTTGGACTTTTCCTTAGTCTTTTCTAGCTTGGCTGGACTGGTGCTCATTTCCCTTGGGAATCAGTGTAGCCTAGTGGAAAGAGCCCAGGCCTGGAAGTCAGAGGACCTGGGTTCTAACCTCAGCTCTGTCACTTGCTTGCTGAGTGACCTTAGGCAAGGCACTTAACTTGTCCATGCCTCAGTTTCCTCAACTGTAAAATGGGGATTTGATACCTGTTCTCCCTCCTACTTAGACTGTGAGCCTCATGCGGGACAGGGATGGGGACCAACCTGATTAACGCATATCTACCCCAGAGTTGAGTAGAGTGCTTGATGCATAGTACGAGCTTAACAAATATAATAATAATAATAATATCACAACCTCTCTGTGCTTCAGTTCCTTCATTTGTAAAATGGGGATTCGATACCTGTTCTCCTTCCCACTTAGGCTGTGAGCCCCATGTGGGGCAGGGACTGATTCCAACCTGATTATCTTTCATCTGCACAGCACTTGGTACAGTGGTTGTTACATAGCAAGCGCTTAGCAAATAACACAGATATTATTATTATTGAGCCATTTTTTCACTTGGGCAAAATCCCACAGGCCAAAATAGGAATAGGAAGCTTCCCCGGGAAGAGGGAAAGAAGGGGACAGGCAGAGACTTGACAGAGACTGAACATCGTCTCATAGGGACAGCTGGAGTGATCCTGACAGTCTCCCTCCACATCCCAAATGTTTTCCTGCTCTGTTAGAAGTCCCGGAACGTGTTCAGTCTATCAGACTGATTTCAGCAACTCTTCCAACTGAGGTGTAGGATGAAGGCCTCATGGAGGAGGTGAGCTTTCAGTAGGGATTTGAAGGTTCTCTGCTGTCAGCTGCCATCACTGCTTTCACTGCTCCAACTGGAGACAGTGGCAGTGCGGGAGGAGGAGGAGTGCAGTGCTGATGAAGTCACGCTGGTTACAGTGGGAGATCAGAAGTGGAAAACAGTTGTAGAGGGTGGAGGAAGGGAGATCCGAGAGAAGGCCGACAGTCTACATCACCAGTGTCCTCACCTCTACCCTCTACAACTGTTTTCCACAGTTGTAGACAGTAGACTGTCAGCCTTCTCTCTGGTCTTCCTTCCTCCTGTCTCTCCCCCCTCCAGTCTATTTTTCATTCTGCTGCCCGGATCATCTTCCTGCAGAAACACTCTGGGCATCTCATGCCCCTCCTTAAAATCCTCCAGTGGTTGCCTATCAATCTCCGCACGAAACAAAAACTCCTCACTCTGGGCTTCAAGGCTCTCCATCACCTTGCCCCCTCCTACCCCACCTCCCTTCTCTCTTTCTACTGCCCACCCCGTACGCTCCACTCCTCTGCCGCTCACGTCCCCCGTTCACACCTATCTCACAGTCGACCCCGGGCCACGTCCTCCCGCTGTCCTGATTGCCCTCCCTCCTCACCTCCGCCAAAATACCTCTCTTCCCCTCTTCAGAGCCCTACTGAGAGCTCACCTCCTCCAAGAGGCCTTCCCAAACTGAACTTCCCCTTTTCCCTCTGCTCCCTCTCTGCTCCCCCTTCACCTCCCCTCAGCTAAGCCTCTTTCCCCCCCTTTTTCTCTGCTCCTCCCCCTCTCCCTTCCCCTCGCCTCCCCTCAGCACTGTGCTCATTTGTATATATTTTTATTACCCTATTTATTTTGTTAATGAGATGTACATCCCCTTGATTCTAATTATCGTGATTAAGTTGTCTTGTTTTTGTCTGTCTGTCTCTCCCGATTAGACTGTATGCCCGTCAGTGGGCAGGGGTTGTCGCTGTTGCCGAACTGTACATTCCAAGCACTTAGTACAGTGCTCTGCACATAGTAGGCGCTCGATAAATACTATTGAATGCATGAATCCCAGAAGCATTTTAGAAGTGGGACTCTAAAACGCTGATTCTGTTGCCTTGACGTTTGCGTTGCCCTACATTTTAAGCTCCTGTTCATTTACTCTATTGTATTATTTCAAGGACTTAGCTCAGTGCTCTGCGCCGAATAAGGCTCAGTAAATACCACTGATTGACTGCGGGTTGCACTTGACAGCAAAGTGATTTTTTTTTTCCTTTTGGAGCTTTCGTAACTGATACGGACCCCTCTCATAGGTCTCGAGGATTCCCGAAATACCAAGGGCGTCGTAAACATGGGATGTCGATGTAGGGACCAGAGTTACTTCATTCATTCAGTTCATTCACTCATATTTATTGAGCGCTTATTGTGTGCAGAGCAGTGTGCTAAGCGCTTGGGAGAATAACAACAATAAACATTCCCTGCCCACAGCGAGATTACAGTCTGGAGATAGTTGTTTGGACTCTGGTGTTGACATGCCTTTGAACTCCGGAGAGAGAAAAGATGAAACAGAGGAACAGTCTGCAGACTTTTTTCTTTTGCTGCACAGAATGGACCCTTCTTAAGGGTAACTTTTTTGAAGCTTTGTTCGAAATCGCCACTGATTCCCTCAATCAACTGTCACTTATTTTCTATATCTCTTGACTGCAGAGCCTTTGCCCACCTTCAGTGGCCTCAAAATTGATGTACATTAGCGACCCCGATTTCACATCTGTGTTTTCCTCCTTTTTATGGTATTTGTTAAGCGTTTGCTATGTGCCAGGCACTGGATTGGGCTCTGGGGTAGATACAAGCTAATCCGTTTGGACTCAGTCCCTGTCCCACATGGGGCTAACAGTCTTAATCCCCATTTTATAGATGAGGTAACTGAGGCACAGAGAAATGAAGCGACTTGCCCAAGATCACCCAGGAGACAAGTGATCAGAACCCAGGTTCTTCTGACTCCCAGATCCGTGCACCACCTACTAGGTCGTTAATGCAGATTGAAGGCTCAGTAAAATTTCTGCTCAAACTTTTAACAGCTCTAAACCTACCCTGTCCAGAAACTCAGAAGAAATCCAAGTCTCTCAGAGTCTCTTCCTTAGAATCTCTCCCTTCCTGGCACTGCCCCTCAGTTTTCACTTATTCCTAACTAACCTAGGGAAGCAGCACAGCCTTGTGGAAAGATCCAGGGCCTGGGAGTCGAAAGACCTGGGTTCTAATTCTGCCTCTTCCACTTGCCTGCAACATGACCTTGGGCAAATCGCTTAACTTCTCCGAGCCTCAGTTCCCTCATCTGTAAAATAGGTATGAAATACTTATTTGCCCTCTTACTTAGACAGTAAGCCCCACTGTGGAACAGAGACTTGGGTCTCACTGGACTATCTTGTATCGAACCCAGCACTTTATAGAGTTATTAACAAGCAAAGGAGCAGCATTGCCTAGTGGATAGAGCCCGGGCCTGGGAGTCAGAAGGACCTGGGTTCTAGTCCTGGCTCTGCCACTTGCCTGCTGCATGATTTTGGACAAGTCACTTCACTTCTCTGGGCCTCAGTTACCTCATCTGCCAAATGCGATTGCGACTGTGAGGTCCATGTGGGACATAGACTGTGTCCAACTGATTACCTTGTAACTACCCCAGGGCTTCAAACAGTGCCTGACACATAGTAAGCGCTTAATAAATACCATTAAAAAATCACTATTAACAACCATCAGGCCGTATCCTGCTCTTGACTTTTCTGTCTGTCAGTTCCCTCACTTGCTCTGGTCCCCGCAGCCTGGAACTCTCTCCCCACCCAAAATCCACCAGTCATTATGAAACAATGCCACTCAGACCCCTCAAAGCCCTGAACTCCCACCCCTCACCTCCTCAACCCCAGGGACAAGGATGGACTAACCACTGCACTTTATACGGGGGACCAGAGCTATCTGTGTCTTTGTCTTGGATCTATCCCAGCACTCCCACACACAAATTGCCTCATAAATACCATCGTTATTGCCCTTGTGCTGCTTACCAAGTCCCTGTCCTGCCATTAGGCTACTAGTGGCTCCAGAGTGACAGGAGCTCGCAGGCCTCCGACAGGATAATCCAGCAGTGAGATCCCTCTGAGATGAGAGAATACTTGGACTTCGCCATTTTGCTAAGTAGACTTCCCCACAGAGTTCCCATCCATATTCCCTTAACTGGGATTTCTCGACAGCCCTCTGACCAGTCCAAGATTTCCACCTGAGTTTTCCCCAATATTCCTCTAATGTAACTCTTTTCTCTCTTCCGGGCACATATTCAAGAATCTCCATCGATTTCTCTAGTTTAACTCAACATTTTCCTAGATTCTATTTATTGCTATCTTGATTCTGTTTATTGCTATTGTTCTTGTCTGTCTGTCTCCCCCCGATTAGACTGTAAGCCCGTCAGAGGGTAGGGACTGTCTCTATCTGTTACCGATTTGTACATTCCAAGCGCTTAGTGCAGTGCTCTGCACATAGTAAGAGCTCACTGAATACTATTGAATGAATGAATTTTTCTCTGCCTTTGTAAACTTTTTGTCTCTAGACTGTAAGCTCATCGTGGGCAGGGTATGTGTCCATTTATTGTTATAGTGTACTCTCCCAAGAGCCGAGTACAGTGCTCTGCATGCAGTAAACACTCAATAAATATAATTGGATGATTAAATGAATGAATGAAGTTTGCCTAGGCAGTCTCAGGATGATGGTGGGGGCCTAAAGGATCCTGGAAGTTTGATTTCCACTTCTGGCCTCTACTCAGCCCTCTACTTGGAGAAGCAGCGTGGCTCAGTGGAAAGAGCATGGGCTTTGGAGTCAGAGGTCATGGGTTCGAATCCCAGCTCTATCACTTGTCAGCTGTGTGACTGTGGGCAAGTCACTTCACTTCTCTGTGCCTCAATTACCTCATCTGTCAAATGGGGATTAACTGTGAGCCTCAGGTGGGACAATCTGATTACCCTGTATCTCTCCCAGCGCTTAGAACAGTGCTCTGCGCATAGTAAGCGCTTAACAAATACCAACATTATTATTATTATCATTACGTACATCCCACCGAGGCCAGGGCCACCAGGAATTTTGAACTGAGGTGCCCACCCCCGGTTCCCTAAGCCTGAGGATGGCAACGTCGATCTCTCAAGCCTCTCAAGCAGGGTTGGCAGGGAGAAGACACCCTCCGGTTGTCCAGGTTGTCCCTGGCACACATCCTGGCTGGGCTGACGGAGTGGGAGGTCAGAGGCATCCGAACCAGAGGAAATGGGAAAGGATGATTTAGAAAAGTGATCCGGGCAGCAGAGTGGAGTGTGAACCGGAGAGGGGAGAGAATGGAAGCGGGGAGACCACTGAGGAGGCTAACGAGCTATTCCTTCAGGGGTGCGATAAGCTCCTGGGCCAGAGTGGTTGAAGAGGAAGACGGCAGCCGTCCAAACGGCCCAGGTCTCCTAATTCCTAATCCCGTGCTCGTTTCACTTTCCCAGAGTGCAGCTGCACCATTTTACTGCTAGATTTCCCCACTTCCTTCCAGTTTGTTGAGGCTAGAAAAAGGTTGGGGGGGAAGGGGAGGTGGGGTGACCCCCTGAAAAGTAATTTTCCACTGGTCTGACCGAAAAGGGGAGCTTCTGGTAAATTCTGTTTCTTCTACTCCTGGCTTCCTGGCAGCTGTGGTAGCGAATGTGGCCTTTTAACTCGTTCAACTCCGCTCTATCATCTACAATATCACTGTTGTACTGTAGCTCGTCTCTCTCCTTGATTCTATTTAGTTGCCATTGTTTTTACAGGATGTTCTTCCCCTCGACTCTATTTATTGCCATCGTTCTCGTCTGTCCGTCTCCCCCGATTAGACCGTAAACCCGTCAAACGGCAGGGACTGTCTCTATCTGTTGCCGACTTGTTCATTCCAAGCGCTTAGTACAGTGCTTTGCACGTAGTAAGCGCTCAATAAATACTATTGAATGAATGAACTGCAAGCTCCTTGCGGGTAGGGAATGTGTCTACCTCCTCTGCTGTATTAGACTCTCTCAAGTGCTTAGTACAGTGCTCTGCACACAGTAAATGCTCAATAAATACCACTGATCGATTGTACCCCCTCAGTTCGGAGGTATAGGGTTCGGAGAAGCAGCATGGCTTAGAGGACAGAGCACGGGACTGGGAGTTAGAAGGAGCTGGGATAATAATGATGGCATTTGTTAAGCACTTACTATGTGCAAAGCACTGTTCTAATCGCTGGAGAGGATACAAGGTGATTAGGTTGTCCCACGTGGGGCTCACAGTCGTCACCCCCATTTTACAGATGAGGGAACTGAGGCACAGAGAAGTTAAGTGACTTGCTCAAAGTCACACAGCCGACAAGCGGCGGAGCTGAGATTCGAACCCATGACCTCTGACTCCCAAGCCCGTGCTCTTTTCACTGAGCCACGCTGCTTCTCTAGTAATAATAATGATGGCATTTGTTAAGTGCTTACTATGTGCCAACCACTGTTCTAAGCATTGGGGGTGATACAAGGTAATTAGGCTGTCCCATGTGGGGCTCACATCCTTGCCCCACCATATGTCTGCTGTGTGACCTTGGGCAAGTCACTTCACTTCTCTGGGCCTCAGTTACCTCATCTCTCAAATGGGGCTTAAAAGTGCGAGCACCAGGTGGGACAGGGACCGCGTCCAAGCTGATTAACTTGTATCTACCCCAGCGCTTAGAAGAGTGCTTGACACAGAGTAAGCACTTAAGTGCCATGCTTATTAATAATTATTATTATTATTTATTATGGCCCGCTCTGTGATGATGAAGGGCATGTGTCTTCCAGAAAATAGTGTGTCAGTTATAGGAGATAGAATCTACTGCTGTGGTGTTGGTATCACAACAGTGGGCAAGACTCAACAGTGCGGTGAAGAATGAGTCATGGAGACAGCAACTAAGGCCTCCACTAACCTCATTCTATTTTTATGGTATTTTAAGGACCTACTCTATGCCAGATAACATACCAAGCGCTGGAGTAAATAGAAGCTTAGAACACAGTCCATGTCCCACATGGGGCTCACGGTCTTTATCCCCATTTCATAGAGGCGGTGACCGAGGCACGGAGAAGCCAAGTGACTCGCCCAAGGTCACGCGGCAGGCAAGTGGCAGAGCCGGGAGAGACTCCGATACTGTCTCTCTGTCAACAGGGTCACCTTCAAAGTGAAACTGTTGTGGGAAGGAGTCCTCCTGGAAACTAAGACTGTAAACTCCTTTCTAGACTGTAAACTTGTTGTGGGGAGGGAACGCGTCTACCAACTCTGTTATATTACTCCCTCTAACAACTCTGATTTATTAAAAACTCCCAAGCACTTGGTACAGTGCTCTGAACGCAATCAGCACTCAATAAATACAACTGATTGATTGATCACCGCTCTGGGGAGAAGGAGATAGGGGTTGGGGGTTTTCTGGCTCCCTGCAGAGTTAGCCTTGAGGATCCCCCCATCCTCTGGGGTGTGGGAGGAGGAAAGAGTGCCACCTGCCAGCTGTGTGACCTTGGGCAACTCGCTTAACTTCTCGGTGCCTTAGTTTCCCCATCTGTAAGATGGGGATTCAATACCCTTTTTCCTTCCTTCTTAGACTGTGAGCCCGTTGAGGGACAGGGACTGTATCCGTCCTGATTATCTTATAGTTCCCCAGAGCTGAGTACGGAGCTTGGCACACACTAAGCACTCGATGGATACCACCATTCCTGTTATCGTTATTATCATCTGGCCGATCAATAAGCGGTTTTTAACGAGTATTCAATAGTATTTATTGAGCGCTTACTATGTGCAGAGCACTGTACTAAGCGCTTGGGATGAACAAGTCGGCAACAGATAGAGACAGTCCCTGCCGTTTGACGGGCTTACGGTCTAATCGGGGGAGACGGACAGACGAGAACGATGGCGATAAATAGAGTCGAGGGGAAGAACATCTCGTAAAAACCGATGGCGACTAAATAGAATCGAGGCGATGTACAATTCATTAACAAAATAAATAGGGTAATGAAAATATATACAGGTGAGCGGATGAGTACAGTGCTGTGGGGAGGGGAAGGGAGAGGTGGAGGAGCAGAGGGAAAAGGGGAAAAAGAGGGTTTGGCTGCGGAGAGGTAAAGGGGGGGTGGTCCAGGGAGTAGAGGGAGAAGAGGAGCTCAGTCTGGGAAGGCCTCTTGGAGGAGGTGAGTTTTAAGTAGGGTTTTGAAGAGGGGAAAAGAATCAGTTTGGCGGAGGTGAGGAGGGAGGGCGTTCCGGGACCGCGGGAGGACGTGGCCCAGGGGTCGACGGCGGGATAGGCGAGACCGAGGGACGCGCTGTAATAACTGGGAAAATACAGTACAATAGAGTCGGTAGACAGGATCCTTGCCCACCAGGAGCTTACAGTCTATTATAATAATGATGGCATTTGTTAAGCACGTACTATGTGCCAAGCACTGTTCTAAGTGCTGGGAGTGATATAGAGTAATTAGGTTGTCCCACGTGGGGCTCACAGTCTTCATCCCCATTTTACAGATGAGGTCACTGAGGCACAGAGAAGTCAATTGACTTGCCCAAAGTCACCCAGCTGATCAGTGCCAGAGCCGGGATTTGAACCCATGACCTCTGACTCCCAAGCCCGGGCTCTTTCCACTATGCCACACTGCTTATTATGTTGATGCCAATCACCTCAAGTCCCCAGAGAGTGGCTGAAGGTGTCTTTCTTCTTCTGAGGGCCTGCCTGGGGTCTTCAGCCTCTAGCTGGCCCAAGGATCGATGATATATTCATTCAATCGTATTTATTGAGTGCTCACTGTATGCAAAGTACTATACTAAGTGCTTGGGAGAGTACAGTAATAATAACAGTGATGTTGGTATTTGTTAAGCGCTTACTAGGTGCAGAGCACTGTTGTAAGCGCTGGGGTAGATACAGGGTCATCACATTGTTCCACGTGAGGCTCACAGTCTTAATCCCCATTTTGCAGATGAGGTAACTGAAGTTAAGTGACTTGCCCAGAGTCACACAGCTGACAAGCGGCAGAGCTGGGATTCAAGCCCATGACCTCTGACTCCCAAGCCCAGAAAGAGCCACGCTGCTTCAACAGAGAACACACAGACCCATTCCTGCCCACAACGTGCTCACAGTCTAGAGGGGGAGACACAGTCCCTAGCAGCGTGGCTCAGAAGAAAGAGCCCAGGCTTGGGAGTTAGAGGTCATGGGATCGAATCCTGGCTCTGTCCCTTGTCAGCTGTGTGACTGTGGGCAAGTCACTTAACTTCTCTGTGCCTCAGTGACCTCATCTGTAAAATGGGGATTAACTGTGAGCCCCATGTGGGACAACCTGATTACCCTGTATCTCCCCCAGCACTTAGAATGGTGCTCTGCACATAGTAAGCACTTAACAAATACCAACATTATTATTATTATGTATCTATAATTCCAATTATTTATACTGAGGCTATTGAGGCCTGTTTACTTGTTTTGTTGTCTGGCTCCCCACTTCTAGACTGTGAGCCCGTTGTTGGGCAGGGATTGTTTCTATTTTTTGCTGAACTGTACTTTCCAAGCACTTAGTACAGTGCTCTGCACACAGTCAGTGTTCAATAAATACGATTGAATGAATGAATGAAATATATTATGGATTCACACATTCATTTATTCAATCGTTATTTATTGAGCACTGACTGTGTGCAGAGCACCACACTAAGCACTTGGGAGAGAACAATACAACAATAAACAGTGACATTCCCTGCCCACAAGTGCTCAATAAATACGATTGAATGAATGAATGAATGAAATAAATTACGGATTCACACATTCATTTATTCAGACATATTTATTGAGCGCTGACTGTGTGCAGAGCACCGTACTAAGCACTTGGGAAAGAACAATACAACAATAAACAGTGACATTCCCTGCCCACAACAAGCTCACAGTTTAGAGGGAGGGAGACAGACAGCGATACAAATAAATAAAATGACAGATATGTACATAAGTGCTGTGGGGCTGGGAGGGGGGAAGAGCAAAGGGAGCAAAGCCGGGTGATGCAGAAGGGAGTGGGAGATGAGGTAAGCGCTTACTATGTGCCGAGCACTGTTCTAAGCGCTGGGGTAGATACAGGGTCATCAGGTTGTCCCACGTGAGGCTCCCGGTCTACATCCCCATTTTACAGATGAGGGAACTGAGGCCCAGAGAAGTGAAGTGACTTGCCCACAGTCACACAGCTGACAAGTGGCAGCTCCGGGATTCGAACCCATGACCTCTGACTCCCAGGCCCGGGCTCTTTCCACTGAGCCGCGCTGCTTCTCAAGAGGGAAGGCCTCTTGGAGGAGGTTTGCCTTCAAAAAGGCTTTGAAGGGGGGAGAGGTACATGAGCAGAGAGGGTGGGAGAAGGGTAAATATCAAAATGCTTAAGGGGAACAGACCCAAATGGTAGGTGATGCAGAAGAGTGAGCTTAAAGAAGGAAGGCCTCTTGGAGGAGGTGGGATTTCAGTGGAGCTTTGACTACGGGGAGAGTGGTGGCCCGTAGGATTCGAAGGGGGCGGGAGTTCCAGGCCAGAGGGAGGATGTAAGCCCGTCAGTGGGCAGGGACCGTCTCTATCTGTTGCCGATTTGTCCGTTCCAAGCGCTTAGTACAGTGCTCTGCACATAGGAAGCGCTCATTAAATACTGGTGAATGGATGATGTGGGCCAGGAGTCGGTGGCGAGAAAGATGAGACTGAGGTGCAGTGAGAGGGTTGGCGATAGAGAACCAGTGATACAGTGTGGAATTCCTCTCTACAGAAAGTCATACCTCTGAAAGGATCAGAAGGGTGAGTGGCTTGTCGGGGTGGAAATAAAACTTAACACCCCCACACACACACATCCTCCCACAGGGTAGAGTAAGTTCGCCGTTGTGACCACAGTCTAGACTGAAAGCTCACTGTGGGGAGGGAATGGGTGGCACTCTGTGGTACTCTCCCGAGTGTTAAATACAGTGCTCTGCACCCGGTAAACACTCCAAAAAAATACCACTCCTTTAAATGTGGGGACTCCTTTAAATCCCCTGCTCCACACGGTGTCATCTTCCATTCATTCATTCATTCGTATTTATTGAGCGCTTACTATGCGCAGAGCACTGTACTAAGCGCTTGGAATGGACAAATCGGCAACAGATAGAGACGGTCCCTGCCCATTGACGGGCTTACGGTCTAATCGGGGGAGAGTATGAAGGGGCATTGTGTTGGGGAAAAGGAAACGGAATTGAGGGGCAACAGGGATGAGGGGAGGACACAGAAAGCGCTCAATAAATAGGATTGAATGAGTGAATGAATGAATGAATGAATGAATGAAAGAATGAATGAGGAGAGGTGTTACAAACTGTGGAGTCAGTGAGAGCTGCTCTAGATTCCCCTGCAGTTCAGTGTGGATGAAGGGAACACCACCGGTCTCCGGACCCGGCTGGAGTGGGGGTCCCCTTCCCTCACCCCCAACCCGACTCCTTGAAATTCAGGCTCCTCCACAGTCCAGTCCCGGGCCCTGTCCGGCGTGGCGGCACACACGCCCGCGAAGATGGGCATCTCGGCTAGGCTAAGTGCCCAAACACAGTGAAGCATACGCTCTGAAGTGTTGCCGAATTGTCCATTCCAAGCGCTCAGTTCAGTGCCCTGCACACAGTAACTGCTCAATACGACTGAACGAATGAAAGAAAGTGATTAAAACCCAAACAGGCGCATCAGCACACTTCCGGGTTCACCAGTGCCCTGTTCCAGGACGTTCCAGCTGGCTCAGAGAAGCAACCTGACCAAGTGGACAGACGATGGGCCTGGGAGTCAGCAGGTCATGGGTTCTAATTCCGGCTCTCCCATATGTCTGCTGTGTGATCTTGGGCAAGTCGCTTCATTCTCTGTGCCTCAGTTACCTTATCTGTAAAATAGGGATGAAGACCGTGAGCCCCATGTGGGACAGGGACTGTGTCCAACCCTATTTGTTTGTACACTCCCCCACTGCTTACTAATAATAATAATTGTGGTATTGGTTAAGCACGTACTATGTGTCAAGCACTGTTCTAAGTGCTGGGATAGATACAAAGTAATCAGGTTGGACACAGTCTTTGTCCCTCATGGGGCTCACAATCTTGATCCCCATTTTAAAGATGAGTAACTGAGGCATAGAGAAGTTAAGTGACTTGTCCAAGGTCACGCAGCAGACATGTGGCAGTGCTTGGCACAAAGTAAGCACTTAACAAATACCACAGTTATTAGCAAATACCACCACTGTGCCTCATCCATACCTGGGCACCAGAGGGAAAGTTAGTGACTATAAGCCCGGAGTGGGCAGGGATTGTCTCTCTTTACTGCTGAACTGAACTTTCCAAGCGCTTAGTACAGTGGTCTGCACACAGTGAGCGCTCACTAAATACGATTGATTGAATGAATGAATGAATAAATGAATGAATGCATGACACAGAAATTTAAAAAATGGTTAAAGGTGTTAGATAATAGTTAATAATAATGATTATGGTAATTGTTAAGTGCTTACTATGTGCCATGCACTGTTCTAAGCGCCGGGGTAGATACGAGTTAATCAGGTTGGACACAGTCCATCTCCTTCATGGGGCTCACAATCTTAATCCCCATTTTACAGATGAGGTAACTGAGGCACAGAGAAGTAAAGTGACTTGCCCAAGGTCACAGGGCGGACATGGGGAAGAGCCAGGATTAGAACTCAGGTCCTCTGACTTCCAGGCCCAGGCTTTATCTACTACACCACGCTGCCTTCCTTATCCATAGGGAGGATGCGTGTCCTCGAGGGCAACCAACCCTTGGCTCTTCCAAGCATCTTATTCTCTGTCAGAGTTCGACCAAAGGGCTGGATGGGTCAATCGTCTCACCTACGAGGGGGAGTTTTTAAGTTCCCATCCTTCCTCAATAAAGCAAAGACTGGTAGTTACCAGTGTCCCCTTGGAACATAGACATTTGTTATGATAAAGTATGATTTTGGCTATTTGATCCGGGCCCTGAGATTCACCAGCTTCAAAAAACAATAAGAATATAGACTGGTACTAAAATCTTTCTCAGCATCAGACACTAGGGAATTCACTGAGCCCCTTGGCTAGATCTCAATCAAACTTATTGATTGAGTGCTAACTATGTGCAGAGCAATGTACTAAGCACTTGGGAGACCAGTACAACAGAATCGGCAGACATGTTCCCTACTCGTAATGAGCTTACAGTCTAGAAGGGAAAATAGACATTGATATATACATGTATTTAATTTATAATCTATGGCTTAGCCTGTTGTGGGCAGGGATTGTCCGTTATTTGTTGCTGAATTGTTACTTCTCAAGTGCTTAGTACAGTGCTCTGCACACAGTAAGCACTCAATAAGTATGATTGAATGAATGATAGAGAATGGGCCTGGGAGTCATGGTTTCTAATCCTGGCTCCTTCTCTTGTCTGCCGCTTGACCTTGGGTCTCAGTTACCTCAGTTACCTCATTTGTAAAATGGAGATTGAGACTGTGAGCCCCATATGGGACAGGGACTGTGTCCAACCCCATTTCTTTCTATCCACCCCAGCGTTTAGTACAGTGCCTGGCACATAGTAAGCTCATATATGTACATAAATGCTGTGGGGCAGAAGGTGGGTGAATATCAAATGTCCAAAGGTCACAGACCAAGTGCACAGAGAATTCAGAAGGGAGAAGGAGCCAGAGAAGAGAGGGCTAAGATCTCTAGGAGGAGATATGACCTTAATAACACTCTGAAAGTGGAGAGGGTGATGGTCTGGCATATATGGAGGGGGAGGGAGTTCCAGGCTAGAGGGAGGATGTGGAAAAGGGGTTGGCTCTGAGATAGACTCGATCAGGGCACAGTTATTAAGCTGGCACAAGAGGAGAAAAATGTGTGGGTGGGACTGTAGTAGGCGACCAGTAAGGTAAGTTGGGAGGAGGTGAGCTGAGTGCTTAAAAGTCAATGGTAAGGAATTTCAGTTTGATGTGGAGGTGGATGGGTAACCATTGGTGGTACTTGAGGAGTAGGGAGATATGGACTGAACATTTTTTTTTTAGAAAAAATGATCCGTGCAGCAGAGGAAAGTATGGACTGCATGTCACTCCCCTCCTTAAAAACCTCCAGTGGCTGCCTATCAACCTCCGCACGAAACAAAAACTTCTCACTCTAGGCTTCAAGGCTGTCCATCCCCTTGCCCCTTCCTACCTCTCCTCCCTTCTCTCTTTCTACTGCCCACCCTGCACGCTCCACTCCTCTGCCGCCCACCTCCTCACCGTCCCCCGTTCTCGCCTATCCCGCCGTCGACCCCCGGGCCACGTCCTCCCGCGGTCCCGGAATGCCCTCCCTCCTCACCTCCGCCAAACTAACTCTCTTCCCCTCTTCAAAGCCATACTGAGAGCTCACCTCCTCCAAAAGGCCTTGCCAGACTGAGCTTCCCCTTTTCCCTCTGCTCTCTCTGCTCCCTCTCTGCCCCCCCCGCTCCCTCTCCCTTTCCCCCTTCACGTCCCCTCAGCTAAACCCCCTTTCCCTCTGCTCCTCCCCCTCTCCCTTCCCCTCCCCTCAGCACTGTGCTCATTTGTATATATTTTTATTACCCTATTTATTTTGTTAATGAGGTGTACATCCCCTTGATTCTATTTATCTTGATTATTTTATCTTGTTTTTGTCCATCTGTTTCTCCCGATTAGACTGTAAGCCCGTCATTGGGCAGGGATTGTCTCTATTTGTTGCCAGATTGTACATTCCAAGTGCTTAGTACAGTGCTCTGCACATAGTAAGCGCTCAATAAATACTATTGAATGAATGAATGAATGAATGAACTAGAGTCTGGAGAGACAGGAGGCAAGCGAGTCAGCAAGTAGGTAGATGCAGTAATCAAGACGTGGAATAATAGATAGCAGTTTGGATGGAGGGGAGAGGGCAGATCTTTGAATGTTGTGAAGTTAGAACCAACAGGATTCGGTGACAGATAGAATGCCGGTGGGTTGAATGAGAGAGGAGTCAAGGACAATGGCAAGATTACAGACTTGTGAGAGAAAGTAGATAGTGGTTTTATCTAGAGTGATGGAAAAGACATAGGGAGGACAGGATTTGGTTGAGAAGATAATGAGTTCTGTTTGGGACATGTTAGGGTTGAAGTGACTGTGGGACATCCATGTGGAGATGTCCTGAAGGCAAGAGGAAATGCAAGACTGAAGAGAAGGAGGAAGGTCAGGGTTGGAGAGGTAGATTTGGAAATCCTCAAGAGATAGTAGTTGAAGTCATGGGGGTGAGTGATTTCTCCAAGAGAGTGGTATAGATGGAGAATAAATTGCATTTAATGAGCTCTTACTGTGGGCTGAGCATTCTATAAAGCGCATGGGAGAATACAATGTAACAGAGTTGGTCATAGTCAAATGACCCCACTGACTTCCTAATTGGCTTCCTGCTTTTGATGTATTTGAAAAATATTTTATTTTTGGCTCCAGCATCACTTTTTTGGTCCACCTAATTTCTTGTTTGCACTTGTCCTGATCCTCTGGGGGACTTGTTCTTGTTATTCAAAGTAACTTTTGAGAAACAGTATGGCCTGGCAGATAGAACCACAGGCCCAGGAGTCAGAAGGACCTGGTTCCTAACCCCAGCTCCCCCACTTGTTTTCTATGTGACCCTGGGCAAGTCACTTTACTTCTCTGGGCCTCAGTTACCTCATCTGTAAAATGCGGGTAAAGACTGTGAGCCCCGTGTGCGACAGGGACTGTGTCCAAATTGATTAACTTGTATCTACTCCAGCGCTTGGAAGAGTGCCTGGCAAATAGTAAGTACTCAACAATTACCATTAAAAAAAAAATCAGAAACAGCCTTTCCATTTTCTGAAAGGCTGATGTTTTCCCTCTTTCCTATCGAGTAACCTTTTCCCTAGCCAGTTAGTCATGCAAGCTTTCTGTGTTTTTGTTTTTTCACCTGGGCCTCTAATACGTTGTCTTTGAACAATTTCCAGATTTCTACTAGGTCGTGTCTTTTAGCTATTCAATCAATCAACCGTATTTATTGGGCAACTGTATTTATGTGCAAAGTCCTGTACTAATCGCTTGGGAGAATACAACAGAGTTGGTTGACATGTTCTGTGGCCACAGGGAGCTCACAGCCCCGAGGGGAAGACAGACATTACAAATATGTACATAAATGCTGTGGGTCGTAGGGTAGGGCGAACGTCCATCCATCGATCCATCGATTTTACAGATGAGGTAACTGAAGCCCAGAGAAGTGAAGTGACTTGCCTAAGGTCACCCAGCGGGCAGGTGGTAGAGACCTCCTCTGCAACACCTCAGTTAGATTCCATCAATAGTATCTGAGCACTTACTGTGTGCAGAGCGTTGTACTAAGTAAGCACTTAGGAAAACACAAGACACCCAGGAGCTACCACAGAGTCCAGCGCCAGGAACCAGCAGCAATTCAAAGGAAGCGCCCCTTGAGTTCTTGGATTTTATTCTCCCACCTTATCAATGTCAATGTGACCTCTCAGACTTCCCTTCTACCCTTCTCTCATCCATCTCATCTCACACCGTCGCACCATCTCCCTGTCAACTGTCTTTGATCTGAAGGAGCTCTTTAGTAATCGTAATAGCTGCCCTTCTCTAAGTCATTGGTTCCGAAAAAGACCACACTAATAATAATAATTAGAGTACTTGGTAAGCGCTTACCGGGGCCGAGCACTGTTCTAAGCCCTGTGGTAGATACAAGTTATTCAGGTTGGACATAGTCCTCGTTCCACATGGGGCGCACGGTCTCAATCCCCATTTTATAGATGAGGTAACTGAGGCACAGAGAAGTCAAGTGGCTTGTCCCAGGTCACACAGCATACAGGTGGCAGAGTAGGGTTGAGAACGCAGGTCCTTCTGACTCCCAGGCCTGTCCTCTATCCGCTAGGCCACGCTGCTTCCCAGTACTAGTACCAGTAATAATGATGTTGGTATTTGTTAAGCGCTTACTATGTTCCGAGCACTGTTCTAAGCGCCGGGGTGGATACAAGGTAATGAGGTTGTCCCACGTCAGGCTCCCAGTCTTAATCCCCATTTTACAGATGAGGTAACTGAGGCACCGAGAAGTGAAGTGACTTGCCCACTGCTACGACCATGACAACTCCTGCCCTCTTCTACCTCACCCCTCCAAACGGCCTATCCGCCCTCACCTCACGATCGATCCTCGGGTAATCTATCTGGCCAATTCAGAAATATCTCTCTTTCGGTCTGAACGAGGGCCAAAACTTAGTCGCGCCTTTGAAGGCCTGACTTCCAGGGGCTGCTGACATTTAAGAGAACAAATAGGAAGCTTTGCGAAGTGGAGCAAGCCGGGGCTCACCGGCGATGCAGGGGGAGAGTCGATCACCAGGAAACGTACAAAACCCCCCTCCTCTCCCCCCACCCCCAGACCGATCTTTGGGAGATCTTTCAGGACTAGCTACAAGCCGAGGACTTGGCAAGAGCTCACCGGTACACGCTGGGACAGTCCCTAATCTGAACACACCCATGATCACATCCTGAAACCCAGCACACGTTTCATCATTTGCATATTCAGGTGCCTCCATCCCGGAGGAAGAACAGGGCCGGGCAGGAGGCCAAGAAGATCAGCTCGGTTCAAGAATCCCGGCAAATGCCAGGTGCAGTTTGTCAACCAAGTGAACAAGGAGGGGGTGGCTGGAACATCCAGAGGTGTCACCTCATAACATCTCACGTCATCTCAATCGATGCTAATTATTGAGCCTTACTGGTGGGAAAGAAGATGGCTCACATGTCTCTAGATACACCCGAGTGAATTTCCCGGTAGTCTCTAAGAGCCTTGGTCTCGAGTGTCAAATTTGAACTTGGGGAGGAGCGGGAGTAGTCTTTAACAAGAAAAAGAAAATTTAAAACTCTTTTAATAATCTGCGGTGCCTGTAACCATCAATCAATCCCTAAATCATTGGTACTTACTGAGCGCTTATTCATTCAATTCATTCAATAGTATTTATTGAGCGCTTGCTATGTGCAGAGCACTGGACTAAACGCTTGGAATGGACAAATCGGTAACAGATAGAGACAGTCCCTGCCCACTGACGGGCTTACGGTCTAATCGGGGGAGACGGACAGGCAAGAGCAATGGCAATAAATAGAATCAAGGTAAATGCTTGTTCTGTGCAGAGCACTGTACTGAGCACTTGAGAGAGTAAAATGCATCAGAGTTGGTGGACACATTCCCTGGCCACCACGAGCTCACAGTCCTTATGAGTCCCGTCTCCATAACCTGCCTGCTGTGTGATCTTGGGCAAGTCACTTAACCTCTCTGTGCATCAGTTTCTTCATCTAGAAAAAGGAGATTAAATACCTGTTCTCCTTCCCCTCTTAGGCTGTGGGCCCTATGGGGGACAGGGACTGTTTCTGATGCAACTGTAGTGTTTCTACCTTAGAGCTTAGTACAGTCCTTAGCACAGAGTGAGCACTTAACAAGCACCACAGTTATTATCTTTTCCATTGCAGACTGCTTCCTCCAAACCGTTCAGACACACTACAGCCCAATAAACACCACCACAGAATTCCACAAATATTGATGCTGCAGCCCTCTGCAACACGGAACTCTGTTTTTCAAGGAGCAAATAACCAAAGGAAGAAGTGGAGTGGAGCTCGGTGTAAAAACCGAGGTTAAGCAAACTTTTACGGCCCCTGACTTAATCTGCTCCTTTGCCGAACGGTAACTGAGACTTTGTGCTCGGTACGTTTCAAAGTTCATGATATGATCGCCACTTTACTCTAAATGAAAGAGTTATCATGATGTAAAATACCATAAATGCCGTGGTGTAAAATGCCATTAACCTAGGGCCCAGCAGTAATCTTAGTGTTTAAGGGAAAGTAGAGTGATAAATCCACCCTGTGTACCCACATTTTAAATTAGGGAAAATCCTTACCCTGACTTGTGTCTGTAAAGTTAAGTTGCAGTAACGTATCAGATATTCCTAACAGGAACCAAAAGGATGAATGTAAAAGAGCTGGATCCAAATTCCCCTTGATTGGAAGGAGCAATGTTATGAAGTCAGCCATCTCCCCCTCCTGCTCCGGGTGGCTGAGGAATTAGGAAAGCCAGACGGGGGAAAAACTCCAGGGGGGGCAGAAAAGGAACATTCCTCTCTTTCCTCACCCACATCTGAACCCTCACGGAAGGGCGTGTGTACTTAGACTTCAGCCAGGGGAGCCGGTTCCTACAAGCCAGGCCTCACAGCCATAGGGTGAAAAGGGAACGTCACGTGGCCTGGAGTTTTCCTTGAGTCAGAGACAATCACGGTGACATTTGTTAAGCTCTTCCTATGTGCCAAACCCTGGGGTAGACCCACAACATTCGGATCGGACACAGTCCCTGTCCCACGGGGGACTCGCAGTCTAAGTGGGAGGGAGAACCGGTATTGAATTCCCACTTTACAGATGAGGAAACTGAGGCACCGAGATATTAAGCGATTTATCCAAGGTCATAGAGCAGGCAAGTGACGGAGCCAGGACTAGAACCCGGGTCCTCTGACTCCCAGGCCCGTGCTCTGTCCACTAGGTCAAGCCGCTTCTCAAGGCAAGTGCTTTGCGGCTAGGGCTAGAGCACTGGGATTAGTCCAGAAGGGGTCCCGGCGTTGGCCGGTTGACTGAGCGCGGCCGGCTCAGTGGCTAAGTCCGGGCTCAAGCTGTCCCCTCCCCAGACAGATGCCCAACCTGGATGACCTCCCAAAAGAAGCCTCCCCTCGATCATTATCTGCCCCCAAGGACATCTTGGAACACTTCCTAGCTGCCCATTCTGCTCGCCTCTCCCTGCGGGAGCTCTGGACTGGTGGAAAGGCGGCGGGACTGGGAGTCGGGACACCAGGGTTCCGCTCCCTGCTCCGCACTTGCCTGCTGTATGACCTTGGGAAACTCAGTACCTCAGTTTTCTCACCTGTAAAAAGATGATAGAATGGCTCCCTCCCTCTTTTTTTATGGTATTTGTTAAGCACTATTTTGGGGAAGATACAAGCTAATCAGGTTGCCCGCAGCCCACGTCCCACATGAGACTCACAGTCTTAATCCTCATTTCACAGTTGAGGTAACTGAGGGTCCAGAGAAGTGAAATGATATGCCCAAGGACACACACCAAGCAATTGGCAGAGTGGGGATTAGAACCCAGGTCCTCTGACTACCAGGCCCTTGTTCTTCCTACTGGGCCTCACTGCTTCTCCTTTGTCTTGTCTTTCGCTGTGGAGTCGTTTCTGACCCATAGTGATGCCATGGACACATCTCTCCCAGAAGGCCCCACCTCCATCTGCAATCGTTCTGGAAGTGGATCCAGAGAGTTTTCTCGGTAAAAATCCGGAAGCGGTTTACCATCGCCTCCTTCCGGGCAGCAAACTTGAGTCTCTGACCTCGGCTCTCTCCCGTGCCGCTGCTGCCCAGCGCAGGTGAGTTTTGACTTGTAGCCGATGGCCTTCCTCTCGCTAGCCACTGGCCAAGCTAGGAAAGGAATGGACGGGCCTCCGCTTGACTCTCCCTCCCGTAGTCGAGACTGGTACAGTACTGGAAACTCTCCAGATGCGACCCTGAAAGAGGGGCTTCTCCTTACAGCTTTTAAAACTGTGAACCCCTTGAGCCCCACGTGGGGCAGGGACTGATTTGAATGTATTATATTTGCCCCAGTGCTTGGCCCAAAACAGGCACTTAATAAACACCATCATCGTCACCATCGTCATCCCGATCGGGGTTATCGTCATGACCTTGATCCAGGCCTCCTGACCTTCCCAGGTTCCCGGCCTAGCCACCTCTTCTCACCATGGCTCTCGGGCCTCTAACTGCTAACCGAGAGGCTCCAAACGGGATCCGAATGCTACCTTGCTCGGCCTTTCCGGGCTGGAGGTGTCTTGTCTGTCTTCCCCTCTAGATTGGAAGCTTTTTAAAGGCAGGGAATGTATCTGTTTACGGTTAAATTGTACTCCCCCAAGTATTCTGCACACAGTTGGAGCTCAATAAATACAATTGAAAGAATGAATGAATGTAAGCTCATTATGGGCAGAGAAAGTGTCTGTTAATTCTGTTGTATTGTACTCTCCCAAATGTCTAGTACAGTGCTCCCCGCATAGAAAGCGCCCAGGCAGTGTACTCAGCCCAATCTATTCTTATGCCATCCTAAGGGTTCTGAACTTGTTCACTGCTGTCTCTAGACTGACACCTCAACTAGATGCTCTTCAAGGTCAGAGAAAGGACCTTTTAATTCTTCCAAATGCTCCCCAAGAACCTAGTGTAGGTTGTTTTTGTTTGTTTTTAATGGCATTTGTTAAGGGCTTATTATAATAATAATGATGATGGTATTTGTTAAGCGCTTACTCTGTGCAGAGCACTGTTCTAAGCGCTGGGGGATACAAGGTGATCAGGTTGTCCCACCTGGGGCTCCCAGTCTTCATCCCCATTTGACGGATGAGGGAACTGAGGCACAGAGAAGTGAAGTGACTTGCCCAAAGTCACACAGCTGACAAGTGGCAGAGCTGGGATTCAAACCCATGACCTCTGACTCTCAAGCCTGGGCTCTTTCCACTGAGCCACGCCGTCTATAATAACGATGGTATTTGTTAAGCACTTACTATGTGCCAAGCACTGTTCTAAGTGCTGGGGGAGATACAAGGTAGTCACAGTAGTGGGGCTCCCAGGCTTAATTCCCATTAAGACTGAGGCCCAGAGAAGTGAAATGACTTGCCCAAGGTCACACAGCAGACAAGTGATGGAGCTGGGATTAGAACCCAGGTCCTCTGACCCCCAAACTCATGCTCTTTCCACTAGGCCATGCTGTTTCTCGGTCCTGCCCATAGTGAACGTCCCATACACGCTCATCAAATTGTGGAAAGGGAAACTGGTTCTCCCCCTTACCCTAAGTTTCATTCATTCATTCATTCATTCATTCATTCATTCATTCATTCGTATTTATTAAGCACTTACTTCATGCAGAGCACTGTACTAAATGCTCTCAGTCTTACAAATAAATTAAATAAAATATAAATAAATAAAATAGAAGATATTTTGTATTTGTATAAGTTAATGTGTTTCTATAACAATTATTGTATTGTATAGATATTTAATAACACTCCTCCCTTCTTCTATATAACTATTTATTTGTGGTATTTGTTAAGCACTTACCATGTGCCAGGCACTGTATTAAGCTCTGGGTAGATAGAAGTTAATCAGGTTGGACACAGTCCCCGTGGCTCAGTGGAAAGAGCCCGGGCTTGGGAGTCAGAGGTCATGGGTTCGATTCCCGGCTCTGCCACTTGTCAGCTGTGTGACTGTGGGCGAGTCACTTCACTTCTCTGTGCCTCAGTTACCTCATCTGTAAAATGGGGATTAACTGTGAGCCTCACGTGGGACAACCTGATTACCCTGTATCTACCCCAGCGCTTACAACAGTGCTCGGCACATAGTAAGCGCTTAACCAATACCAACATTATTATTATGATTATTAATCCCCATTTTGCACATGAGGTAACTGAGGCACAGAGAAGTGAAGTGACATCAATACAAATCAATTAAATCACAGATATGTACAAAAGTTCTGTGGGGCTGGGAGGCAGGGAAGAGCAAAGGGGGCAAGTCAGGGCAACGCAGAAGCGAATGGGAGGTGAGGAAAAGTGGGGCTTAGTCAGGAGAGGCCTCTTGGAGGAGATGGGCCTTCAATAAGGCTTTGAAGGGCGGGGGAGAGTAATTGTCTGGTGAATTTGAGGAGAGAGTAAGTTCTAGGCCAGAGGCAGGATGTGGGCCAGGGGTTGGCGGTGAGACAGACGAGATCGAGGCACAGTGAAGTTAGGAGTTTCTTTCTGGAAAAGGTAAAGTGGAATATGGATGAAGGTGAGAGGAACAGATGCAGTTAGTGAGAAGAAGCATGGCCTATTGAATAGAGAATTCAACTGTAAGCACTCAAGCTCATCTCCTCCAGGAGACCTTCCCAGACCGAGCCTTCCTTTTCCTCTGCTCCTCTTCCCCTCCCCATCGCCCCGACTCCCTCCCTCTGCTCTACCCCCCTCCCTGCCCCACGGCATTTGTGTATATATGTACATATTTATTAATCTAATTTATTTTATTAGTGGTGGGTATATATCTAGAATTCTAATTATCTATATTGATGCTATTGATGCCTGTCTTCTTGTTTTGTTTTGTTGTCTGTCTCCCCCTTCTAGACTGTGAGCCTGTTGTTGGTTAGGAATTGTCTCTATCTGTTGCCGAATTTTACTTTCCTAGTGCTCAGTACAGTCCTGTGAATACAGCAAGCGCTCAATAAATACAAATGAGTGAGTGAACACTACAACAGACTTGTTTTATTTTAATGCCTGTCTCCCCCTGTTGACTCTAAATTCCTTTTGGGTAGGGAATCACATTTACCAACTTTATCCTAGTACGTAGTTCAGTTCATTCATTCATTCATTCAATTGTATTTATTGAGCGCTTACTGTGTGCAGAGCACTGGACTAAGCGCTTGAAAAGTACAATTCGGCGACAGTCCTACCCAACAACGGGCTCACAGTCTAGAAGGGGGAGACAGACAACACAACAGAACAAGTAGACAGGCAGTTCTCTGCACATGGTAAGAGTTCAGTAAATACCCCCGATCAATTGTTGTATCTGTTACCACAGTTCCCGGACAACACTCCGGTTGTCCTTCTTAGGATCATAATCTTCCTAAAGTCACTACTCCAAGCCAGTCGCTCCACTCTCATTGCCAAAGACTAAACTGGCCAAGTTGCTGACTCCTCTCCCATTTGCCCAGTGTCGGGCCATTCGTTCATTCATTCAGTAGCATTTATTGAGCGCTTACTATGTGCAGAGCACTGTACTAAGCGCTGGGAATGAACAAGTGTTTGAGTTTGGGCTCTCTTGTATGCTGAAAACCTTCCTTCCTTCTGCCCTATTTTCAGCGACTCCATTTCAACTCACTCCATTTCAACTCACCGCAAAAGGGCCGTCACCTATTCTCCTCCCTCGAACCACCCAGCGAAGGCGTTTTGTAATGAGCATTGCTTCACTACCGGTAGACCAACTGCATTCCAAGGTCTCACTGTATTGTCGTCCGGGGTTGGTTGCGATTACGTTCGGCCTTCCTTTGGAGGCAGAGCTGAGGTCAAGGGGCTGAAGGGAAGTAGGGCCCCAGTCCAGGAACTACAAAACCCAGCAGGCCAAAGGCCTAGATTTCACAGAATTATCTGAAGCGAGAGTCAACCATGTCTGGTGGAGCTCTTTAAATTAAGGACGGGGACGGGGGTGGTCTATGTCACTTTTGGCTTTCCCTCTCTCTCCGCTTGCACTGCTGCTGAGCTCTCCTGACGGTCTTGAGGAAGGTCCTGCCATATTCGTGAGTACACCCTCCTGTCTGTCTTTAAGGGTCCTTGGGGAAAAAAATAGGAGTTTGGCTGTTAAAAGTAACTGCGGCATTTGTTAAGTGCTAACTGGGTGCAAGGCACTGTACTGAGCGCTGGGTGGGTACAAGCAAATCGGGCTGGACGCAGTCCCTCTCCCTCGTGGGGTTCACGGTCTAGATGGGAAGGAATAGGCTTTAATCCCCATTTTACGGATGAGGAAACCGAGGCATAGAGAGAAGCCAGGTGGCTTGTCCCAGGTCACACAGCCGACAAGTGGCAGAAACAGAATTAGAACCCAGGTCCTTCTGACTCCCAGTTCCCTGCTCTATTCACTAAGCCATGCTGCTTCTTGTTGATAGAAGTTGGTGGATCTAGGATCTAGGAATGAGTTTTAATTTAGACCTGGTTTAGTTTTCCTCTCTTTCTCTCTCTTTGTTTAATTTCTCTCTCCCTCGCTCTCTTTTCTCTCTCTGTCTCCCTGTACATTCTTTGGAGCCACAGTCCAAAATCATTTAGAAAACGATTCCCAAATGAGCCCCCTCTAGACTATAAGCTTCTTGTGGACAGAGTGGTGTGTCTCTGTCGTACTCTCCCAAGTATTTAGTACAGTGCTCTGCACACAGTAAGTGTTCAACAAATATGATTGATGGATTGATTTATTTATGGTATTCGTTAAATGCTTCTTATGTGCCAGGCACCGTTCTAAGTGCTGGGATAGATACAAGCTTATCAGGTTGGACACAGTCCATGTTCCCCATGGGGCTCACAGTCTTAATCCCCATTTTACAGACGAAGTAACTGAGGCTCAGAGAAGTGAAGCGATTTGCCCAAGGTCACGGAGCAGACAAGTAACGGACCTGGGATTAGAACCTAGGTCCTCTGACTCGGAGGCGCGTGTGCTATCCATCCAAACATGCTGCTGAAGCAGCCTGGCTCAGTGGAAAGAGCCCGGGCTCGGGAGTCAGAGGTCATGGGTTCAAATCCCAGCTCTGCCAACTCATCTGTAAAATGGGATTAAGACTGTGAGCCTCACGTGGGACAACCTGATTACCCTGTATCTACCCCAGCGCTTAGAACAGTGCTCTGCACATAGTAAGCGCTCAACAGATATCAACATTATTATTATTATTATTCTTGGGTAGTCTATCAGTCTCTGAATTATTCCCCAGCCGCTCTCCCACTTCCCCTGACAGGATGGCTAGGGCTGTAACCCTAGAGCCGGTCATCCCCTCGCCATCTGATGTGAACTAATTGCCCCAAGTAGTAGCGGTGCTTACAAAGTGCTTACAGCGTGTAGAACACTGTACTAAGCTCTGGGGAAGAAGACGCGGTGAGAATCGGACAAGAGCTCTGGCCCTCGGGTGGCAAGATGGAGGGCCCTCATAATTTATAAAAGGCTTTGTTGGTGAAATCAGTCGATCGGTAGTATTTATTGAGCTCTTATTGTGTGCAGAGCACTATGCAAAGCACTTGGGAGGGAACAATAAAACAGTTGGTAGACATTTTCGCTCCCCGCAAGGGTGTAGAAGACGGAGTTTTCTGTCCTAATAATGTTGGTATTTGTTAAGCGCTTACTAGGTGCCGAGCACTGTTCTAAGCACTGGGGGGAGATACAGGGTAATCAGGTTGTCCCAGAAGTGGGATGTGGAGTCTCCCAGCCAGAAATAATGTTGGAAACCACAATTCCCGTGTTCAAGCAACCAATGGGTCGGTCGTATTTATCGAGCCCTTATTGTGTGCCGAGCACTGTACTGCGTGCTTGGGAGAGTACAACACAACAGCATAACAGACACATTCTCTACCCGCAACGAGCTGTTCGCTTTTGGATTGGTCTTAATTTTGAGGTAGAGTTGCTGTCTCCCAGAAGACTCGCACTAGCTCTCTTGATTTAGCTTCAGGTAATGTCCGTCTGTTTGAGGCCGCATGACCTAGTGGCTAGAGCCTGGGCCTGGGAGTCAGAAGGTTACGGGTTCTAATCCCGACTCTGACACATGTCTGCTGCGTGACCTTGGGCAAATCACTTTACTTCTCTGGGCCTCAGTTCCTTCATCTGGAAAATGGGGATGGAAACTGTGAGCCCCACATACGACGGGGACTGTGTCCAACCCGATTTGCTTGGAACTCCCTTCCAACGCTTAGTACGGCGCCTGGCACACAGTAAGCATTTAACAAGTACCATTATTATTATTATTATTCAGGTAACGTTATCGCTTTCGGCTTGGTTACCAGTAGAGAGCTTTGGTTGTTTATTGTAACTACATGTAGTATACGCTCAATAAATACCGTGGATGACATTATTATGTAAGTTTTGCCAGGTTCAGGCTTCTGCAAATGCCTTCTCCAGACAAATGATTTGTCAATCAATCCATTGATAAATGATATTTACTGAGTATCTATTAAGCGCTGCACTAAGCATTTGGGAGAAACAAAACACGTGTTCTCTGCCTTAAAGAAACTTGCAATTTAATGGTGAGAGACACAGACAAAGGTTATTTGCAAATGGAGGGAAAGGAAGAGGAAAAATGGATATTAAAGGAAGTAGTACCCCAGTTTAAGGTTATCCCACAAGTGACTGTGGGCAAGTCACTTAACTTCTCTGTGCCTCAGTTCCCTCATCTGTAAAATGGGGATTAAGACTGTGAGCCCCACATGGGACAACCTGATTCCCCTGTGTCTACCCCAGCGCTTAGAACAGTGCTCTGCACCTAGTAAGCGCTTAACAAATACCAACATTATTATTATTATTATTACATGCAACCCAGAGATGTATCACACGTGAATTGCTGACAGGCTCCATGGTCTGCAAGGCCCGTCCCCAAAGTTACACTGTATTCTCCTAAGTGCTTAGTACAGTGCTCTGCACACAGTAAATGCTCAATAAATGGCTCAGTGGAAAGAGCACGGGCTTTGGAGTCAGGGCTCCTGAGTTCGAATCCCAGCTCTGCCACTTGTCGGCTGTGTGACTGTGGGCAAGTCACTTAACTTCTCTGGGCCTCAGTTCCCTCATCTGTAAAATGGGGATTAAGACTGTGAGCCCCACGTGGGACAACCTGATTCCCCTGTGTCTACCCCAGCGCTTAGAACAGTGCTCGGCACATAGTAAGCGCTTAACAAATACCAACATTATTATTATTAAATACCATGGATGATGAATCGATTTGCTCCTTGACGTTTTTCTTCCTGCTCTGCCCTGTTCCACCCACTTCCAGGTCCTGAGCTCAGACAGCACCCCCTCCCTCATTTTCCCTAGACCCTTTTCATTCCTCAGATTGTTTTTAAACCAATGGGCACCGTAGCATCCACTCAAGTCACGCTCCAGCACCAGCAGAAGAGAAGCAGAAAAATGTTTCCAGAGTCCATCGATCAATCAATGGAATTTACTGAGCTCTTACTGTATGCAGAGCCCTGTACTAAGCACTCGGGCGAGTACAATGCAATAGAGTGGCTAGATCCATTCCCTGCTCACAAGGAGCTTAAATTCTAGAGGGGGAGACAGGCATTAATATAAATAAACTATGGATATGCACGTATGTGCTCTGGGGCTGAGGATTGGGTGAATACCTAGTGCCTGGGACCCTCCCAGAGGTCAGATTCCCAGTCCCAGCTCTGGCTCCTTTCCCCAAGCGTTAGGCAGGTGGCCATCGGCTAGTATTCCTCCAGACAGCCCAGTTTCCAGCAACACAACAGTGTTGCCATCCCGGAGTGGCTGGAAACTCCTCTCCGATACCGATATGGAATCGGATGCTTCTGTAGATTTTTTTGGGTTTGTTTGATCTGAGCCCCAAGAACAGCCATTCTATTCCTAGCTTGGACAGTGGCTAGAGAGTGGAAAGCTACAATCCTGGGCAGCAGCAGCATGGGAGAGGGTCGAGGATGGAGACTCGATTTTACTGCGCGGAAGGAGACGGTGGTAAACCACTTCTGTATTTTTACAAAAAAACCTCTCTGGATACACTACCGGAATGATTGCAGATAGAGGGGAAGCCTGCTGGGACAGACGTGTCCATGGGGTCCGCTGGGTCCATGGGGTCCGCTGTGGGTCGGGAGACAACTCGAGGGCATAAGAAGATTCCCTCCTGGGCTTCTATGAGGTGTTAAAAGTTCACACAGACCGGGGAGGACAATGCAACCTGTCTGGAGCAAGTGGGAGGGTCAAAGGATCTCCTAGAGGGACACTCCCCATCGGCCAATTTCTAACTTCCACCTTATGGCACATGTTCACATTATCCCATTGTGGCCTAGTGGATAGAGCATAAATCTAAGAGTCAGAAGGATCTAGATTCTAATCGCGGCTCTGCCACTTGTCTGCTGGGGACAACCTGAGAAGCAGCATGGCTTAGTGGAAAGAGCCCAGGCTTGGGAGTCAGAGGTTGTGGGTTCCAATTCCGGCTCTGCCACTTGTCTGCTGTGTGACCTTGAGCAAGCCACTTCACTTCTCTGGCCCTCAGTTACCTCATCTGTAAAATGGGGATGAAGATTGTGAGCCCCATGTGGGACAACCTGATTACCTTGTATCTACCCCAGCGCTTAGAACAATGCTTGGCACATAGTAAGCGCTTAACAAATATCATCATCATTATTATTATTGTTATTTAAGAGAGCCTTGAAGCTAGGGATTACTGCGATCTGGCAGATATGGAGTTAGGGTAGTGCCAGGCAAGAGATTGAAAGTGGAAGAATCAAGAACAAGGTCCAGGGGGAAGGTGAATTTGAGAGTAGCAGATGAAGATAGCTGATAGGTAAGACTGGGAGAGGTGGTACAGAGCCTTAAAGCGATAGTCCTTTCTTGATTCCTAGGCTGGTTCATAATCATCTGGATATGGCTTCCAGGGCACAGTCCAGAGCTTCCAGAGCACTGTCTGGGGTTTCCAGAGCCCAGTCCGAGGCTTCCAGGATACATTCCAGGGGTTTCTGGAACACATTCGGGGATTCCAGGGCACAGTTCAGGATTCTAGAACACAGCTCTAGACTTTTGAGGCATAATCCATGGTTTCCAGGTTACAGTTCGGGGCTTCCAGAAGACAGTCCAGGGCTTCCAGGACACAGTCCAGGGCTTCCATGGCACAGTCTGGGGCTTCCAGAGCACTGTCCGGGACATCCAGAGCACGGTCCAGGGCTTCCAGAAGACGGTACAGGGATCTAGAGCACAACTTGGGACTTTCAAGGCACAGTTCGGGGCTTACAGACAGACCAGGGTTCCAGAACATAGTCCAGGGCTTCCAGAGTTCAGCCCAGGGCTTCCGGGGTGCAGTTCAAGATTCCCAGTGTACAGGTTGGGGCTTCCAGAGCACAGTCTAGGGCTCCCAGGGCACAGTCTGGGGCTTCCAGGGTACAGTCTGGAGCTCCAGAATACAATCTGGGGCTTCCAGATCTGGGACTTCCAGGGCACAGAATTGGGCTTCCAGGGCACAGTCCGGGGCTTCCAGAGCACAGTTCGGGGCTTCCGGAGCACTGTCCTGGACTTCCAGAACACAGTCCAGGGTGATAAAGCACAGTCTGGACTTTCAAGACAGAGTACAGGGTGCAGTCTGCAGATTCCAGACCACTGTCCAGGGTTTCTAGGACACAGTATTGGGCTTCCTGGGCACAGTTCAGGGCTTCCAGAGCACAGTCTTGGACTTCCAGGGCACAGTCTGGGGCTTCCAGAACACAGTCCAGGGTTATAAAGCACAGTTCTGGACTTTCAAGACAGAGTCCGGGGCTTCCAGGACATAGTCCAGGACTTCTAGTATACCGTCCGTGGTTTCCAGGATACAGTCTGGGGTTCCAGGGCATAGTCCAGGTTTCCAGAGCACAGTCCAGGGTTTTCAGGGCACAGCCTGTTACTTCTAGTGTTCAGTACAGTGCCCGGCACACAGTAAGCGCTTAATAAATACCGCAATTATTATGACAGAAGTCGTTCCTGGGTTTTCTGAGCACAGTCCAGTGCTTCCAGGGAGCAGCTCAGGACTTCCAGGGTACAGTCCATGGCTTTCAAGGCACTGCTCAGGGCTTCCAGACCACAGTCCGGTGCTTCCAGAGCACAAACCCGGCTTCTCTTCCATTCTCATGTGATCAGTCATATTGTCGCAGAGTCATTTACACGTTATCCCATTCAATAGTATTTAATAAAGGCCTAGCGTGTGTCAAACACTGTACTAAACACTGGAAAAAGCAGCCTGGATGAAGATCAGACTACACCAAAGATTTGCAACTAGAGGAGCAATCAGTGAGGGATACTGAGAAGCAGCTTGGCCTAGTGGATAGAGCACAGGCCTGGAAGTCAGAAGGAACTGGGTTCTACCCCGACTCTGCCACTCCTCTGCTGGGTGACCTTGGGCAAGTCACTTCATTTCTCTGGGCCTCAGTTACCTCATCTGTAAAATGGGGATTAAGACCGTGAGCCCATATGGGACATGGACTGTGTCCAACTGATTAACTTGCATGTAACCCAGTGCTTAGTAGAGTGCCTGGCACAAAGGAAGCACTTAAGAAATATCATTTAAAAAGAAAAATGTTTCAAGTTGCCCATCACTCAGGGAGTATTGTTCTGTGTCCCAAAAGTCCTAACAGCGACAATAACCCTACTGGAGAAAGGACTTCTAGGAGTCTGGATGGATCGGGTTGCTGGGCAAAAGGAACAGCCTGGCCTGGGAGAAGCATCTACCCAAACTTTTCAGGGCAGACACATTTTTTAATAGTTTCCGTGGGGAATGAGACTGGAATAAAATGAATAGGTTGTAATTAAGGAATAGAACTCGGAGTGGGAAGGAGAAAGAATGACTGTTATAAAACCTCCTCTAGCTGGATGGGACTCATATGCATTTCAAAGAAACCAACCTAGATAAAGAAGGGTTCAGGGAAACTAGTCACAGACTTGATACTAAAATTCTGGCAGATAAAAAGTTGTAAAAATCCTTTGATGGACAAATGCTGAGATTTCGATGATAAGGAGACAGGAAAAGAAGGCCCCAAAACACTGGTTATAGGAAATACAAGAAGCAGGAGGGGAGTCCTGAGTTCTTACCACTCACCTGGCGGGTGACCTTGGGTAAACCACTTAACGTTTCCTCCGTTTTCTCATCTGCAAGTCTCACATTTCCTCTTGCCTTCAAGACCTTTCTACCAGGATGTCCTGCCATCACCTCTAACTTAAAAAGAGAACTCATCATCTTCCCACCTAAATCCTGTCCTCCCTCTGACTTTCCCATCACTGTAGTGGGTCAGTCAATCGTATTTATTGAGTGCTTACTGAGTGCAGAGGACTATACTAAGTGCTTGAGAGAATACAATATAACAGTAAAACAGACACATTTCATGCCCACCACAAGTTTACAGTCTAGAGGGGGAGGCAGATATTAATATAAATAAATGAAATTACAGATGTGTACATAAGTGCTGTGGGGCTGGGTGGAGGGATGAATAATGGAAACCAGTCAGAGTGACACAGAAGGGAGTGGAAGAAAAGGAAAGAGAGCTTAGTCTGCACTATTACCATTCTTCCTGTCTCACAAACTGGTAATATTGGCGTTATTCTTGACTCCTCTCTCTCTCATTCAACCCACATATTCAATCTATCACTAAATCCTCTCAGTTCAACCTTCATAATATTACTAAAATCTGCCCTTTCCTCTCCATCCAAAACACTTAATCCAAGCACTTATCCTATCCAGCCTCGATTATCATTTCAGCCTCCTTGCTGACCTCCCTGCCTCCTGTCTCTCCCCACTCCTGTCTGTACTTCACTGCTGCCAGGATCATTTTTCTACAAAAACATTCAGACCATGTTTCCCCATTCCTCAAGAACCTCCAGTGGTTGTCTATCCACCTCTGCATCAAACAGAAACTCCCTACCATCTGCTTTTAAGCACTCAATCAGCTTGCTCACTCCTACCTCACCTCACTACTCCCCTTCTTCAATCCAGCCCATCCACTTTGCGCCTCTAATGCCAACCTATTCACTGTACCTTGATCTTGTTTATCTCACCCCCGAACTCTCGTCCACATCCTGCCTCTGGCCTGGAATGCCCTTTCTCCTCATAGCCTCCAAATAATTATTTTCCCCCCCTTTCAAAGCCTCTTTGAAGGCCCATCTCCTCCAAGAGGCCTTCCCTGACTAAGCCCTCCTTTCCTCTTCTGCCATTCCTTCTGCGTCACCCTGACTTGCTCCCTTTATTCATCCCCCCTCCCAGTCACACTTATGTACTAGCTGTAATTCATTTATTTATATTAATGTCTGTCTCCCCCTCTAGACTGAAAGCTTTTTGTGAGCAAGGAATGTGTCCACTGTATTGTCATATTGTATTCTCCCAAGTGTTTAAGTCAGTGCTCTGACACAGTAAGCGCTCAATAAATACCATCAATTTATTGATTAGATATCTGTTCCCCTTCCCCTCAGCAGTGGGTCCAGTGTGGGATAAGGATTATGTACAATCTGCTTCTATTTTATCTGGCCTAATACTTAGTACAGTGCTTAGCACAGAGCAAGTGCTTAACAAATAGCATTATTATGTTAGCGATCAAGCCAGTGGTATTGACTAAAGGCAGTCAGACAAGTGGAGGGACTTGCCCAAGGTCACCCAGCAGATACATGGGGGACCCAGGAATAGAACCCATGCTTTCACCTGCTTTCTATCAATGAGCAATGTCCCTTGGCCAGTTAAAGACTGCTCAGGGTGCCTAATTCAAAAGCCACTTGGGCAGTTTGTATTTTCAGACAATTAGGAGGGCAGAGCAGCGTGGCTAAGTGGAAAGAGCCCGGGCTTGGGGGTCAGAGGTCATGGGTTCGAATCCCAGCTCCGACACTTAGCTGTGCGACTGTGGGCGAGTCACTTTACTTCTCTGTGCCTCAGTTCCCTCATCTGTAAAATGGGAATTAAGACTGTGAGCCTCACGTGGGACAACCTGATACCCTGTATCTACCCCAGCGCTTAGAACAGTGCTCTGCACATAGTAAGCGCTTAACAAATACCAACATTATTAATACAGTGCCAAGAATAGTTTTCACTGGCATTCACTCTATATACACAAGCTGATCCTATCCGTAATGAGGACAGTTTCCCCACTCGGAAAACTTTCCAGTCATTGTTCCTCTGCACTCTGAGTAGGGGTCTTCTCTAAGAGTTCTGTATCTCTCCAACCCCCTAAGCAGATGGGCTGGAAGAGAGGGCCCCCAGGACATCCTCACTGTATCTCGATCTCATCTATCTCCACCTCCGACCCCTCACCCAAGTCCTGCCTCTGGCCTGGAACTCTGACAATCATTCTCCCTACCTTCAAAGCTTTACTGAAGGCGCATCTCCAAGAGGCCTTCCCAGACTAAGCCTTCAATTCTTCCTCTCCCACTCCCATCCGCATCACCGTTGCACATGGATTTGCACCGTTTATTCACCCCCTCCCTCAGCCCCACGGCATGTATGTACGTATCTGTAATTGATTTATTAATACTAATGTCTGTCCCCTCCTGTCTCCCAGTTCCTCGTGAGCAGGGAATGTGTCCGTCAACTCTGTTATACTGTACTCTCCCAAGCTCTTAGTACGGAACTTTGCACACAATAAGCGCTCCATAAGCGTGACCGATGGACTGATTGACCCTCCACAGGCTAAGTTCCTGAAGAACACTTATGCTGAGTTTCTGACTTGGAGCGAAAGAATCTCAACCAGACAGAAGAGCTTTTAGGGTTTACCTTGGCCTGGGGACTCCTGTTCAGGTGAGTTGGGGCCGCTGTTAAGATACATGCGGCCAGAGGTCCAGATCTCTAGAAGAGGTTGTTGCTTGTTCCTGGGTGGGAAGGCAGGCTGGGTTAATATCTCATGGGAGGCAAGTTGAAGAATTGAGGAGGGAGGACAGTCCGAGCTGGAAATCACATGGAAGATTAGCTCATCCCTCCTGAGTTGCTTCTGTTGTCGTGGGAAAAGGGTTGAATAGGAGGGTGATTGCTAGAGGTGCTGTTTATGACTTGGCCCCTAAAACGTGTTTCTCCAGGGTTATAATAATAATTAATGTATTTGTTAAGCACTTACTATGTGCCAGGCACTGTATTAAGCACTGGGGTGCATACAAACAAATCAAGTTGGACACAATCCCTGTCCTGCATAGGGTTCACAGTCTTAATCCCCATTCCTCAGTTGAGATAACTGAGGCACAGAGAAGTGAAGTGACTTGCCCAAGGCCACACAGCCAACAAGTGGTGGAGCCGGGATTAGAACCCATGACCTGCTGACTCCCAGGCTTGGGCTCTATCCACTACACCATGCTGCTTCCCAGCAGTTTCCACGGTTATCAGATTTCAGGCCTTCTGATGATGGCAAATCAGTCAATCAGTGGTATTTATTGAGTACTTACTGTGTGAAGAACACTGTACTAAGCATTTAGAAAAGCACAATACAATAGAGTTGGTAGACAAAATCCCACATAGAGTTTAAGGTTTACAGGGGGAGGCAGACATTAAAATAAATTTCAGATAGGGGAAATAGAGTACCAGAATACGTACGCTAGTGTTGTGCAGCTGGGCTAACAAAGTGCTTAAGGGTGCACAGCCAAGTTCATAGGTGATTCAGAGGGAAGGGCAACTGGGGGAAACGAGGGTTTAATCAGGGAAGGCCTCTTGGAGGAGATATGCTTTTAGGAGGGTTTTGAAAGTGGGGAGAGGGTGGACTGTCAAGTGTGAAGGAGGAAGGAGTTCCAGACGCCTCATGAGTTCTCCAAACATTGTTTAGAAGCCTCAATCTAATGGAAAGAACGCTGGGAGTCAGAAGACCTGGGTTCTAATCCTAGCTCTGTCACATACCTATATGTGACCTCGGGCAAGTCACGTCACTTTTCTGTGCCTCGGTTACCTCATCTGTAAAATAAGGATAAGACTGTGAGCCCCATGTAGAACAAGGACTGTGTTCAACCTGATTTGCTTGTATCTACCCCACCACTTAGGACTGTGCCTGGCACGTAGTAAGCACTTAACAAACACCATTTAAAGGAACAACCCACAGTATCACTGTTATTATCATTCCTACATTTCTGGGGCTGGTTCAGATCTGCAGCCAAGAGCACATGTAATCCTGCAGGGTGAAGCCAATTTGCGACTTCAGAAGTATATAGCTAAAATCTTTCTTCACTGGCCAGTCCAGGAAGAGTCTAGCACGGATCTAGCCATGGATGGAGATCCCTTGATAGCTTCTACCATCAGCTTTCTCTCATTCTTTCTTATGTCTGGTGATTCAGCTCCCAGCCTCCTGTCTCTCCCCACTCCAGTCCATACTTCACTCTGCTGCCTGGATCATTTTTCTAGAAAAGACATTCAAGACACATCACCCCGCTCCTCCAAAAACTCTAGTGGTTGCCCATCCATCTCCACATCAAACAGAAAACTCCCCAGTTTGCTCCCTGTAATAATAATAATAATAATAATGATGTTGGTATTTGTTAAACGCTTACTATGTGCAGAGCACTGTTCTAAGCGCTGGGGGAGATACAGGGTCATCAGGTTGTCCCGCGTGAGGCTCACAGTTAATCCCTATTTAACAGATGAGGGAAATGAGGCACAGAGAAGTGAAGTGACTTGCCCACAGTCACACAGCTAACAAGGGGCATATCCGGGCTTCGAACCCATGACCTCTGACTCCCAAGCCCGGGCTGTTTTCACTGAGCCATGCTGCTTCTCTTTAGTCATCCCCCCCTCCAAGCCCCACAGCACTTAAGTACACAGCTGTAATTAATTTATTTATATTAATGTCTGTCTCCCCCTCTAAACTGTAATTGCATTGTGGGCAGCGAATGGGTCTGTTAATACTGTTATATTTTACTCTCCCAAGAGCTTAGTACAGTGCTCTGCACACAGTAAGTGCTCAATAAATACGGTTGACTGGCTGACTGACTGTGAGTACACCATTCGGTATCGACTGGAGGGGCTGTTCCTTGATTTCCCCTCAGCCCCTGGCTGGGCCAAGCTTCCATGACAGCCCCAATTTTCCAGACACCAAGGCAGCAGACTTGGGCCTGCCCTGAACTCCTGTGATGGGGGGGGGTTCTGGACTCGCACAGTTTTAGGAGAGAGGATGGATGGGACCCAAGCCCCAAGGACCGAGGACAGTTTGTGGACCAAGAGAGCAGGGTCATGTGACCCTCGGCCTAGCCTACGTACCATTCCGAACGCCCAAACGGTTTCTTAGCCCCACCGATGGCCTGCAGTGTGAGGGACATCCTCGCTCCTTCAGTTTGTGGTTTCTCGTTTGGTGTGGCAGTCGGCTGTGGGTTTGAAGCTATTCCTATTGCTCACCTTCCCTGCCTTGAGACATGCCCCAGTGCTACTGTTCATAGTCCCTTAACAGTCTTCACATGTGGATTCCAGCTGCCCGGGTTGTAGCCAAGGCCAAAGGAAAAGAGGAAGATCGGGCTCCAACGGGAATGAATCTGAATGGCTGGAGCCGGCCCAAGTGGGGGAAGTGATCTGACTACTCGAAGTCCGGGAGACGCTTCTTCAAAGAAAGCGCTGGACCGCCAGATGATTGCCAGTTTTACCCAAGTCACAGTCATGCCCAGATGTCAGAAGACGGGGTGTTGTCCCTGACACACGCCTTAAGGCTCTTCAGAGTTTATGCCCACCATCTCCAACAGGACTTAAACCACTCCAGAAAGATGGGTCTGCTGTATTCAAAGCGTCCAGTTGTTATCTTCTTACCATCGGTTTGAAAGCACTCGATCAGCTTGCCCCCTCCTACCTCACCTCGTTTCTCTGCTTCTACAACCCAGTCCACACATTTTCCTTCTCTAATGTCAACCTAACTCACTATACCTCGATCTCGTCTAGCTAACTGCCAACCTCTTGCCCACACCCTGTCTCCGGCCTGGAGTGCCCTCTCTCCTCATATGTGACAGACAATTATTCTCTCCCCTTTCAAAGCCTTACTGAAGGCACATCTCCTCCAAGAAGCCTTCCCAGACCTAGCCCTCTTTTCTTCTTCTCTCACTCCCTTCTGCGTCTTTCTGACTTGTTCCCTTCATTAACCACCCACGCCGCAGCCTCAGAGCATGTATATACCTATCTATAATTTTATTTATTTTTTTTTTGTTAATGTCGGTCTCTTCTAGACTGTAAGCTTGTTGTGGGCAGGGAATGTGTCAGTTAGATTTTTATATTATACTCTCCCAAGTGCTTAGTACAGTGGTCTGCGAACAGTAAGTGCTCAATAAATATTTCCTAGAGAGGAGTAACGGTCTCTTATTTGGAGCAAGTCTCTCTGTTCATCTTCCCCTCCGTCCATCCTAGGACACGCCCCTGGACTACATTCCTACCCAGGCCCTGGACTACATTCCTACCCAGGTGATGATGGATTTCTCCTTGTCCGGGAGAGATGTGGAGATGTGGAGCCGAGGCCATCCTGAAGAACGTGGTAGAGGGTCATGTTCCATGATATACATGGTGGGGAAGACAGAGAGACCTGTTCCAAATAAGAGAAAGTGTTTCTCCTCTCTAGGCGGCTTTGAATCCATGAGACCCATCTTTCTGGAACGGTTTAAGTCAAAGTCCTGTTGGAGAGGATGGGCATAAAACCCCACAGAGCCCTACAGAGTGTGTCAGGGACACCACCACATCTCTTGACATCTGGACATAGACAATTGCCCCAACGGAAACCCTCCAGTCCCTCTTTGGAAATGTGTCCTTGGGCTAGGGCCAATGTTCCAACAGAAAAAAAAATGAGGAAAGAAAGAAGAAAAGAATCAATCTACAAAGAGTACAAAAAAGCGAGGAGTTTTCCTCCAAGTTATTCAATATCCAGATTAATGTGTCTTTTCTGTGTAACTCTGGAGCTGAGAACACCCTGGGAAAAACTATCCTGGCAACTCTCCAGGAACAGGGAGTTTAAGTCTCATCACAAGGGCAGTTGATCTTGTGATGTCTCCTGGCAGTTGTTCCGATCAAACAAATCTGGATCAAACCCGAGGGTTTCGAATACTGTACACAACCACGATTCTCACCCTGTCTGATAAAACAACACTGAGTGGTACTACTCTCTGAGGAGCCCAACGTAAATATTGAACTCAGAAGTGATTCTCAGACATTCCCGCCAAAGCTCCGGGAGTTCTTGAGCTGGTGAAACCAGTCTGGTGGACTTTGGGCTGTTTACTGTGATGGTCAATTGATGGATCATTGGCACTGAGGACTAAACACTTGGGAGAGTACAAGAGAAACGAGTCACACATTCCCTGCTCTGGAGATGCTTACAATCTAATGGAGGAAGGCTAGCAGATTAAAATTATGTATTTATTTGTAATAGCATTTGTTAAGCACTGACTAGGTGCCAGGCCTTGTGCTAAGTGCTGGGGTAGATCAGTCAATTAATCAACGGTATTAACTGAGTACTTACTATGTGCAGACCACTGTTCTAAACACTTGGGAGAGTACAACAGATTTTGCAGAAACATTTCTTGCCCATAACGTGCTCCTTTCCCCTTCTCCCACTCCCTTCTGCATCACTCTGACTTGTTCCCTTTATTCATCCTGCTTCTCAACCCCACAGCACTTATGTACGTTCTGTAATTTTATTTATTTATATTAATGTCTGCCTCCCCCTCTAGACTGTAAGCTCATTGTGGACAGGGAATATGTCTGTTATATTGTTATATCACACTCTCCCAACCATTCACTATGTGCCCTGTGCACAGAAAGCGCTCAGTAAGTACAGTTGACTGACTGAATAAATGACTGACTCAAGAGGGAGAGGCAGACAGTAATATGAATAAATAATTTATAATAAATAATTTAAAGATACAAGCTAATCAGGTTGGACACAGTCCTTGTCCCTCCCCGGGGCTCACAGTCTTAATCTCCATTTTACAGATAAGGCAACTGAGGTCCAGAGAAGTTAAATGACTTTCCCGGGGTGACAAAGATACAAGTGGCAGAGCCAGGAGGAGAACCCAGGTCCCCTTAACTCTCAGGCCCATGCTCTTCCCACTTAGCCACTCTGCTTCTCCAATTATTTACAAGTCTTCTCTCCTATCCTGGACACCCAAAATTCCACCAATACCAGCAATCAAAGCAGGGCAGGGCTGGCGAACCTGCGATATTTACCTGAACTCCCTTCACTCTTAGATTCTGTCCTTGTTCTTGAAGGACACTTAGCCCCACCCTTTGAACGCAGTCACACAGTTCGCTGGCAGCAGCAAGGCCGGAGGGGGAGGTTTGTGTGGGGGAAGAATCTTTGTATCTTGGCTGTTAGTGATCTCATCCCTGAGTCTCAGGCCTGCTTCGGCCTGGTCACAGTGGAAACCAGAGGTCTATAGGTCGGGCCTTCGGCGATTGGCGACATTAATAGCCCCGAGAGGCCTGTTCAGGGTTGGCAGCAGCTACGGCGGCTGTTAAATACGGTAGTTTGGCTCAAACTAGAATTTTAGAATAAACTTTAAACTCCCCTTTTCCTCATCCAGAGTAAAGCGACAGTCCTCCCGAATGAAGTCCTGGCAAAACTGGGACCCATGGTCAGACTAATCCTAACCATAAAACCACCAATCTGATACAAAAGACATTCACTGTTTAGTCCGGTGCACCCTCCCCCTCATTCATTTCCTGATGCCCAAGCTCTCAAAATTCAGGGCAGGTACCAACACCAGAGCAGGAAATGCCCTCAGCTTCTGTACCCAGGGAAAAGAGCCCCAAACCTGCTTTGCTACTAGGGCTTTTTTTTAATGTTATCTGTTAAGCACTTACTATGTGCCGGGCGCCACACTAAATACAAGGTAATCAAGTTGGACATAGCCCATGTCCCACATGGGTTTCCCAGTTTTAATCTGTTGCCGACTTGTTCATCCCAAGCGCTTAGTACAGTGCTCTGCACATAGTAAGCGCTCAATAAATACTATTGAAAATACTATTGAATCCCCATTTTACCGATGAGAGAACTGAGGCACAGAGAAGTTATGTGACTTACCCAAGGTCATTCAGCAGAGTAGTGGCAGGACTGGAGCCCAGGTCCTTCTTTGGGGGAACTCAGAGGCAAGACAGCTAGGAGGTTTGCTGCTTCCTGACACTTGACCAAGTTACTGAAAGACAGTTTAGAGGAGAGCAAGAGGGAGTATTTACATTCCAAGTCCATGTGGCGAGTCAATCAGTGGTATTAACTGAGCACTTACGTGTGCAGAGCACTCAACTAAGCAAGTTGGTAGATATAGTCTACAGGATGAGACAGGAAATACAGTCAATTATGGACAAAGGAAATAGTGAAATACAAGATGCTCACTGTTTTGTATTATACTCTCCCAAGCACTTAGTACAGTGCTCTGCACAGAGTAAGAGCTCAATAAATACCAATGATTGATTGACTACTTACATAAGCACTATAGGTTTTGGATGAACATCAAAAGTGCTTAAGGCCAAGTGTATAGATGATGCAGAGAGGAGCACAAATAGAAGAAATATAATTCTATTTATCTATTTTGATGCTAATGATGCCTATCTACTTGTTTTGTTGTCTGTCTCCCCCTTCTAGACTGTGAGCCTCTTGTTGGGTAGGGATTGTCTCTATCTGTTACCGAATTGTACTTCCCAAGTACTTAGTACAGTGCTCTGCACACAGTAACCGCTCAGCGTGGCTCAGTGGAAAGAGCCCGGGCTTGGGAGTCAGAGGTCATGGGTTCTAATCCCGGTTCCGACACTTGTCAGCTTTGTGACTTTGGGCAAGTCACTTCACTTCTCTGGGACTCAGTTACCTCATCTGTAAAATGGAGATGAAGACTGTGAGCCCCACGGGGGACAAAAGTGCTTAGCAAATGCCAACATTATTATTATTACAACTGAATGAATGAATAGGGTTTAGACTAGGAAAGCCTCTTGGAGGAGATATGATTTTAGGAGGATTTTGTAGGTGGGCAGAGCGATGATCTGTTAGATATGAACAGGGAGGGTGTTCCCCAGGCCAGAGGGAGGATGGGTGCAAGGGGTCGATTGATAACTAGCAAGTTCAAGGTACGGTAAGTGTGTTAGAGGAGTGAAGTGAGCGTACTGGGCTACAGTAGGAGATCAACAAGTTTAGTAGGTAGGAGGAAGAAAGCTGACTGAAAGAGCATGAGGTCCGGAATCAGAAAACCTGGGTTCTAATCCTAGCTCTCCCCTCTCAGGGTCGCACCCAGAGAGTTTCCAGTCCTCTACCAGTCTCGACTACGGGAGGGAGAGTCAAGCAGAGGCCTGTCCATTCCATTCCTAGCTTGGCCAGTGGCTAGCGAGTGGAAGGCCAACTGCTACAAGTCAAAACTCACCCGTGCTGGGCAGCAGTGCCATGGGAGAGAGCCGAGGGCGGAGACTCAGGTTTACAGCGCGGAAGGAGGCAATGGTAAACCGCTTCTGGATTTTTACCAAGGAAAGTCTGTGGATCCACTACCAGAGCAATTGCAGACGGAGGTGGGGCCTTCTGGAAGAGATGTGTCCATGGTGGGTCGGAGACGACTCGACAGTATAAGACAAGACAATCCTAACTCTGGAACTGGCCTGCTTTGTGACCCTGGGCTAGCTATAACCTCTCTGGGTTTCAATTTCTCCATCTGTAAAATGGGGATAAGATTCCTGCTCTCCCTTACTTTTACAGTGAGGGCCTCATGTGGAACAGGGGGTGTAAACCATCTGCTGTCCCGTATCTACCTCAGCCCTTGAAATGTAGTAATAATAATAATAATAATAACGCTGGTATTTGTTAAGCACTTACTAAGCACTGTTCTAAGTGCTGAGGTAGATATAAGGTAATCAGGTTGTCCCACATGGGGCTCCCAGTCTTAATCCCCATTTGACAGATGAGGTCACTGAGGCACAGAGAAGGGAAATGACTGGCCCAAAGTCACCCAGCTGACAAGTGGCAGAGCCTGGATTAGAACCTGTGACCTCTGACTCCCAAGCCTGGGCTTTTTCCACGGAGCCATGCTGCTTCTCTAATGCACGTAATAAAAAAACATAAAAATTATTATCAGCCACTTGAAGACCTTCTATTGGGATGGAAAGGGGCGGCACTGAAGGTACCTAGTAATAATAATAATTGTGGGATTCGTTAAGCACTTATTATGTGCCGAGCACTGTTCTAAGCACTGGGGTAGATACAGGATTATTGGGTTGGACACGATCCCTGTCCCACATGGGGCTCACAGTTTTAATTCCCATTTTACAGATGAGGGAACTGAGCACTAGAGAAGATAACTGACTTGCTTAAAGTCACGCAGCGGACAAGTGGCAGAGCTGGGATTAGAACGCACATCCTCTGACTCCCAGGCTCATGCTCTTTCCTTTAGGCCACGCTGTAGCGAAGGGAAGTCCCGGGATGGCAAGTCAGTCAGTCAATTATATTTATTGAGCACTTACTGTGTGCAGAGCACTGTACTAAGTATCTGGGAAAGTACAATATAACCATATAACAGACACATTCCCTGCCCACAGTGAGTTTACAGTCTAGAGGACCATCCAGTGGTTTAGTGGCAAGAGCCTGGGTTTGGGAGTCAGAGGTCATGGGTTCGAATCCCAGCTCTGCCGCCTGTCAGCTGTGTGACTTTGGGCAAGTCACTTCACTTCTCTGCAGCTCAGTTCCCTCATCTGTCAAATGGGGATGAAGACTGTGAGCCCTACGTGGGACAACCTGATAACCTTGTATCTACCCCAGCGCTTAGAACAGTGCCTGGCACATAGTAAGCGTGTAACAAATACCAACATTATTATTATTATTTATTTTTAGCTTTAGACTGTAAGCTTCTCATGGACAAGGAACCTATCAACTAACTTGTACTTTCCCAAACACTTTAGTACATTGCTCTATACATAGTGCGTGCTCAATACATATCACTGACTGATTGATTTAGCTCCGGCACTATCTCCCAGTGACCGGTGCAGTGACCCAGACACTAGAAGCGTGGCTCAGAGGAAAGAGCCTGGGCTTCGGAGTCAGAGGTCATGAGTTCGACTCCCGGCTCTGCCCCTTGTCAGCTGTGTGACTGTGGGCAGGTCACTTTACTTCTCTGTGCCTCAGTTACCTCATCTGTAAAATGAGGATTAACTGTGAGCCTCACGTGGGACAACCTGATTACCCTGTATGTACCCCAGCACTTAGAACAGTGCTCCGCGCATAGTAAGCGCTTAACAAATACCAACATTATTATTAGACACATTTCTCTGACCCACCCCTCAGCCAGGCTTCTGCAGGTAGAAGCAAATAAATAAGCCGTTCTATTTTAAGCGCTTTGAACTTCAAGGCCTCTCTTTCTGGATCAGGCTTTTATTTAAATGATATTCTCTTCAAGTCGGGCTCCCACAGAGCAGAATACTGGCGCGAAGCCACTTTGGAAAGCCTTTGAAGGAGGTGGTTAAACAATGTGTTAGAAGTTAGGCAATAACAGTAATGGAAGTAAAGTGGAGAGTGAAGTTTGAACTCTGGTCCAAGGGAGAGCAAAACGTATGTAGCCTGATAAAACAGAAACATTAACAAGGGAAATTTTAAAAACTTGGAAGGACACGGTAACCAAATTTGTCTTCGGTGGAAATTCAGACCAATCGAAAATGCTAAGGACGAGGAAAAGAAGTAGGTGTCAGAATGGTCATCAAATCAGAATTCTGAAGGAATCATCTCCTTGAAGTAGACTGTGAGCCAAGACTGCCGTCTGGACAAGAGAAGATGTAGGGAAATGCTTGGAAGTCAGCTCTTCATGGCCTCTTGAGAAGCCCGAACTCAGGTTGAGCTGGAGTGTGGACTGCCTGTTTGCTGTTTCACGGAGAAGAGAAAATAAAGAGGGATTAAACTCCGTGACCATTGGTGAACTGCAGTCAACAAGAGGATTGGATGGTCTTGGAAGTTTCATTTCAAAGACTCATAAGTAAAGGGCAAAGGGAATCCCGAAACTTCTCGGACTAGTAGCCCGTCTGTCGGGCTGCCAGAGTACCGACAGCGACAATACCTACGTGCTGCCTTCCCAGCAGAGAATCCCAAGAAACTTAACAATCATTTATCTTTCAGCTTTGGGATGGAAATTTGCCGGCCCACGTCACTTGAACCGTTTCCCCAGTGAGGACGTCGAGACAACGGGGAGTTAGGATTTGTGCTATGTCAGGATAAATCAGTGGAGCAGAAAACCCAGGCTACTTGCCATACGGTCTCTTCGGAGGATACCCCAGCTGGCTGACAGAACAAGAAGGTAAGCACAGCTGTTTGATTTGGCTGGTCCAAGAGGTATGAGACATGGTAAGCTGGAACGACTGTTCTACCTTACCCTGTTGTTGCTGCTGCTTTACTGCAGTTGCTAGGGCCGCGGGGATTCACTACCAAGCGGATTCATTCCGGGTACAAAACCTTTTCTGGAAATTTCCTTTTTCTTTGACTAGTCGATCTCCACTGTGGCCTTAAAGCAGTGATGTGTTCCTTCATTATCATAATGACATTGGTCAAGCACTGGGGTAGAATTAGGTTAGCCACGGTTCCTGTCACAGTCTAAGTAGAAGGGAGAACAGGTATTCATTCAACTCATTCAATTGTATTCACTGAGCGCTTACTATGTGCAGAGCACTGTACTAAGCGCTTGGAATGTACGATTCGGCAACAGATTGAATCCCCCATCTTACAGATGAGGAAACCGAGGCACAGTAAAGTGAAGCGACTTGCTCAGGGCCACCCAGCTGGCAAGTGGCAGAGCCAGGAGAAGAACCCAGGTCCTCTGACTCCTAGGTCTGAGCTTTTCCACTAGGCCAAGCTGCTTCTCAAGGATCAAAACAGAGAAAAAGAGGGAATCTCTTCTCATACACATACAAGATTAACCATCCAGAGGTGACACTTAGAAAAATAATATTCTCACCCAATGACAGGTAGCTGAATGGGTTGTTAATCTCTTCTGCAAGGACATTATCCCTTAACTTGTAACCCTAAATAGAGCTCTTTGGGGCCCAGGATGCACTGAATAAGCAGGAGAAAGAGAGAAGCTGATGTGATAGAACATGGGCCTGGGAGTCACAAGGATCCAGGTTCTAATCCCGGCTTCACCTGTCTGCTGTGTGACCTTAGGCAAGTCAAGCATACATTCTGGGAACTCTCCAAGATACGTCAAGTCACCCCCACCTCCCAACATTCAGCATTGCCCCGGCCTGTTTTCATCTGTGTCCAAGCAGGAAATTGTCACGTCTCAGATGGAGGTGCCAGCAAGGAGGGAGAGAAATCAAGGACTCTACACATCGAGACAGCCTAAAAAGATGGAAAGGGGCAACAGAAAGGGGTCGGGGAAAAAGAGAGATTCAGTTCTGCCATAATGCATGTTTCATCATCATTCTGGATTGAAAAGCGGTACAGAATTAGTCAGTGTTTTTCCAACACGCGTCTGAATAGAAGGCAAAGTGATGTCAGAAAAAATGGGTGTCCGTTGGTCAAGGTACATGTAGAGTGACATTAACAAGGGGTTTGGCAGAAATAGGAGATTCATATTAATGGAGAACCGAATGTACGTGTCTGCTAGATGCAGTAAGGCTCGGGCTAGTTTTCTCTCGGTGGACAGGCTGCAGAGACTTGGAATTTCAGTTGGTTCAGTAGAATGACTAGACAAAAGGTGGTAGAACTGTCCCATAGAGATTCGTGGAAACTAGATGAGCAGGGCCCAAGTAAGCTCCCTTGCAAATAACACTATGTCAGCCAGGTATGCGGCAAGGAATATTGATATGCCCCTGAATATTTCATGACTTTATGGTGGGAGACATAATCTGGTAAACTCCTGGCGGGCAGGAAACAAGTTTACCTACTCTGAGTGTTCTGGATGTAGCAGATGCTCATTAAATACCATGGATTTATTGATGGGTTGATGGATAAAGCATTTCTGAGTCCAGTGCACTACTAAATGGGACATGGGACTCTAGCAGGCCTTAAATGCCTCGGCTCCAGCCAGTATATCCCGTCTCTCACCTCTCTTCCCCCATCTTTCTCTCAACCCTCTTCTCCCTGTCTCTCTCAACCCTCTTTCCCCCATCTCCCAGCCCTCTTTCCTCATCTCTCTCTCAGCCCTCTTTCCCCATCTCTCTCTCTCTGCCCTCCCTCTCATCTCTGCTTGTAGCTGAATTGTACTTTCCAAGTGCTTAGTACAGTGGTCTGCACACAGTAAGCACTCAACAAATACGATTGAATGAATTAATTAATAACTTCTCAGCATCTTCCCAATCCCACTCCTGCATTTTGTGTTGAGCCACTTGGGAAAATAAGAAGAGTTTTTTTTTGTTGTTATTCTTTCATTCGATCGTATTAACTGAGCACTGTGTGCAGAGCACTGTACTAAGTGCTTGGAAAGTACAATTCAACAACAGTTACTGTTTTTATAATATTGTTAATTACCTGCTATGTGGTGGACACTGTACTGAGTGCTGAAGTAGCTACAACCTAATCAGGTTAGACACAATCCACATCCCATATGGGGCTCACAATCTTAATCCCCATTTTACAGATAAGGCAACTGAGGCATAGAGAAGTGAAGCAACTCGCCCAAGTTCACACAGCAGATGAGGGATTAGAACCCAGATCCTTCTGACTCCCAGGCTCATTTTCTAGACAATAATAATAATAATGGTATTTGTTAAGCTTTTACTCTGTGCCAAGCACAGTTCTAAGCACTGGGGTAGATACATGGTCATCAGGTTGTCCCACGTGGGGCTCACAGTCTTAATCCCCATTTTATAGATGAAGGAACTGAGGCACAGAGAAGTTAAGCAACTTGCCCAAAGTCACAGGCCATGCTTCTGCAAGTGGGGGAGAAGGAGGAGGTTCATCTGACTCACATCAGCATTGGGACTCGGGTCTTGTCTCCATTTTGTCAGACCTCCCTTTCCATCCAAACTGCTGCCCAAACCTAACAGCCCTTCTTTCCCCTCCTTCCTTCGAGCTGCCGCAAAATCCCACCCCACTGGAGCCAGCACTCTCTGTCCACCAGACTGAAACTGAAAAGAAGGATCCCAATTACTCTTGCCCTGGAAGTATGGTCAGTGGACAAGAATCATTTTCACACTCTCAGTACCATGGACTCTGTTGAGGTTTATAATAATAATGATGATGGTATTTGTTAAGCACTTACTATATGCCAAGCCCTGTTCTAGGTGCTGGTGTAGATACAAGGTAATCAGGTTATCCCACGTGGGGCTCACTGTCTTCATCCCCATTTTACAGATGAGGTAACTGAGGCACAGAAAATTAAAGTGGTTGCCCAAGGTCACCAGCAGACAAGTGGTGGAGCCGGGATTAGAACCCACATCCTCTCTCTCCCAAGCCCATGCTCTTTCCACTATGCCACGAGGTTTAGAGAATGCCTGGGAGAAGCAGTGTGATTTACTGGAAAGAGCACTAGGTTCTAATTCCGCGAGCAAGTCTAATTAAGTGAACAAGTCACTTAACTTCTCTGTGCCTCAGTTACCTCATCTGTGAAATGGCAATTGAGATTGTGAGCCCAGGGACAGTGTCCAACCCGATTTGTTTGTATCCATCCTCCAGCGCTTAGTACAGTGCCCGACATAATAAGCACTTAACAAATACCACAGTTATTATTATTAGTGGAAATTTGAACCCCCTGACGTGATGTGCAGCTGAAACAAGATGTCAATTCAGAACCACGGTAAGTGTCATTTTCTCTGGAATAGAAATGTCTTAAATATTTGAGGACTCAGTGACCTCAAAGCCAATCTCAGAATGCAACATAGAGACAGTTTGCTGGGAAGCTGCAGGAATCCAGAATCTGCCTTTGCAGCAGCCAGGGATCTTTGAGCAGTGACCCTGGGAAAGGGAGTTAACCCCCTTTAGACTGCAATATTCACTAATTCTGTTGTATTATACCCTCCCGAGCGCTTAATACAGTGCTCCACACATAGTAAACACTTAATAAATGCCACTGATTGATTAATTAACCAGTGGGAGTGAAACCAGTGTCAGCTGTTGCTAGTAGCAAAGGTCGTAGAGCTTAAATTTGGCATTTGAATTAGAAGGACGGAAGCGCCCGGATCCAGGTGAGTATCAAATTAATATATGCAAAGTTTGGGGTTTGGTGGGATCAAGGCGAAGGCAACGATGCAGGGTTTATGTGTATGTATGTTAACATTTAATTGTTTATTATTAACATTTGTGGTATTAGTTAACCTCTTATTATGCACCTAAAACTGTGCTAAGCACTAGGGAAGATACAGTAAAATCACTTCTCACCTGTGTCACTTAATTTAACTTCTCGGTGCCTCAGTTACCTCATCTGTAAAATGGGGATTAAGACCGTAAGCCCCAGGTCGGACAACCTGGTGACCTTGTATCTACCCCAGCGCTTAGAACAGTGCCTGGCACATAATAAGCGCTTAACAAATACCATCATTATTATTCATGTATCATGTCGCTCCTAGCGGGCAAGGAATGTGTCTACCATTGCTGTGGCTTTATACTCTCCCCAAGCGCTTCTCAGTACACATGATCCCAGGACCTTACAGTTTAGAGCGGGAGACGGATATTAAAATAAATTACAGAAAGGGGAAATGGAAAAGTATAAGATCCTGTGGGGCTGAGGGTGGGGTGAGCGTCAAAGTACTTCAGAGGTGCAGAACCAAGTACCTATTTATCGCTATTGTTTTTCATTCATTCATTTAATAGCATTTATTGAGCGCTTACTATGTGCAGAGCACTGTCCTAAGCGCTTGAAATGTACAAATCGGTAACAGCTAGAGACAGTCCCTGCCCTTTGACGGACTTACGGTCTAATAGGGGGAGACGGACAGACAAGAACAGTGGCAATAAATAGAATCGAGGGGATGAACATCTCATTAAAACAATAGCAAATAAATAGAATCAAGGCAATGCACGTTGTTTTTGTCTGTCCGTCTCCCCCGATTAGACTGTAAGCCCATCAAAGGGCAGGGACTGTATCTGTTGCCGATTTGTACATCCCCAGCGCTCAATACAGTGTTCTGCACATAGTAAGCGCTCCATAAATACTATTGAATGAATGAATGAATGCAGAAGAGCAGGTGGGTGGGGAAAATGAGGGCTGAGTCAGGGAAGACCTCTTGGAGGAGATTTGCTTGGGAGGGTTTTGACGGCGGAGAGAGTGAAAGACAGTCGATATGAAGGAGGAGGAAGTTCCAACTGAAAGGAAGATGCGACCAAGGGGTCGGCAGGGGGATAGATGAGATCGAGGAACAGAGAGTAGGTTGGCATTAGAATAGCAGAGTGTGGGGGTTGCGTTGTACTGGGAGACCAGTGAGGAAAAGCAGAGGAAAAGGGTAGAGCTGATTGAGTGCCTTAAAGCCGAAGATGAGGAGTATGTGGAGGTGGATGGACCACCACCGGAGGTTCTCGAGGAATGGGGAGATATGGACTGAACCTTTTTTATTTTTTAAGAAAAATGATCCAGATGGCAAAGTATTTTGTTAATGAAATGTACATCGCCTCGATTCTATTTAGTTGCCATCGTTTTTACGAGACGTTCTTCCCCTCGACTCTATTTATCGCCATTGTTCTCGTCTGACCGTCTCCCCCGATTAGACCGTGAGCCCGTCAAACGGCAGGGACCGTCTCTATCTGTTGCCGACTTGTTCATTCCAAGCGCTTAGTCCACTGCTCTGCACATAGTGAGCGCTCAATAAATACTATTGAATGAACGAAAGTATGGAGAGACCGGAGGCAGGGAGGTCAACAAGGAGGCTGATGTAATAGGTGGGATAGGATAAGTTGCCGAAATGTCCATTCCAAGCGCTTAGTACAGTGGTCTGCACATAGTAAGCGCTCAATAAATATGATTGAATGAACGAATAAGTGCTTGGATTGGCATGACAGCCGTTGGGATGGAGAGGACAGAGAGGATTCTAGAGATGGGGTGAAGGTATAACCGTCTGAGCAGTAGTAGCGGCTCCGGAAGACTTCCAGTGTAGGATTTCTGTGAGCGGCGAGAGACTGTCGAAGGCAATCACACCCCAAATAACCCACAGCAGCTTGACTGGTGGGCCACTCTTGTCCTAACTGTGGGATTTGTTAAGTGCTTCGTCTGTACCTGACACTGTACTAAGCACTGGGGAGGATACAAGCAAATCGGGTTGGAAACAGTCCCTGTTCCACCTGGGCTCACAGTCTTAATCCCCATTTTACAGATGGGGGAACTGAAGCCCAGAGAAGTAAAGTGACTTACCCACGGTCACGCTGCAGTCAGGTGGCAGAGCAGGGATTAATAATAATAATAACAATAATAATAATAATAATGGCATTTGTTAAATGCTTACTATGTGCAAAGCACTGTTCTAAGCCCTGGGAGGGATACAAGGTGATCAGGTTGTCCCACGTGAGGCTCACAGTCTTAATCCCCATTTGACAGATGGGGTAACTGAAGCCCAGAGAAGTTAAGTGACTTGCCCAAAGTCACACAGCTGACAAGCGGCTGAGCCGGGATTTGAACCCATGACCTCTGACTCTTAAACCCGGGCTCTTCCACTGAGCCACACCTTCTGACTCTCAGGTCCGTACTCTACCCACTAGGCCACTCTACTTCTCCTCTGTAAATGTCTCCCACAAATCCTGTTTAGTTCAGGTAGAAACTTACTGGACAACCAGGAAAACTTATTTGTGTGTTTTCCCTGACTGTACAACTCCCTGAATGGGCTCAGGGCTGTTTTATTTAGCTCAGAAACTTCCCGAAAGAGGGAAATTTGGGATGGTAACAAATACCAACATTATTATTATTATTATTATGGTAAATATTACTGTGATCAGCTTCATTTTACTCCCAATAAACACCTTGCTCTAGAGAAGGCTCATGACCTCTTGGAAAGAGCTCAGAGGACTCCAGGGAGTCAGGAGACCTGGGTTCTAATTCCGTCTCCTCCACTTGCCTCTTGCAAGTGGGCAAGTTATGTAACTTCTCTGTGTTGCAGTTTCCTCATCTGTAAAACAGGGATTACGCATCTGTGCTGTTCATCCTTCGACTCTGAGTCTCACGTTGAACTACGTATTATGAGAAGCATCATGGTGCAGTGGCTAGAGCACGCGCCTGGGAGTCAGAAGGTCATGGGTTCTAATCTTGCCTGCTGTGTGACCTTGAGTAAGTCACTTTAATTCTCTGTGCCTCAGTTACCTCCTCTGTAAAATGAGAATTGAGACTGTGAACCCCATGTGGGACAGGGACCGTATCCAACCTGATTTGCTTGAATCCACCCCAGTGCTTAGTAGAGTGCCTGGCACATAGTAAGCACTTACCAAATACTACAATTATTATTACTGTCTGTTTGCATTGTATATAATAATAATAATGATATTGTTGGTGTTTGTTAAGCGCTTACTAATAATGTTAATAATGTTGGTATTTGTTAAGCGCTTACTATGTGCCGAGCACCGTTCTAAGCGCTGGGGTAGACACAAGGGAATCAGGTTGTCCCACGTGGGGCTCACAGTCTTAATCCCCATTTTACAGATGAGGTCACTGAGGCACCGAGAAGTTAAGTGACTTGCCCAAAGTCACACGGCTGACGAATGGCCGAGCCGGGATCTGAACCCATGACCTCTGACTCCAAAGCCCGTGCTCTTTCCACTGAGCCACGCTGCTTCTCTACTCTGCAGAGCACTGTTCTAAGCACTGGGGGAGATACAGGGTAATCAGGTTGTCCCACATGAGGCTCACAGTCTTAATCCCCATTTGCAGATGAGGTCACTGAGGCACAGAGAAGTAAAGTGACTTGCCCACAGTCACACAGCTGATGAGTGGCGGAGCCGGGATTCAAACCCATGACTTCTGACTCCCAAAGCCCGGGCTCTTTCCACTGCGCCACGCTGCTTCTCTACTATACCCCAGTGATTAGCACATAATTTGGAACACAATGGGTGCCTAGCCGATAACACAATTATTAATGCCCTGGGATTGGCAGGATCTGGGCAACAGTCAATCGATCTGTAGAATTTATCAAGTGCTTACTGTGTACTAATTGCTGAGTTAAGCTCTCTTATATTGTATTTGTTTAACGCTATGTTCCAGGTACTGTACTAAGTGCTGAAATAGACACAAGCTAATCAGGCTGGACAGAGTCCATGTCCCACATGGGGCCTCACGGTCTTAATCCAGTTTTAGAGAAGCAGCGTGGCTCAGCGGAAAGAGCCCGGGCTTGGGAGTCAGAGGTCATGGGTTCGAATCCCAGCTCTGCCACTTGTCAGCTGTGTAAGTTTGGGCAAGTCACTTCACTTCTCTGGGCCTCAGTTCCCTCATCTGGAAAATGGGGATGAAGACTGTGAGCCCTGTGTGGATCAAGCCGATTACCCTGTATCCTCCCCAGCGCTTAGAACAGTGCTTGGCACATTGTAAGTGCTTAACAAATACCATCATTAATATTATTATTATTAATACCATTTTATAGATGTTGGAAGCAGCGAGGCCTAGTGGATAGAGCTGGGGCCTGGGAGTCAGAAGGTCATGGGTTCTAAACCCACCTCCACCACTTGTCTGCTGTGTGACCTTGGACAAGTCACTTTACTTCTCTGGGCTTCAGTTAGCTCATTTGTAAAATGGGGATTGAAACTGCGAGCCCCACGTGGGACAGGGACTTTGTCCAACTCAATTTTCCTTGTACCCACCCCAGTGCTTAGTACAGTTCCTGACACATAGTAGGTGCTAAACAAATACCACAATTATCATTATTATCATTATTATTGTGTGACTTGTGGAGGTGACACAGCGGAGTATCCAACCCGATTAGCCTGTATCTACCTCAGTGCTTAGAACAGAGCATGGCACACAGTAAGCATGTAATGAATACTCATTCAATAGTATTTATTGAGCGCTTACTATGTGCAGAGCACTGTACTAAGCGCTTGGAATGTACAAATCGGTAACAGATAGAGACGGTCCCTGCCCTTTGACGGGCTTACGGTCTAATCGGGGGAGACGGACAGACGAGAACGATCACAATAAATAGAATCCAGGGGATGAACATCTCATTAAAACAATAGCAAATAAATAGAATCAAGGTGCTGTACATCTCATTAACAAAATAAATAGGGCGATGAAAATGTATAGAGTTGAGCGGACGAGTACAGTGCCGAGGGGAGGGGAAGGGAGAGGGGGAGGAGCAGAGGGAAAGGGGGGAAAAGAGGGTTTAGCTGCGGAGAGGTGAAGGAGGGGTAGAGGGAGCAGAGGGAAAAGGGGAATACCATAATACTTTTTTTTAAAAAAAAAGTGGCAGAGCCAGGATTAGAACACAGGTCCTTCTGACTCCTAAACCTGTACTCTACCCTCTGGGTCATGCCGTTTATTGGAAGAGTACTATAAAATCCCTGGCTTCAAGGGATTACCAGCTCACAAATAGCCTTCCCTCTAGACCAGCCTAGAAAAGATTTTGAAACATAACCCTACGATGAGAAATATATCATAATAATAACTCTGATATCTGTTAAACATTTGCGCTGTTTTAAATGCTGGGGTCGATATAAGGGATGCAGGTCCTACATGGGACTCGCAGTCTACGTAGGAGGGAGACCAAGTATTGGATCTCCATTTGGCAGATGAGGGAACTAAGCTCTGCCCCTTGTCATCTGGGTGACTGTGGGCAAGTCACTTCACTTCTTTGTGCCTCAGTTACCGCATCTATAAAATGGGGGTTAAGACTGGGAGCCTCTTGTGGGACAATCTGATGACCCTGTATCTCCCCCAGTGCTTAGAACAGTGCTCTGCACATAGTAAGCGCTTAACAAATACCAACATTATTATTAACTAAGGCACAGAGAAGTGGAAGTGACTTGCCCAGGGTCACACAGCAGACGAGGGTCTGAGGCAGGATTAGAACCCACGTTATGTGATTCCCAGGTCGGTGCTCTTTCCACTCGACTACACTACCCTGCTTCTGTTCTCTGTGCCTCAGTTACCTCATCTGTAAAATGGGGATGAAGACTGTGAGCCTCACATGGGACAACCTGATGACCCTGTATCCCCCCCAGCGCTTAGAACAGTGCTCTGCACATAGTAAGCACTTAATAAATACCAACATTATTACTCGGGTCTACTGTACTGGCATTTATGAAAAACTTACAGTAGTTGGAGGTTACACTTCCCCGCGACCCCTCATTTCTTTCAGAAGGCACTTTAATAATGTAATAATAATGTTGGTATTTGTTAAGCGCTTACTATGTGCAGAGCACTGTTCTAAGCGCTGGGGTAGATACAGGGGAATCAGGTTGTCCCACGTGAGGCTCACGGTCTTCATCCCCATTTTACCGATGAGGGAACTGAGGCACAGAGAAGTTAAGTGACTTGCCCACAGTCACCCAGATGACAAGTGGCAGAGTAGGGATTGGCTTGGGGGTCTGGGGGCGGGGTGAAACGATCACCTGACAGGACAACAAATGGCTTTGAGTGATTTGTTGTTCCCTCCCAGACAAAGAGAAGAAGGACCTGGAGAAAAGGAGGTAAGTGGGGGGTCCCGGGGGTCCTGGTTGACTCCTGGCCCTGGGTAGGCCGGGCACAAGTTTTCCTGGATGCACTTCTGGAGGGGGGGGTACACCCCCATTTCTGTCAGAAAGAATTTATCTTTGGGGTCCCCAAGGGCAGAGGGAAATGTACTTCTGAATGGAAGGCTTTGAGAGATCTATGGTTTCATCCCCGAAAGAGGGAAGGAGGGCCCTTGTCTGCTGTGTGAACTCAAACCAGTCGCTTCGCTTCATCACCCTATTTATTGTGTTTAATGAGATGTACATCACCCTGATTCTATTTATTTGCTATTGTTTTCATGAGATGTTCTTCCCCTCCACTCTATTTGTTGCCCTTGTTCTTGTCTGTCCGTCTCCCCCGATTCGACTGTGAGCCCGTCAAAGGGCAGGGACTGTCTCTATCTGTTGCCGATTTGTACATTTCAAGCGCTTAGTACAGTGCTCTGCACATAGTAAGCGCTCAATAAATACTATTGAATGAATGAATGAATGAATTCTCTTGTGCCTCAGTTCCCTCATAGAGAAGCAGCGTGGCTCAGTAGAAGGAGACCGGGCTTGGGAATCAGAGGTCATGGGTTCGAATCCCAGCTCTGTCCCTTGTCACAGCTGTGTGACTGTAGGCAAGTCATTTCACTTCTCTGTGCCTCAGTTCCCTCATCTGTAAAATGGGGATTAAGACTGTGAGACTCAGGTGGAACAACCCGATTCCCCTGTATCTACCCCAGGGCTTAGAACAGTGCTCTGCACATAGTAAGCGCTTAACAAATACCAACATTATTATTATCTATAAAGTGGGGATGAAGACTGTGAGCCTCTCGTGGAACAGGGACTGTCCAACTGGATTTCCTTGTAATAATAATGTTGGTATTTGTTAAGCGCTTACTATGTGCAGAGCACTGTTCTAAGCGCTGGGGTAGATACAGGGTATTCAGGTTGTCCCACATGAGACTCACAGTTGATCCCCATTTTATAGATGAGGGAACTGAGGCCCAGAGAAGTGAAGTGACTTGCCCACAGTCACACAGCTAACAAGCGGCAGAGCCAGGATTCGAACCCATGAACTCTGACTTTGTAATAATGATATTGGTATTTGTTAAGCGCTTACTATGTGCAGAGCACTGTTCTAAGCGCTGGGGTAGACACAGGGGAATCAGGTTGTCCCACGTGGGGCTCACAGTCTTCATCCCCATTTTACAGATGAGGGAACTGAGGCACAGAGAAGTGAAGTGACTTGCCCACAGTCACACAGTTGACAAGTGGCAGAGCAGGGATTCGAACTCATGACCTCCGACTCCAAAGCCCATGCTCTTTCCACTGAGCCACGCTGCTTCTCAAATTCTTCGTATTTGCCCTAGTGTCTGGTACAGGGCCTGGCACATAGTAAGCGCTTAACAAATACCACAAGAAAGTGCTAGGGACAAGTTGGGGTACAGGGGGGCTGGTTGACCTCTGGCCCGGAGAGGTAAAGTGCATGCGGTCCCAGGTTGGGGTACATCCCCTCCACCCTCCCCAGTTCCTGTCAGGAAGAACTTTGCCTTGGGAGCTCTGAAGATGGAAGACAGGAAAGGAGGTAAGAAGTGGGCACAGGGAGGTAGTAAATTGGGGTTCTGGATGGTCCAAAATGGGGATGAAGACTGTGAGCCTCACGTGGGACAACCTGATGACCCTGTATCTACCCCAGCGCTAAGAACAGTGCTCTGCACGTAGTAAGCGCTTAACAAATACCAACATTATTATTATCAAAGCCTTATTGAAGGCCCATCTCCTCCAAGAGGCCTTCCCAGATTAAGCCCCACTTTTCCTCATCTCCCACTCCCTTCTGGGTCACCCTGATTTGCTCCCATTGCTCTTCCACCCCACCCCCAGCCCCACAGCACTTATGTATATACTTGGAATTTTATTTATTTGTATTAAAGTCTCTCTTCCGCCCTCTAGACTGTGAGCTCGTCGTGGTCACTGTTTATTGATGTATTGTTCTTTCCCAAGCGCATAGTACAGTGCTTTGCACATAGTAAGCGCTGCATAAATACGATTGAATGAATGAATGAATGACTACCCTCCCCCACTGGTGTCCCGTCCCCCCAATTCCCATAAGAAGGAATTTTGCCTTGAGGGTCCCTGGGGAGGAGCTTAATGTTCATCTGATAGGAATGTTAACGACTTGGAATAGTAGGCCTGATCCTTCCAAAGAGAGACTCATTTGCATCAAACTAATCGTGGTGAATAATAATGTTGGTATTTGTTAAGCGCTTACTATGTGCAGAGCGCTGTTCTAAGCGCTGGGGGAGATACAGGGGAATCAGGTTGTCCCACGTGAGGCTCACAGTTAATCCTCATTTTACGGATGAGGTAACTGAGTTGGTAAATTAGTTGGTCAACCTGACTCTAAACCCAGTTCCCACCTTATCAATCAATCAGTGGTAGTTTCAAACACAATAATAATAATAATGTTGGTATTTGTTAAGCGCTTACTACGTGCAGAGCACTGTTCAAAGCGCTGGGGGAGATACAGGGGAATCAGGTTGTCCCACATGAGGCTCACATTCTTAATCCCCATTTTCCAGATGAGGGAACTGAGGCACAGAGAAGTTAAACGACTTGCCCAAGGTCACATAGGCAGGATTAGAACCCACGACCTCTGACTCCCAAGGCTGGGCTCTTCCCTCTAAGCCACACTGCTTCTGTACTAAGCTCTTGGGAGAGTGCAATACATCAATAAACAGAAAGATTCCCTGCCTACAGCGGACGAATCCCGGCTCTGCCACTTGTCAGCTGTGTGACTGTGGGCAAGTCACTTCACTTCTCTGGGCTTCAGTTTACCTCATCTGTAAAATGGGGATTAAGACTGTGAGCCTCACGTGGGATGACCTGATTCCCCTGTATCTCCCCCAGCGCTTAGAACAGTGCTCGGCACAAAGTAAGCATTTAACAAATACCAACATTATTATTATTATTATTTACAGTCTAGATTTTAGATTTTAGCCCTGAGCCTTCTCCACTGCTGCAAGAGCTAATCCTAACCCCAAACCTAAACCAAATCTTTAGCTCTAAATTTACCTATTGTCTCATCCCTCAACTAATCCTAACCCTAACCCTAGGCAGTAGTAAAAGTGTGTGTGTGCATGTGTGTGTTGTGTGGTTTAGCGGAAAGAGCCCGGGCTTGAGAGTCAGAGGTCATGGGTTCTAATCCCATCTCCGCCACTTGTCAGCTGTGTGACCTTGGGCAAGTCACTTCACTTCTGTGGCCCAGTTACCTCATCTGTAAAATGGGGATTAAAAGTGTAAATCCCACACAGGACAATAATAATAATAATAATGCAGCGTGGCTCAGTGGAAAGAGCCTGGGCTTCGGAGTCAGAGAACATGGGTTCGACTCCCGGCTCTGCCACTTGTCAGCTGTGTGACTGGGGACAAGTCACTTCACTTCTCTGTCCCTCAATTACCTCATCTGTAAAATGGGGATTAACTGTGAGCCTCACGTGGGACAACCTCATTCCCGTCTATCTCCCCCAGCACTTAGAATAGGCTCTGCACATAGTAAGCGCTTAACAAATACCAACATTATTAATCCCCACTCTGCCACCTGTCAGCTGTGTGACTTTGGGCAAGTCACTTCACTTCTCTGTGCCTCAGTTCCCTCATCTGGAAAATGGGATTAAGACTGTGAACCTCATGTGGGACAACCTGATTACCCTGTACCTACCCCAGCGCTTAGAACAGTGCTCAACACATAGTAAGCGCTTAACAAATACCAACATTATTATTATTACAACCTGATTACCTTGTACCTACCGCAGGGCTTAGAACAGTGCTTGGCACATAGTAAGCGCTTAACAAATACCATAATTATTATTATTATTTTTTTAATGGTATCTATGAAGCACTTATTATATGTACTGTATTGAGGGTCAAAGGGCAGGGACTGACTTTGTTGCCGATTTGTACATTCCTAGCGCTTAGTACAGTGCTCTGCACATAGCGCTCAATAAATACTATTGAATGAGGAGCAGCATGGCGTAGTGGATAGAGCATAGGCCTGCGAGTCAGAAGGTCATGTGTTCTAATCCCGGCTCCGCAATTTGCCTGCTGTGTGGCCTTGGGTAAGTCACTTCATTTCTCTCTGCCTCAGTTATCTCATCTGTAAAATGGGGGTGAAGACTGAGCCCTGTTCGGGACAGGGATTGTGTCCAACTCGACTTGCTTGTATCCACCCCAGCGCTTAGTACAATGCCTGGCACATAGTAAGCTCTTAACAAATACCAGAACAATTTCATTGTTATTAGTGCTGGAGAAGTTACAAATTAATCACTCAGACCATGTCTCACAAGGGGCTCAGAGTCTTCATCCCCATTTTACAGATGAGGTAACTGAGGCACAGAGGAGTTAAGTGACTTGCCCAAGGTCACACAGCAGGCAAGTTAAATGTTCATCAAGTGTTTAAAGTCTTTTCATCGAAGACTTACTGCATGCAGTCCTTCCTGCCGCACAGTATGAAGGGCTGAGAAAAAACAGACCAGTGACAGAAAGATACAGTGCCTGGCATCCAGGGCCTCGCAGTTGAAGAATAAAGTAGGGAAAGGTTTGGCCACAGGCCGGATAGGAAAGATGACATAATTGATATGTAAGGCAGTATGAAAAAAAGCATAAAATACAGAGTCCAACAAGGCCAGGGGTAAAGGGGCCCTTTAGGATGCTGGCACCGAGCTCCAGTCACGATCGGAGCTTCCCAATGTTTTAGAGTGGCCCCAAGATGTTCCTCCTTAAATCCCTGCTGTCCCTTCTATAGGGGCACTGAAGCGCGGGGCACTAGTTGCTGCCATGGGAAGATGGTAGATGTTCCCCGGGGGTATTATTGGTAATTATAATAATAATATGGTATTTATTAAGCACTTACTATGTGCCAGGCACTGTTCTAAGCTCTGGGGTGGATACGAGGTAATCAGGTTGGACACAGTCCCTGTCCCACCTAGGGTTCACAGTCTTAATCCCCATTTTACAGATGAGGGAACTGAGGCATGGAAAAGTGAAGTGACTTGCCCACGGTCTCCCAGCAGACAAGTGACGGAACTAGGATTTGAACCCAGGTCCTTCTGACTGCCAGGCCCGCGTTCTAGTCACTAGGTCGCACTGCTTGCTCGGTTGGAGTCCGTTGGAGAGAGAGGATTCCTCAGTGCGGGAACGGACTTTCATCTGGGTCGGGTTAATCGATCACTCAGTGGTATTTATTGAGCACTTACTGTGTGCAGAGCACTGTGCTAAGTGCTTGGGAGACTACATTATAACAGAGTTGGTAGGCGTTTCCTGCTCACAGCAAGATTGCAGTCTAAGGCAGTGGTCCCACTCTTACTTAATAGCCAGTATCCTCACGGTTAATGTCATCCACTCGTCCCTTCCCTTCTTGGCAAAGATTCCCAGACCAGCACTCTACATAGAGTAGATCCTCAGTACAATTGCGTTATGCCGTACTCTCCCAAGTGCTCAGTACAGTGCTCTGCACACAGTAAGCGCTCAATAAATACAGTCGATCGATGCATTGAATTCTCTGCTCAGACTAGACATCCAGTCTAGTGCATGTGGAATGAGGAAATAAAAGAAGCTAAAAGCTTTGATTTCTATTTATTCGATTATCTCGATTCTTGATTATTCTATCGATTAATATTTATTGCTATAATTTAAAGTAATATTTGTCACCTAAAGAATCAGAAAACCAAGGGCTTCAGGCGTATCTCAAAGAGGAGGCGAGGAAAGGGGTGAGGTGAGGATTTTCAGGGAAAGGAACCAAGAGGACATGTTGAGAAAGTTTTACCTGTGCAGAAAGGATGGAGGAGATAGGGAGCAAATAGAGGGTAAAATGAGTCAAATGAGGGGGAATAAAAAGTCAAATGAGGGGGAAATGAGTAAGGGAGGGAGAGAAAGTAGGTCAGGGAGAGTAAGCCTAAGTTCATCTCTAGATTTCACCTCTCCCTAGGATCCAGGGGAAGTTAATGGGGAGGGGGTGGCCACACCCTAAAGCCAAAATGGGCAAGACAGAAGGGAAAGAGAGGCTGTTCTGATGGAAAGATGAGAATATTCTTGGGTTTTTCTGGGGTTTATTCAAGAGAGTCTCCTCAGGGTGGCAACTGGAGAGTTTCCAGTCCTCTACCAGGCTCGACTACGGGAGGAGAGTCAAGCAGAGGCCCGTCCATTCCATTCCATTCCTAGCTTGGGCAGTGGCTAGCGAGCGGCAGCCCATCTGCTACAAGTCAAAACTCACCCGGGGTTGGGCAGCAGGGGAGAGAGTCAAGGGAGGAGACTCGAAGGAGGCCGTGGTAAACCACTTCCACATTTTGACCAAGAAAACTCTCTGGATCCACGACCAGAACGACTGCAGACGGAGAGCGGGGCGTTCTGGGAGAGATGCGTCGGTGGCGTCGCTACGGGTCGGAGACGACTCGACGGCATAAGACAAGATTCAAGAGAGAGGAGGGAGAACTGGTGGGGGAGTCACTATCCCAAAATCGCCAGGAGAAAAAGATGAGAGAGAAATAAAGGGAGACATGACAGAGGGGTCTCTTGTTGTAGAAATAGTAGTAGTAAACAGTGCTTTGCACATAGCGCTTAACAAATACCCATAATTATTATTATTAATAGTAGCAGCAGTAATAGTAACAGTGCACTGTAGTAGACATTTGGGAAGTACATAATTAAGAAGTGACCCATTCCCTGCCCACGAGGAACTTGTAATGGGGGAGATGCAGAGAAATTTAAAAATGGAATCTTTAAGAAAAGCGTCTGGTAGAAGGATTTTCTTAGGGCCTCATGCATAATTCAGTGAATCCTTAGCTGAAGATTACAATGAGCTAGCTTCAGATGGGGCTGAGGATTCGGACGGTTGAGAGAGGTGTGGGGAACACCCTTCATCAGGAGAGGGGAAGAGGAGGCGGTCGATCGTATTTATTGAACGCTTACTGTGTGTGGGCAGAGCACTATACTAAGCGCTTGGGACAGGACAATGTAACAATAAACACACACAATCCCTACCCAGGATGATCTTACAGCCTAGAGGGAGATCAAGTTTGGCCTGGCGGGGGCTGGAGGAATTCATGGACCTGTTTCAGTGAGTCCTGCCCCTGCCCCAACTAGCCATTCATGCTCTTTATTTTGTTTCAGTTTGACCAAACATGGATTGCTGCAAGAGAGTCCAGAGGAGCAACTGGATTTTTCCCACCACCATCCTCTGTTTATTTGGATTTTTCTCCATGATGAGACCATCCGAGCCATTTCTCACTCCTTATTTAACTGGGCCAGATAAAAATCTGACCCTCAGTGAGGTGAGTAAACATGAACAGGTCATTCGTCCCGCCACACGCAGGTATGTCACGGGCCCTACCCATCTTTAAGGAAGTAAACCCTGCTCCAGCTGCTTCCCCCCTTCCAGAGTTCCCATATCATTCTTCAATAGCTTCATTCGTATTTATTGAGCGCTAACTGTGCAAAGCACTGTACTAAGTGCTTGGGAGAATACAATATAACCCTATAACAGACACATTCCCTGCCCACAATGAGCTTACCTTGTCTTTCTGCCCGACTTGCCCGTTATGTCAGGAGCAGTTTCCAGGAGTGCTTCCTGAGGACAGAGCAGAGAAGCAGCGTGGCTCAGTGGAAAGAGCGCGGGCTTGGGAGTCAGAGGTTACGGGTTCTAATCCCCGCTCTGCTGCTAGTCAGCTGTGTGACCTTGGACAAGTCACTTAACTTCTCTGTGCCTCAGTTACCTCATCTGCCAAACGGAGATTAAAACTGTGAGCCCCACGTGGGACAACCTGATCACCTTGTATCCCCCAGCACTTAGAGCAGTGCTTTGCACATAGTAAGCACTTAAATACCACAATTTATTTTTTTATCTTATGTCCCTCTAGACTGGAAGCTCTTTGTGGGCAGGGAACATATCTACCAACTCTGTTGTTTTGTACTCTCCCAAGTATAGCGCTCTGCTCCATAAATACTCGATAAATACCACAGATCGATTGATGTACATGGGAGAGTCCGATACAGTTGGTAGATACATCCCCGCCCTCAAGGAGATTACAATCTAGGGAGGGATACAGACATTAAAATTATTATCGGTAGGGAAAGCAACAGAATATAAGGATATGTATGTCTTCACTGACACCGTCTTCTCCCGGTTCTCTTCCTGTCTCTCTGGACACTCATTCTCAGCCTCTTTCCCGGTCTCTCCCTCTACCTCCCTCCCCCTAACTTTGGGCGTCCCTCAAGGTTCAGTTCTGGGTGGCCTTCTATTCTCCATCTACACCCACTCCCTTGGAGAACTCATTGGAGAACCACCTTGATGTAGATGATTCCCAAATCTCCATCTCCAGCCCTGATCTCTCTCCCTCTCTGCAATCTCACATTTCCTCTGCCTTCAAGACATCTCTACCTGGATGTTCTGCCATCACCTCCAACTTTCTTTGTCAAAAACAAAACTCCTTATCTTCCCACCCAAACCCAGTCCTTCCCCTGACTTTCCCATCACTATAGACATTCACCATCACCATCCTTCCTGTCTCACAAGCCCATAACCTTGGCATTATCCTTGACCCCTCTCTCTCATTCAGACCATGTATCGATCGATCACTAAATCCTGTCACTTCAACCTCCACAACATCACTAAAATCCATCCTTTCCTCTCCATCCAAACTACCACCTTAATCCAAGCACTTATCCTGTCCCACCTTGATGACCGTATCAGCTTTCTTGTTGACCTCCCAGCCTCCTGTCTCTCCTCACTCCAGTCCATAATTCACTCTGCTGCCTGGATCATTTTTCAACAGAAACGCTCAGTCCCTGTTTCCCCACTCCTCAAGAACCTCCAGCGGTTGCCCATCCACCACCTCATCCAATAGAAACTTCTCACCATTGGCTTTAAAGCTCTCAATCACCTTGCCCCCTCCTACCTGACCTTGTTACTATCCAACTAGAACCCAACCCACACACTTGGCTCTTCTAGTGCCAACCTTCCCACTGCACCTCGATTTCTTCTATCTCACTGCCGACCTCTCACCCAAGTCCTGCCTCTATCCTGGAACTCCCTCCCTCTTCATATCTGACAAACAATTACTCTCCCCACCTTCAAAACCTTATTGAAGGCCCATCTCCTCCAAGAGGCCTTTCTTGACTAAACCCTCCTTTCCTCTCCTCCCACTTCCTTCTGATCGCCCTGACTTGCTCCCTTTATTCGTTTTCCCACCCAGCCCCACGGTGTTTATCATTTATAATTATTTATATCAAAGTCTGTCTCCTCCTCTAGACTATAAGCTCATTGTGGGCAGGGAATATATCTGTTATATCATTACATTGTACTGTCCCAAGTGCTTAGTGCAATACTCTGCACAGAGTAAGCGTTCGATAAATATGATTGATTGTATTCATTCAATAGTATTTATTGAGCGCTTACTATGTGCAGAGCACTGTACTAAGCGCTTGGGATGAACAAGTCGGCAACAGATAGAGACAGTCCCTGCCGTTTGACGGGCTTACGGTCTAATCGACGGGCTTACAGATTGTATGCAAGTTCTGTGAGCTCCTTGTGGGCACGAAACATGTTTACCAGTTCTTTTATATTGTACTCTCCTAAGTGCTTAGTACAGTGCTGTGCACATAATAAATGCTCAATAAATACCGTAAGAACTGGGTGTGGTGAGGATCAGAGTACATAGGGGGTGCGGAGCCAAATGTGTAGGCAAGGCAAAAGGGAGGGAGAATAGGGTCTTTCTCATTTGCTCCTTGCCAAACGGAAAATCATCCCCAATTTCTGAGCCCTCAAGTTACGAGGGCCCTAAAAGACATCTTGATAAATACTAAAAAAAAAATAATGTTGGTATTTGTTAAGCGCTTACTATGTGCCAAGCACTGTTCTGAGCGCTGGGGGAGATACAAGGTCATCAGTTTGTCCCACGTGGGGCTCACAGTCTTAATCCCCATTTTACAGATGAGGTAACTGAGGCCCAGAAATGTTAAGTGGCTTGCCCAAGGTCACCCAGCTGACAAGCGGCGGAGCCAGGATTAGAACCCATGACCTCTGACTCCCAAGCCCGGGCTCTTTCCACTGAGCCACACTGCTTCTCCACCAAGACAAAGGCTTGAGAACAATCCCTTTAAGCCATTCCTTTTATGTGGAACTACACTGGCATGATTTTCATTTGCCAGGTCACTGGCTCCAGCCCTAACAAACTTCCAGAAGCCCTCCCATTGTAGAAATGGTAACCAAGCGGGAGAATAAGCAACGTGGCTCAGTGGCAAGAGCCCGGGCTTGGGAGTCAGAAGACGTGGGTTCTAATCCCGGCTCCACCGCTTGTCTGTTGTGTGACCTTGGGCAAGCTACTTAACTTCTCTGTGCCTCAGTTACCTCAACTATGGGGATTAAGACTGTGAGCCCCATGTGGGACAACATGATTGATTACCTTGCATCTACGCCAGCGCTTAGAACAGTGCTTGGCACATACTAAGCACTTAACAAACACCATAATTATTATCACTATTATTAAGTGGCCATCTTCTAGTGGTCCCTTATGCAGCCCCCATATTTCCTGGGCAGCAATGCCTGAATAATCCCTCATAGTGTAGTTTGAAACCCCACTGGCACCCACTTGCCTCGGGGTGTATGTGGAGAAGGGACCGTCCCAAGACCCTGTCAGACTATAGCCTCTGGTCAATTCCAAGAAGCTCCAGGGGCTCCCCTCCAGTCCCAGCGTGAAAATGTTCATCTCCAAACCCCCTCCCAGGAGCGGCGTGGCTCAGTGGAAAGAGCCCGGGCTTGGGAGTCAGAGGTCATGGGTTCGAATCCCGGCTCTGCCGCATGCCAGCCGTGTGACTTTGGGCAAGTCGCTTAACTTCTCTGTGCCTCAGTTACCTCATCTGTAAATTGGGGATTAAGACTGAGAGCCCCACGTGGGACAACCTGATCACCTTGTATTCCCCCAGCGCTTAGAACAGTGCTTTGCACATAGTAAGCGCTTAATAAATACCACCATTTATCCGATATTTGAGAGTTCTAGAGGTCGGCTTGAGTCTTCGAGGATAGGAACACAGAGGGTAAGCTCGTTGTGGTCAGGGAATGTGACTACCAACTCTCTCAAGTGCATAGTTCAGTGCTCTGCACACCGTAAGCACTCAATAAATACGATTAATTGATTGATTGATTGGGGAGACCTGACCCGCTTCCCCCATCAGCCCAAGTCAGCCCGGAGGGGACTCCCAGTGACGTTCTCAGATCAGGTCCCCAGGCCTACCTGCCCTGCCGTGCCCTGTATTCGCTCAAGAAACACCACAGTTGTTCTTAAAACACTAATCAGACCCCATCTAAGGAGTGGGGTGAGGATATGAGTCTGGACTAATCAGTGCATCCACTCCTTCCCAATATGGGGCCCCCACAAATGCACAAAAGAACTTAAGGAGCAGCATAGTTGTTTCTTTGTTTATGCTGCGATCCCACCTCGCTTCTGCCAGTCTGGAAGCAGAGAGCAGGCGGGACCTGGGAGTCCGAAGTCCCGGGTTCTGATCCCGATTCCACCACTTGCCTGCTGTGGGACCTTGAGCAAGTCACTTGACTTTTCTGGGCCTGGGTTTCTTCATCTGTAAAATGGGGATTAAATTCCTGATCACCCACCTCCTTAGATGGTGAATTCCCTATGGGACCAGGACTGTGTCTGACCTTGTATCTACCCCAGGGCTCAGTGCAGTGCTTGGCACATAGTAATTGCTGAACAAATACCATGATTATTATTATTAGAAAGGAAAGACTAAGTACCCCCTGGTTGCTCATGTGTACTGTAGTACTGTCTCTTCACCCCAGCACCTATCTCCAGGAGTGCATCTCCAGGACCTTCTGATAAAGTCATAGAGAAGCAGCGTGGCTTCGTGGCAAGAGCACGGGCTAGGGACTCAGAGGATGTGGGTTCTAATCCCGCCTCCGCCACTTGTCTGCCGTGTGTCCTTGGCCAAGCCACTTCACTTCTGTAAAATGGGGGCGAAGACTGTGAGCCCCACGTGCGACAATCTGATTACCTTGCAGCTACCCCAGTGCTTAGAACAGTGCTTGGCACAAAGTAGGCACTTAACAAATACCGTAGTAATAATAATAATAAGTGGAAACTCCACCCACGGGCTCAACATTTCCTCTAAGGGTGGTGAATCCATAACCTCCCACAACGGCCTGTCCAAAGTTTGATCGCTGCCTTCCCAAAAAGCCCGCTCGTCCTCCACGAACCCTTCCCAGACTAACCTCAGCGTGGCTCAGTGGAAAGAGCACGGACTTTGGAGTCAGGGCTCATGAGTTCAAATCCCAGCTCTGCCACTTGTCGGCTGTGTGACTGTGGGCAAGTCACTTAACTTCTCTGGGCCTCAGTTCCCTCATCTGTAAAATGGGGATTAAGACTGTGAGCCCCACGTGGGACAACCTGATTCCCCTATGTCTACCCCAGCGCTTAGAACAGTGCTCGGCACATAGTAAGCGCTTAACAAATACCAACATTATTAACCTCAGAGGCTGTGGTTACTGCGATCTCCCCACCGCTTGGAGCTTCAGAGGCAGAAGATAGGCAGAGAAGCAGCGTGGCTCAGAGAAGCAGCGTGGCTCAGTGGAAAGAGCACGGGCTTAGGAGTCAGAGGTCATGGGTTCTAATCCCGGCTCCGCCGCTTGCAGCTGTGTGACTTTGGGCTAGTCATTTAACTTCTCTGTGCCTCACCTCATCTGGAAAATGGGGATTAAGACTGTGAGCCTCCTGTGGGACAACCTGATTACCCTGCATCTACCCCAGCGCTTAGAACAGTGCTCGGCACGTAGTAAGCGCTTAACAAATACCAACATTATTATTACTATTAGAGCATGAGGGCTGGTGATGCTAACAGTGGGATTAATGAGAGATAGGGGTAGGTCTCCCTGCCCCTCATTCATTCATTCATTCAATAGTATTTATTGAATAATAAATTCAATTATTTATTGAGTATTTATTGCCCCTCCATCCCTGGATACTTCCAAGAGACTGAATCCTCTGGGTCAGTGCTGGCTCTCTACTCTCTCTACACCAGGGTAGACAGGAGAAGTTAAAGAAGGGAAAGATCAGGAGAGAAGCTGCCAGGGCATAAGAGACAGTAGGGATAAGGTAGGTCAGCTCGGGAAGTAAGTGCAAGACTTGCTAAAAGCCAAAAGATTGAGGAAAGAGAATTCAGAATGGGTGGAAGAAGAGATATTTTAGTGGATTAACCCCTCCTGTACTGCTGTTTTAAGCATAATCACCAACCTTTACAATAAGACTTGTCTTATGCCGTCGAGTCGCTTCCGACCCATAGCGACGCCATGGACACATCTCTCCCAGAAGGCCCCACCTCCATCTACAATCGTTCTGGTAGTGGATCCAGAGAGTTTTCTTGGTAGAACTATGGAAGTGGTTTACCGTTGTCTCCTTCCGCGCAGTAAGCTTGAGTCTCCGCCCTCGGCTCTCTCCCGTCCCGCTGCTGCCCAGCGCAGCAGATTTACATCCTTGAAAATCAGCTTGCTTTCATTCTTGTCAGGTATGTCTCAAATGAAATAACAACAACAATAATAACAGTAATATTAATATTTGTTAAGCATGTGCCAAGGCCTGGACTGAGTACTGAGATAGAAGATAATCAGGTCAGACACAGTCCCTGTTCCACACTGGATTTTCTGTCTTAAGTTGGAGGGAAAATAAGTATTGAATCCCCATTTTACAGATGAGGTAACTGAGGAACAGAGAATTTATCACAGCAGGCAAGTGCTCGAACCCGGGTCTCCTGAAGCAGAGGCCCCAGGCTCATTTCACTAGGCCACGCTGCTTCTCCGGAACCAAAAATCCGACGCTTTTCAGTCAGTCGCTCAGTCAGCTTAATTGTGTGCAGAGAACTGTGCTAAGAGCTTGGGGAGCATATTGGGGACGCTATGACAGTCACAATCCAGCATCTTCCTGTCCAGAATTTCATCGATTTTTGCATCCTCAGACTCGATCCTTTCCCTTCCAGCTCATTCACTCTCACCGTTTGTCGTCTATCTTAACTTGCAGCTTACCAATCAGGTTTTCCCCGTATGGACATACTCGTATCTGCTGCTGCTGCTTCCCGTGTTCGTACTCACTGATTACGTGCGCTATAAACCCATCATCGTTTTGCAAGGAATCAGCTTCCTAATCACCTGGCTGCTGCTGCTATTGGCCCAAGGAGTCCTGGCCATGCAAGTAGTGGAGTTTTTCTACGGAATGGTCACGGCCACGGAAGTGGCCTACTACTCCTACATTTACAGCGTGGTCAGCTCGGACCATTATCAGAAAGTGACGAGTTACTGTAGGACCGTCACTTTGGTTGCCTACACCACGGGTTCGGTGCTAGGACAGCTGTTAGTCTCCTTAGCGGGCGTCTCTTATTTTTACCTCAACGCTATAAGCCTGGCCTCTGTATCTGCGGCATTCATTCTTTCGTTGTTTCTACCGATGCCCAGTAAAAGCATGTTCTTTCATAGAAAATCCACCCCAGAGATCCCCCAGGAGCTGCCGACAGTCAGCGATGTAGTATCACACGGCTCCGATTCTGGCGGTCAGCCTCCACGCCAACGGGATAAAGTCACCGCTGGGTCATCTGCCCAGTCCGGGAGTTGGCGAGAAGACTCCGAGGACGGCCCTCGGCCACGGAGCCCGGTGTTGAGGGTGTTTCTGCAGTGGTGCCGAGATATAAAGGAATGCTACTGCACGAAGCATCTTTTTTTCTGGTCGTTGTGGTGGGCAGCGGCCACTGCGGGCTATAATCAAGTGGTGAATTACGTGCAACTTCTGTGGGATCACAAGGCGCCGTCTCAAAACGCCGCAGTGTATAACGGAGCAGTCGAAGCCATTGCAACATTTTGCGGTAGGTGCGCACGGTTTTTCCTTTCTTTACCTAGAAGATTACAGAACGCCCTCCCCGGGAACCTACCGACGCTTTCTGAGTGGAGTTGAGGCGGTGCTCGTTGGAAAGAAGATCCCAAGACCACCTGTCTTAAAAGCACGGATATTTGATGATGATGATGATGATGATGATGGTATTTGTTCAGCGCTTACTATGTGTCAAGTACTACATTAACCGTTGGAGTAGAGCCAAGCTAATCGGGTTGGACACAGTCCCCGTCCCACGGGGGGCTCACACACAGCGTTAATCTCCATTCTACAGATTAGGCAACTGAGGTCCAGAGAATTGAAGTGACTCGCCCAAGGTCGCACGGCTGAGAAGCGGCTGAGCCAGGATTAGAACTCATATCCTTGGGACTCCCAGGCCCGTGCATGTGTGTGCTACCCACACATACACACACACACACATATGGCAGCCATCTCTTTTCTGGAGTAAAGAAATCCCAATATTTATCACCAATACACAGCCTAAGGAAGTTATTGCTACTAGTAATAATTAGTAATAATTTTGACACTTGTTAAGCGCTTACTATGCGACAAGCACCGCTCTAAGTGCTGGGGATGATTCAAGTTAGTCGAGTTGGACACCGTCCCTGTCCCACCTGGGACTCACAGTCTTAATCCCCATTTTACAGATGAGGGAACTGAGGCTCAGAGAAGTGAAGTGACTTGCCCAAGGTCACACAGCAGACGTGTGGTGGAGCTGGAGTTAGAACCCCTGCCCTTCTGACTCCTAGGCCCGTGCTGTAGCCACTAAGCGACGCTGCTAAAGTTCCCTCACGTTTATCCTGATCTTTGGGGATATCCTGATCTTTCCTGATCTGTTTGCCTCGCCGCCCCTTGCTGAACAGAAGCCAGATTTGGTTTCCTGTCCCGAGGAACTACAAAGCTTCATTTCCTAGCCGATGTTTAGCAGAGGTAAAATTCTGAGTTGATCACGGAACCCTCCTTCCACCTCCCCACCTGGGAACTGCTCCAGCTTGAGTGGATCTTCCTGGGATTGCTAGAAGCTCCACAATATGGAAACTGAGTCCCTCCCCAGGCCATGGAACTCCATCAACCGGCTCCGGGAGGGGAAGCGGCCAAGAAGGCATAGATGTGGCAAGGGATTCATTCTTTCAGTCGTATTTATTGAGCACTTACTGTATGCAGAGCACTGTACGAAGCACTTGGGAGAGTACAACATTACTACAACATCAAATATAATACAGCATCAAATCTCCCTGAGGATAGGGACTGATAATTGCTCTCCCCCACTTCAAAACATTACTGAAAGCCCATCTCCTCCAAGAAGCCTTCCCTGACTAAGCCCTCCTCTCCTTTTCTCCCACTCCCTTCTGCTCCGCTCGTACTTGCTCCTTCATTCATCCTCCCTCCCGTCCCCACAGCACATATACATTTATGTATTTATCTGTAATTTACTTATCTATTGATTTATTTATATTAATGTCTCTCCCCCCCACCCCAGACTGTTAGCTCATTGTGGGCAGGAATGTGTCTATCTCAGCTCTGCCACTTGTCAGCTGTGTGACTGTGGGCAAGTCACTTAACTTCTCTGTGCCTCAGTTCCCTCATCTGTAAAATGGGGATGAAGACTGTGAGCCTCACGTGGGACAACCTGATTACCCTGTATCTACCCCAGCGCTTAGAACAGTGCTCTGCACATAGTAAGCGCTTAACAAATATCAACATTATTATTCAAGGCTTAGTAAAGTGCTTTGCACACAGTAAACACTCAATAAGTATGATCAAATGAATACATGAATATTGTACTCTCCCCAAGTGATAGCACAGAATCATGAGGGAGAAGGAAAGAAGAAATAACAGAAGGATGGGGGGGGGGGAGAGAGAGAAAGAAAAGAAAGAAGGAAGGAAAGAAGGAAGGAAGGAAGGAAGGAAGGAAGGAAGGAAGGAAGGAAGGAAGGAAGGAAGGAAGGAAGGAAGGAAGGAAGGAAGGAAGGAAGGAAGGAAGGAAGGAAGGAAGGAAGGAAGGAGGGAGGGAGGGAGGGAGGGAGGGAGGGAGAGAGAAATAGAGAGAGAGAGAGAAAGAAAGAAAGAAAGAAAGAAAGAAAGAAAGAAAGAAAGAAAGAAAGAAAGAAAGAAAGAAAGAAAGAAAGAAAGAAAGAAAGGAAGGAAGGAAGGAAGGAAGGAAGGAAGGAAGGAAGGAAGAAAGAAAGAAAGAAAGAAAGAAAGAAAGAAAGAAAGAAAGAAAGAAAGAAAGAAAGAAAGAAAGAAAGTTCATGTGCATGTGTATGCATCCCACTATACAGCGTGGCTCAGTGGAAAGAGCACGGGCTTTGGAGTCAGAGGTCATGGGTTCGAATCCCAGCTTGGCCACTTGTCTGCTGGGTGACCCCGGGCAAGTCACTTAACTTCTCTGTGCCTCAGTTCCCTCATCTGTAAAATGGGGATTAAGATTGTGAGCCCCACGTGGGACAACCTGATTCCCCTGTATCTACCCCAGTGCTTAGAACAGTGCTCTGCACATAGTGAGCGCTTAACAAATACCAACATTATTACTGTTTTAAAAGGAAGCCAACCACAACCACTGCCATTGTAAAATGGAGACATTACTCATTCATTCATCAGTAGTATTTTACTGAGCACTCACTCTGTGCAGAGCACTGTACTAAGCATTTGGGAAAGTACAGTGCAACAATAAACTGTGACATTCCCCGCCCGCGACGACATCGCCGTTTCCCACTTTCCTCTTCAGAGGCACTGAATTAATCTGTTAGAGTAAATTGCAAATATTATCAGACTAATAAAAATCAGTAACTACTTTAATATGCCTCGACCTTTGGTTTAGTGACCTCAGTTTCAGTAGAAATCGAGGCTGTTTCCTCATTGTCATCATCTGGCGGAAAACACTGCTGCTGGCTTTGAGAGATGAATTTCAAATTAATCTCAAAACTTAATACACTTTGGCAGAGGGGGGTATTATAAAAAAGGAGTTAAACCAACACATGAAGCAGCATGGCCTAGTATGTAGAGCACAGACTGGGGAGTCAGAAGGACCTGGATTCAAATCCCCACTCTACCACTTCTCTGCTGTGTGACCTTGGGCAAGTCACTTAACTTCTCTGTGTCTCAGTTACCTCAGCTGTAAAATGGGGATTAAGACTGTGAGCACCATGTGGGATATGGACTGTGCCCAACTTTATTACTCTTTATCTTTCCCCTAGCACTTCAAACAGTGCCTGGAACGCGGTAAGCGCTTAACAAATACCACAAAAAAAGGCAACATAAAAAAACCCGGCATCTGGCCAAATGGCTACCCCAATATCTGACCCTCCCACAGAACTCTTAAAGAAGGAAATGGGTCCGAAGGGTTTTAAGATCCTAGCCAGTTCCATCGTTTAATTAACTTGTGCCGAAGCTCAGTGGAAAAAGCACGGGCTTAGGAGTCAGAGGTCATGGGTTCTAATCCTGGCACCGCCACCTGCCAGCTGTGTGACTTTGGGCAAGTCACTTAACTTCTCGGTGCCTCAGTTACCTCATCTGTCAAATGGGGATTAAGACTGTGACCCTCATGTGGGACAACCTGATTACCCTGTATCTACCTCAGCGCTTAGAACAGTGCTCGACACATAGTAAGCGCTTAACAAATACCAACATTATTATAATGCTACACACAGAAAATACTCCCTGAAAATGGCTTCGTTGTAATCAGAGTTTTGTTGTTTTCCCCAACGTGCCTGTTCTTCGAGGAGATTTGAAGAAAAGGAAAGCGAAATGTAAAACTTCTACCTCTTGATATTGATGGATCCTCATCAACACCTTTTTCATATGGAGACAGAAAGAGAAACAGAGAGAGTGTGTGTATGCATTTGTGTGTGTGTGTGTGTGTGTGTGTGTGTGTTTAGACTGTGAGCCCGTTATTGGGCAGGGATCATCTCTATCTGTTGCCGTCCATTCCAAGTGCTTAGTACAGTGCTCTGCACATAGTAAGCACCCAATAAATAATAATGTTGGTATTTGTTAAGCACTTACTATGTGCCGAGCACTGTTCTAAGCGCTGGGGTAGACACAAGGGAATCAGGTTGTCCCACGTGGGGCTCACAGTCTTAATCCCCATCTTACAGATGAGCTAAGTGAGGACCAGAGAAGTTAAGTGACTTGCCCTCAGTCACACAGCTGACAGGTGGCGGAGCCGGAATTCGAACCCATGACCTCTGACTCCCAAGCCCGTGCTCTTTCCACTGAGCCACACTGCTTGTCAAATACTATTTATACTATAAATATTATACTATTTATATTTATACTATACTATAAATACTATTGAATGAATGTGTGTGTGTGTGTGTGTGTATTCATGCCCGCATGTGGCATGGGGATGGTGCCCAAAGCAGCATGGCTCAGTGGAAAGAGCCCCGGCTTGGGAGTCGGAGGTCACGAGTTCGAATCCCGGATCTGCCACTTGTCAGCTGTGTGACTGTGGGCAAGTCACTTTACTTCTCTGGGCCTCACTTACCTCATCTGTAAAATGGGGGTGAAGACTGTGAGCCCCACGTGGGACAACCTGATTACCCTGTATCTACCCAGCGCTTAGAACAGTGCTCTGCACATAGTAAGCGCTTAGCAAATACCAACATTATTATGTAGGTGGCCCTTAGGTAAAGGATTGTCCGGAATTTCCCTTTGGTTTGAAGATGATGTTGTTGGCTAGGAGAGGAAATTTTTTTTTCTATTTTCTCTCTTTCAAATTTCTCTAATGCGGGGACGGGGAAGGGGAAGAGGGGGAAGGACAGGGTGTGAAAAAGACAAAGCAGGTGCTCAACAAATGGTAGAAGAGCACACCCCTGGGCAAGCAAGAGGAAGATTGAAGGGAGAACCATTTTAAGGAACAGTTCCTGATTTACAACTGACAACTGGGAACTGGTGAGGTCTTTTCTGTAAAACTTCACCTAAAAGTAAAAGGAATACAGGAGTAAACGAATCTCCTTCCTTCAAGAAACAGTCTGCTAATTCTGTTGTATTGTTCTCTCCCACGCATTCAGTACAATGCTCTGTACACATTAAGTGCTAATAAATATTAATTGATTCCTCAGCTTTTTGTTGACATAAAGCACTCATAAACTTTATTGCCTTTGATCTGCGGCTCTTCAACGTGATAAAATGTTGATATTTGTTAAGCGCTTACTATGTGCCGAGCACTGTTCTAAGCGCTGGGGTAGATACAGGGTCATCAGGTTGTCCCATGTGAGGCTCACAGTTAATCCCCATTTTACAGATGGGGTAACTGAGGCCCAGAGAAGTTAAGTGACTTGCCCACAGTCACATAGCTGACAAGTGGCAGAGTCGGGAGTCGAACCCATGACCTCTGACTCCGAAGCCCAGGCTCTTTCCACTGAGCCACACTGATTCATTCATTCGATTCATTCAGTCGTATTTATTGAGCGCTTACTATGTGCAGACCACTGCACTAAGCACTTGGGAGGGTAGAAGAGCAGATACATTCCCTGCTCGCAACGCACTCACAGTCTAGAGGACGAAGTTAATTTAGATACTTGATATAGCACTAAAATCAAAATGACTAATACAGGATTTTCTAGCCAATCGTGACTTTTCCAATCCACACTCAGTTTTCTCTGTGCCATTCTGGCTACCTGAGTAAAGCTTTGAGCAACTGTATGCAGAACGTTGTCCTAAGCGCTAGTTCATGAACTCCTTAGGGGCAGGGATCATTTTTTCTCTATCTGCTAAGCATTTACTATGTGTCAAGCACTGTTTTAAGCCCTGGAGTAGATACAAGTTAATGAGATGGCAATAATAAGTATCTATTAGGCACTTACTGGATTTAGAGCACTGTACTAAGTGCTGGGAGAAAATACACAGGTGGGAATTAAACATCATCCCTTCCCTCATGGGGCTCACAGTCTAAGTAGGAGAGAAAATAGGTATTGAATCTCCATTTTACAGTTGAGGAAACTGAGGCCCGGAGAAGCAAGTGATTTATTTGCCCAAAGTCGCAGAGCTGGGATTAGAACCCATGACCTCTGATTCCCAGACCTGTGGCCTGTATTTTTACCAAGAAAACTCTCTGGATCCGCTACCACAATGATTGCAGATGGAGAGTGGGACGTTCTGGGAGAGATGTGTCTGTGGTGTTGCTATGGGTCGGAAACGACACGGCGGCATAAGACCAGAATGAATTTAAGGTGGACAAGGTCAGGCAGATGTCTCTACTTCTACCAACCGTCCTCTGCAGCTCAAGCACAGGAGCAGAGGAAGTGTACTGTGGAGGTGATCCAGGGTGGAAGGTTAGTGATATGACATTGGGAAAGGGACAGTGGAGAAGGTAATGCCCTGAAGTGATGGGAAAGACAAGGAGGTGACAGGGTTTGGGTGGGAAGATGAGGAAATCTGTTTCGACTTCTTTTGAGGTGTCGGCAGGACATCCGAGTAGAGATGTCCCGAAGGCAGAAGGAAATGCAAGACTGCCAAGGAAGAAAAAGGCCAGAACTGGAGAGGTAGAATTGGGAATCGTTCACGTAGAGATGGTACTTGAAGCCATGGGAGTGAATTGAGTTCTCCAAGGGAGTGAGTGTAGATGGAGAATAGAAGGGGACCCAGAACTGAAGCTTGAGGTCCCCCCCCCCCAGTTAGAGGGTGGGAAGGAGAGGAGGAGCCCTCGAAGGAGACTGAGAATGAGCAGCCAGGGAGATAAGAGGAGAACCAGGAGAGGACAATGCCAATGAAACCAAGGTTAGATAGTGATTCCAGGGGAAGAGAGTGGCCTACAAAGGTGTAGGCAGTGAGAGGTCGAGGAGGATTAGAATGGAATAGAGGCTATTGGATTTGGCAAGAAAGAGGTCATTATTGACCCTAGTGAGAACAGTTTCCATGGAGTAAAGGGGATGGAAACTAGATTTTGGGGTGGAAGGGTTAAGGAGAAAATTGGAGGAGATGAAGTAGAGGCAGAGAATGGGAAATGCCCTCTCTAGGAGTTTGGTTATTTATGCTCAGGAAAAAATCAGCCAATCAATGGCATTTATTGAGCACTTACCGTAGGCAGAGCACTGTACTATGTGCTTGAGAAAGTACAGTTGGTAGACACAATTCCTGCCCACAAAGCGCTTGCAATCTAGAGGGGGAGATGGACATTAAAATAAATTGCGGATAAAAGTGCCCAGAGATGTGGCCACGGTGTCACTACGGGTCGGAGATGACTCGACGGCATAAGACAAGCCTAAGTGTAAGTGGCATAAGACGGCATAAGACAAGCGTCAGCGTGAGTGTAAGCGTAAGTGGAGCTGGGGGAGGGTTAGTATCAAACTGTTTAAGAGGTACAGATTCCAAGTGAATAGGCAAAATGGGGAAGAGGGTGAGCAGGATCGAGAAATGAGGAGTTGGCCAGGGAAGGCTTCTTGGAGGAGATGTGCTTTGAGCAGGACTTTGACGATGAGCTTGTGATGAGAGAGGGTAGGTTATCGAGTGGAAGGATTTGATTGATCGAATCATTAGCATAAGTATGATCAGTGCTCACAAGGAACTCAATGCCGACTCCAAATCCGTAAGGTTTGGGTGAACTTGGAGCTATTTTAAAGAATAATTTTATGTGGGGCCAATGTAATATTGTACATTTTAGAAAAAATCTGGAAGAGAAATTCAAATCTAGGGGGATCACTCTGAGTTCTCGAGTGGTCGGAGTTCTATAGTAATAGAGTTTCTATCGTTTATTATTTGTACTCTCCCAAGTGCTTAGTACGGTGCTCAGCACACAGTAAGCGCTCAATAAATACAATTGACTGACTGACTACCGGATACGTGATGTGGCTTGTGAGGAGACTGCCTACAGCCAGACATAATATCACCAGATATTTCCTTGTTCCCCCAGGTGCTTTGGCAGCCTTTGCAGTAGGATATGTGCATGTCAACTGGGATCTTTTGGGAGAGCTGGCCTTGGGAATCTTCTCCGCAATAAACGCCGGTGCCCTATTTCTCATGCACTTCACTAAAAACATCTGGGAATGCTATGCTGGGTACTTGATTTTCAAGTCAGGTTATACCCTTCTGATAACAATAGCAGTGTAAGTACTATTTATCTTTTATTTCTAATTCTAAATCAACTCTGCCTAATTCCAAATCAATAATACATATTTATGTTAATGTCTGTCGACCCCTCTACACTGTAAGTTCACCGCGGGCAGGGAATAATCTACCAACTCTGCTATACTGCACACTCCCAAGCACTTAGGACAGTGCTCTGCATGCAGTAAGTGCTCAATAAATTGATTGACTGAATAAAACACCCTTCCCTATATTCCCTCAGGTTCTTTATCCCTCTATGTGATCCACTGTAACTTCAGCTTTTCTTGTCAGAGGTGTTAATTAAAGCCTATTTATGCTATCAGCCAATACATATTAAAGCAAAAAATGGCACGGGAAAGAAACCTTTCCAGCAAATTTTGAGGTGTCCCAGAAAAATGGTCAGTATAGCTACACTCTCTCTACCTGTGCCCCTAACCCCATCCCTTCTCACCTTCTACAACCCTACTTAAAGCTCACCTCCTCCAAGAGGCCTTCCCAGACTGAGCTCCCCTTTTCCCTCTGCTCCCTCTACCCCCCCCACCTCTCCGCAGCTAAACCCTCTTCTCCCCCCTTTTCCTCTCCTCCTCCCCCTCTTCCATCCCACCCGCTCAGCACTGTACTCGTCCGCTCAACTGTATATATCTTCATCACCCTATTTATTTTGTTAATGAGATGTACATCACCCTGATTCTATTTATTTGCTATTGTTTTAATGAGATGTTCTTCCCCTCGACTCTATTTATTGCCATCGTTCTCGTCTGTCCGTCTCCCCCGATTAGACTGTAAGCTCCTCAAAGGGCAGGGACCGTCTCTATCTGTTACAGATTTGTCCATTCCAAGCACTTAGTCCAGTGCTCAGCACATAGTAAGCGCTAAATAAATACTATTGAATGAATGAACCCTTAAACCCTTCTCCTTCCCTCTCTTTTCACCTTCAACCACTTCTCTGTTGATATTTTTCCCCGTTCCTTTCGAGCATTGTCATATTTCCCCTATGCCCACAAAATTGCTCCCTCCACAAAGTTGGACCCCATTTCCCTCTTCCCATCCCTGTCCAAATTCCTCAATTGGGTCATTTACTTCCTCTCCAACGTCCTTCTTGAGCCGTTATCCTCTGCCCTTCACCCCTTTGCTCCAATTAATCAATCGATGCTATTGATTGAGCACTTACTGTGTGCAGAGCATCGTATTAAGCACATGGGAGAATGCAATATAACAGTAGATATATTCCCTGCCTGCAACCACCTTACAGTCGAGGGGAGGAAACTGACACTATAAATTAAAAATTATGGATATGCGCTAAAGCGTTGTGGGACTGAGGGGGTGGGATATAAAGGGTGCGATAAAGGGTAAAGAAAGGTGAATAGAGGTAAAAAAAAAAATGGGTGAATAAAGAGCACTCCTCTGAGACTGCACTCTCCAAGATTCATTCATTCAATCGTATTTATTGAGCGCTTACTGTGTGCAGAGCCCTGTACTAAGCGCTTGGAAAGTACAATTCAGCAACAAATGGAGACAATCCCCGCCCACAGCGGGCTAGATTATCAATGACCACCTCCCCACTGAATTTAACAGGCTCTTCGGCTGCTTTGGACATGGCAGATCACTCCCTTCTTCTGGAAACACCATGTAGCCTTAATTTTACTGATAGTTCACTTCTGGTTCTGCCCCCTTTTCTCTGGCTATTCCGTCTCCATTTCTTTCAACATGTTCTTTCTCTGCTTCTCACTCCCTCATCGCTTGCCCCCTCAGGGCTCTGTTCTGGGCCTCTTTTTCTTCTCACTCCCTTGTGAATTCATTGGCTCTTTAGGCTTCAGTGATCACCTCTCTGCAGAACGCTCCCAAACCCACCTCACCAGCCCCAAATTTTCTCCGCTCCCCAATCTTGCGTTTCCTCCTACCTCCAGGGTATTTTTAAATAGAACGTTCACCCGTCTAAATGTTCCAATTTTCCCATGGCTGATTGCCTTTCTGCAGCTGGAAGAAATTCAGGAAATGGGAAAATGAAGAGACTTGATACTCAACAGTGAAAAATGGAACTTCCAAAGGAAAACACCTAACAAACTGACCAAGGCAACTCATGGGGAAATACAGTGTTGACTTGTACTTTAGGTGCAAGTTTCTATGTATTCATATTCGTTTCCATGGTTATCTTTTTTATGGTGTAAAGCCCTTATTTATGGTATGTGGAAAGTGCTTACTATGTGGCAAACACTGTTCTAAGCACTGGGGTAGATACAAGTTACTTAGGTCAAACACAGTCCCTGTCCCACATGGGATTCTCAGTCTAAGAAGGAGGAGGAATAGGTAGGGACTCCCCATTTTGCAGTTGAAGAAACTGAGGCACAGAGAAGCGAAATGATTTGCCCAAGGTTGCACAACAAGCAACTGGCAGATGCGGGATTAGAACCCACGTCTTCTGATGCGGGATTAGAAGCCAGGTCTTCTGATTCCCAGGTCGGGGCTCTTTCCACCAGGCCACGCTACTTCTGTAAGTAGAACGTTACCTATGGATTCATCTTTTGCGATTTTTTCATCTAGTGTTCGATATTAGGTTTCAGATCGCGGTCAATCTAAGCATGGAACGCTATGCACTAGTGTTTGGAGTCAACACCTTTGCTGCCTTGGTGATCCAGACTATTATAACGGTGATTATAGTTGACCCCAAAGGCCTGGGCCTTGATATTAACCTTCAGGTAAGTTTCTTTTCTCTTGTTCTCCTATTGTACCTGTTCATGCCTGGATTATAGGTTTCAGGGGAAATCTCCGTAAAGTACAGGCTAAAAATATGGTCGAGCGTAATAAGGACCATTCGAAGTATCTATTTCGGTAGCTGGGTCTTTGCCACAGAGGTTTTCAAGGACGGAGCGAGTGTTGAAGGGGAGTGGGCTGTAGGAATAGCCGTCCTTCCAATCGATCAATGCTTGGCACACAGTAAGGGCTTAACAAATACCATCGTTAATTAATTGATTGAGCACTTATTGTGTGCAGAGCACTCTATTGAGCTCTTGGGAAAGTACAGCGGGAGTTTATAGACTGGAAGTCAGAAGGACCTGGGTTCTAATCCCAGCTCCGCCACGAGAAGCAGCGTGGCTCAGTGGAAAAAGCACGGGCTTGGGAGTCAGAGGTCATGGGTTCGAATCCCTGCTCTGCCACTTGTCAGCTGTGTGACTGTGGGCAAGTCACTTAACTTCTCTGGGCCTCAGTGACCTCATCTGTAAAATGGGGATTAAGACTGTGAGCCTCACGTGGGACAACCCGATCACCCTGTATCTCCCCCAGTGCTTAGAACAGTGCTCTGCACATAGTAAGCGCTTAACAAATGCCAACATTATTATTATTATTATTGTCTGCTGTGTGACCTTGGGGGAGTCACTTCACTTATCTGGGCCTCAGTTACCCCATCTGTAAAACGGGGATGAAGACTGTGAGCCCCATATGGGACAGGGACTGTGTCCAATCTGATTCATTCATTCAATAGTATTTATTGAGCGCTTACTATGTGCAGAGCACTGTACTAAGCACTTGGAATGTACAATTCGGCAACAGATAGAGACGATCCCTGCCCAATGATGGGCTCGTATTTATTGAGCGCTTACTGCACTAAGCGCTTGGAAAGTACAATTCGGAAACAGGTAGAGACAATCCCTACCCAACAACGGGCTCACATTCTAGAAGAGGATCTGGTATCTACCCCAGCGCTCAGTACAATGCCTGGCCCATAGTAAGCACTTAAATACCATATTAAAAAGTGCTTAAGAAATACCATTAAAAAAAAAATCAGAATAGGTCGGCACGTTCCTTGCCCATAACGGGCTTACAGTCTAGAGACGAGCTTCTGGTCTTTTGCTACGGATTTGCGTGTGGAATCCTGAGAGCTCAGCAAGAAGCAGAGACGGCAGGAGTCAGAGCAGCTGCAGCCAGTTCCTCCGAGTCCTGGCCTCAGCAAGAAGCGGGTCGGTAACCACTGCCAAACAGACTGTGAGCCCGTCACTGGGCAGGGATCGTCTCTATCTGTTGCCCGAATTGTACATTCCGAGCTCTTAGTCCAGTGCTGTGCACATAGTAAGCGCTCAATAAATACTATTGAATGAGTGGATGGACCACGTGGACTCCAGGAGGTCAGCAGCAATGGCGACTGCAGGAGTAATTCCTCGCCTCGCCTGGTCCAGCTGCTCTTCCACTTGCTCATTTCTAACTCTGAGTGGCAATCATTGGAGGGGTAGAAAGGGCAGGGGAAAGAATTAAAGCGAAAGCTGCGTCCTGCCCGATTATTTTGCATCTACACAGTGCTTCGTGGCTCAGTGGAAAGAGCCCGGGCTTGGGAGTCAGAGGTCATGAGTTCGAATCCCGGATCTGCCACTTGTCAGCTGTGTGACTGTGAGCGAGTCACTTCACTTCTCTGTGCCTCAGTTCCCTCATCTGGAAAATGGGGATTAACTGTGAGCCTCACGTGGGATGACCTGATGACCCTGTATCTACCCCAGCGCTTAGAATAGTGCTCTGCACATAGTAAGCGCTTAACAAATACCAATATTATTATTACAGTCCCTGACACATAGTAAGTGCTTAACAAATACCACAGTCTTTTTATATTGCGCTCTCCCAAGTTCTTAGTAAGGTGAACGAATAAATACATTCAATTGATTGAAACTGCAAGGGTGCGGGTTCTAAACGAGGATGGAAGCCTTCCGGCTAAGAAAAGAAACACGTTAAAGAACAGGAAAAGAAAGGGAGCCTATTACACAGTTTGAGGAGAAACTATGCTCACAACAGTCTGAGGAAAGTCATTCCTTTGCCCATTACTCAGTGACAGTTACAAATGAAATCAGATGAAAATGCAATCTCATTTTCCCCCAGTTAACTCATTTCACAAACCTAGATGCAATCAGGTAAGAAAAGATCGACTTCGTCTCGTTCATCCAGAAATACTGAATGCAAAAGATTTTGAAGTCGGGCAGGGGTTTGTTTGCAAAAAAAAGAAAAAAAAAGACCTTCTTCAAAGGTACGGTCGTTCGCCGAAATTGTCTAAATAATAATAATGTTGGTATTTGTTAAGCACTTACTATGTGCAGAGCACTGTTCTAAGCGCTGGGGGAGATACAGGGTCATCAGGTTGTCCCATGTGAGGCTCACAGTTAATCCCCTTTTCCAGATGAGGTAACTGAGGCACAGAGAAGTTAAGTGACTTGCCCACAGTCACACAGCTGACAAGTGGCAGAGCCGGGGTTCGAAATGGCCGGGGGGGGGGGAGGGGCGGGGGGCAGTCTCCAGGTTTATACCAGACGATCCATTTTCAGGTGATTTCCTCTTGGCGAAGGGTATTTGTAAGTGCCCACAGTGACCACCCTCTGTTCCTCTCCACAGAGTACGTACTCAAGAACGGAAAGTGGAGCAGAACTATTTCTGCTCCCAGGTAGGGTGGGAAAACATTTAGTCACAGCTGAACTGACAAAGATTAAGAAGCTGATTCTCAGCCAGCGGTATTACCCTGTATTTCTGGACGAATGAGATGAAGTTGATGTTTTCATACATGATTGTGTCCAGGTTTGTGAAATGAGTTAAGTGTGGGGAAGATGAGTTTGCATTTTCATCTGATTAAATTTGCAGATGTCACTGTATACTGGGCAAAAGGAACTGCTTTCCTCAGGCTGTTCAATCTGTTACATTCCCCCACCGTTAGCAAATTCATTCCTTCATCCATTCAATCTTATCTATTGAGCACTTTCTATGTACAGAGCACTGTACTAAGCGCTTGGAATGTATAATTCGGCAACAGATAGAGACAATCCCTGCCCAACGACGGGCTCACAGTCTAAACGGCAAACGTGGCAAATGTCAGGAAGGCGGTCGTCTGGCTTCAGCACAGACTTCTGAGGGATGAAAGATTCATTCAGTGATTATTTATTGGGCGCTTACTGTGTGTAGAGCACTGTATTAGGTGCTTGGAAAGTACAAAAGATTCTACTCCAGCTTTACCCCCCAGCACTCAGAGTGCCCTGGGCAGAAACTGCCCCCTCCAATGCCTAGTCCTAACTCATTCTACCAAACCTGGGCTGGCAGGGCTGCCTCGTTGGCCACTTTTGCAGTTGAGAGAGGAAAAAATTTAACCAGCTTCAAGGGAATGATTTCCTAGTGCCTAGTTCATTCATTCAATAGTATTTATTGAGCGCTTACTATGTGCAGAGCACTGTACTAAGCGATTGGAATGGACAAATCGGTAACAGATAGAGACAGTCCCTGCCCTTTGATGGGCTCACAGTCTGATCGGGGGAAACGGACAGACAAGAACAATAAATAGTTCAAGAGGAGGATCCAGGGAGGGCTTGGGTAAATTGTTCTCTGCTGAAGATATACTCTAACCGAAAGGGAAGGATCAGGCCAATGGAAGGAAAACCGCAGCGACCTAAAGATAGGAAAACTGCTTGGGATTCTCATTCTTTCCATTTTCTTCCTGTATAATAGGTGCACGGGGATCCAATCAGTGTTGAGAAATTACAAAATGAGAGTTGGAGATGGCAAGAATATGGGGAGGAATCAAGGGATGAGGGACTAGAAATTAGAGAAGCAGCGTGGCTCAGTGGAAAGAGCCCGGGCTTGGGAGTCAGAGGTCATGGGTTTGAATCCCAACTCTGCCCCTTGTCAGCTCTGTGACTGTGGGCAAGTCACTTCACTTCTCTGTGCCTCAGTTTCCTCATCTGTAAAATGGGGATAAGGACTGTGAGTCTCACGTGGGACAACCTCATTCCCCTGTATCTATCTCAGCGCTTAGAACAGTGCTCTGCACCTAGTAAGCGCTTAACAAATACCAACATCATCATCAAAGACCAATCTATGCATAATAGCTCCATCACTGGAGACTTAATGGTTCTCAGTAGTAGGGCTTCTGATGTTTCAGATAGTTGGGATTTCAATGTTTTCCATTTGGGAAAATTAGCAAGATCTGATGGTTTGTAAAATCTGTGGGAGAAAAGTAATTTACATTGGCAACCCCCCCCCCAAAAAAAAACCAGGCCTAGTGTGTTTAACTTGGGAGCTAAAGGAAACAAAATGTAAATCTACTACCTTGGAAATATTTCTTTCTTGTCTGGCATGTTTCTAGTTCCTGCTTTTGTTCTCTTTTCTAGAAGGCAATGCTGAATGAGGGGAATTTCCCAATACATAATGAGGGCGGCAGTATTCATCATTTTTAAAATTAATGACTTAATTGCTTAATAAAACGATATCAACTTTATACTATCTTCGTGGCGGGGAAGGAGCCGAGAACGAAATGCACGCGATTCAGGTTGTTGCTTAATTACATTTGTGTTTTCTCAGTTTCTAGTTTATGGCAGTTACTTTGCAGTCGTAGCCGGAATTTTCTTAGGGAGAAGTATTTACATCATCATTTCGGCCAAATGTGGAAAAGAAAGACTCAACCCTCTCATAGGCCACAACTCACACGACCAAATATCAGGAGAACCGACTGGAAACAACAGTACAAGCTAGCTTCACCACCTAATTAACACTAGCCTCCCAATATCTACCGGGCAGCTCTCAAAAGTTCGTCGGACTGAAAACGTATGGTGCTCCACTCAACCGTATTTCTAAATCTTCTCGGATAAAAAGGCTTGTATGATACCTTCACCAAAATGCAGACACTCTAGCATGGCTGCTCTAAGAATCAAAAGGTGAACTTGGTTGCCTTCGGAAAACAGGGGATTCGTCACTTCAGACTGTTGTCTGGCCTTGCAAGAATAATAAAAATTCCACCGGAGTTCAGTCAGACCCTGAGAGATTATCGCTGGCTTAGGACGGTGGTCCACCCAACCCGGGATTCCGCCTCTGACCGCGGTAACGGAGGAATCACGTGCAGCGTCCTCTCTTAGACCTCCATCCTCATGCTTCGGGAAGGTCCATCTGACATCCCTACCTTTCCCTCTAGGAATCCTGCCTGGACCATTCATCCGTTAAACTACACAACCTGGCCCACACGTGGCTTGGGCTGCCGAGAAGCAAAGGACCAATACCGGGTATCCATCGTTCACCCGCGCTCCCCCAGATGGATGGGATTCCATCATTGGTGGAAATTTCTTTGAAGGTCAAGGAGTGCGGTGTATGTTAATATCACCCTCCAAAAGTATTCATTTAAGCATTCACCGTGGACGATTTCTTGAAACGTCTCCTCTAAGAAACTTCACTTTTTAATGGCATAACTTGGAGCTACGTAGTATCGTATGATGAATGGTAAAAAGTCAATATTTGGAAGAGTGAATTATCTTTTAATAAAAGGAGAAAATATTAACTGATTAAGACTGACTGGTAGCTCCTAAATCCCAGCTCCTCTTTTAACTCTGATGAGTAGATGGTTCGTCCTGACCCTGAAGCCTCATTAGCATTTGGGTGGCCTGTTTTAAGTAGATCTACTCGTCATAAGGAAGGAGGTCAGCTATCTTCTCAAAGTCATCGCATCCGTGGAAGTCTAGGAAAAAAGGCTAAATTAGCAGAGGAAGAACTCCAGTGTTTGCCCATCCACCTCGGCATAATAATATTGGTATTTGTTAAGCGCTTACTATGTGCCGAGCACTGTTCTAAGCACTGGGGGAGATACAGGCATCAAACAGAAACTCCTTTCTACTGGCTTTAAGGCTCTCAGTCAGGCAGGCAATTGTATTTATTGAGTGCTTACTGTGTGCACGGCACTGTACTTAACACTCGGGAGAGTACGATACAACAATAAACAGACACATTCCCTGCCCGCAATGAGCTCAATGACCTTGTTCCCACCTATCTTACCTCACTGACCTCCTACTACAATCCAATCTGCCCACCCCATTCCTCTAACACCTACTCTCTGTTCCTCCATCTTGTCTGGCCCACCGCCAACCCCCTGCCCACTTCCTCCCTCAGGCCTGGAACTCCCCCTTCGCATTAGACGGTTCACAGCTCTCCCCGCCTTCAAAATGCTCCTAAAATCCCATCTCCTCCAAGAGGCCTTCTCTGGCAGCTCTCACTTTCCCTACTAGCCCTCCGCTCTGCGTCGATTACGCCCTTGACTGCCTCAGACCTTCTCCACCTTCCTCCTCTATCTCTCCACGGACTTTCCAGATCCTTTGTAACTTTCCACTCTCTCTTCGCCCTCACAGTCCAGCTCACACACTCTTCCCTATTCACTTAAGTAAACAGCCTGGCCTAGTGGGAAGATCACGGGTCCGGGAATCAAGGAACCGGGATTCTAATCCTAGTTCCACCACTTGCCAGCTGTGTGACCTTGGCTGAGTCACCTTTTCTGGGCTTCAGTTTTCCAATCTGTAAAATGGGGATTCAATTCCTGTTTTCTCTGCTGTCTAGTGTCTCCTGTCACACTTTTCTCCTTTAATGCCAACCTACTCACCGTACCTCGATCTCAACTGTCTCGCCGTCGAACCCTCGACCCACATCTTGCCTCTGGCCTGGAATGCCCTCCCTCTTCACATTCAACAGCGGCGTGGCTCAGTGGCAAGAGCAAGGGGTTGGGAGTCAGAGGACGTGGGTTCAAATCCCTGCTCCGCCACTTGTCGGCTGTGTGACTTCGGGCAAGTCAGTTCGCTTCCTGTGGCTTAGTTCCCTCATCTGTAAAATGGGGATGAAGACCGTGAGCCCCATGTGGGACAACCTGAATACCTTGTATTGCTTAGAACAGTGCTTGGCACAGAGTAAGCGCTCAGCAAATACCATAACAGACTACCACTCTCCCCACCTTCAAAGGCCCATCTTCTCCAAGAGGCCTTCCGAGACCAAGCCCTCCTTTCCTTTTCTCCCATTCCCTTCTAAGCCGCCCTTGCACTTGAATTTACTCCCTTTATTCACCGCTCCCTAAGCTCCACAGCTTTTACGTACATATCTGTAATTTATTTACGTTAATGTCTGTCACCTTCTGGACTATAAGCTCACTGTGGACAGGGAACGCGTCTGCCGGCTCTGTGGTACTGTACTCTCCCAAGCGCTTAGTACGGTGCTCCGCACGCGGTCAGCCCTCAATAGATAATATCGATCCACCACTTGTCTGCTGTGTGACCTTGGGCAAGTCACTTGGTTTCTCTGTGCCTCAGTTACCTCATCTGTAAAATGGGGATTAAGACCGTGAGTCCCATGTAGGACATGCACTATGTCCAACCTGATTAGTTTGTATCTACCCCAGCACTTAGTACAGGGCCTGGCATAGAGTGACCGCTTAAATACAAAACCAAAACCCTGTACACCCCAAGTGGGGCAGGAACTATGTCCAAACTAATGAGTCTGTATTTGTTCTCTACCTCTGGGCTTAGAACAGTGCTTGGCATAGAGTCAGTGCTTAACAAACACAAGTCTTATTATCCTTATTCTTATCGTAAGATAACCTCTGTGTACTTCACTCTCAACTCTCCCTACTCTGACTCATCGTGCACATCCTTTCCGTCTCTGGAACTCCCTCCTCTCTCAAGCCCACCAGACCTTTCCTCTTCACCCTCAAAACTTCTTCCTCCAGAAGACTTTCCTGCCTTTCCTCAACTAATGCCCACTTCCTGGTGTTATCGTCCCATCAGCCACCCTTAGCTCTTGGGTGTATTTATTCCATTCATTTGTTCAGGTTTTGCTTACCGTGGCTGTTGCCATTTGGTGTTGATACAATCTGTAGCTTCTCGAGTCTCTCCCGGTAGATGATAAACAGCTTGAGGGAAAGGGAAGTGTCTTTCAGAAGTACCGTATGCTCCCGAGTCCCTTTAACAGTAGGGGCTCATATTACGTACTCATTAAATACTGATGAAGACTGAATGAGCCGGCTCTGTTGACTGCGCAGGGGCAGTCAGGAGGAAAAATTTCCCTTCTCAAACAGTTACTTCGTGCAGCAAGCACACTGATTAAACTGAAGGGACGGCGACGAACATTTCCCAATCTATTAACTTTCTAAATAGCCAGTGCCAAGCAACTAGTAAAGAGAGCCGGTTACCTTTCACTTATTGTCTGGATACCCCTAGAGAGAAAGGCAAGCTGGTTAAAAAGATAAAATTAAAACCTGATCCATTTTGAGCCCTTACTCTCGTGGCTTCTCTATACAGAGGAGAGAACACATTCAGTTGTCGGTCGACGCAGTCCTTACTTTCCGCTTTCCAAATTTTCAAGAATTTCTATTTAAATCTATTTTTAGACACACAGCATTCCACGTTTCAAATGACCTTTTATTTTTACTTAAAGCCTGCTCCCATGACTGGGATCGTACATACAATTTTCTTACAAGATCGTCTCCGTAGAGAATGCCAAAGCCAAACCGAAGTATGGCACCAACCGTTTTCCTCTCTCTTTTTTGCTCCAAAGCCAATTTATCTGGGTCGCTGAGCCCTGGGGTCAGTCCACTCAACCGCTGGCTCCGGGGACAAATCATACCGAAGCTTCATTTGTCCTTGCTTCCTCTAAGAAGTCGTACGCCTGCTCTGAAATGTCAAAAGGGTCGTCCGCGCTTTCTGGGGCGAGCAAAGCGTGGAGAGACCCACCCTTCTCTTGGTTTCGCTTCAGGAAGTCATCGATCACCTTCCATCGAGAGGATTCTGATTCTTCTTCTGCCCATTTGAACGGTGGGAGGAGGGTGGAATGGAGGAGAGGGTACACGCAGTCGAGGTACACCAGGGTAAATGTGGTCTTCAGAAACTCTCTGTCTCTCTGAAAGCAACAACAAAACAGTCTTTATGCCATCCAGAAAATAAAAACCTTGACGGCTAGAAGGCTCAAAGGTGAGAAATCTCTGCCTTCCCACGTTCGGTACTTTTAAATTCCACACGCACCCAAAGATGAATTATACTGTCAGTCGCACCTTCTTCAGGGACAAAGGATAAATAAACGTATATGCATTTCAGTAAACCCTGAAAAATTACCCCAATCAATTCCGGCAAAAGCCAAATACAGCTAACATTAAGGGCACGATATATAAAGTCGAAGTTTTTCATCCTGATGTTCTTCTTTCCCCTGTCCTGGTTTCCTCTACATCCACTGTAGACGTTTAGACCCTAATAGCTGACAAGTCCAATAATCACATAAATAACATACGGTTCAGCACAGCACATATCACAACCATGCTAACTAGGAGCACGCAATTCTGCACAGCAAGTACCACGAAAATGTCCACCCAACCACTCATTCATTCAATAGTATTTATTGAGCGCTTACTATGTGCAGAGCACTGGACTAAGCGCTTGGAATGAACAAGTCGGCAACAGATAGAGACAGTCCCTGCCGTTTGACGGGCTTACGGTCTAATCGGGGGAGACGGACAGACGAGAACAATGGCGATAAATAGAGTCGAGGGGAAGAACATCTCGTAAAAACCGATGGCAACTAAATAGAATCAAGGCGATGTACATTTCATTAACAAAATAAATAGGGTAATGAATAAATAGGGTAATGAAATGATGGCCACATTTATTTGGGCAAAGTGCTAACGGTTTTGCAAACACCTTCAGGATACATGCAGCTCAGTAATCTCACTTGCCAGCTTCCATATTTTTCATGCGAAAAAAAGCATATTACCTTTTCTGCTCTCTTTAAAGTTCTTTCTTTTTCTGCCCACGAGCTCTAAAAATAAAATTTAAGATTCCCCATTAGCCTGAGGTGTGATCAATGAAGATGCTGGATTGTGAGCCCCCTGAGAGACAGGGAATGTGTCTGACTCCCAACTGTGTACTCTCTCCCAACATTTAGCACAAGGTTCTGCTCTTAGTAATAAATACTACTTCCACTCTTACATTTACATATGCACTATATACAAACTCACGGGGGGGAGTCTAAAACAATTTTTGAGCAAATGAAATCTTGGAATGCTTTGCCAACTATAATCCATTAATGGTATTTATCGAGTGCCTACTGACTAATGGGCTATTGTATAGCTATTCATTCATTCATTCAATCGTATCTATTGAGCGCTAACTGTGTGCAGAGCACTGTACTAGGCACTTGGAAACAAATAGAGATGATCTCTACCCAACAACGGGCTCACAGTCTAGAAGGGGGGGATATAGACAACAAAACAAAACAAGTAGACTGGCATCAATATCATCGATATAAATAAATAGAATTATAGATATACACATATCATTAATAAAATAAATAGAACAATAAATATGTACATATACACACAAGTGCTGTGGGGCGGGGAGGGGGCTAGAGCAGAGGGAGGGAATCGGGGCGTTGGGGAGGGGAGGAGGAGCAGAGGAAAAGGGGGCCTCAGTCTGGGAAGGCTTCCTGAAGGAGGTGAGCTCTCAGTAGGGCTTTGAAGGGGGGAAATGGGCTAGTTTGGCAGATGTGAGGAGGGAGGGCATTCCAGGCCAGAGGTAGGACGTGGGCCAGGGGTCGACGGCGGGAAGGGAGAGAACGAGGCACAGTGAGGAGGTTAGCGGCGGCAGAGGAGCGGAGTGTGCGGGCTGGGCTGGAGAAGGAGAGAAGGGAGGTGAGGTAGGAGGCGATAAGGGGACGGACAGCTCTGAAGCCAAGAGTGAGGAGTTTTTGCTTGACACCGTGGTTGACAGGCAACCACTGGAGGTTTTTGAGGAGGGGAGTGACATGCCCAGAGCATTTCTGTAGAAAGATAATCCGGGCAGCGGAGTGAAGTATAGACTGAAGTGGGGATAGACAGGAGGATGGCAGATCAGAAAGGATGCTGATGCAGTTATCCAGTGGGGATATTATAGGGTAGCATAGGGTTAAGAAGAGTATAGTAGAAACAGCAGTCCAGCAGCAGTCCTAACAGGTAATCTCCGTATACGGGAAGCAAATCTGTAATAAGGAGTTCTGGAAAACTCCTCCTAGGCTGACTTTACAACTTTGAAGAATAAGACGTAATCGGAATGTTAATGAGCCGTAATTTAGTAGACCAAAGAATAAGATACGTATGATGAAAGCACATCAAATGAAACACAAACATGATGATGCAAATTAGCACAAGCCCAGAGACTGAAAAGAATTAGAAAATGAGGCTAAGAGGAAACCTTACAGTAAATAGGGCTCATCTAGCCTTTAGTGCCAAAAGATTTTTGTGGTTGCCTTTGTTGGCTGCCATGAATGCCTCATCACTGTGACACCAGTAGTTCGGGAAAGCTCAGAGAAAAGATTTAGGGCAACTAGATTAGTTTTAATTAATCTTGCTGCAAGAGGCTCAAAGAAAAAACATTTCAGGTAGAATTAACTGAGTAGAAAAGGAGATAAATGTGTGCGTATTGGCGGGGGAGGAGGCTCATTTCAGTTTCTGAAAGGCTTCATAAATGTCAGTGGCAAGAGACCCTAGATTTTTAGTAGGAAAACTCCTGTGGGCTATTTATTCTTCCTGAACCTGGGAGTGCTTCAGTTATTACTCTCAACCACCACCTTTATTAATCAATCTATCGCCGAAAGGTGTTTACTGAGCGCTTCGTATGTGCAGAGGATGTAACTAAGCGCATGGGAGACTCCAATACAACTAAGTTGGCAGACGCATTCCCCACCTGTAGCGAACTGACGGTCTAGAGGGGGGAGACAGACATTAATATAAATACTTTCTAATATATAATTTACAGAGATGTACATAAGGGCTGCGGGGTTGGGAGTGAGGCAAATATCAAATGCCCAGAGGTCACAGAACCAAATGCAAGGATGACGCAGAAGGGAGAGGGAGCCGGGGAAAGGAGGGTTTAATCGGGGAAGGCCTCTTGGAGGAGATGTGACCTTAATAATGCTTTAAAGGTGGGGAGAATGGTGGTCTGGCACATATGGGGGCAAGTTGGTGGGGGAAGAGGGTATCCCAGACTATGGGAGGACACAGTGTAACCACACGGATTGGGATTTCTAAAGCTGGGGTTCCAACAAGGCACTAATTGAGGTGGAGAAAGAGACTCTTGACAAAAGTTCTCACTTGGGCATACAGAACCTTTAGCTAAAACATTAACGGTTAAAGAAACTCTGCCTTGAATAATGGCTAAATGTATTAAGCTTTCTGAGTAAAGGAGGAAAATAAAATGTTTCACCTGTTTCAACTCTCTTGCGAATAAGCAACTGACATAGTAGTCAACTTCTTGTCTATTACAAACATTATTAACAATTTTAGTAATAATGCTGGCATTTGTTAAGCGCTTACTATGTGCCAAGCACTGTACTAAGTGCTGCATTACAGGTGGGCCTATCCATTTAGCTCTCCCCTAGAAACTTAAGGGATTTTCCTCACATTCCTTCCCTGGATTTGGGTTTTTTGCTCTAATGCTCAAGGCTGACTGGGAAAATGGCAGCTAATAAATACAGAGAAACAGCAACTGTAGGAGGGAAAATAAAGACAGTGACTGTAGCGTGTGGTACTGAATTGCGAGAGCAGTAAGAACGTGGCAAGACAACAGCTAACATAATGATGCAAATCCTATACCCTGAGCGCATCCAGAAGGTCGGGTTGTTCCAGGAGCCGGGGAAATGTGGCCAGGATTGGGTTGCTAATTAAATCTGAAATGGAAAGGAAGTGAATCAATTTCAGGCACACTTCATGCTCCACAGTGTAGTATAACAACATTCTCTGTTCCCATGAAAAACTGTTGTAACGATGATTTTGAGGAAGATATTCAACGAGAGGAGATACAGTCTCAGCAATAAAGACATGGTTAAAAACTAGTTAGGCCAGAAATCTGCTGAATCCAAAAGGGCCAGAAATTCTCAAGCTTCGAGCGTCTTCCCTCTGGATACCTTAGGTCCTACACAACTTTTCCCTAGATGACAAAATACCTTTCCTCCCTTCCACTCTATCCCCTAAAAGCATAAAAGCATAGAGAAGCAACGTGGCTCAGTGGAAAGAGCCCAGGCTCGGGAGTCAGAAGTCATGGGTTCTAATTCCGGCTCTGCCGCTTGTCAGCTGTGTGACTTTGGGCAAGTCACTTCACTTCTCTGGGCCTCAGTTACCTCATCTGTAAAGTGGGGTTGAAGACTGTGAGCCCTACGTGGGACAACCTGATTGTCTTGTATCTACCCCAGCGCTTAGAACAGTGCTTGGCACATAGTAAGCGCTTAACAAATACCACGATTACTATTATTATTATTATACTTCCATGCCGCTTTTGCAAATTCAGCATAACTCACTTAATGATGATGACGATGTTGGTAATTGTGAAGCGCCTGCTATGTGCCAAACACCGTTCTAAGCGCTGGGGTAGATACAAGACAATCAGGTTGTCCCACTTAGAGCTCACAGTCTTCAACCCCACTTTACAGATGAGGTACTGAGGCCCAGAGAAGTGAAGTGACTTGCCCAAGGGCACACAGCTGACAAGCGGCGGAGCTGGGATTAGAACCCATGACCTCTGACTCCCGAGCCTGGGCTCCTTCCACTGAGCCACACTGCTTCTCTAAGTGATTTGCCCCAGGTCCCACAGCTGACAAGCGGCGGAGCCGGGATTAGAACCCATGACCTCTGACTCCTAAGCCCGGGTTCTTTCCGCTGAGCCACGCCGCTTCTCATATGACAACCGACGGCCCTCGGAGCTGTTTGCCTTCTCCCCCGCCTCTCTTCCCTGGGTGCATTTCTGTCTCTCTTTGTGTTTGTGGTGTGCTTCCCTGACCTTTTGGTGGATCTCACATGTATCTGATGCTCAAACAATTTCCAAGTAATAATAACCAACTGGGATGCTCGTTTGCCACCAACTACCAAACGTAACTATTCCTTTCAGGATGCTGCCCTCAAAACTGAATAAGTTAGCAGGCGATAGGGTCTCCGCCATATAGTCAGAGGTCGTGGGTTCTAATCCCGGCTCTGCCACGTGTTGGCTGTGTGACCTTGGGCAAGTCACTTCACTTCTCGGTGTCTCAGTTCCCTCATCTGTCAAATGGGGATGAAGACTGTGAAGCCCCACGGGGGACGACCTGATGACCTCATATCTACCCCAGCATTTAGAACAGTGCTTGGCACGTAGGAAACGCTTAACAAATACCAACATTATTATTACTATTATAGGCTTAAGTAAGGCGGTTACTGAAAATATCTGTTCTGTTTCCCTCGCCTGTTTATCCTCCGACTTGCAACCTCTTTCTTCCTGTCTCGTTATGGGCAGGGAACATCTCTGCTAACTCTGTTGGACTGTAATAATAATGTTGGTATTTGTTAAGCGCTTACTATGTGCCGAGCACTGTTCTAAGCGCTGGGGGAGATACAGGGTCATCAGGTTGTCCCACGTGAGGCTCCCGGTTAATCCTCATTTTACAGATGAGGTAACTGAGGCACAGAGAAGTGAAGTGACTTGCCCACAGTCACACAGCTGACAGGTGGCAGAGCAGGGAGTCGAACCCATGACCTCTGACTCCGAAGCCCAGGCTCTTTGCACTAAGCCACGCTGACTGTACTCTCCCAAGTGTCGGTCAGCCAGCCAATTGTATTTATTGAGTGTGTACTTTATGCAGAGCACTGTACTGAGCACTTGGGAGACTACAATAATAAGCAGACACATTCTCTGCCTGAGTGCTTAGTACAGTGCCCTGCACATATTAAGTGCTCAATAAATACCATCGATTGCTTGATTGGTGTAAGAAGCAGCGTGACTAAGCGTGAGAAGCAGCATGGCTTAGTGGAAAGTGCACTTCCACGGGCACGGGCTTGGAAGTCAAAGGATGTGGGTTCTAATTCCCGGCTCCACCACCTGTCTGCTGTGTGACCTTGGGCAAGCCACTGCACTTCTCCGTGCCTCACTGACCTCATCTGGAAAAGGGGGATGAAGACTGTGAGCCCCACGTGGGTCAACCTCATTACCCTGTATCTACCCCAGCGCTCAGAACAGTGCTTGGCACATAGTAAGCGCTTAATAAATACCATCATTGTTATTATTATTCCCTGGTGCATCCTGCACTACATTTTCTCACTGGTGGCTCTTCTGCCTGGAGACTCTTGAACTGTCTTTTTCCCACGGGACCCTAATCTCCTTTCCCCAACTCCAGAAGGGGTGACTGGCAACCCAACTCCTTGGAGCCTCCTCCCTCCTTCCTCTCCCACCCCCCGATGCCTCTTCCCTCCAGCACCCCTCACAGTCCGGCCACCCCTCCTCCTAGACAGAAGCAGCGTGGCTTAGTGGCTAGAGCCCGGGCCTGGGAGTCAAGGAGGACCTGGGTTCTAAACCCGGCTCTGCCGCGCGTCTGCCGAGTGACCTTAGGCAAGTCCCTCACTTCGCTGGGCCTCAGTTACTTCATCTGTAAAACGGTGATAAGAGTGTGAGCCCCATGTGGGACGGGAACTGTGTCCAATCTGATTAACTTGTATCTACCCCAGTGCTTAGAACAGTGCTTGGCACATAGTAAGCACTTAAGTACCATCATTATTATTATTATTATTCTGTTCTTCTCCTCCCGGCTCTAGGCCACTGTCTCTCCAGCCCCCGGGGGACGACGGAGGATACGGTGAGAGGTGTCAGTGGGAGACTGCCTTCCCTTTCAGCGGAGACAACGGCTATTTGAAAAAGTCACTAAAAAAACCTTATCTGAAGAGACTGAACGTTGTACCAGCCATGAAACGGCACAACCTCCAAGGGAGGCATTTGCTAGAAGAACCGTAATCCAAGAGAATGAGGGAACTCCAAATAATTCTTACCTGCATTTTGCATGCTTACTCTTTCTTTCAGGAGCACATCACCCAGAATTTGTCGGTAAAAGATCAACAGGTGGATGTAGCACCTACTGCCAATTAACGTTTCTGGAAGCAGACTTTTAAAAGGCGAAAAAGGGTTTTTAACTGTCCACGACAAACATTCCATTTAAACGGCGGTCACACATTACAGTTATTCCAAGAAAAGGCTTCGTTCACATTGGGTGAGCTTCTTGTGGGCAGGGATCGGGTCTACCGACACTGTTGAACTGTACGTTCCCACGCGCTTAGGACAGTGCTCTGCACACAGTAGGTGCTCAATAAATACAACTGACTGACTGATTGGTCAGGGACAGTGTCAAGCATTTTGAAAGCAATCCCACCACTTTCCTGGGAAGCGGGACACAGGTCACAGGACCCAGGACACACGGGTCTCTGAGAAATATAGTACTGTACTTCTAATTGTTTTTAATTACTCCACTACACACTGACTTAAAACCAAGCCAACCACAATGCACAACATCTGGCCTTACACTTGCTTTTAAGAACGTTGGGTTTGAAGTAGCTACAGTGAAGAATTACTGCAAAATGCCTACTGTTCAAAGCACGCCTACGGAGTTTAAAGAGTTTATAAATGTACTGCAGAGGTTCAGCTCTATTCATATAAAAGGACATATCCATTGCCAGCCTTCCTTTGTAAAATGGAGACATTACTATTTTCCACTTTCTTCTTCGGGGGCATTGGATTCATCCGTTAGAGTAAATCGCAAATTTTAGCAGACTGATAAAAACCAGCACCTACTTCAATATGCCTCTTGACCTTTGGTTTAGCGATCTCAGTTTCACTAGAAGTTGAGGCTGCTTCCTCATCATCATCATCTGGTGGAAAACACTGCCGCTTGCTTTGAAAGAGGAATTTCAAATTCATCTCAAAACTTGATGTGTTTTGACAGAGGGTGTTAGTATAAAAAAGGAGTTAAACCCACACATGAAGCAGCGTGGCCTAGTGTATAGAGCACGGCCCTGGGAGTCAGAAGGGCCTGGGTTCGACTCCCCACTCTGCCACTCTTCTCCCGTGTGCCTTTGGGCAAGTCACTTAACTTCTCTGTGCCTCAGTTACCTCAGCTGGAAAATGGGGATTAAGACTGTGAGTCCCGTGGGGGACATGGACTGTGTCCAACCTGATGACTCTCTATCTTCCCCTAGGGCTTAGAACAGCGCCTGGCACATTATAAGTGCCTAACAAATTCCATAAAAAAAACCACCACCCGGCATCTGGCCAAATGGCTTCCCCAGCGCCTGACCCTCCCACAAAACTCTCAAGAAGGAAATGGGTCCTGGCGGGTGGAGAAGGGCTTTAAGATCCTAGCCGGTTCCATAGTTCAATTAACTTGCGCCGAATATAATGCTCCTCCCAGAAAGTATTCCTTGAAAATGTTTTCGTTGTCATTAGAGTTTTGTTGTTTTCCCCAATGTGCCTGCTCTTCGCTGAGACTTTAGGACGGGAAAGCAAAATCTAAAATTTTTACCTCTTCTTGATATTGACGGATCCACATCAACGCCTTTTTCGTAGGGAGTGCCACCATTCAGGAAAAGCTCATAGGTTCTGTAGGGAAGAGTAATGACCTCAAAACGCTTTACAACCGGGGGAGAGAAGGAAAGGAGAAATAACAGAGGGATGCAAAGAGGGAGAAAGAGACAGAGAGTCAGAGAGAGACAGAAAGAGACAGAGTGTGTGTGTGTGTGCATCTGTGTGCGTGTGTTCGCGCCCGCATGTGTAGGTGGCCTTTAGATAAAGGAGTTGTCCGGAGTTGCCCTTTGGTTTGAAGATGATGTTGTTAGCCATGAGAGGAAATTTTCCAGAGGCAAATAGAGAAGATAATTTTTTTAACTCTCTATTTCTAATTTCTCTGTAATGGGGGAGAAAGAGGGAAGGGCAGGGTGTGAAAAAGACAAAACAGGTGCTCAACAAATGTTAGGCGAGCACACCCCTAGGTGACCAAGAGGAAAGAGAAGGGAGAACCATTTTAAGGAATAGCTCCTGAGAGAAGCAGCGTGGCTCAGTGGAAAGGGCCCGGGCTACGGAGTCAGAGGTCATGAGTTCGACTCCCGGCTCTGCCACGTGTCAGCTGTGTGACTGTGGGCAAGTCACTTAACTTCTCTGGGCCTCAGTTACCTCATCTGTAAAATGGGGATTAACTGTGAGCCTCACATGGGACAACCCGATTACCCTGTATCTCCCCCAGCGCTTAGAACAGTACTCTGCACATAGTAAGTGCTTAACAAATACCAACATTATTATTATAACTGATAATTGAGAGGTGGTACGGTCTTTTTGCAAAAAATCACCTAAAAGTAAAGGGAAAACTGGAGTAAACCAATCTCCTCCCTTCAGGGAAAAGGTCTGCTAATTCTGTTGTATTGTATTCTTCCAAGCGCTTAGTACAGTGCTCTGATCATAGCAAGCATTAATAAATTAAGCAAGCATTAATAATTTGGTCATGGGATCGAATCCCGGCTCCACCACTTGGGCAAGTCACTTCACTTCTCTGGGCCTCAGTTACCTCATCTGTAAAATGGAGATGAAGACTGCGAGCCCGCTGAGGGACAACCTGATCACCTTGTATCTCCCCCAGCGCTCAGAACAGTGCTTTGCACATAGTAAGCGCTTAACAAATACCAACATTATTAAACATTATCCATTGATTCAACTTTTTATAAACAGAAAGCAATCATAAACTTTACTGCCCGTGATCTGCGGCTCTTCAACAAGATTCATTCATTCATTATAATCATATTGTTTGAGCACTTACTGTGTTCAGAACACCGTACTAAGTACTAAGCACTTGATATAAAATAAACAGACAAATTCCCCACCCACAAAGAGCTTACAGTCTAGAGGATGAAGTTAATTTAGATACTTGATATGGTACTAAAATCAAAATGACTAATCCAGGCTCTTCTAGCCAACCGTGGCTTTTTCAATCCACACTCAGTTTTCTCTGTACCATTCCGGCTACCTGAGTACAGCTCTGAGCAACTGCCATTTTCATTTGAAGCGGATAACACGCCTTGTCATTTCAAGCTGTCAGAGATCACACATTAGGCTTTTCTATACTTATATCTGTAGTTCAATAATACTACGCACAAATTAATTATAACTCCTTAAAGGTCACTGTGACTGCAAATTAACCAACGTAGTGATTCTTGGGGCACAGTCATTTTGTCAGCTTTGGTTCGCCTGGACTGAGTTTAGGATAACCCTGTTTTGTTCCACTGCCCTTCTTGAATTTCACCCAGTGTGATGGAAGTCAGCCATCCCTAACCTCCTTAGTTCCATAAGCCTTTCCTCTCGTGGACCAAAAGGAACTATTTGGAGGTTAATGGAGACTCCGTTGAAACCCTAAAGTCTAAGGTAACCGTGAATTCTGTTGGCTCAGCACGGAAGTAGATTATAAATTTTTGTATGTGATTACTCTTAATGTGCAAAGCACTAAACCCATTTCCTCCTGAAAAGAAAATCCGACTAACTTACTTAGGGGGGACAGGAATTCCACTGGAGTCGAAAAGTTTGAGAAACCCCCAACCGCAACTTAGCTCTCCTCTTTCACCGGTTGACTGCAAAATACAAACGTTTAAAAAGGTTGATACCAGAGTGGTTCTAAGCAGAGAAAAAAATTCATTCAGTCATATTTATTGAGTGCTTACTGTGTGCAGAGCACTGTGAGAGTAAATACGAAAATACACATTCCCTGATCACAGCGAGCTTACAGTCTAGGATGGGAGAGGCAGACATTTATATGAATAAATAGGTGACGGATATGTACATAAGCGTTCTGGAACTGGGAAGGGGGGAAGAGCAAAGGGAGCAAGTCAGGGTGACGCAGAAGGGAGTGGGAGATGAGGAAAAGTGGGGCTTAGTCAGGGAAGGCCCCTTGGAGGAGATGGCGCCTTCAATAAGGCTCTGAAGAGGGGAAGAGAGTTAGTTTGGCGGATGTGAGGAGGGAGGGCGTTCCAGGCCAGAGGTAGGATGTGGGCCAGGGGTCGGCGGCGAGACAGGCGAGATGGAGGCCCGGTGAGGAGGTTAGCACCAGAGGAGCGGAGCGTGCGGGCTGGGACGTAGAAGGAGAGAAGGGAAGTGAGGTAGGAGGGGGCAAGGTGACAAACTGCTTTAAAGCCAATGGTGAGTTTTTATCTGATGCGTTAGTGCTCGGGCAACCGCTGGGGTTTTCTGAGGGCTAAAAATGTTAGCCCTGCTTTGGTATCACAAATAGTCAAATTTTGAAATATCCTCACCAAGAGAATGAAAGCATATGAGGCTCTGAACGCTGATGCTATGCTAGGTCCTTTACCTGACTGTGTCTAGACCGTGAGCTCGTTGTAGGGAGGGAATGTGTCTGTTTACTGCTATACTGCACTCTCCCAAGTACTCAGTACAGTGCTCTTGCACACAGTAAGCGCTCAATAAATATCACTGACTGGTTTACGTATCTCAAGTTAGATGTTCATCCCAGTTCCCAATGTCCACCTCATGAAAATTAATTGACACCAAATCACCAGATCAATCAGTCGACGGTATTTATTGAGTACTTACTATGTGCAGAGCACCATACTAAGCGCTTGCAGAAGACCAGGATTAAATATTCAAAATTTAACAGGATTTAGGAGTCTATGCCCCTCAGAAAAAAGGGGAGAGAAAGTAGAGCTCGTCCTGCAGGGCAGTCTGTGTTCCTTCTAGGCGTAAACAGAGTTTGAAGTCTCCACATTGCTACAGCGTGGCTCACTGGAAAGAGCACGGGCTTTGGAGTCAGAGGTCATGGGTTCGAACCCCGGCTCTGCCACTTGTCAGCTGTGTGACTTTGGGCAAGTCACTTAACTTCTCGGTGCCTCAGTTACCTCATCTCTAAAATGGGGATGAAGACTGTGAGCCCCACGTGGGACAACCTGATTCCCCTGTGACTACCCCAGCACTTAGAACAGTGCTCGGCACATAATAAGCGCTTAACAAATACCAACATTATTAATTCATCAATCAATTGTATTTATTGAGCGCTTACTGTGTGCAAAACATACACTAATCGTTTGGGAAAATACAATACAACTGAGTTGTCAGACAGGTTCCCTGCCTACAACGAGCTTACAATCTAAGGGACTGCAAGTCATTTCCGCCTTAAACGTTAAACCAAGCCAATGTCAGAAATAAGAACCCGAATGAAATGATGATATTCTAGATAATAATAATAATGTTGGTATTTGTTAAGTGCTTACTAGGTGCAGAGCACTGCTCTAAGCGCTGGGAGAGATACAGGGTAATCAGGTTGTACCACGTGGGGCTCACAGTCTCAATCCCCATTTGACAGATGAGGTAACTAAGGCACAGAGAAGTTAAGTGACTTGCCCACAGTCACACAGCTGACAAGTGGCAGAGCCGGGATTCGAACCCATGACTTACGATTCCCAAGCCTGGGCTCTTTCCAGGCTCTTTCCACTGAGCAACGCTGCTTCTCTGTAGATGACACAACTCACTACACCCTGGACTTTTCTATATTCGAAACGAACCACTGCGACCAGGAGTTTCACTCTCCTAGTTCCTTGAAGGGTTTACGACCTCATTTCTCACAGATGTTGCTCATTTTTAAATTAGCGTGGGCACTACAGTTCCCATCCAGCGGATTCCCTGGAAGTGATTATGAATTTCCAAACTCTTACATTGCGAATATAAGTGACTCCAAGTTCAAATAATATCCCGAGGTCTGAGCACAGGGAATTGGACCTCACGAAACAATCCCCATCCAGCAAGTTTGGCAAGATACCAGTTACCTAAAAAAGAGGGAACAGAAAAATGTGCACTCTGTGAAAAGCGAATTATCATTTGAGATCTCTGTTTCCCACTAAATGCCTCTGGGTACAAGTTCTGTAACTGAGCTCAGGAGAAACCATTGGATTGGGAGGCTGAAGATGCTCATTCTTGCCTTAAATCATACAACTTCAGGAAATCAGACAACTTTTTTGAACTGCTCCTCTCTCTGTCTTTTTTTTTTATGGTATTTGTTAAGTGCTTACTATGTGCCAGGCACTGTACTAAGTTCTGGGGTAGATACAAGCAATTCAGGTTGGACACAGTACATGGCCCCACCTGGGGCTCACAGTCTTAATCCGCATTTTCCAGATGAGGTAACTGAGGCCCAGAGAAGTGACTTGGCCAAGGCCACACAATAGACAAGAGGCAGAGCCAGAATTAGAACCCAGGTCCCCTGACTCCCCAGGCCCCTGCTCTATCCACTAGGCCATGCTTCTTCTCCGACTTCATGTCTAATATCGACTTCATGGACTAAGGGGTTCATTCAGTCAACAGTATTTACTGATACAATGAGTAACCTTCTAAGGACCTTAAGTTTATACCTAAATTGTTACCATGTACTCCAACTCTTTCTAATGCTCAAAGTAAGTCAAAGTTGGCTTGCCATTTCTCATGCTTAACATTTCTCCCGCTATAAATGATCACTTTTCTACAAAAACACGCCATACTTCATTACATTTTTACTGAGGCGAACCCTAGACAACTTCATATTTCACATGGTTCGCTTATTCATTCAATTGTATTTACTGAGCGCTTACTATGCGAAGAGCACTGTACTAAGCGCTTGGAATGTACAATTCAGCAACAGATAGAGACGATCCCTGCCCAACCACGGGCTCACAGTCTAAACGGGGGAGGCAGACAGCAAAGTAAAACAGAACAAAATAGAAACCCCTACCAGCATGACTCTAAATTTCCAATCTGATTCACAACTAGGCAATTTTTGTTATACCAATGACAAATGATCTCTAAAGCAGTCACATCTACCCTGCACGATTCTTAGTCACCACAGCTTCCAATTTTCACTCTTATAATAAGTACCTGTTGATGTGAACTCCATTGACGGAGCCACATTTCAGTGCAGTTCGGGTAGGAAGCCAAAACAAGTGCTCATTCAAACAGGAAAAAGAACAGAGAGGTTCTTTCACCTGGGCCCTGAAATGCTGCATCGACAGAAGGTCGGGACCCTCAGTTCATCAATGACTCACACGTAAGAATCATAAACTCCACCTCTACGATAAATGAGTTTTCTTTAGATGAATTCCTTTCCATTTTGAGCCAATGTCCTACTTATCTAATCAGAGCTGATGAGATCACAGTTCAAGGTAACTTAGCTACTGAACTTCTCAACCCATTGCTAGTTAGACCTGAATCCTGGTTTTCGTTTATATTTCACATTCTGGTATTCCACTCGATTAAATTATGCCCTGTTGGAATGCCTGCTACAATAATACTTTAGCTTTAGCACTGAAATGACTTTCCCTGCTAACTCATCCTTAACGAATCGCCTCGAAAAATAGCCATCTTCTATCCTTCACGGTATTAGAAAAAATAGAAGAATATCTTGACCACTCAAACATAGAAATCTAGCACATTTTATTTGACAGCTATCAGCCACCGAATACTCACTCGAGGAGAAAAGGTCCAGGTTTTGGGTTTTTTAGGTTGCCAGCTGGCTCTGACTGTGTGAATGTTGCTCAGGACCTGAAATGAGATTTTATTTTGACTGAACTTGGGTGAGGAGAAAAAGAGACAACAGACATTGCTGCTGTTTTAGCGAAATCACACAACTCACTAACGTTAAATTAAACAGAATTAGCCTATTCCCATAGTCAACCCGGGCTTAACTTCCACCCTTGTGCAAGCGACTGAACTGGGGGATAATTAGGATTGGCCGGCAGGCAAAAAGATGAGTGGCTACGGAATACGATGGGCAGCAGTGTGGCCTCGTGAAAAGGACACAGGCCTGGGAGTCAGAAGACCTGGGTTCTGATCCCGATTCTGCCACCTGTCTGCTGTGTGACCTTGGGTAAGTCACTTCACTTCTCTGGGACTCAGTTTCCTCACCAGTAAAATGGAGAGTCTCCCTCCTAGTCATTGAGTCCCATGTGGGACAGGGACTGCGTCCAACCTGATTAACCTGTATTTACCCCAGGGCTTAGAACAGTGCTTGACGCGTAGTAAATGCTAAAAAAGTCATTTGAAATATAGCCATAGGCTCAGAGAAGAAAGGACCTCCAGGAGTCAAACCGTTCCTTTCCCAGTGACTAACAGGACTGCATCTTTCCCCCAGATAGAAGGGTGTCTGTCATTTGTGCCTCGGAGATGTCCAGGACACCTCAGTAACCTATTCTCTTACCCAAACCTACGGTCAAACGGTTTTCCCTTATCTAAAAAAAACCTAAAATCAAAAAGATAAAAAAAAATAAAGACACTCAACAAGTCACGGCCAAATTCTGTGTCGGCCAGGGGCTGAGCTATTACGGAAGATTTAATAATAACTGAGGTGTCTGATAAGTGCTTACTATGTGCCAAGCACTGTACTAAGCGCAGGGATGGATACAAGCAAATTAGGTTGGACACAGTCCCTGTCCCACGTGGGGCTCTTAGTCTTAATCCCCATTTTATAGATGAGGGAACTGAGGTACAGAGAAGTGAAGTGACTTGCTCAAGGTCACACAGCAGACAAGGGGAAGAGCCGGGATTAGAAGCTTCTGACTCCCCGGCCCAGGCTTTCTTCACGACACCATGCTGCTTCCATCTTATAGCAACCAAACAATGCCAGACGGGCAGGGAATTGTTTTTAAATGGTGAGGGAATTATTTCTTTTGAAAATATTTCACATTTCTGTCTTCATGTGCAAATTGCAAACAGCCAAAAAACAAGGCAATATTTGGGCTCCTTTTCTGATGGCAAAATTAAGGTAAAATTTTAGAGTTGTGTTCATAAAGATTTAGCAAACTCCCACCCCACCCCTCATCCCCTCTGAGGAGCCCAATATGTGAACAATCATTCCCTATTTCTCTTTCGTTTGTTTTATTATAATAACTATTATTATGGCATTTATCAAGCACTTACTATGCGCTAAGCACTACAGTAGACATGGTTGAGACACAAGGTACAGAACTTACATACATACCCATAATGTGTGTATTTATATTGTCTGTCTTCCCCTCTAGACCCCGAGGGCAGGGAATGAGGCCACCAATTCTGTGGTACTGTAATCCCTAAAGTGCTTAGCACAGTGTTCTGCACTTGGAAGTGCTCAAATACCACTGATTGATCGACTGATTGAGAATGGGCAAAATCCTTGCCGCACACAGGTTGACAATCTATCTTATCTCCATTTTACAGGTGAGGAAACTGAGGACTTTCCTAAAGACTTTTATGACTTGCCCAAGCGTGGCTCAGTGGACAGAGCCCAGGCTGGGGAGTTAGAGGTCATGGGTCTGAATCCCGGCTCTGCCACTTGTCAGCTGTGTGACTGTGGGCAAGTCACTTCACTTCTCTGGGCCTCAGTTCCCTCATCTGTAAAATGGGGATGAAGACTGTGAGCCCCACGTGGGACAACCTGATTCCCCATGTCTACCCCAGCGCTTAGAACAGTGCTCGGCACATAGTAAGCGCTTAACAAATACCAACCTTATTATTCTCTGGGCCTCAGTGACCTCATCTGGAAAATGGGGATTAACTGTGAGCCTCACATGGGGCAACCTGATTACCCTGTATCTCCCCCAGCGTTTAGAACAGTGCTCTGCACATAGTAAGCGCTTAACAAATACCAACATTAAGTCACTTTTTACCCCATCTATAAAATGGGGATTAAGACTGTGAGCCCCACGTGGGACAACCTGATCACCTTTTATCCTCCCCAGCGCTTAGAACAGTGCTTTGCACATAGTAAGCGCTTAACAAATGCCATCATCACACAGCGGGCCGCCGGCAGAGCTGGAACTCAGGCCTTCTGACTCCCAAGTCCTTCCTCTTTTCCGCCGAATCGCACTCAGTGAGCA